>NC_136072.1:61105573-61781407 GCF_964261635.1 Lissotriton helveticus | reverse complement strand
CTTCGCGAATCGGGAAGCTTCCCGTTAGCTGACCTTGATGCCGCGAAATAGACCGCGAGCCGGTAAACGTTTCTTTACCGCAAGTGCCGCGTTAGAAAACAACATCGTGACGCCTCCCGTCCGCATGACGTTTCACGTTGTCGCGTGATACGTCATATGACGTGCTACGTTAGCGAACTGGTACGCGAAGCGAGTGCCAAAGCGCAGGTTTCTGGAAGCAAACCGGGAGGCCCTGCAAAGCGCTTAACGTAAACACAGCAAGTCATGTGACTTGGTAATAACACTTTTCATTGGTTCATTTCACTTTTGGTTTCCTAATGATGTAAGACTAGGTCATATAATCTAAAATGAACACTTTTGATTGGTTGAGAACTCTTGTTTTTCCCAAATGATGAAAATCCCTCCTTCTTTCCTCACTCTGACTTTCATCATTGTGAGAGAAAGACCCTTTGTGATCACTGAGCAATGGCTTCTTTAGTAGCTTCAGCTGGTGCTTCCCCACCACCTCCACCACATCCAAGGAAGAGTGGACCACCTGCTCAAGTTGTAATTCAACAAGAAGAAGAAGAAGAGGAACAGGAGGACGAGCACGAAGAGAGGCAGTTTTTGCCTGAGCAGCCCAAGACGTCTCACCGGAAAGAAAACTTCATTTGGCAATTTTTTTAAATTCCCAAAGGTCAGAAAAAAGTAAATGCAAGATACGTAACTTGCCTTATATGTCAAGATAGACTGTCCAGAGGGACCGACAAAAAATACAGTTTCGGAAACTACACAATGCATCGCCATATGACTAGGTGGCATCCTAACAACTACAGTGCTGCACAGTTTCGGAACGACCTAGATAATCTCCCTATTATCGCCAGAAGATCTGTTGTACCGGAAGTAACGGGACCAGAGGGCAGGGAGATGGTGCCAAATATACAAATGAGATTTGGTGAAGTAAAACACACCTGCGTATTTTGCGATGGATTCATTTCCTACGGAGAAAGAAGCATCACTCTGATCAACAGAGCTATTGACTATCATATGCAAGTTTGTCCGAAACGCCCAAAATAATAAATACTTCTTTTTTTTGTTTTGTTGCTCCTGTTGAGCCCTTTACAATGAATCGTTTTCATTGCCCCCTCCAAGAAAAACCCCAAAAAATATAAAACTGTTCAGAAAAATTCAAAAACAGTAAAAAAATGTTCAGAAAAAAAAAAAAAAAGTTCTTTTCAGAACTACCTCCCCGTTATTAAAAAATTGGTACAATATTTGGAACTGTGCCAACCTCTATTTCTCTTAGTTCGCTTCCTAGTTCGCTCGCTGGTACGCGAACTGGAAGCGAACCAAAAACAGTAAGTATAAGGGAAGGAAACACACACTTATGTTAAAAGAAAGACAGCTATAGGGGAGTAAACTAGAGATACTATTACCCATAATCCACTGCTGATGATGTCACATATTACATCATTCATGACATGCTCAGTGACATCATCAGCAGAGGATTGCGGGTTTTTTGGCAACATGCCTTATCCACGGTTTAATAACGCTGCCTTTTGCTTTATATAAGTTTTCAAATTGTATGAAATATATACCAATAGGTCTTTATGAACCTTTAGGTAGTGCTTTTGTTCATCTGGTCGCTTCCATACACATACAGATGTTTCAAAGATGATCAAGAAGTTTATCTGAATGGAGAGGAATGCACTGAGACGCCAGATCATTCACTAATGTGTAGGCACATACAGTTACACGATTCATGCAACAAAAACCGACCAAATATGGCTTGCGTGTTGCAAGGCACGCCAGTTCCTGCTATCATCCCCACGTTCAAGTTGTTGGAAAATGGTAGTTATTTGATGCTCAATAATGAAGATTGTTCTGAGTTAATTAAAAGTATTCCTTTTATCGTAACAGTAAGTGAACGGGTTATTTGCTGCAGAAATGTTCTATTTCCTCCCACACATGAACATAGGGAGTTTTCAATCTGGCCACAAATACCAACCTTGGGACACGTTTCAACGGCATGGCAAGAATAAGAGCTCTTTTGTCTCAGAGAGAGGTGGCCTTGAGTTCGGCCCGTGAAACTTTCGTACTTCACATAGCGAACACCCGTACACAGGTTTGCCTTTCAATTTCAGCAACATGTTTCCGACTATCTTTAACGCATCCTCCACAAAATCCCTGGCACACTTTTTTAAAGTTGTTACCAGTGGTCTCGTGACTTCATTTGAGAAAATCTTTGGAGTCATCCCTGCTCCCTTTCATTGTATTTTCTGCACTCTGGTTCGTGGATTGGCATTTTTACTTGCATTACCAGCGGACGCTCTTGTGCTTTTTTACATTTTTAAATATGGATGTCCCTCCTATGCAACCTCCGACCCTGCAGCTGCTGACACTGTTCCGCAATCGCATGCTAGAATATTATGGCACAATGCCGTTGGCGATATTAAGCACGGCATATGGATTATCTTTTCGGTTCTCCTACTTCACCTGTGTCCAGCCTGTATTTCACTGCCTGACCTGTGATTTCGATTGGGCCATTGATTTGTGTCTCTGCGGACCGGTTTCTCCTGACGTCGACTTTAATCAGCTGATGACTCCTATCATTACTCACGAGTTGATTTGTCCTGGCGAAAGGATTATGGCTGTGGCATTGATGCATGGACTATTTGGTCCCTGGAATTTACAGGCGGCAGCACAGTCTTTCTTGGAACACAGCTTTCTTGAAAACCCACCGAGCTGTCCTCTGATGGTGATAGAGGATCCGGTGCTGGGAGAGCACGTATGTTCTTTTCCGCTTTTAAATTGGATGGCTGAACTGTTTTCGGATGAAGACGGTGACTTCCTATTGGAGGCTGTTGCAGCTTATTTTGCATACACAGTTATGTCATAGACCTTTTTCATGTTTGATATGCTGAGTACTAGCATTTCATTGACAATTCATTGACTTATTTGTCAAGTTTTTATTATTTACCTTGCCTATTGGCTTAAGACTCGATAAAGTACTTGGCTGTTTTATTTTTTTTTAGCATTGAATTTTCCTAGTTTTTAATGCTTTACCTTGCGGACCGTCCACATATAAACTTGCAATCTGCTCTCATGAGATGGCACTTCTATTATCTTATTCAGTTCGTTTCCGGATCATGAGGAGGTGTCATCTAGGTCCTGGATATCTTTACACCGTGTTAAGTTAGCATGGGCTCATTACCGGTTTAAACGCCATTTTTCCTTTTTTGCAACTTCTGCACACGACACTTAGTTGTTGCTTTAGCTTTCCACCTAGTAGTTCATCGTGGTTTACATGAGAATAATATGTTATTGGTCTACTATCTGCTTTACTTGTTAAACTATATCTGTACAGCGAGTGCTAAAGTTTCAAGAACAACACGATACAGAATTGTTATGAGGTCTGATCTCCACGACTTCATACTCATAACATAAGTGCAACTTCTGCCAATTCTGGGCATGAGGCGGGTTTTATATTGCTTTGCCGAACACACATACACAACAGTTGATGCGGTTCACATGAAGAGAGAGCTGGTGTATGCTGATGTGATTCCTTCAAATCTAAGACACTAAAGTATGGGCACGCCCTAAACCAACACAAAGAGACCTTCTTAGCAAATAATATAATATGTGTATTAGGGAGGGTGAGATATAAGCAGCCGCGGGCCGTGGAGGGAGTTACGATGGGGCAGGGAGGCGGGGAGGGGGAGAAGCAGGGTGGAGCCCTCTCTACCTTGCCCCTCCCCCTCCCCGCCTCCCTGCCCCACCGTAACTCCCTCCACGGCCCGCGGCTGCTTATAAGTGTTGCTAACTCTTATTCATTTACAGCATGTTAACATACTGTCACCATTCGCTTTTTATGTACTAGTAACTATGCTGGTAATTTTGCTACTGATAATATGTGTACTTGTATTCTCCACCCTGCTTCTCCCCCTCCCCGCCTCCCTGCCTCACCGTAACTCCCTCCACGGCCCGCGGCTGCTTATAAGTGTTGCTAACTCTTATTCATTTACAGCATGTTAACATACTATCACCATTCACTTTTTATGTACTAGTAACTATGCTGGTAATTTTGCTACTGATAATATGTGTACTTTTATTATCTAAGGTACTACGCCTGAGAAGACGGCATTAGTAAATAAACATTTCAAATACACATCTGTTCTTCTTAACTCCATGTTCTGGTTTCTAAGAAATCTATAACGACCGACTGTTCATGAGTTCCACGTATCCTGAGGTACTATAAGTTCATATTCTGGATTGTCTAAACATTGAGAGTTTGTTATATCCAATGTGACACTGTACCTAGCTTGCTAAATAGTTTTTGATTACTAACGTGAGTTTTGGGACACCCTAATTCGCCGAGGTTCCAATCCTCTGTCCACAGTTCTGTGTGAGAACAGAAACCCTGCGACAGGGGCACCCCCGACCCTTGCTGGAGCTTCATCACACTTGCGATACAACTCCAGCAATGCGCCACCTTTACGGCACAGATACATCACGCATCTGTGCTGTTTTTGCCCCATGATGCGCCGCATTGTAAATGCAGCACACCATAGGTGACGGAACAGCGGCACAGAATGACTAACACATCCCTGGTGATGCGCCAGTCATCATAAATCTATCCCTATGCTTCTTATCTTGTTAGAGATGAACCGCCATATGTATCATCAAAGTTATTTGCATTTCCTAAATAGCGAACTTTAAGGAATAAATAGCGATTCTTTACCATTCCTAGTTTGCGATGAGCTATTTGCTAATTAGCCGAATGTAGCCCAATGAAGCCCAATGTAGCCCAATGTAGCCCAAAGATGGCCGCCAGACACACAAAAAAACAAATGTAGCCCAAATATCAGCCAGATGTAGCCCAACTATAGCCCAGTGACAGAATGACCAATCAGCTTCGCAAACCTCCGTTACGCGAAGCGGAGCGCTGTTACAGATATATATCTTTTTTTGAACGTTAATTTCTCAAAATCCACTGGAGCACATATATTGAGACCTAGCAAAGGCACATCGGGCTACCAGTCCCTAATATTTTGCCAAGTTTCGTGCAAATCCATTCAGCCGTTCAATTATTATTTTTATTATTTTTTTTTGCCCCGCGGGGCCCTTTTAAAACCTCCACATCAAACCTAGGGGGTCAGCGAGGATCTACTATGCCCCCTTATAGTTATTTCCCCCTTTGTTTTGACCTCCTCTTGTCTCTCGATCCTACCGAGAGACAAGATGGCGGCCGCTACGGACTGTTTGGAATGTTGACAGACGCCGGAGAACCAATCAGCTTCGCTTCACAAAGCTCCGTTGCGCGAAAAGTCCGCGAACCAGAGCGCTGCCTGGTCCGCGCTTACAGATATATATCTTTTTTTAAACGTTAATTTCTCAAAATCCACTGGAGCACATATATTGAGACCTACAAAAGGCACATCGGGCTACCAGTCCCTACAATTTTGCCAAGTTTCGTGCAAATCCATTCAGCCGTTCGGGCTAAAAGTGAGGCCAACCGCCCTATGGAAAACTCAATGTTAAAAACACGTTTTGGGACCCCCCTTTTTTCTCGGCCCCCCCTGGACGAACCCCCCCCAAATTTTCAAGGGCTGCTCAGAAACAAAATGTGCCATTTTCCTGAAAATTTCAGCCAATTCCGTCCACAAACGCCAAAGTTATTAGACATAGAATTTTCAAAAAACCCATAGAGAAAAAATCCTAACTATATATACCTACTGGCGACCGCCAGTAGGTAATATATATATATATATATATATATATATATATATATATATATATATATTCACTGAAAAAACCATAGGTTATAGACCATATATAGTTAGGAATTTGCATTTACAAAACCTTGAAAATTCACTGAAAAAACCATAGGTTAGAGACCATATATAGTTAGCTGGACATTTTATTGACATAAAACCAATGAAATTCCATATATAGTTAGTTGCACTAACTATATATCGCGCACCCGCAATCCACTGCTGATGATGTCACATATTACATCATTCATGACATGGTCAGTGACATCACTGATGACATCTCAAATGACATCACTGATGACATCACTGATGACATCTCAAATGACATCACTGATGACATCATCTAGTGTCTGTGTGTTTTTGTAAAGTTTAAATATGTTTTACATATTGAAGAATGAGTGGATGTATGGAAGACTGAGTGTGTGTGTGGCTGGCTGGGAGGTGTGTGACTCTGTGCATATCAATGTGTACTTGTATCAGTGATTGTATAAGAGAGTAAGTATGTGTTAGTATATGTGTGAAAAGTATGGTGTTCTGTGTTTAACTGTATAGATGAGGAAATCGAAGTGTGATTGATTCTTCACAGGACTGACTAGGTGTATGAGTGCATATGATAGTGTTGTAATAATGAGTGACTGTATGTATGAGTGATTGTATGGGTGAATGAGTGAATGTGTGTGTAGACGTAGGAATCAGTGAGTGCGTATGTAGTAACTGGTATTGGTGTGTCATGATGTCATCAGTGATGTCATTTGAGATGTCATCAGTGATGTCATTTGAGATGTCATCAGTGATGTCATCAGTGATGTCACTGAAGTATGGTGTTCTGTGTTTAACTGTATAGATGAGGAAATGGAAGTGTGATTGATTCTTTACAGGACTGACTAGGTGTGTGAGTAACTCCATGGATGAGTGGCAGTGTGTGAGTGTCTGCATAGGTGTATGAGTGCATATGATAGTGTTGTAATAATGAGTGACTGTATGTATGAGTGATTGTATGGGTGAATGAGTGAATGTGTGTGTAGACGTAGGAATCAGTGAGTGCGTATGTAGTAACTGGTATTGGTGTGTCATGATGTCATCAGTGATGTCATTTGAGATGTCATCAGTGATGTCATCAGTGATGTCATTTGAGATGTCATCAGTGATGTCATCAGTGATGTCACTGACCATGTCATGAATGATGTAATATGTGACATCATCAGCAGTGGATTGCGGGTGCGCGATATATAGTTAGTGCAACTAACTATATATGGAATTTCATTGGTTTTATGTCAATAAAATGTCCAGCTAACTATATATGGTCTCTAACCTATGGTTTTTTCAGTGAATTTTCAAGGTTTTGTAAATGCAAATTCCTAACTATATATGGTCTATAACCTATGGTTTTTTCAGTGAATTTCATTGGTTTTTTAAAAGCTAATATCTATAGCTGTAAAATATATTCTTTATTACGTGACGTATCACGTAGCCACGTGAGACGCCTCATGACGCGTCGCATAACCGTGACGTATCGGCTCTGCAGCGCAAACAAAACCCGTAACGTAAGCGTGCCGGAGCACGCTTACAGATATATATATTTTGTTTTAACCTTAATTAGACAAAATCCACACGTGCACATATCTTGAGGCCTTGCAAAGGCACATCAAACAAACAGTCCCTACAATTTTGCCAAGTTTGCTGGAAATCTATTCCCTTAATTTTTTTTTTACTGTTTCTCTTGGTTTTCCCCTTGTTACGCTTACCGGGACGCTACCCGGTACGCGAACCGGATGCTCCAAAAACACAAGATGGCGGACTCCCGTTACGCTGCCGGTTAACTGCCCGGTTCGCGTACCGGGAAGCGCCTCTACCGCGAAAAATCGCGGGGGACTTTAATATCCCCCTCATCAATCCTAGGGGGTCAGGAGGGGTTTACCTTGCCCCCTTTCCTTCATTTCCCCCTTCTTTTTTCACCACATCTTGTCTCTCGAACCTACCGAGAGACAAGATGGCGGCCGCTCCGGGCTGTTTAGAATGTTGACAGACACCGGAGAGCCAATCAGCTTCGCTTCGCGAAGTTCCGTTACGCGTCAGGTACGCGAACCGGGGCGCTAACCGGAGCGCTGTCACAGATATATATATTTTTTTAAACGTTAATTTCTCAAAATCCACTGGAGCACATATATTGAGACATAGCAAAGGCACGTCGGGCAAACCATATCTACAATTTTGCCAAGTTTCATGTAAATCTATTCAGCCGTTCGAGCTAAAAGTGAGTCCAACCGCCCTATGGAAAAATGAATGGGAAAACGCGTTTTGGGACCCCCCTTTTTTCTCGGCCCCCCCTTGACGAAACCCCCCAAATTTTTAGGGGCTGCTCAGAAACAAAATGTGCCATTTTCCTGAAAATTTCAGCCAATTCCGTCCACAAACGCCAAAGTTATTAGACATAGAATTTTCAGAAATCCCATAGAGAAAAAATCCTAACTATATATACCCACTGGCTATCGCCAGTAGGTAATATACATATATAAACATATATAATCTGCATATCTATATAAATATAAATGCATGCATACATATACATATATGCATACATACGCATGTTATTTACATGAAAGTTTTAAAAACACTAATAAAAGCAAAGCTAAAAAGCCACCTCATTACAAACAGAATGGCTTTAACTTAAACGAGGGCGAGGTCTATTGCATTTTCAATGCTTGTTTACTTTGGTTCTATCAAGAAGGCATTCAGATGTGTCACACATTTGGCATAAATTCTGAATGTTAGCACTCTAGTTGCTCATTAGATCACTGTAGTAAAGCTAGTGCTCACCAGGGAAGTCTGCTGCTAATCATGGTTTGCAGCCATTTTCCCGCATTTTTTATCCCGCAGACTTTCAGTCCGCATACCATTATCCCGCAAGGTCATTGACCTCGCATACCATTATCCCGCATTTTTTCAAAACGCATGTGCATTTATCGCGCATGCCTTTACAAGAATTACGTTTTAAAGGCATGTATGGTAAATGCATTTGCGTTGTGAAAACCACGATGACGAGAGAGGTAAGTGGGTTTGTGTTAATTTTTTTGTGGGTTAGTGATTGTGTAGTGTAGTGTAGTGTTGTGTAATGTAGTGTTGTGTTAGTGTAGTGTAGAGTTGTGGTGGTTGTTTAGTGTAGGGTCATGCTGGGGTAGTGTTTTGTGTTGTGTTGTAGTGTTTGCGTAGTGTAGGGTCATGCTGGGGGTAGTGTTTTAGGGTTTAGGGTAGTGTTGTAGTGTTTGCGTAGTGTAGGGTCATGCTGGGGGTAGTGTTTTAGGGTTTAGGGTTGTGTTGTAGTGTTTGCGTAGTGTAGGGTCATGCTGGGCGTAGTGTTTTAGGGTTTAGGATAGTGTTGTAGTGTTTGCGTAGTGTAGGGTCATGCTGGGGGTAGTGTTTTAGGGTTTTGGGTAGTGTTGTAGTGTTTGCGTAGTGTAGGGTCATGCTGGGGTGTAGTATTTTAGGGTTTAGGGTAGTGTTGTAGTGTTTGCGTAGTGTAGGGTCATGCTGGGGGTAGTGTTTTAGGGTTTTGGGTAGTGTTGTAGTGTTTGCGTAGTGTAGGGTCATGCGGGGGGTAGTGTTTTAGGGTTTTGGGTAGTGTTGTAGTGTTTGCGTTGTGTGGGGTCATGCTGGGGTGTAGTGTTTTAGGGTTTTGGGTAGTGTTGTAGTGTTTGCGTAGTGTGGGGTCATGCTGGGGTGTAGTGTTTTAGGGTTTTGGGTAGTGTTGTAGTGTTTGCGTAGTGTAGGGTCATGCTGGGGGGAGTGTTTTAGGGTTTTGGGTAGTGTTGTAGTGTTTGCGTAGTGTAGGGTCATGCTGGGGGTAGTGTTTTAGGGTTTTGGGTAGTGTTGTGGTGTTTGCGTAGTGTAGGGTCATGCTGGGGGGTAGTGTTTTAGGGTTTTGGGTAGTGTTGTAGTGTTTGCGTAGTGTAGGGTCATGCTGGGGGTAGTGTTTTAGGGTTTAGGGTAGTGTTGTAGTGTTTGCGTAGTGTAGGGTCATGCTGGGGGTAGTGTTTTAGGGTTTAGGGTTGTGTTGTAGTGTTTGCGTAGTGTAGGGTCATGCTGGGGGTAGTGTTTTAGGGTTTAGGGTTGTGTTGTAGTGTTTGTGTAGTGTAGGGTCATGCTGGGGGTAGTGTTTTAGGGTTTAGGGTAGTGTTGTAGTGTTTGCGTAGTGTAGGGTCATGCTGGGGTGTAGTGTTTTAGGGTTTTGGGTAGTGTTGTAGTGTTTGCGTAGTGTAGGGTCATGCTGGGGGTAGTGTTTTAGGGTTCAGGGTAGTGTTGTAGTGTTTGTGTAGTGTAGGGTCATGCTGGGGTAGTGTTTTAGGGTTTAGGGTAGTGTTGTACTGTTTGTGTAGTGTAGGGTCATGCTGGGGGTAGTGTTTTAGGGTTTAGGGTAGTTTAGTTGTTTAGTGTATGCTAAAGGCATATTCGTTCTAAAAGTTTTCGTTATTTTAATTTGCGGCCTAATAGTACATGCAGGATTTTTTTTGCGGACTGATGGTATGCGGGATTTCGTCATATATTCGCTAATCATACTTTCTATGGCAAAATGAACCCCCTCATTTTGTTCCTTTTTAAATTAAATGTTTTAAGAGTTACCACTTTATTCCAATCAAGATGGCTTCAGGTGTGCCATACCTTTGTAATAAGTAGGACTGTTAGCACTCTAGTTGTTCTTTAGAACACTCTGGGACATTCTGTCATTGGGCTATAGTTGGGCTACATCTGGCTGATATTTGGGCTACATTTGTTTTTTTTTGTCTCTGGTGGCCATCTTTGGGCTACATTGGGCTACATTGGGCTACATTGGGCTACATTTGGGCTCCAACATATATATAGCCCAATGTAGCCCAATATATATTTTTCAAAGTTAATTTTCGTAAAAACCACTGGAGCCTATATCTTGAGACATAGCAAAGGCACATCGGGCTACCAGTCCCTACAATTTTGCCAAGTTTGGTGTAAATCCATTCAGCCGTTCAGGCTAAAAGTGAGGCCAACCGCCCTATGGAAAATTGCATGGGAAAAACACGTTTTGGGACCCCCCTTTTTTCTCGGCCCCCCCTTGACGAAACCCCCCCAAATTTTCAGGGGCTGCTCAGAAACAAAATGTTCCATTTTCCTGGAAATTTCAGCCAATTCTGTCCTCAAACGCCAAAGTTATTCGACATAGAATTTTCAAAAATCCCATAGGAAAAAAATCCTAACTATATATACCTACTGGCTATCGCCAGTAGGTAATATATATATATATATATATATATATATATATATATATATATATATATATATATATATATATATATATATATATATATATATATCACGCTCCGATTTCTTCTGGAAAACCAAAAAGAACTGACTGCACTCTGTGACGTGGAAAATAAAAACGGTTTTATTGATCCGTTAACTCAACAGGACGCGTTTCGGCTTCGTGTCTTCTTCTTGCTGTTAGGCACATCTTTCCACAATGATCTTTTAAATAAAGTTTTCACAAAAACAACATAATCAACGTGTATAATCAACATACAGAATGTACTTTTGTATATATGCTACAATGGCGGCCATCTTAAAGTGTGTTTTGTCATCATTCCCACTATAGGAAAAGACAGAAGTGGTTAAGCCGTGTATCGGCTTTTAATTTGCACAATTCATTTATAAACTGATAAAAAAGAAATCAAAGATAAAAAATAAAAAATCGACATTCTCATTACATTGAATTCATGTATTTGAATAGATTCATTAATCCAAAAGATTTTTTATATACACTATTTGCTGTCAAGCGGTTGTAAATATTCGAAACCAGGAACTGTTGGCAGCCATTTTGTGCCTCGGTAGAAGCGAGGCTGAGGAAGTTAGTGGAATACGTGTTCAAAATGGAGAAAGGGGGCAGGGTAGAAATACATTTATCCTCTAGATCTACTTAGTGGGTCCCAGAAGGACCCCCAGGGCTCATCTTTAAAAAAAAAAAAACCCGGTAGATGCGTGTAGGGTGCGGGGTCTGTGCCGTAAAATAAATAAAATAAAAAGGAGTTTTTTTAAATAATTCGTCTTCGGGGGGTAAAATATCGGGGGCAAAATTATTACATTTTATGTGGGGCCCAGAGGGGACCCCAGCCTCAGGGATCGTCACCCCCCAGGGCTAAAAAGAAAAAAAATGGTGGGGGGAGGGGTCGAAGGTCCTCAAAGCCACGTGGATCATCACCCCTCGGGTTTATGTATTGTGGGAGGGGGGACTACGTGTCTCCCCTCCTGGAGCTCTCGAGGACCCCGTTACCCCCTGGGCTACAAAAAAATCATGGCTGGGGAGGGGGGGCTGTAACAACAACAGCGCAGCAGACCCCTGCTGTCACGGCCTCTGCCTCCACCGCAGCCACCACCACCACCACCGCCACTACCACTAGTACCACCAGTACCACCTGCAGCACCCTACCTGTCCCAGGGGATGACCAGCCCACAGCAACAACTGTGGAGGACAGGGAGAGAGTCCGTGGACCCACAGTGGTGAGGCAAGAGGTCCGTGGCAGCAGAGCAGGTGGGAGGGCCAGGGTCACCACCAGACCTCGGAGGAGTGGACACCATCCCTGGACCACTTCACCAGAGTTGTGCAGGCATACCAAGAGGTCCAGGGACAAAGTGGCCGGTCGGATGAACTATTAAGGGAGCTCATCCTGCTGATGAGGTCCATCGACAACCGCCTTGGACAGATGGTGGACCTCATGGGCCAGCAAGTGGCGTTGCAGAGGGACAGGCCTGTGTCCCAACCACCACCTCCGTCCCCTCCTGTTGTGCCACAGGATGACAGTGCACCATCCTCCCCTGCGCCAACAGAGAGGGGCAAGTCCTCTGACACCGCTGGCCATTCAGCATAACCCCCACTGCCAAAAAGATCTAGGGGGCGTCCGAAGAAGAGCCTGGGAGTCTCCGGAGGCAAAGCACCTGCCACGCGCCAGTCACGGAGCCAGCCGTAATGAAAACCCTCTTCCCCACTGCATTCACTGTTTGGACTGTCTTTCCCCACATTTCCTTGGCAATGGCACATGTCTGTTGGAGTGGGTCACCACATCCATGTGGTGTCTACTCTTGCATCTCATCAAACAGGACTGTCAACTCACTGCTCATTCCCCACCTTCATGTAAATATTCCCACACAATTCACATGTCCACTTTCAAAATAAAATACCTGACGCACCTGATTTGGTGCATTATCGTTTTAGTGCAATATTTACAGTGTTGACAATGTCCATGATGTGTCCAAATGATGTACAGTATGTAGGGCAGTATTCTTCTGTAGCACCTAGGGAGACACAACAGAACAACAGTCACTGGTCTCATTGTGGCATCACAGGCAGAACACTACACAAAACATACACAAGGCACAACAGGCATACTAGACAATGGGCTGCAGGTGTGAACAAATAGGGTCCAGTATACGTCCCCATATGGAACGTCAATGTCACATTTACCACACACAGGTGACTGAACGTGTGCCTGTCAGTTACATCCGCGCATAGCCCTACACAACAATTGCAACCACACCAGACAATGTACACGTTGTACCTCGTCACCCACCTTCAAGTGAAGTAGCCGTTGATGAGCTGCTTGCGCAGGTCTACTCCTTCCTCCTCTCCACTGTCCTTCTCACTGAACTCAGGTCCTTGAGCAGGTGGTGGCCTTGGTTCCTCACCATCGTCCAGGAGCAGGGGGACCCCCTTGTGGATGGCCAGATTGTGCAGCATACAGCATGTCACAACGATCTTGCACACCTTCCCAGGCGAGTATGCCGGTGCACCTCCGGTCCTGTCAAGGCAGCGGAATCTTGACTTCAGCAGGCCAAAAGTCCGTTCGATTACATCTCGGGTACTGCCATGGGCCTCATTGTAGCGGATGTCAGCCAAGGTCCTGGGATTCCTGAGGGGGCTCAACAGCCATGGCCTACTGGGATATGCTGAGTCACCTGTGAATGACAAACACCCATTGCAATGTTGGACAGCCAGAGTGCATCAAGTAACACACAGCACACCATATCAGTAGGCATACTCACCCACAATCCAAGCACCCTCGGGATGCAGATTCTCCATCATCCGTGGCACCATGCTGTTCCTCATGATGTACAAATCATGCGCCGAGCCAGGATACTTCGCACACACATGAGACATGGTCATGTCCGCAAGGCACACCACCTGCACATTGATAGAATGATAATGTTTGCGGTTCCTATAAATGTGCTCCGTCGCCTGTGGTGCCACCAGACCTACATGGGTGCAATCGATGGCACCAACAACATGTGGGATGCGCCCAAGGGAATAGAAGTCCCCCTTCACGGCAGCCAATTCTCCTCCCCTAGGGAAATGGATGTAGCGATTCCGATACAGCATCATGGCTGCAAGAACATCCCTCAGCACCATGCTGAACATGGGCTGCGACATCCCTCCAGCGCTAGCCACGGTCTCCTGGAAGGAACCTGTCGTAAAAAAGTGGAATGCTGCCATCACCTTGTATGTGGGTGTGAATGCCGTTGGATAGTGACGGCGAGGCTGCAGGTGGGGGTCCAATAGATCACACAGGATCTTCAGTGTTGGTCTATCCAGCGGAATTTCCGTATTATTGCCTCATTCTCCATGTCCTCCAGCACTGCTATGTCTCGTAGGAAATTTGGCCTCCTTCTAGCTGAGATGTAAAATTGAAAATGTCAGTGACAACCATCATGAGATGGCCACAGCACATACCATCAATGATGTCATGGAAAAACAAAGACTGCCTGAGAGATTCATGGCACACCAGGTTACATGGGTGGCCTTTTGATACACACAGAGGGCACACCTCTCCACTGACAATACACAAGTGCCACAAAACACATTGGGGAATGTGAATGCGCACATACTGGAGAACCCAATTCACATGTGCAGGCAAGGTGCTGCAACATCCACCAATGTTTTGAAAATTACCATGTCTGTATCATACCCATCTGCGGTACCTGTCACACCTCAATGCATCATGTAAACTCTGCACACATCCATCAACACAATGATCACAGTATCAGGAAAACTTTCAGTTGTGTGCATGAGCTGATGTGAATGCACCAGTCTGATATGATACAATGCAGTGACACAAGCCTTGTCAAGGTCATCACTGACCCACAACAAATTGATTTGTACTACATCATTAACACCAGCTCAAGAGTGTCAAGCATCATCAGCCATCAAATGCATAACTAACATGGCAGGGACCACAGACCAAAGTGTGTCACACTGAAAGTGTGTCCACCTGTGGATGACATGGAAGTATGGCATTGTGTGTACAATGATGTGCCCTTCACCGTGTTGCTGCTGTGTACTGATACAGTGTTCAGGATTGACATAGCCATTAATGGTTATGAAAACAGCGGTACCTACCGCCTGTCCCCGGCGGTGTGACACCAGCACCACCCCCTTCACAAGTGCGGTACCATTGCCATATGGACATGTGTACATGGCGGTGGGCATGCTCCGCCAGCGGGGAGGAGGTCATTGGATACTTTTGAATGATGCACCATCGCGGAAGCGCAGCCCAGGCACCCGCGGTGTATCACCGCCATGGAGCATTGCCTACAGCCAATGGGAGCGATGATCGCGGTGGCACGATGCAGATTTGAAAGTCGCGGAAGGTGTGCTCCGCCAGCGCAGAGGTGGTCATTGGATACTTTTGAATGATGCACCATCGCAGTAGCGCACCACGGGCACCCGCGGTGCATCACCGCCATGGAGCATTGCCTACAGCCAATGGGAGCGATGATGGCGGGGCATGATGCAGATTTGAAAGTCGCGGGGGTGTGCTACGCCAGCGCAGAGGCGGTCATTGGATACTTTTGAATGATGCACCATCGCAGTAGCGCTCCACGGGCACCCGCGGTGCATCACCGCCATGGAGCATTGCCTACAGCCAATGGGAGCGTTGATCGCAGTGGCATGATGCAGATTCGAAAGTCGCGTAGGCGGTCATTGGATACTTTTGAAAGAGGCAGACCTGGACAACCAATTGTTGCTGCTTTGCAGCTTCCAAACGACCCCAGGGGGCTATAAATCTGTGGGAGTGAGCCTCACATTTCCACTGCTCACAGAGCCTGCTGCCTGGGACCCTCTCCTGCTGCTACCTGAAGAGCCTGCTGCTTGGGACCCTCTCCTGCTGCTGCTTAAGAGCCTGCTGCCTGGGACCCTCTGCTGCTGCTGCGACCCTCTGCTGCTGCTGCCTGAAGAGCCTGCTGCCTGGAACCCTCTGCTGCTGCTGCCTGGGACGCTCTCCTGCTGCTGCCTGGGACGCTCTCCTGCTGCTGCCTGAAGAGCCTGCTGCCTGGTACCCTCTCCTGCTGCTGCCTGAAGAGCCTGCTGCCTGGGACCCTCTCCTGCTGCAGCCTGAAGAGCCTGCTGCCTGGGACCCTCTGCTGCTGGTGCCTGGGACCCTCTCCTGCTGCAGCCTGAAGAGCCTTCTGCCTGGGACCCCTCACCACTCACTTCCACCACAGGTGTTACATGTCTACAGGGATGGCAAGGACAGAGAAGATCCATGCCAGTCCATTCACAAGTGAGGAGCTGGAGGTCCTTGTGGACGAGGTGCTGGCACAGTACCCAAGGCTGTTTGGTGTTCCCTATGTAGTGGTAAGTCACCATGATGCTAGCTGCAGGGCAGGGGGGTGTCAGATGTGTAGTTGTGCAGCTGCAGTATATGCCTGGTGGTGTGGTGTTGTGTGAAACACTGACAGACAAGCAATCTCCAGGGCAAGGGAGTGTGTGTGTGTGTCACAATGTCACTCTTTTATATGTCTGGACTTGTATGTGTGTGTGGTGTGTGTTACGTTGTCAGACATACAGAGCCAACGGTTGATAGCCATGTAGGTGCCAGGACAGTATTTGCATGTGTGAATATTTCTGTGTGCACCTGTAGTCTGAGTCAGTGTGACCCAGAGAGTAGATTCAGTGCCTGCCCACCAAAACGATTATACATCACCAAACTTACATGCTCCTTGCTCCAGTTCCTTCACACTGAATAGTAGCTATGCCCCATCTATACCCTTGATTACTGCAGCCCTACACACTTCTGTCGAAGCATATTGTGTTGAGGTATCATGCATTTGTGGGAATATCATGGAGCCTATACGCCCCAATGTGTGCATGCAATCACAAATGTCTGGGCCATGCATAGTGCCCTTGTGAGGGGTCCCCCAGTTTTGGAGGGAGGTTACAATTAGTCATGAGTCTGTGTCTTGCTACTGTTCTGATAGATGTTGGTATCTGACATTGTGTAAGTGGACATTTACCCTTCTTTTCTCTCATACCTGCAGCTCAAGGTACACCAGCGTAAGGCCTTGTGGAGGGCCATTGCAGAAAATGTGCGAGCCCTGGGGGTTTCCAATAGATGACGCACCCACTGTCACAAGAGGTGGGACGACATCAGCCGGCTGGCAAAGCAAGTGGCAGAGATGACCTTGGGTTTGCTACCACGCACAGGGCGTTTGGCACGGCGCAGCATGACTCCACTGATGGGCCGCATCTTGGCAGTGACTCATCTAGACCTGGATGCACGTCTGAGGGAGCATCGGCAGCAAGGTAGGGGTGGTGAGTATCTGAGGAGGGTGACATTTGCTGGGAGTGGATGTATGTGTACAGGGCCTGTGGCACCGGAGACCCATGTGATGTGCGTGTGGTGCTGTGATGTGCTGTGTAATGTGAGTGGCTGCTGTGATGTGTCGTTCTATCAGGCATTGGCCCACCCTGGCCTTACTGGGCTGATAATCCCTGATGTACTTTCGTATTGCCAGATGGGATAGGCTCCACATGGTCATTCTTGATTGGGATAGTGTGGGGAATCCATAATGGGGTGAACTGCAGTGTCAACTTTCTGAGTGTGACTTCATGTATGCCTACTTTGCATGCAGCATGATCGTTGAGGCCCACACATCAGACAACAATGTGCCCCAGGTTACCACATGGTGCTTTATGGCCTACTGGGCATTGCGGACTGTAATGACCTAATAGATGTGTGTGTGTTGTCCCCTCCTGTTCCCTGAAGGTCTGACATTGGTAATTAGTGTTGTATCGACATCATGTCCCTAGGGCAGGGAGAGTTGGGGGGGGCACTCCATCTACGGGTAGGGAGTAGTGCTGTGTTGCATCAACATGGCTAATTCATGGCATTATTTTTGCGTTACAGGCACTGTGTTGTCTATGTAGTGTGTTGCTGCACAGTGATTGCAAGGTGTGGCGGTTACCATGTAGATTTGGGCATCTCCTATACTGCATTGCTTGTAACTCGTGTGACCAGATGATGACACTTACACAACCCTGTATCTCTCTCTCATGCAGATTTGCAAAAGACCACAGAGGAGCATGAGCCAGAAACCAGTCATGGCGAGAGTAGCACTACAGCTGCACCGGAGGCCAGTGACACAGAGCACAGCAGTGCATCTGAGGGGGACAGAAGTATGCAGGAGGAATCTGTGCCAGAGACACAGAGTACCATATCATCAGATGCCAGCGGGAATGCATCCATGTTGGCAGGCACAGGGGATGGGGAGTCTGCATCATCATCTACCACTCAGCGGCCAGTGCCCAGCCTCCCATCCACTTCCTCTGGTGCTGCCCGTATCCGTGTCACTAAGAGAGGACGAGTCACATTCACACCTGGCACCGCTGCCCCTGCACCTGCCCCCCCTGCTGCCCTCAGTGCAGAGTGTGTTGAGCTCCTGCGTCAGCTTTGTGTGGGCCAGACCGCCCTGCTCAATGCCTTCAGTGACCATGACAAGAAATTAGGCCAGGTGGTTGCATACATGGAGGGCATATAAACAGACGTGGGTGGGCCACACCGTACAGTCCAGGTGTTGTCATCCACAGTCACGTCAGCCCTTCAACAGGCACATGCTCCCATTGCAGCTCAGGTGCCTTTGTCCACCCCCAGTCAGTGGCCACATCAGATGACAGTGTGAACGCTTCGCCTGCGTCAACGAAAAGGTACAGCACCAGGAGCACACAACAGACACAACCCAAATACTCCTGCCAACAGACACCATCCCCACTGAGGAGCATGGCCACCCCAGAATGCACAAACAAGAGCCAGTCAGGGAAGGGCAAGGACAGAAGAGCAATGAGGCAGACATCAGGCTCACATGCTGCTGAGGCATCACCAGCAAAAGACTCTCCTGTCCGTAGTACATCACACAAACCTACCCATGCAGTGTCTGTGCCCACTGAGGAGGTCTTGCATATCAGGGGTACACCTAGGAAGAGCACAGGGACACATCCACCAAAAACATCTACCCCAATTCCACGTCCATTGATGCAGGTGGAGGAGGGCAGTGTAGAGACCACCCCTGGCAAGAAGGCAAAGGAGGGCACTGTAGGGGGTACACCTGGCAAGAAGGCAAAGGAGGGCCAGTGTAAAGACAACCTCTGGCAAGAAGGAAAAGGAGGGCACTGTAGGAGGTACACCTGGCAAGAAGACAATGGAGGGCAGTGTAGAGACCACCCCTGGCAAGAAGGCAAAGGAGGGCACTGTAGATACCACCCCTGGCAAGAAGGCGAAGGAGGGCTCAGTAGGGGGTACACCTGGCAAAGAGGGGAAGGTGGTCCAGAGACGTAACCAGACCAAGCGTTCCGCAGTTTCCAGCACATCTCCAGAGGTAGTGCCAGTGTCTGCACCTGATGTGGGACAGTTGGGGTGTGTGCCTGTTGTGTCATCACCACTTCCCATCAACCCCAAGACAGGGAAGCCATTTCATATTCCCAAAAAGTGGATGGGCACCCCGCCAACCTCACCCACCCACACTGTGTCAGAGGTCTGCATGACTCCACCTCCACGTACCACTATGCCACCTGGTCCACACAGCCCTCCAGCTTGCCAAGCCACTGTTAGCCCCACAGCACCTGGAGCTCTGTCACCACAGTCAAGTGGGCCTGCTGTCCCCGACACACAGCCAGGTACAAGTCCGCAAGACAGCCAGGAGTGAGTTGACATCACCCTCATACGCCTGTGCATCATACAGGTGTGCTAGTCCTGTATATTGTTTGGAACATGGGTGTGTTGCTGGCCCTGCTGCTCTGCTGTGTTGGCCTCTCCCCTGCCATGGACACTGGCCCTGTTGCTCTGCTGTGCTGTACTCTCCCCTGCCATGGGCACTGGCCCTGTTGCTCTGCTGTGTTGGCCTCTCACTTGCCATGGACACTGGCCCTGTTGCTCTGCTGTGTTGGCCTCTCACCTGCCATGGACACTGGCCCTGTTGCTCTGCTGTGATGTACTCTCCACTGCCATGGACACTGGCCCTGTTGCTCTGCTGTTTTGGCCTCTCACCTGCCTTGGACACTGGCCCTGTTGCTCTGCTGTGTTGGCCTCTCACCTGCCATGGACACTGGCCCTGTTGCTCTGCTGTGCTGTACTCTCACCTGCCATGGACACTGGCCCTGTTGCGCTGCTGTGCTGTACTCTCACCTGCCATGGACACTGGCCCTGTTGCTCTGCTGTGTTGACCTCTCCCCTGTGCTATGGACACTGGCCTTCCTGTTTGTGTTACAAGAATTTCAGTCAGTCACCTGGGCATGGTATCTAGCATTTGTACATCATTTTGAGCCTTGCTGTTGTCTACTATTGTTGTACCTCTACATCTGTACAATCTGTGAAAAAATACAGTTACTTCTGTTGTGTGTTTTTTTCAGTGTCCTTGCTGATTAAAGTTCTGTTTCTGTTCGCATTTGATTGCCTGTGCACCATGCTCCATGTATAACTTCAACATTGCAAGGCTCTTTGCAGGCATTATATTTTTGGACAGAGGTGACAGGGTCCTCAGTCCATTCTGACCCTGCAAATGTTGTCATGTGTGATGGCTATTTTACCTGCCATGCAGCCATCTTGTTAGTGATTTGCTACTGTTGCCTACACTGTTCACATGTCTGGTTGGGGGACACTGCCAGCACAGGGTGTGATGATGTGCAAATGTTTAGGAACTGGCTGGGATATGTCATGAAGTATGTGTGTGGTTTCCTTTCTGTGTGCCCAGCCTTGTATGTGTATGGTCATCTTGTGTTGGCCCTTGGTCCTGGTACCATGGTCTACATGAGATGCGTGGTCTTGGGTGTAGCAGAGGTGTGCAGTGTGAAGGGTGTCAATTTGTAGTGGATGTATGTGTGCCCCTGTATTGTGGGGGACACACATGTGTCACCCAGGAGTTGTATTCCTGCTGTTTGATGTGTCTTGCCCTGTGTAGAGGATTGTATGCACTCGTGTGAGCTGTTTGTAGTGCACTGTGCTGTGTGTTGATGTGTCCATGGTGTTGTGTGTGACTCCTCCTTGTTGTGTTTGTAAGTTTGAAGTGTGCAAAGTGTGTGAGTTGCACATCAGTGTTGTGTTTGGTTGATCCTCAATGTGTTTTCGGTGTTTTTGTGTAAACTCTGTGGCCCTGCTGCTCCACACTGGCATTGCGTTTGTCATGCATTGCAGGCACATGGTGGTTTTTCCACTCATGTATGGCATGGTGTGTGTGGTTTTAGTCCATCCACTATGTGTGCCACTTGTGCCTGGCCATTGTGGGTGTTCCCTCCCTCTATTTGTGTGTGGTACACCCCTTACATGTCTGCTACTGACATGCAGGCTGTTTCACTTTGATGTCAGCTGGCCCCTTGGTTTCCATGTGTGTGTGCCTCCACATCACTTCATTTGTGGGCTTGTGCTTTGTGGTGCAGTTCTTGGGCCATGAGTGTTATTCCACTCTGGACATTGCCCCAATGGTTTATGTGTGCTGTCCTTGTGCTATTGGTCATTCTGTAGTGGTCATGTGCACTTCAGCGGTGTGTGCTGGCCAGTACTCTGGTGGAGGTGGCTAGGCTCTTGTATCCCAGAATGGTCCATGAGTATTTGTTGTGTTGGATATGTGGATGTTGTCTGTGGTATTGCTTCAGTTCCTGGGTGTGCTGTTGTATTTGTGCAGTGCTGTTTTGTGGTGTGTGTGATGCGGTTGTGTCAGTCATGTGTGTGTGTGGCTGTTGTGCTTGTTATGTACACACAGCTTGTTGTGCATGCAGTGCTGTGTGTATGTGGCCTTGGCATTGCCTGATGTGTATCCCCTGATGTCTTGTGGTGTTTGTTGATTGGGGTTTCATGTGCATCTGTGGTCGGTGTGATGTGGCAGTGTGTGTTTGTCCAGATGCACTTCTTGTGTGATTAGTGTTATGGTGTGTGTGTTTTGTTCCGGAGTGATGTTGTTGTGTACTCCTGTTGTGTCTGTGCTCCCATTGCTTTTCCCCAGTTTGGCTGATAGGGTATGTCTGTTTCTGTTGGAGTTCAGTATGTGTTCCTGTAGTGTTTGTATGTTGTTCTTGTGCAGGCATCTGTTGAGGCATCCCTGTGTGTGTGTTGTGTTTGTGGCTACACCCAGGGTGTGTGTTTGTTTGTGTGTGTATGTAATGGGAGGGATTGTGAGCCTTCAGTGTGTGTGGCACTGGTGTTGTGTGTTCCTTGTCAGCCACTCCTGCAGTGACTGTGTCCCTGGTTGTGTGTTGTGTGGTGCAGAGGGTGTGCATTGTGGTTATTATTGCAGTGCTTGTTGGTGTGCTTGGGTGGTGCACGGGATGGGCACCTGGCCTGTGACTTGTTGGGGTGTGTTGATGTGTGGTTGGGGGTGGTGTGTCCCTATGGTGTTTGTGCCCTGCCCATGCCTTGGAGTGGCCCTGCCTTCTGCACAGTCCGCATGTATTGACCGCGGCGGTGACGTGACCGGGACCGGGACGTTGCTGCTGGTTGGCGGACGATGTGTGTTCCGGATGCAGAGGGGTTCCTTGTTGTCAGGTGGGTGCCCGTGTGGATGTGTTGTGTCCCCCAGCAGGGTGTCTGTGTGGTGCTGGGGCCCTGTGTCTGCATGTGTGTTGTGTTTTGCATATGTGTAGTTGCGTACCTGCGGCGTCATCCGTGGCGGCCCATCTGGCGGTAGTGTTGTAGCAGGTACATCACCGGATGCATATGGAGGACTGGGTCCATGGCGTTCATGACCGGGTCTCGGATTTCGCGCTCCGCTGTCGACTTTCCGCCTGCTCAGGCTGGACGGTGTCTCCGCTGCGGTGCGTCAGCTTGTTTGGGCCATCCTAATTTGTCCAGCGGGGCGGACGTCATTCGGCACGGCAGAGAGTCTCGATTGGCTCCTGCCGCTGCGGTGGTGGGCGCACTTTGATGGCGGTGCGCGTCGCTCCGCGGTGGACCGGAATTGACCTATGTTTTGTTGTCCTAATGTGGTGGACGTGAGTACCGCTGCTTGTGGGCACAAAAGGCTGTTTTTCTGCCCCGCCCCCACGCGTTGGTACCACCGCCCGACTTCCTAATGGACCCCCTAGGTGTACTGATTGCTCCCCATAACAAATTAAACGATTCCTCTTCATGCAGTGCATTGTAACTTTCACAAATTGGGGACGTATGTCTGGTGGCGATGTTGAAGGTGGTACCCCAGAGGTACTTGGTATTGCTGGTGGTGAAGGTACATTTTGGCGCAATCTTCTACATTCTTAGTTATCATAGTTCACACGATGCAGCTATTGAAGGTGCTTGTACATACTAGCAGTGCAACAGCAGTATTTGTTTCTCTGCTTTAAATAAATAGAGGCTGAATTTAATGCCGTCTGTAGGGTAGATGAAAAGGTAAATTCAAGTTGTGAACCCTACTGTGCACAGTGTACATAGAAGAAGGTAGTCAGTACAGTTATAGAACAATTTCTTTTCACCTATTTTAACAAAATCTGAATACATACAGTATAATTGTCTCTGCATTCCATAAATCAAGGTTGAATTTCTTACTGTCTATAGTGTAGATGCAAAGGTGAATTCAAGTTGTAAACCCTGCTGTTTGCAGTGTAGATCTTAGCGTGGAGTGCATCATCTGCAATTATGATTGAAGTGGAAGATAGAACATGTATGCAGCGTGCACTTTATTATTGAACTAAATGTATAAGTGATATAAAATATGTTTTTTCTCGGAAGCAAAATAAAGGAATATTGTGTAGGGTTTGATAGGTGTTATACTTACTTTGGTTTACACTGAGTTAGTGGTATCTAAATCAAGAAGGTTCTGTGGAGCCTGCGATGATGCGTGGTCCGGGAGGCTGTACTGATAGTAATATTTTTGTGTTGTGAATGGTGCCTTAGTAAGGCCATGTGATAATCATTTTTGGTGCACTGAGTTACTAGTATCTTTGATGCTTAGCATGTACATTTCCGGCGATGATGCGTGGTCTGGGGGGGGACAGTACTTGGAGTAATGTCTTTTGTCAATTGGATTCTGCATGAATTCCACTTAAAAGTGATAGTATGATTCATTGCTGACATAAAACTGTTCACTCTTCTTTCCGATGATTTATGGTACACTGGACTAGTAGTATCTTTGGCGCTGAGCTTGTACGTACCCTGCGATAATGCGTAATGCAGGGGGGATGTACTGGGAGCAATGTGTTTTGCCTAGTGAATTCTGCTTTAATAAGGCTACGGGGAAATGACTTGTGGTGCAGTGATTTAGTGGTGCCAAAATAACTCAGCATGTGTGTATCCTGTGATGATTAGTGGTTCGGGGGGGATGGCAGTGGTATAATGTCTCTTGTCTACTGGAATGCGTCATGTACAATCGTCATTCTATCTGAAAAAATCTCAACACATCCAGTACAATTGTCTCTGCATTAAATTAATCAAGGTTGAATTCCTTATTGTCCGTAGTATACATGCAAAGGTGACTTCAAATTGTGAACCCTGCTGTCCGCAGAGCACATCGAAGGCTGTAGCTGACACAGAGATCGAGGAATGCTTTTTTTGTCACAAACTTTAACAAAATCTGACAACAAAGTAGTATTTTTCTTCCTTAAAAAATCGAGACTGAATTTTCATGTTGTCTGTAGTGCTGATGCGCCACTGGTATCAATCCCTAAACTCTTTTGATCGCAGTGTACATTTGAAAACAGAACTCAAAACAGTCATTGAGGAATGTTTTTTTGGCATCCTTTAACAAAATACTCCTTGCCTTACATAAATCAAGGATATGTTGAATGCTGTCCGTAGTGTAGAAGCAAAGCTGAATTCAAGTTGTGAACCCTGGTGTACGCAATGTAGATTGAATGCAGTAGTCGACATAAACATCAATGAATGCTATTTTGTCACAGTTAACAGAATCTGAGGACAGAGTACAATTGTCTCTGCCTTAAATACATCGAGACTGAATTAAATGTTGTTTGTAGTGCTTCTCTACGCTTCTGGTATCAAGTAGTGAACTCTGTTGATCGCACTGTACATTTGAAGGCAGTACTTTGTACAGACATTGAGGAATGTTTTTTGTGGCATTCATTAACAAAAATTGTCTCTGCCTTACATAAAGAAAGGCTAACTTCAATGCTGTCCGTAGTGTAGATGGAAAGCTGAATTCAAGTTGTGAACCCGGTTGTACACAGTGTAGATTGAAGGCAGTAGTCCACACAAAGATCGATGAATGGTATTTTGTCACAGTTAATAGAATCTGAGGACACAGTACAATTGTCTCTGCCTTAAATAAAACAAGGCTGTATTCAATGCTGTCCGTATTGTTGATGCAAAGCTGGATTCAAGTTGTGAACCCTGCTGTCCGCAGTGTAGATTGAAGGCTGTAGAGAGCACAGTTATAGATGAATGCTTTTAGTCACATCCTTTTACAAAATCGGAAGACATAGAATTCATTTGACTCTACCTTAAATAAAGCAAGGCTGGATTCAACGCTATCCGTAGTACAGATGCAAATCTGAATTCAAGTTGTGAACCCTCCTGTCCGCAATGGAGATCAAAGGCAGAAGTCTATACAGACATAAGTCTGTGGTGCTGTGGCGTTGAGTTCGGAATGGGCCTATATCGAGGAGGCACGCGGTCATGGCGGCAGCAACGTGGCAGGGTGAGGACGTTCACTGCGGTGGAGTCTCTTACCTTTGCAGAAGTGAACCACGCCCAAGGCATAGCCTAATTATTTATAATCTTACGTTGACGTTGTGTACGTTGGACTAGCCCACTCCGCTTCTGTTTCAAAGGGGAGGAGTGAACACAGCTACATGAGTGAAATATTATCCATTGTCTGAGATAATATGGTTGTGTCCACTATTCAGCACACTACAAGTATCAATGGTATATGTACACACTAAAAAGTTTTTGATTTCTATAGTGAATTGTGTAGAGTATTTCACCGGTAGTCTTAGCATTGTGTACATTATTGTTGATGTTCGAGTTCTTTCCCTTATACATACTTGGTTGTCACATCTCTGTAGATTGAGCTAGTGTACTGTTGAGGAGATATATTATTTTGGACAGATCCGTAGTACTGTTTTGCGCTGCCTCTGAGGTAGTAGGGGGGAGGGGTCCGTGGGTATGGTTGTGGTGATCGGGGTGCTGGGTATTTTGTTTTTGTTGGGTGTGGGAAGTGTATAATTAGAAACTCACATATTGCTCTTAAAACATGGGTGTGAGTTGAATGTAATTCACGCAGTACATATTCAACATTCTTACAGTACTTAAATGTTGATTTTAATTTGTTAGTGGTAAGTGGAACTATTGCCTGATTCTTAGGTAGCATTGCAGATTTGGTTACTTGCTGAAAATATGGGAAAGTGGTCAACATTATAAGTAGGAATTGTCATTTAAAAAACCTTTGAAATTCTCTGAAAAAAACATAGGTTTCAAGCAGGTAATAGTTAGGAATTAGCATTTAAAAAACCTTAGAAATTCACTGAAAAAAACATAGGTTTCAGGGGTGTTATAGTTAGGAATTAGCATTTAAAAAACCTTGTAAATTCACTGAAAAAACCATAGGTGTCAGGGGTGTTATAGTTAGCTGGACATTTCACTCATACAAAACCATTGAAATTCCTCCGTTATTTTAAAGAAATGTGGAGGCAGCACCAATTATAAAGTAATTCGCAAGAGACCAAAAGTAGTTAAAAAAATATTTGTTTCTTTTTCTTTTTCTGTTTTCAATGTTCACAGGACAGCCAACGCAATTTGCTCCCCAACCATGTGAGCTCCGTCAGCGCAGGGTCAATAGGTGTGTCCCCACTGTCAATGCAGCGAAGTCGAAAGAATGCTGTACCACTATAATGGTCCACAAAGCACACACTCACTTAAAGGTAAATTCAAAATCACAAGAGCATATCCAGAACCAGGGAGGCTTGAAGCTGCGGATGAGGGAGGATGCGAGGACTGCTCGTGAACTATTCGTGCACGATTGCAGCTTATCAAGGACTGCTCTTTTTCTATATCGTTATTGCTACTCGAGACAACTCTTCTGATCTTTAAATTAACCAAATGAGGATACCTTGACCTTTGTGGATTTGTTCTACATACTTTACGGCCTCCCTGGTTCTGGATATGCTCTTGTGATTTTGAATTTACCTTTAAGTGAGTGTGTGCTTTGTGGACCATTATAGTGGTACAGCATTCTTTTGACTTTGCTGCATTGACAGTGGGGACACACCTATTGACCCTGCCCTGATGAAGCTCCCATGGTTGGGGAGCGAAACGCGTTGGCTGTCCTGTGCACATTGAAAAAAGAAAAAGAAACAAATATTTTTTTAATTACTTTTGGTCTCTTGCGAATTACTTTATAAAGACAAGTTAACATTTTATGGGACTTTGGAAATTGGAGGTGCTTTTCGCTGGTCCGCTGTGGAGAACTTTTGTTGAAATTCCTCCGTTATAGTTAGTTGTACTAAATGTAACTCTCGTGCCCGCAATCCACTGGTGATGATGTCACATATTACATCATTCATGACATGGTCAGTGACATCACTGATGACATCACTGATGCCATCTCAAATGACATCACTGATGACATCATCCATGTGACAATCTGATACATCTTATCATACACTAGTGTAACCTTTCACTACTCATTATAAAATATGGAGTACCATATTTGATACCATTGATATACCAATACAAGTTTCCAAAAACCCACTCAGTGATTCCTACATCTACACACACATCTAAACACTTACCTATATATTCACTCATAGATGCTAACAAAGATCAATAGAACACTATTAAATATAGTTATACACCGACGTCGTCATTACACACCAGCACACATCCTATTCACTTATGCATTCATCCTACTCACTTATGCAAACAATTGATCATACTTATATTTACTAAGCTACATATATATACAAAAACCACTTTATTTAATCATATAGATAGTAACTCATACTTAGTGTGTTATAACATCACTATTACAAGTATACAGTCTTCGATACAGTCACTCATACAATCACTGACTCTTATGTATACTTATTTATATACAGCAACTGTCACATACACTGCCTTTTATATTTCTACTTTGTTGGACATGTATCATTGAGAAATATATTTACTCATCACCACACCCATAAAGAGATTCACTCACCTAAACAACTGTTTCCACATACAGGCTTAACCACATATACCTACTAAATCAAATATTTACACATCTTTGGACAATCACACACCTCCCACCCAATCACACACACATTCACTATCCCATACAATTACTCACTTAAGTAATTAATAACTAATATAGACTTTCACATAGCTAGTAACCAACTTATGTAGTACTTTACACAACAAGAGATAGAGTGATACAGATATGCACACAGTTTAATCACTATCCCCTATATTTAGTGAGACACTTTAAATTACTCACTTAGACAGTCAATCACACTGCTACTAAATCCTCCATCCAGACTCTTATACATCCACTAATTTCTCAATGCAGATTGCTATATATATAATACTTATTTAAATATTGAACCAAACCACATTCACTGGATGATGTCATCAGTGATGTCATTTGAGATGGCATCAATGATGTCATCAGTGATGTCACTGACCATGTCATGAATGATGTAATATGTGACATCATCACCAGTGGATTGCGGGCGCGAGAGTTACAGTCAGTACAACTAACTATAACGGAGGAATTTCAATGGTTTTGTATGAGTGAAATGTCCAACTAACTCTAACACCCCTGAAACCTATGGTTTTGTCAGTGAATTTATAAGGTTTTTTAAATGCTAATTCCTAACTATGACACCCCTGAAACCTATGTTTTTTTCTGTGAATATATATATATATATTTATATATATATATATATAAGATCGTGATCAAGGCTGCATGACAGCCGGAACGCGAGGGTGCCATCGATCAGGAAATAAAAGTTGAGCAGTTACAATCCTTTGAGTGCTGGTTGATTTTCCTTGGAAGCGGAGATTTGCTGTTTTTATATATATGGAGATTTCCTGAGAAAGATCAAGGAAGTTGAGTGGCAACCTAATTTTCTGTTAACTTCCATGGACATAGCTTCCCTGTATACGAGCATTCACCACACTGATGGTCTTGTGGCTGTACAGTATTTTTTGAATGATCGAGCCCTTTACCTGCATGATCACAACTGCATGTTACTAGCCATGATTGATTTATGCCTAAATAATAACTTGTTCCTTTTCAATAAGGTTTTATATCACCAACGTAGGGGAGTGGCGATGGGGGTGTGCTCTTCTCCCAGCTATGCCTGCCTTTTGGTTGGCTGGTGGGAGGAGCAAGCTCTCAGAGCACTTCACAAAGTGGTTTGGGACACCCATATTAGATATTATTATAGATACATCGATTATGTGTTTATGGTATGGGAGGGCACCAAGGAGGAAGCTTTGCCGTTTGTGACATTGATTAATGACAATAGGCTTAATCTCAGCTTTACAGCTCTATCAGTGATCAGAGGGTGGAATTCCTTGATGTGAAAGTGTTTGTTATGGACAACTGCATACAAACCACATAGCTGCCAAGTTTTGGTATGGCTTATGTGTGACATTCCCATGTGTGGAGTTTGTTTATGTGTGACATTTCAAGGCTTATGAGTGACACTTTTCTGCAAGTGAATTACACCCTTTTGTTACAGGTGATCGTTTAAAGGGGACTTGAAAGAACGGTCACAGAATGATACCATGAAACAGGTGATGTGAATAGTGGTCTATCAGACTTGATCCTGTGAACCACAGAGGATTCAGAAGTTAAACCTGGGAGCCTTCCCTGCTGCTACTAAGTCTCCCTAATAGTCCTCCCCTCCTTGCCACTCACTCCTTTCATTCCTTTTTGTTTTTCTCTCCCTCTCTGCCTCATGTTCACACTCCTTGTCTCATTCTTTACTCCCCTTTAGCTTGATGGACTTACTGTTTACATACGATTGCTAGACGTGGTGCCAGCATTCTTGCTGCACAGACTGAGAAGTCGGAATTTGAAGGGGACATGCTGAGTGGGGAGAGAGGTGTTCACTGAACGTGACCAGGCTGTCTCCGGCAGCCGGCCTGGTCACGGGGAATGTGACATGACTGCTTTTAAGCAATGCCATCTGAAAGGAGCAAAAACAATGCCTGAGAGGTTTGAATCATAACCTCTGACATAGCAGAAAGCTGAGCTCATTGCATGGAGAGGAAAATAAAATGTGTCTGCGTGAAAGGTGAATTCATTAGCTTGAACATTATATTGGCCACTTCTATGTAAACACAATGAGCCTACATCTCTTGATATTTTGCATTTTATTCTAAAATATTTTTACAGTGCTATATAAGTGCTTCCCTTTTTAAAATATATGCACACATGTAGTACAACATCAAAACACCTACTTTCAGGTGCCTTGGAGTGGAAATGCAGGCACACGCTCAGTGAGGATAGTGACGCGTAGGTCTTCCACTCGCTGCAGATTTAACCACCAGCCTAAGCAGGTCTCCAGAGAGTCCAAATTTATAACTCTATTCAAGTCTCCTTGCTCATAAATTGAAATGGTACCTTTGTCAGAAAACAAAAAGGCAAGGAAGGTTAGGTGCTGTCTGGAATCATGCATGCCGCTGCAGCACAAAAAGGATGATGAGACCTGAGTGTCTGTGACTCTCAGCCACGGTCGCGACCCGTCTCTGGCAGCTGGCCTGGTCATGGGGATCATGATGAGAGGGGAGGCACTGGTGTTCATTTGCAGAGGCACGATTTAAGTCACTAGTGGGCAAGCATGCAGCAGTTATGTTTCCGCGTTTAGTTTGCCAGCCCGCCTCTGCTCGCGCCTTGGCAAATGGATACAATGTTGCAGTTACGTGAGGCCAAGTCACTTCCATGCCGCTCAATGCTGAAACTACCAAGCACAGCTGAGCCCAGGCTTGCCTGGAAGATTTCATGTAAACTCACCGAAATTCAACACCACGGCAGTAGTGCACTGCGCAGTGTGCAATACAGCCGTCTATCACACTATGTGCCTGCCAGAGCAGCGCATTTTGCTCTGATTTTCTTTGGGTGCCAATAGCGCTTGCCAGCAACTTCAGAAAGCGTTATTAATGCGTGACCTTGCATTTAAGTGCGGTGATGCAGACCACCACACTGGAATGCGTTAGTCTCACCCCTGATGCGTGATACTTGACAGAGCTGAAACCCAACTACATAGAAAGAGTACCGAAGGGAACTCGACCCTCCATGCTACCAGCCTGCACCCTCAGCATATCATAAACAGCATACCGTATGGTGAATTTCTTTGCATACGGCACATATGTACTGTCAAATCAAATCTGTCAGAATGTCAGCTTGAAGCCTTTAACCGCTTTTTAAGGTGAGGTTACAAACACAGTGATCTACAAGTAGCTTTGGGCAGAGCCAATTCTCAAACCCCTGACATGTGTTCAGTACCCAAAAATAAACGTAATTTGGACTCTTAAACTCAACCCACAATTGATGAAGACAGTGCAGAAAACCAACCTATTAGATTAATTACTATGTACAGCAAACAGGAATGTAAAGGAATGTAAAATCCGTAGGATCATAAATGCCCAATGGCCTATTGTCCTAACAGATCTGACGTTAAAAACGTTGTTGTCGCCTATTCCTGCTATTACATTCAGACGAGCGCCCTCTATGAGGGATGCTTTTGTAAAATCCAGCCCAGAATTAACATCTAAAACTACCTGGCTGTCTAAATCAGGTTTTTATAAATGTTCATCATGTCGAGCCTGCAAATTTGGTGCTAACCTAACTGAATATATGACAGCTTTCAGTACCATTCTGGTCCCCATTAAAGAGCACTATACATATTGGACCGAATATGCTGTATATATATTAGAATGCACTTGCCATCTCAAATACATTGGCAGCACCAAACTTGCAGTACACAATAGAATTTTGCAGCACTTGCAAGCCATTATCAATTCTGATCCTAAATATCCAGTGGCCTGCCATTTCAAGGCAGAGCATCAGAACAAAGTTGATGACCTGAAATATTTAGTTATTTGGGGCGGTCCCTATCTCTATGCGAGGGGGCCATAGAAAGAGGAAGTTGCGACAACTTGAATCTTTTTATCATGACTCTTGACACGAAGATGTCCAATGGGCTCAACAAAAGTGATTACCTACACAACTTCTTGTAGTACTGACAGTCTTGTTAGGTCTCTCTTCTTATTTCTCTAGTACACAGTGCTGGAGCTTGGGCTCTATTTATGTCTTGTGTCTCTTTCTCCTGACTGCAGTGAGTTTTGTATCTTTTTTTATTATTTCTGCTACTCATTGGTATTTAATACATGAGTTTTTAATATAGTATTGTTATTGATGATGAAATGCTTTATGGTTCATAGTTTTTGTTGCACGGGCACTTTAACAACTTATAACAACCGTTGGTTGTGTTTAATTGCCAACATGCACCTTTTTTTTTCAGAACAAGATTTTATTGTGTTGTTGAAAATTTGCGTGACAAGCACAGCGCCCCGGGAACCGGAGAAGCTGTGAGCATTAGAGTAATAATCATATTCAGGCAATTCAAACAACAGTTTAAAAGAAAATAACTATCCCACGTCCCCTATCCCCTCACCATCCCACTCTCCCTACCCAGAACCCCCCTCCCGCCCCCTGCACAGTGTCTAGGTAGTCTGTAAACAAAAAGCATGCCAAGAAACATTCAGTGTGTACTCCTCGTCACCCGGGATCAATGTCCAAGTGCCTTTCCTCAGGGTCATCATGTGCTGGCGGTTCTAGCCACAGTCCTCTATAATCTGCCCATCTCTTCCAAATCTTATAGTGCTTCCAGGGACAGCCCCTGGCTTCGAAGATCGGGCGCTCCAGTCCCATATAAAAGTCTAGTCCCCTTTTCCAAACTCCCACTAGGGGGGCCCTGGGGTCTTTCCAGGCTCAGGCCACATCTCTCTTGGCCACAGTGAGGCCCAGCAACATCAAATGTCGTTTATAGATGTTTCCCCCCACTTGTTCCAATACATGGAGGAGACCTAATTGTGGCGTGCGGGGGAGTTCCCAGCCCAACATTTCAGACAGGCAGTCCCACACTCCCGACCAAAACCTCCGTAGTCCGTCACACGACCATACTGTATGTAGAAAGGTGCCCACCTCTCTGCCACATCTCAAGCAATCAGGGGACGCCATCATGCCCGCGCTCCACATTCGTTCCCTGGTATAATAGGCCCTATGTAGATATTTGAACTGAATGAATCGCAGGCGTATCGCGATGGCCGCTCCTCTTGGAGCCTCAAGCGTCTTCCTCTTCAAACGCACCCAGATCATTCTCCCACTTGGCCCGCAGAGTGTCCAGGGAAGGTGAACAGTGTGTGACTAGTGTTTGGTAGACAGTGGATATCTTTTTACTTTCCAATTCTCCCATAAATACCTTAGCCTCCAGGGGGCTGAACTCGGGCAAGGAGTCCAGGCCTTTCAGGATGGCTGTGATGGCATGGCGGAGCAGCAAATATCTAAAAAACTGGGTCTGGGGCATGTCATACTGCTCCCGTATCTCCTGGAATGACTTAAGGGTCGTGCCATTGACAACGTGGCCGATGGCCAAAATGACAATCGCGTCCCAGCCACGGAACCCCTGTAGGGACTTCAATGCCGGTAGTAGCCCATTCTGCCACAACGGGATCTCCCTCGTCAGCTTATTCCACTACCCCATATATGAAATACTATTTGAGTGACCACTGGGAGCCTCTTCCTCGTAACAGCCGAATAAAGTATAGTATGCAGAGTGTCAGGGTCCATCAGGTACCTCTCCAGGGCATAGGCTGGATCACTCCGGTCCCCATACCATCACTCATTCAGTATCAATAGGTGAGAAGCTTGATAATAGGACAGGATGTCTGATGTTGCTAGACCGCCACAATATGTAGAGAGGAAACATGTGCGGAGCGCCACTCTCGCTACTCCCCCGGCCCATAGGAATCGACTGAGTGCCGAATTCACTTGCCTGAACCACTGCGGTGAAATTGGATACGGGTGGTTTTGTAGATGGTACAAGAGACGCAGGAGGGCCTCCATTTTAAATATGGCCGAACAGCCGTACACATTCAGGGGCATGCGGGACCATGTAGTCATGTCTGAGCGGACACGCTCCCATATGGGCACAACATTGCACGTCCAGGAGAACCCACGCAAGTCCGTCAGGAACACTCCCAAATATTTAAGGCCTCCCGTCGCTTCCTGCAATGCCGCCGCCAAGGACCCCAGGCCACGACGCTCCCCCAGTACCCACAGCACCGACTTACGCAGGTTCAAGTGGAGGCCCGACACCTCCCCAAATATCCGCATGATGTCAAGGACCCGCGGCCCAGATCTGTTCAGATCCGTAAGGAAAAAGAGGACATCGTCCGCATAGAGTGCTATTCTATTATAGGGTGCCGCTCTCCGCTCAATGCCCCGCATCTGTGCGTCGACTTGGACCCACGCCGCCAACGGTTCCATAGCCAGGGCAAATAGATATGGCGATAGGGGGCATCCCTGCCTTGTGCCCCGACCTATGGAGAAGGGATCGGACACTGCCCCAGCCACTCTCACCGACGCCGTTAGATCCGTGTATAATAGCTGCATGTATGACAAAAAGTGGGGCCCCAGATTCAGGCGGGACAGAAGTGCACGGAGGTAGACCCAACTTACAGAGTCGAAGGCCCTATCTATGTCAGCCAGTAGAAGTGCCGCCGGAATCCCTGCCGCTCGGGCCGCCTCCACCGCCACCTGCGCGCGTCTAATATTGTGTCTTGTTGCTCTATGGGGCATAAATCCGGCCTGGTCCGGGTGGACTAGGTCGGTAATGTATGGGAGAAGGCGATTGGCCAGCGCTTTCGCCAAAATTGTAGCTTCGGTATTCAATAACGATATTGGCCTATAGGACTCGGGCTAGTCAGGGGGCCTCCCTGGTTTGCAAAAAGACCACTATTTCAGCGTGTCGCCAGTCCCTCGGGAGCCGGCCATATTCTCTGGCTGCCTCTAGCGCCCTGCCATAGTAAGTACCTAGTTGGAGGTGAAATTTCTTAAAAAATTCGCAGGGGAACCCATTGAGTCCGGGGGGCTTGCCCACGTTTAGTTCTCCAAGGGCTGTATCTAGCTCTTCCGCCGAAAAAGGGAGTTCACGGCGAGCCCGCCCTTCATCCGAGATTGGTTGTGGCGGGAGGTCAGCCAGGAGTTTGTCGATGTCGTCTGCCGAGAGAAGCTCCCGGGGGGCATATAGGGCCTCATAATACCGTGCACAGCTGGCTGCTAGGGCCGTCAGGGCCGTCATGGGCGTTCCCGCCTCATCACGAAGACACGATAGGGACTGTGCGTGAAAAGTGCTCTGGCAGAGCCTATATAGCATCGAGCTGGATTTGTCGCCCCACTGGTAGATCCTACTCTGAGTCGCCAGCCACAGCTGTCTAGCTTCATCTAACATCAAGGAGGCATACGACTGCTGCGTCAGCAATAGTTGTCCCACATCTTCCTCACCCCCGCCTGCGTGGCATCTTTTTTTTGGTCACTGACTCGGTCTGCAGCCCTCACTATATCTTCCCTACGTGTCTTGCGGGCAGCCGCACACCAAGCAATGTCCACCCCGCGAAGCGTGGGCTTCAGAGCCTCCCAGAGGGTCGTGTCGTCTGTGGCAGAGTTATCATTATCACTCCAGTAGTGAGCAATAGCCTCCCTCATGTGGGTCTGGTAGCTCTCTTGTTGTAAGTGCCACGTGGAGAGGCGCCATCTGAATGGCTGCCGTCTCCTATCGAGAAGTAAGTCAAGCACTATCGGGAGTGGTCCGACAGGCCGCGTGGCAGTATGGACGTGGATTCTACCCTCCCAACCCAGGCATGGGGGACAAATAAGTAGTCGATTCTGGAAAAGGACTTATGCACTGCTGAGACATATGTGTATTCACGACGTTGGGTGTGTTGGTGTCGCCATGCGTCTACCCATCCCATCCCTCTCACCATGCCATTCAGTTTAGTAGGTGAGTCCGATGGCACCTCACCCCCCAGCCTGTGTCGATCCATCCGTGCATTCATCACACCATTCCAGTCCCCGCCCACCACCGCATTAACATGTGGTATCTCGGCCCACACACCAAACAACTTTTCTATAAGAGCGCCTTGCAGCGGAGGTGGGGCATATACACTCCCGAAGACTACCGGCTCAGTGCCTATCTTGCCCTGGACAAACACATATCTGCCCTCTGCATCAACCCACTGAGTCTCATGAGTATAGGACAACCTACGGTGCACCAAGATAGCTACCCTTTGAGATCCCCTCACAAACCCAGCATGATAGACCTGCTGAAATCCATAACGCTGTAGACTAAGGGTCTTGGTGCCCATAAGGTGTGTCTCCTGTAAGAGTAACACGTCAGCCCCTGCCGCAGGACTGCCCCTCTCTTAATCCTGTCCAGCATCCCCCGCACATTCCAGCTCACAACGCGCAACGACGCCCTCTGTAGGCCCGATTCGGGAGTGTCACCCGCCATTCGTGGGCAGAAAAATGAACGGCCCGAGTATCTGAGGCCACACACACACACCTTGCCTCAATAGGACTCGAAAGAACACTGTGCAGATTAACACCTCCCACCCTCTCCCATCCCCTTTCAACTCACACCCAACAAACCCCCCACCCTCACCCTGTTCCCAGTCGCCCTTTCAACTTCCCCATCCCCATCCCCCCCACCCCATACCTCAGTAACATTGAAGTACCTGTCGCTGTATAGATTATCTCCGGCCCCCAACAGGAGGTCAGAGACCCACTATCCCAATGGATCCCCATGAACTACCCACACAGTCCCAACTCACCCCCCACTGAACAAACTCCTCTAAACTGAGGGGTTATGGCCGCCCTCCCTTCTTCGTCCCCCAACCCACGTCCCATGGCTACCCAAGTACTTATGTCTCGGGAGTCATAGTCGATAGATTGCAATAGTTTTCATCGCCCAAGAAGTGAGCGCCAGCCTCCGACCTCTCCCAAGGGCTCATGTCAGGAATCTGCCAAGTGTCTTCGGGTCTCATGCATCCGGATTCTGAAAGTCTGTAGTTTCGGTCGCCTCCGCTGCACCATCATTGGGAGGAGGATTCTTCTTGGTGCGTGCCCTCCAGTTACTCCTGCTCCGTGATCGCCGGGGGGTCCTCGGGGGCCCCGCTGTGGATGATGAATCCGAGTCTCAACCCGGAGGGGTATGCACTCTGATTCGAACCGTCTCGTCCGTCCAGGCAAAGACTTCTTCCGGAGTATTAAAGAAATGAGTCCGGGACTGGAAGACTACACGCAGGCGGGCCGGGTAGAGCAGGGCATACTGGATATTGAGGCCCCTCAACCGCGCCTTAGCTGCTGTAAAGGACTGACGTTGTTGCTGAACCAGTCTGGTGTAGTCCGGGAATATTAGGATTTTGTGATTTTCAAATAGTAAAGGCTCCTTCACTCGCGCCTGTCGCAGGATTGTGTCGCGGTCGTGGTAATTGAGCAGCTTGGCTATCACCGGTCGCGGGCGAGCTCCCTCTGGCGGCTTTTGGATCAACGCTCGGTGCGCGCGTTCAATTATAAAACAGCGCGTAAGGGACTCTGGAAGGAGCCACCCCTCCAACCAGTGGGTCAGAAAGGCTTCCATGTCGCCCTTCTCACAGCCCTCCGGAAATCCCACGAACCGCAGGTTGTTCCGCCGAGCACGCCCTTCCGCGTCCTCAGCTGGCAGTGCAAGGCCCTTCTGAATCCCTTCCATGTTGGCTACCTTCTTCTTTAGGGTCGCCACGTCGTCCTCCACTCCTGTAATTCTGGTCTCAGTCTCGGTGATGCGGGCCAAGGCATTGCGCAGGTCCTGGCGCAGCAAAGTAACATCAGCTCCAACTGCCCCTATTTTTGCATCTAGCATGTCTCTGGATTGCGTTATCGCTGCCATGAGGGCTGCATTATCCGGGCCAGACACCTGAGGGCAGCCAGAGGCCCCGGCTCCTCCAGGTGGCCCAGTAAATTTGTCGATCGTGCCTTGTTTCGAGGCGCCTCCACTGTTGCCACCCCTCGTCATGGCTGCCACCGGATATGCGCACACAGTTCAGAGCACCGTGGGGGCCGCAGGCCGGTCACCCTAATCTCCTCGGTCGCAGAGCCGTCTCCGGGCCTTACCCGCCTCCTGAGACGTTGGGGAGGATATCGTCCGCTCTCTGACCAGTCTGCGTTGTCACCCGTGGCAGCACTTCTCCTTACGCCAATGGCACGGTGCCCCCATCTATATGCGACACATGTGATTACTCCATGTACAATGTGGGAGGTATATAAGTCTCAGCCTTGTCCAGGAGCCACTCCGGGGGCACAAAAGCACGCAGGCAGTCGCAGGGTCTGCGCAGGATTGTCCGCCACAGTCACTGGGCTCTCGGCGTCGCCGCCAGCTCTTCTCCACTCAAGGTCCAGAGTACAGCTCCCCGGTACTCCGCCCTCGGAGGTCGCGACTCCGCTGCCGAGAGGGGTGCACGCAGCGGCGCGCCGCGTGTGTGCCTCAAGCAGGCCAGGGTCCCAGCGGGCCCGGTACATCACCCCCTCCTCTTTTGCAGCGAGCGCCGCCACTGCCGTTCAAGACCCTCCGGAGGGCTGGGGGGGGAGGACACAGGAGAGATCCCCAGTAGTGCCCGCAACTCAAACTGTCCCCCCGCGGTCTGATGAGACCGCCGAACGAGGCCAACCCGGCCCCTCCCGCACTCCCCCGGCTTGCAGTCGGCGCAGCCTCCGATTCCTAGGTGTGGCAGCGGTGGTTACGGGTGCTTCGTGTCTTCCGCATGGCGCGGCTTACCCACTGCGGGCCTCCGTGCGCCGGATGTGCAGGTCCGTCCACTGCTTCTCACCGGTCCCAGTCGCGCCGCACTTCCGCCCGGACTCACCCGGACTAAAGGCCCCGGCTTCCACGTGTTTGGTAGGCCTCTCCACCTCAGGACCCGGATCGCCGTTGGGCAGGCGTCCGAGATCACACAAATCGCCGTCGGGGCTTTCCCGCCACTTCCGACGCCTATACATCTTTTGTGGACGCCTCAGGGTTGGAGAGACGCAGGATATTTGTCGGATAAATCACCGGCGGGACGGAGCTCTCTTAGGCTACGTCTGCCATGTTCGCCGCCTTGGCCACGCCCCCCAACATGCACCTTTTCATCGCTTCTCTTACATTCTAAAAATGTATTTGTGTATATTTGGAGGTTTTGGGGTTCGTTTTTGAACTTGCACTTTCTGCACACAATTTGGATTCACATTACAATCTAATTGGCCCATAGGTTTTAGTACTTATTGAGTGTATAGGTATTAAATTTCATGAACAGTATGCTTGTATTTTGCCCATTTAGCGTATTATGTAGAATGGTACTCATAGATGGGGGAGTTTCTGTGATTAAGATACAACAACCTGTACTTGCAGCACTTGCACTTTATTAGGCAGCGATAGTTATCACTGTGTAATTATTGTACATATGGTTTTCTAATCACGTTATTTAATTATGAATATATGGCTTCATATATCTGTCCATTCCACTATAATCTATTCAGTGTACATGATTTACATGTTTTAATTGTGGGCTAGTTTTTTATGATATCAACTGTTCTTATTTATATGTATTACACTCTTATTTTTGCACTCTTTCTTGATATGGACCATTTATTGTGAATCTGTTTTCAAAATTGTAGTCTGTTGTTTATGTCCTACCAATCTTATGTTATGATTGGTCACACATAGGATATTAACTGTGATTTGTTACCAGAGCCCCATGTGATCGAAACGCGTCTGGGCAGACACTGGTCCGTTACACTTTGTGGTGTTCATGATGAAATAAAGAATTCTGTGAATAATTTATTGGAGTGCCTTTGTGGGCTGTACCTGTGCTGTGAATTCCCTTCGTGCTAGTGAGGGAAACAGGACTATTTTTTTGAATATATTTATATATCTATATATATTTTTTTTTCAAGGTATGGAGATTTGGATATAACAAAAATACACTTATACTTACCTATTTGAATTTACCCTCTCAATATTCTTGTCCTTCATATTTCTGAAACAAGATTCTGTCCACACGATATTTGTGTTTACGAAATTCTGACACTGATCCATCTCTAGACCTAAAGCAACTTTTTCTGGAGCTGCAAGTACCTCCTACAACCCTTCTACAATCTGCCTTACTCACCTTCATGGAGTTTCTAAAAAAACACCTATTCTGCCCCCTACAATATCTTCTCTCCTGCACTGGTTATTACTGGTTACTCTGTACTCTGTGTTTGCAAGTTATTTATTGAGCTCACCTATGCGTTTCTGGTAAAGCACTGCTATAGGAAAAAGTAAATAAATATATAATGAATAAAATAGATTTATTCATCTTTCACCCAATCATTCATGAAGCCATGCATCACTTCAGACCGGAGAGCTGTGGAAGAATTACCTGCACCAAAAGGTAGGAATGCCGCTCTGTTTACAAAGTTGCCTTCTTTGTCTAGGAAGTGGTGAGGGTTGAATTGGGCCGGTGTCTCCCATTGCTCAGGATCATTCAGGACAGAGGATATATTTGGTTGAACAGATACACCCTGCAAAGAAACAACTCTGTGAAATATGTTGATCTGTTAGTGGTTTGTTAAACTTTATAACAATATAGTACATTTGACAAATGTTTTTGTGTAAAATTAAACTGAAGCAAGACGGAGGTCCTCCTTTTTAGAAGACTGAGGACCTCCTTTTTAGAAGGGATACCTCATTAGGGACACCATCCTGCTGGCCACTGGAACTAGGTCCCTTGCTTTCACCAGCCAAGAAGGTAAAGAATGTGGGTGTTCTCATGGATAACAAGCTTGTCTTTGGGGATCAAGTGAATGCCTCTATCTCCGCTTCCTTTTACACACTCAAGTTAGTGAAAAAGATCCTTCCTTACACCCCCCCCATCTCTACAGAAAATAGTAGTGAAAGCCTTGTTGCTGTCAAAACTGGATTACTGCAACGGGCTCTACCTTAACAATCAAGTGCAGTTTATCAACAGGCTGTGGGCCCTTCAAAATGCTGCTGCAAGGTTTTTGTTGGGAATTCCTAAACTTCAGTCTGCCAAACCTGGTTTGCAAAAGCTTCATTGGTTCCAAATCAAACAAAGAGTTAGCTTGAAAACCCTTTGTATCACCTTTATAGCTTTGCACAATCTTGGCCCAAATGTTCTTAAAGGGTATCAAGTGGTATCATCCGGCTCCTCCTCCCTTCGAGCGGGCCAAATACATTGTTGTTCCTAAAATAAAACGTGCCTCATGGGGCGGTAGGAGCTTTGTGACAGGGGCCTAAAAACTGTGGAACACCCTCCCCCTGAAATGCCTGACCTTCTATCCTTTCGAAAGGCATTGAAGGCATGGCTTTTTATGTTTGAATTTTCCTGGCCATATCCGTAACCTAGCAGCGCCTAGATGCCTCTGGGCATTTGTTTGCGCTGTATAATTTTTTTTAACATTAACATTAACAAACAACATTTAAAAAATTGTCAAACAGTCCATGATCCGGCTAGTGATAAAACACATATCTCCGAAAGTGGAGCAGTTTCGGTCAACATATGCATGCCTTTAACAGCAAATCACGTAGAAAAGAATTGTACTGTGAACCAGTGAGGGCACTTGTGTCTACATTAGCCAACTAAGATCCTAGTAGTAGCCAGTGATATACATTAGCAAATCATTTGATCATTAAACTCCTAACCAAGAAAACATTGGAAAAGTCGGTGAAGCAGAAAGGAGGCTTAGATCTCTTTTCCTCATCGAGTAAACTCTTGTAGAGGTACAGTGCCCTGGAAGGAACAACATGATCTTGTTATGTTAATCGCATCAAGAGTACATGTTTCAAGAGGAGCATAAGCCTCTGTAATATGCTTTGCAACCTTTCTATGTTACCTGGCTGATGTGGACGTTGACCTGTGACTCAGTCTCTGCCCGCAGAGAGATACACACCAGAGTAGTGAAATATAACAAACGTTGGCTTAATCCTAGCATTCAGTACCCCACTCACTGAGGCTTCCAGAGGATGCCTGGAAATGTGTGACACTGGGAGGCAGATTTTCAAGCCCCTTGTGAACCCTTTGCACTGCGTATGCGTCACTTTTTGTAACGCAGGGGCAGAGTAAACAATGCACCACATTGCTGCCCATTTACAACTTGACGCACCTTGTAAAGCCCTGCGTCACATTATACCTGCGTCAGGTATAATGTATGCAGGGTAGGTGTTCCCACGCAAAAATATCTTGTAGAAAAATCGATATTATTAAAAATTCAATATATTTTAATGCCTACATTACATACTTCGATATTTTGACTTCTATATTTTGACACTCTATATTACTTACCTTCAATTCGATATTTTTAACTACTATATTGTGTCCATTCGATATTTTGTCCATTCTATATTTTTAATTCGATATTATGTCCATTCTATATATTTTTTTCGATATTATGGCTAGTTACCGCAGGGAAATCTTCAAGACATCACTGCACCACTTCTAGCGCACCACTGCATCAAAACCCTACGCCTGCATGGAGCAGGCATAAGGAGTGACACAGTGCATTGGCAATAGGTCTCCCGTACATTGCTGGACTTGCGTTGTGCTTGTGACATGACTCCAGCAATGGGTGACTTTTGCGGCAACAGATGTCTCAGAATTTCTGACGCATCTGTCAATCCTTGCGCCATGGTGCGCTGTATTGTAAATACGGCGCATCCATGGTGGCACAAGGGTTTCACATTGAGAAGCAGTGAAAGTGATGCATCAGTACAGATGCAGCAGTTTCTTGTAAATCTGCCCCTGGATGTGGCCATCTGTGAGATTCACTTGAGGTGGCATCACAGTGAGTTGGATGAAGTCTTTGCGATTCGCCGAACCTGGACCTTCTCAGGATGGAACTCTACACCTCAGAACAACTCGATTAAACATTTCTCACCTTCTTTGAAACAAAGATATCAAACATTGGTTAGCCTTAACTTCTAACCTCAAACTTTGCTTTTACCCCTTTCACTGCCCTCAATCTTCCATCCATTGACAATATCGCAAGCCTGAGAGTGTGTGTCTTATTACACAGGTGTCATTTCAGCAGTTTATCTGGCCTGTCTAGGAAGTGTGCTGGAGTGTGCTGGAGGAGTGCAGAGACATACAACCTTCATGCATCCCACAACTGCCAGGCTGAAAAAAGCTGAGGACAAAAGAGAGAAGGCTTGATCCTCCAGTGAAGGAACTCAATTTTCATACAGCTTCATATATCCATCCAGGGATTAATTTGTAAAATAATAACTGCCAGGGCCCTGACCAGGAGGTTACTGCAGCTTGCACCACCCATCAGAGATTGAAGTTTCTGTACAACATCATGGGTGAATTAGCGTTTCAAAACACTTAAGCCTTCATTTAAAGTTTAGTGGAGCTGGTGAACTGCCATAAATTGGGGGATCACTCACCCTAAAAAACTCTTTGTCCCCCACCCTATTTAGATGAGGGGGAATGCCAATGTTTTCACCCGCAGGTTCTCAGCTGACTTTAGAACCATTGAGACTCCCACAGTCCCTTCTTTCCCGCATTTATGTACCCCGAGATTGCTACCTGCTTTAAGTGTATATCGTGATTAGGAGTCCTGTACCACCATACGAAGGTCGTTTTGGGTGTAGACTGTTTGTGTTTTTTCACAATATTTAGGCCCAGATTTTATAAGAATTTACACTGGTGCTATGCGTGCATGGCATTATACGCAAAATGTCCCTTTTTCGCTCTGCAAAAACCTGACACCCTTGGGTGGTATTCCCCCTAATATTTTGCCTTCACTCCTCCTCTTTGGCTGAATTTGTGTGTTTTGGCACTCTCTGCCCTTTACCTAGCTAACTAGTGCAAAAGATCTTGTGCAGTCTCCCTAAAACATGGTAAAATTGTCTTACATCTAATCGGCACATTTAATTTACTTGCTTGTCCCTGGCTAATGATGCTACATGTACCCAGGGCCTGTAAATAAAATGCTGCAAGTGGGCCAGCAGCACTCATTGTGCCACCCACCAAAGCAGCACTTTAAAGCATGTCTTAGGCTTGCAATTGTATCCTGTAGTGCAGTTTTAAAACTGCCATTTTGACCTGGCAAAAAAGCATTTGACAAGGTCTACACATTCCTTTATCATTCTTATAAGTCATCTTGAAGGTAGACCCTAACTGCTCCTAGCGCCGGGAGCACAGTATTTTAAAAAGTCATGTCTACCTAAGTTGAACATGTCCTGACAGTGAAGAACTTAGAAAGTATTTTTTCACAGTAGTTAAGGACGGTCTCTCCCATTGACTAACACACTACATTTAATAGGTGCAAACTTTGGATTGTGAGCAGATAGAGACATACTGTTTATACTCAAATGAATTGTAATTAAAAATCTTCTTTAAGATTTCAGCCGCCTGAAACTGAACTCGGACAAGACGGAAGTCCTCATCCTGGGATCTTCGCCCTCCGCCTGGGACGACTCCTGGTGGCCCCCAGCCCTGGGCACCGCACCAAAGCCAACCGACCACGCACGCAACCTGGGCTTCATCCTGGACCCCTCCCTCTCGATGACCAGACAAGTCAACGCCGTCTCCTCATCGTGCTTCAACACCCTGCGTATGCTTCGCAAGATCTTCCGCTGGATCCCGACCGAGACCAGGAAGACTGTCACCCAGGCACTCGTCACCAGCCGACTGGACTACGGAAACGCCCTCTACGCCGGAACCACAGCCAAGCTACAGAAAAGACTCCAGCGCATCCAGAACGCCTCCGCCCGACTCATCCTGGATGTCCCCCGACGCAGCCACATCTCCAGCCACCTGAGAAACCTGCACTGGCTCCCCGTCGACAAGAGGATCACGTTCCGGCTCCTCACCCACGCACACAAGTCTCTCCACGACCTGGGCCCCAAGTACCTCAACGACCGCCTGACCTTCTACACGCCCACCCGCCAGCTACGGTCCACCAGCCTCGCCCTCGCAGCCGTACCACGCATCCGAAGAGCCACCGCCGGAGGAAGATCCTTCTCTTACCTGGCTGCCAAGACTTGGAACTCCCTCCCCATCCACCTTCGGCTGACCCAGGACCATCTCGCCTTCGGAAACAACTCAAGACCTGGCTGTTCGAGCAGTAGCATACCCCTCCCCCCAAGCGCCTTGAGACCCTCCCGGGTGAGTAGTGCGCTATACAAATGGCATGATTGATTGATTGATTGATTAATGGTAAAGTCAGATTTAAGTCACAGTTTTGTAAACGCCACTTTTCGAAAGATTGCATTTTCTTGTCCCATACATGTGTGCCACCTGCTAGTATCCTGAGTCATTTGAGTGTGAATGGCTCTGCTGTTGGTGGTTTGTGTATTCCTCTCAGACAGTGAAACAAAAGGTACTAACTGTGGGTAAGATGGGCCATCCTGCCAGGATGGCTGGGGCGGAGCTGTTTGTTGAATTGCATTGCGTCAGGCGGGGGGAGATGGAGGGAAGTTACTGTGGTGGGTCAGCGCAAAATAAATTTTGACACAAAGTCTGGTCTACTAAGACAGCCACAGCAGGCTTTGCATAGAGAACTAATGCCTACATGAAACAGACATAAACAAGAAGAAATATGTTAATTTCTCAAAGAAATCAATGCATTGCTTGTGTGCTGCAGTGCACAGCACACATCCAGTGCATAGGATCCTTCAGAGTTTGTTCAGGCAGCTGAAGTTGTACCAAAAGGATATACTTCTGCAACAACTGCAATGTTAGAGAGTGCACACTCACATCTGCACCATGGTTGAGGTGGTTCGTTGCGCAAGACAACCTTATGAGAACATCCATCAGGATGGCTGCAGGATATTGGCAGTGTTAGCAGATATGGCTCTTTGCTGCCTTTTTCCTGTTGTGCAATGCTATGCAGAGAATGTGGTTGCTGCACAGCGCTACCTGAAAAATTAGTCAATCTGGATCGATATGTTTCACTGACTCTATTGCATGGCACTGTTGCATTGTTTCCTTCGACTGCTTGTTTACTGCAGTATTTGCGTTTCTGGAACATTACTGACTCGATTGCATGGAACTGTTGCATTGTTTCCTAGGATTTGTTGTTTACTGAAATATTTACCTTTCTGGAACATTACTGACTCTATTGTATGGAACTGTTGCATTGATTCCTAGGATTGTTTGTTTACTGCAGTATTCATCTTTCTGGGACATTGCTGACTCTATTGCATGGAATGGTTGATTTGTTTCCTAGGATTGGTTGTTTACTAACATATTTACCTTTCTGGAACATTACTGACTCTATTGCACAGAACTGTTGCATTGTTTCCTAGGATTGGTTGTTTACTGCAAGTTTTCCAATTCTGGAACATTACTGACTCTATTGCATGGGCCAGTTGCATTGTTTCCTAGGATTGGTTGTTTACTGCAAGTTTTCCAATTCTGGAACATTACTGACTCTATTGCATGGAACAGTTGCATTGTTTCCTAGGATTGGTTGTTTACTGCAAGTTTTCCCATTATGGAACATTACTCACTCAAAAGCATGGAACAGTTGCATTGTTTCCTAGGATTGGTTGTTTACTGCAAGTTTTCACATTATGGAACATTACTCACTCTAACGCATGGAACAGTTGCATTGTTTCCTAGGATTGGTTGTTTACTGCAAGTTTTCCCATTATGGAACATTACTCACTCTATTGCATGGAACTGTTGCATTGTTTCCTAGGATTGGTTGTTTACTGCAAGTTTTCCCATTATGGAACATTACTCACTCTATTGCATGGAACAGTTGCACTGTTTCCTAGGATTGGTTGTTTACTGCAAGTTTTCCCATTATGGAACATTACTCACTCTATTGCATGGAACTGTTGCACTGTTTCCTAGGATTGGTTGTTTACTGCAAGTTTTCCCATTATGGAACATTACTCACTCTTTTGCATGGAACTGTTGCACTGTTTCCTAGGATTGGTTGTTTACTGCAATATTTGCCTTTCGGAACAGTACTGTCTATTGCAGGGAACTACTGCATTGTGTCCTTGGAGTGGTTGTTTACTGCAATAGTTGCAGTTCTGGAACATTATTGACTCTATTGCATGGAACTGTTGCATTGTTTCTTAGGACTGGGTTGATTACTGCAATATTTGCCTTCCTGGAATATTCCTGTAGTCAAGGGTTCTCCAAAGTCGGTTCTGCAGGACCAGATCAATGGCAAATTTTTTGCATGTCCCCATTTAGAAAAATGTAGCTATCGTAAAAAGCTGGCTTGGATCTTGCCCTCTAGGACCGACTTTGGAGAACCCTACTAAAGACATTCTTTGTTCCGTCTCTTCCATTTACTATTCATCCCAATCCAGAAGGGATTTCCATCTCCTATTCTGCCAGGTCAAGTGGTTTGGTCGATTTATGTTTTTGCTTTTTCACATCCTTGTTTATACGCACCAGCCATTGTCCCTTAAGACAGTGTTAATTTCTTTAAATAAGAACTTTTACATTTAATTAGATCGTACATGATATGTGTACACCTGACTTTACCCTAGGCAGTGTATAGGTTCCTTTTCATTAAGACAATTGTTGTTTAAAATAAATCACTAAGTCCTTCAAAAAACCTATCTCACATCAGCCCAGTCCTTATTTTAGATCATGCTTCCTTCATCACGAGCTTCGAGTAGCAAATACATCTAAGACCACAAAGAGGATGCAGGTGTAATTCTGCACTATTGAAGCATTATGTGTCATTTAGGACCTTTGGTATTAACTTCATGAGTTCTTTGAGTTTAATCAGACCGCCCACACATCTACTATGAATAATTGGGCCATCTACAAGGCGTCAGTGAGGAATAAGATCATAAAGTATGTGGCTAAAGGTAAACAGAAAACCATAAAGGATAAATCCACAGAATACTTGCATAATCTGAAAGTACTAGACCACCCTTCATCTCTCCAAAACACTATATATTCCTTTTCTCCAATTTACCCCCTGATATAAGGCGTGTTAATCTTTGGGCAGCATATTTATATCGAGCTCTGAAAGCTCAGGAGTTGGAAAGTGTGAATACTGGATGTATGACATTACAACGCATGCTTTTACATCGCATGCCTTTGCAACGCAAGTATTACAACGCAGTCCATTACAACGCATATTGCTTTGGGGTGCTGGATAGTGAATAGTTTAATTTACTATTCCAACTCCAGTCCCCGTGGACACTAGGGAAGGTTATTGGATAGTAAATTAACCTATTCCTTATCCTAGAGCGCCCCACAGAGCAATGCGTTGTAATAGTTTGCGTTGTAATGGTTGTGTTGTAAAGGCTCTGCGATGTAAAAGTTGCGTTGTAAAGGTTGTTTACCGTGAATACTTAATCCTACTTCCATGGATTTCAAAAGTACTGTCAACAAGATGGGTTCCGGCCATTTGTGCAGGTGTGTTACCAAATCTTTGATCTAAATCTTCGGTTTACATCCATGTTTATGAAACAAGAGACAACGTTTGTTGAAAAACCTATTTCTAATGGGTACTTCTACCTGCCGATCCCTAACCCTTTGAATAACTTCAGGTTTCGGACTGAATGTGGAAACTTTCCAGTAGCTCTCTTGTTCCTGTAGGTGGCGCTGGCTAACTCTTAGCACCTGATGTGCCACAGGTGTGGCACCACTGGAGCCATACAGAGCCACCATAGCACCCTGTAATCAGTTCCCTTTTTTCTTACCCCTTAACGAGGATCTGAAGCTGCTCTCCTTGCTTTATTTCTCGTTTTCAATCGACTTTCAAACATTTCTCAAACATTCTATGCATTTCTTTAGGTACGTCATCCTCTAACAGGTCACGGTTTAAGCTCTTATGTTCCTGTCATGGACAGATGTCCCTAAGATCTGCCTTTGGTGTTTAGGCCTGAGGCACAACTCCAAGTTGGGTGACAATGTCAGCCCAATGCACACCAAAGTAGTCAAGGTTGGAAAGGCAAAGATGTTCATGGCATGCGTGGGCAATGGGCCCCATGCTCAGTGGCTTTTGTTCTCGAAGAAGAGGAAAATGAAGCACAGAAAGAAGAGGAGTCATGCTGACTTATCTCCCAAATGTCGCTCATACTTGAGAGGTAGGTCACCTCTGTGCTCTCAACCCCCAGCGGAGTCATCCTCCGAGCCGGAGCTAGTGGACATCATGCGATCATGCCTGAAGGTCCTCCACTTACCCGGCCCAAGGCCCAGCTCTTGGCCTAGACCTGGCTTCCATTATGGTCAGGCTCCATTGCTGACCATAGCACTAGACCTGGCTTCTGTTCCGGCCCAGTCCCCTTTCTGACTGCAGCCCCAGCACTGTCCCCAGTGTAAGTACTGGTCTCCTTCCTAACTACCCGTATGCCGAGGGTGCGCAGATTATTTTCTCATTATCGCCGGCTCAACACCAGGATCCTTCTTTACTTAAAATTGGTCTGCACAACATCTCTTTATGGATGTCCAGAAATGCCTTGAGGCTGAATGGTTCCAAGACTGAGGTTCTCATTCTGGGGAACAATCCTGAGCTTTGGGGAGCCAGCCACTGGCCTGTCTCTCTGGGACCTTTGCCTATCCCAGTCCCTAAGGTTAAGAACCTGGGTTTTTACATTGATCGCACGCTTTCTCTCGCTGCCCAGATCTCAGGAGTCACCTCAGCCTGCTTTGCGGTCCTCCAGAGGTCAAAGAAAACTCTTAGGCTTATTCCACTGATTGCTCAGAGGACTGTCCTGCAGGCCCTGGTGGTATCTAGCATTATCAACAATTGGTTCATTCGGGTGCACAATATTTCTTTTACTTTCTCATAAATTTAATACTGACAAATGCAGTGTACAGTTGTATATTTGAAAGAGCATAGGCCACGCAAAACCCTTGTTGGTATCCCCCTTGTATATAATATGTGTATAGTTTATTTGTCACTCTTGCGCAGTAAGCACTGAGCACTACAAGTCACCATCTGCACTGTTTGTTCACTTCTGTACAGACTATTTTGCAATTTATATATGTTGGAAGTATTTATGAATGACTACAATTTATAAAACAGTACATAAATACATAGATGGTTTGGGATTTATTTATTTATTTTGAAAGTTTTATATAGCGCGAACAAGATCTTTGCAGATATCAGAGCGCTTTACAAGGCCGGGAATACAACAAGAGAGTGAGTAGCAGGTCATTAGGTGTAGCGAAATTAAACATAGTAAGTGAGATGGGTAGGTACGTGAGGGAGCAAAGTAGAACAGGTACATCAATAATGCAAATATTACAACTACATGTGTGCATATATAGTCAGGTAAAACAATAATACAGGTGAGACACATAGTCGTAGAGTTCGAACAGAAAAAGTACATATCGGTGTAGTCTTTACAGCTCCACGATAATAGGTCAAGTGTATTTGGCCATAAGAATAGCTTTTACTTCTTTCTTAAAAAGTGTAATGGAGGAGATGAGCCTGGTTTCAGGAGGAAGTGAGTTCCAGATTCTGGGTGCCATTCCCGAGAAGGAGCGTTTATAAGTTTTTTCCTTCCGGAATCTTCGAGGTTTTAGCAGAAGATTGTTTGTGCCTCTAGTGATTCTAGAGCCGCCAGAGATTGACAGCTTCTGAGTGAGGTATCCGGGAGAGCTCAGGTGTACAGCCTTGTGTGTCATGCAGGCGATTTTCAGGTGTATTCTGGCTTCAAAAGGCAGCCAATTCAAGGATTTCAGGTCAGGGGAGATATGCGAGTGTTTTTTTGACCCAGTGATGAGTCTCGCTGCAGCGTTTAGAGAAGCTCTTAGGGGTGCAGTAGTGGTTAACGGGAGACCGCAGAGGGCGATGCTGCCGTATTCAATTCGCGGGATTACTAGTGCTTGTACTGCAGTTTGAAAGTCTTTGGCTGGTAGGAAGGGTTTAAGTTTCCTCAGGGTATTGATTTGGAAGTTCGCACCCTTAGTCGCCTTGCTGATGTGATGCTGCATGTTGAGATTGGAGTCGAGAGTTATGCCTAGGGATTTTGCTGAATCCACTATGGTGGGTTGGACATTGAGTGCAGTTAGCTGTTTAAGCCAGGTTTGAGTGGTAGAGATCTTCGCAGGAGGTGAGATCAGAAGGAATTCTGTTTTCAGAGCATTGAGTTTGAGGTGATTTTCAGCAAGCAAGGATTGGGTGCTTCTGATCGTTGTGTTCAGGAGTAAAATGTCATTAGGGGATTGTAATTTGATATATAGTTGGGTGTCATCTGCGTACATGTGAAAAAGTACATTGGATGCTTGTAGCAAGGAGGTGAGCGGTTCCATAACTAGGTTGAACAAAGTTGGTGATAGGGAGGATCCTTGAGGGACGCCTAACGAAACAGGTATTGGCGTTGACATCAGGTTGTTACTCTTGAATTTCTGCGATCTGTTGTGTAAAAAGGAGGTGAACCACTTGAGCACAGTCCCAGATAGACCCATTCTTGTGTTCAAGAGATCGAGTAAGTTCTCATGTTTGACAGTGTCAAATGCTGAAGAGAGATCAAGAAGGATGAGGAGGCAGGTATCATTTTGATCTAGGATTTGAAGGGCGTCGTCAATTATGTGGGTCATCGCACTTTCAGTACTGTGTCCTGCTCGGAAGCCTGATTGGTGAGGGTTGAGGAGATCAAACTGATCAATGTGTTTAGTCAGTTGTAGTTGTGCGCATTTTTCCAGTAGTTTGGCGAGAGTGGGAATATTGGTAATGGGAGGGTAGTTGTTTAGGTCGGATGGGTCGGCAGTAGGTTTCTTTAGCAAAGGTGTGACTTGTCCAACTTTGAGGGAGTCAGGGATTGTTCCTTCTTGGAGTGAGCTGTTGATAATTTTAATCCAGAGTGGAAGGAGCAATGGGGCGAAATCTTTGACAGCGTTAGCAGGGAGGGGATCCGTGAGGTGATTGGAAGGTTTCAAGGTGCTGAGCAGTTTGCCTATTTCTTCTTCGGAGTACGTTTCAAAGGATGACCATGTTGCATTGTTTTTAGGTTCGGTGGGTGTTATGCAGTTGTGTGTGGTGTAGAGGCTTGCGTCAGTGCGGAGATCATTCTTTATGTTGTCAGTTTTTTGGGTAAAGAAAGCGGCGAAGTCTTCACAGGAGGGTGCTTCGCACAAGGTACTGAGAGGTTGGGGTTGTTCCTTGGCTTGTGTTCTGATTAGCTCAAACAGTTTTCTTGGACGGTTTTTTGCTTGGTCGAGCTGGAGGCTGAAGAAATTTGCTTTTGAGCCCTTTATTTTCCTGAAGTAGGCGTTTCTCTTTTTCTTCAGGGTTTTCAGGTGCATTGCAGAGGGAGCTGATCTCCAGGTGCGCTCTGCCATTCGCATGGCTCGTCTATCTTCATTGAGACTCCCGTCGTACCATGGATTGGAGATTTTAGCGGAGACTCTTTTTAGCTGCATGGGAGCAGCCTCATTAATTATTGCGGTCCTGGCGTTGAGATAGTGGTCAGTTAAGGATTGGACATCTGTAGCGCCCGCAGGAGGGAGCAGGAGGTCGCGGCTGTTCGGGGGTAGGGAGTGTGGGTTTAGTTTTTTCAGGTCTCTTTTCCAGACTTTAGGTCTGGAGGATTGAACCGTGTTGAGTTTGACTTTTTCATTGATGTGGAATGTGACAATATGATGGCCTGACCAGTCACAGGGTTGGATAGACTCAAGTTGAATAGCGTCCTCTTTGGTGATGATAAGGTCGAGGATAGAACCTTTCTCGTGGGTCGGGCTGTCGCATAATTGTGTGAGGTCCAGGGCGTTGAGGAAGCTTTTAAGGCTGTTTACCACCGCATCATTGTGATCGTTCCAGTGGAGGTTGAAGTCACCAAGGTATATTTGGGTGAGCTGTCTTCCGGCGTTGGTTGAAATCATGTCCATGATTTGTTGGGCGAATGTGAGGTTGTCTCTGGGTGGGTGGTAAATGCCGTGAAGAGAGCATATCGGTTTGCCATCACTGATAATATCGAGGCAGATGTATTCATAGGAATTTGTGGAGGGTAGGGAAGGTACGGAGACTTTCAGAACAGAAAGGCTGTTCCTGTATATGCATGCGATTCCACCACCTATCTTGCCAGACCTGTCAAGCCTAACGATGTGGTAGTTGGGGGGAACCAGAATGTCCAATATAGGTGTAGAAGATTCGGTTAGCCAGGTTTCAGTCAAGATGATTAGGTCAAGGTCCAATGCTAGGATGAGATCAGCGATGGCGGATGAGTGTCTAGAAGCCGATCTGCAGTTTAGGAGAGTGCATTTGAGACGGGGTGTGTCAGGGGAGGTAGAGGGTACTAGAGAGAGGGGGACTTTTCTAAGGTTACTCGGGACGGATATTCTGTTGTTTAGTGTGGAGGGTCTACGAGGATTCGAGTGTATCGTGGGAATGGGGAGGTGCGAGGCGGTTGTGTTGTTTAGGGGAGCTGGGTCGTAGGAGCGGAGGAGGGTGAGAGTGTCGCGATCCGAAAGAGGGTTGCATGTGCGACGGGGGCGGTTGTTGCGATTGTGGGCAGGGATCGCGGTCCAGTGTGTGCGGCGGGTGCGGTTGTTGCGATTGTGGGCATAGATCTCGGTCCTGTGTGAGGGATGTAGCTTGTGCGCGTCATCAGGACGGTTGGAGAGCAAGTTGAGAGGGGGCGTGGTGGTGAGTGAGGTGAGTCTAGGTGGTGTGATGAGTAACTCTTTGATGGTGTGAATGTCTTCTTTGATGGTGTGAATGTCTTCTTTGAGTTGGAGGAGAGAGGACATGATCCTGTCCAGTGTGGGATGAGTGTTAGTGCTGGGGGTGAAAGTCTTGGGTGAGTGGCTGCCCTGGAAGTTATCGTGCGGGTGGGGGAGTGGGTTGGTGTTCATGCAGGGCTCTGTGTTGTAGGCGTACGGGTTGGTGTTAGGGAGGAGAGAGGGTATGGGGGCGATGGGAGTGGATGAAGTACTGAGGAGGTTGGTGGTGTAGAGGAGGGAATTCGCGGTAGGCGGAGAGAGCGGGGTGGGACTGGAGTGTATGATGGTGGTGATGGGGGAGCCTGAAGGGTAGTGAGGGCTGAGCGTAGGGGGGAAATGGTGTTGGAAATGGTCACGGTCCTGTCGTGGGGGGGGGAGTTATAATAATAGAAGTGGTGTGCTCTGCATTGTTAGTTAGCGGGTGGTAGTGGGGACTGAGAAACGGGGGGACAAAGGGTAGGATTTGTCGTTGTGCGTGTCGTTCTGGTGCTGATCTAGGTTAGAGGGGTTGTTGGTGGAAGTTGTGATGTCAGGGGAGGGGGGATTGGGAGTGGTATGTGGGCGGCTAGTGTATGAGGAGGAGAGATTTGTGGCTGTGATTGAGGAATGTGGGGTGGTAACAGCAGGTGGTTGATTGACTGGGGTGCTGGGGGTAGAGGTGAGGTGTGTGTCGTTCTGATGCTGTGTCCGGTTAGAGGGGTTGTGGGCGGGGGCTGTGACGTCATGAGTGATAGCGCGAGAGGAGTTATGGGTGGCGGTCCGAGGGTTGGAAAGATGCTCTTTGAACTTGGGGAACAGGTTGTCTAATAGTTCCAGGTTCTTGTCTGTGGATTGAATTAGGACAATCCCGTTATTGTAGATAGTAATGGTGGTTCTGCCAGGGAAGAGTTGGGATGGTGTGATGGAGAGAGTTAGGCCATGAGCCGTTTTCCTAGTGGTAGAGACAGTGAGTAGGGTGAGGAACGCTTTTCTCCATTGAGCTCTGCGTGAGGTGTGGAAGATGATATCAATGTTCAGGGCTCCATTGACCGGTGAGAAGTAGGAGTCGGCAAAGGGTGTTTCAGGGTGGGACCTCAGGAAGTTGTGTTTAAAGCGTTTAGCGGCATTTTTTGTGAGAGTGGATGGGTAGTTGATTCTATATGTATGCTTGCCGATGAGATCCATGTTGGGAAGGCTGTAAAGGTGGGTATGGGAGGAAGAACGCTAAAAATACACATGTGCAAAAAACAACTGTCAGCCGTAAGTTACGTGGCACAAAAGTGACACTAGCGAGTGGCCAAAAATATAAGAGGTAGCAATCGGTGCAGTCTAGGAATAAACAGTGAGTGGGTGCAGCTTGCAAAAATGTGCAAGATATATGAGGTAGCAATCAGTTAAATGGACCCAAAGTAACACTAGTGAATGGTCAAAAATAAATAAACAGACTGTAAGAGGTAGCATCGGTGTAATTCAGGAATAGAAAGTGAATGGGTGCAGCTTACAAGAATGAGCAAAATATATGAGGTAGCAATCAGTGCATAATAGAGATAAAAGTGAGGTGGGTGCAGCTTACAAAATATACAGTATACAAATAGGAATAAAATACTAAGGATATACTGGAACCAATATAGGTGCAATAGACAAATCTGAAATATAATATGAAGTATAATACTGCAATAAAAGTGCACGAGGTTATAAAACGAAAAGCATAGAGAATAGAAAAGAGAAATAAGGGAAAGCTAGTTAATGAGGGTGACTGGTCTGAGAAGGCCACCGAAGTGGCGGACTAGTCTAAGATGGCCGCCAAAATAGAGAATAGGGAGGCAGGAGTATAAGTCCTTTGTCTGTTGTTGCTAGATTTAGCTAGTTCAGTTTCCCTTTCTATTAATGGGCAGGTCGAGTTGGTCCATCTTCTATGTTGCTGCTTCCATGTTGCTGCTTGGTGAGGAGGAGAGAACCTTATCACAGTTTAGGTGACCCCTGACCGAGTTGGTATGCATCTTCATGGTCATCTGGGCAGTGGTGCGATTTATTACTCAAGTTTATAGCCCCCGCCATCTTTAACAAAAGAGACTCTGCCACGTCGCCGAAAATGCCCTTGTTAGGAGAAAACTAACACTTGATCAGTCCGGGCAGAGAGAGGGCATAAATGATCAGTAGAGTAAAAGACTAATGTGTACACACCTTTTAGTGATTCAGGCGGCCACTCATAGCATAGCACCCCTGCCCAGGCTGCAACTCCGTGCCCGTCGACTCCTGGCGGTAGCAGGGGTGGCGCGGGGAATGGCCGATGTCTCCCCTGGCTGAGAAGTCTGATCCAGCTGTCCCGTCCGTCCGTGGCAAGCCTTGATGCTCCCGGTGCCCGTCCTTTCACCCGGCTCGAGCCTGCAACCGGTGATGCTGGGAGAGGGAGACCCCCGGGGGTGAGCTCCGGTCATGCCCAGCGGAGCCGACCCTCTCGATGTCTGCAGGGGGGGGGGGGGCGCGGCGGCGACAATCTCCTCTGGCTGCCGGGTCCGCGGCGAGCCCAGACCAGAGATCCGCTCTCACTGCCGCAGCCGGTGCGCCGATGGATGTGTGCGCTGTTCTAGGCGCGACCCGCCACCCCAGACTCACCAGAGGAACCACCACAGGTCCGGTGCAGACACGGGAGCCCTCCTCAGCTCCGGTGGTGACGGGCGGGGCCACAGATGGTTGGTATCCCTCCCGTGGGTAGCACAGCACTCACGTTCACGGTGAGCTCCAGGCGAGGCCAGCCGTGCGAGACCCCAGTGGAACCCCCACAGGTCCGGTGCAGTCCCGGGAGCCCTCCTCCGATTCGCGTCCCTCAGCCGCCCGACCTCTCCAGGCGATCCCGGACTCCAGCTCCTCCAATGTGCAGCGCCCGAGCCGCAGCCAGCTCTCCCCACCGTCCAGGGCTCCGCTGCTGTTCCGGTGATCCCGGACTCCAGCTCCTCCTATGTCCAGCGCCTGAGCAGCAGCCGCATCCACAGCAAGCTCTCCCCACCGACCAGGGCTCCGCTGCTGCTGTTCCGGTGAGTGTTGCAGGGCTTTTAAAATCCAGTTACTTGTGGTTAAACATGTTACTTGCTATGAATCCAGTTACTTGTTTTGCTCGGCGGAGATGGGTGCTATCCGGGATAATTCCATGAAGGGATCCCAAGCACTAGGAGCTCCGGACTAGAGCTCCTACCAGGCGGCCATCTTGCATTGCATAGTTGCTGAGTTTTGCTTTGTAAGAAAAGAATCTTCTTTGAGTAAAGAGATGTTTTGAATACTACATAATTTATGAGAAAGTAAAAGAAATATTGTGCACCCGAATGAACCAATTGTTGATAATACTGATTAACTGCCCAGGTTCATAGGGATACTGGGTCAACCCCATTGGATATTTAACCTGGTGGTATCTAGGCTTGATTACGGTAATGTGCTGTATCTGGGTGCGGACAAGACCTCTCTACAACGTCTTCAGCTCATTTAGAATGCAGCACCCACCTACTTTTTAAATTGCCTTGGCACTCCTCCGTTTCCCCTCTGCTCCAGCAACTTCATTGTGTATCGAGTTTAAGGCCCTCTGTTATATGTTTCAAGCTCAGCACGGCCTGCTCCTCGTGCACATACTCAATCTTGTCAAACCTTATCGACTCTCTCGCAAACTAAGATCGGCCATTCTCTCTCTTTTGCCTGTCCCCAGAGTACGTCTGACTCGCATGGGAGGCCATTCATTTTCATTCCTGGGACCGAAATTAAGGAATTCCCTTCCGCTAGATCTTTGGAATTGTCAATCTCTCCTCGCTTTCTGAAAAAAGCTAAAGACTTTTCTGTTTAGTTAGGCCGAATGGCCAACTGAGGTCCACTCTCGTCTATGTCTGCTCCAGCACCAGGAAACCCTGTTGGGTAGCTGTGCACTCTATACATCTTTTAAATAAATAAAATAAATACCCAGAATTTCTTTCACATTGTTTTGGAACACTGCACGTGCCTCTGGTACACATGAAGACCACTGGAACAATGTGGTCCTCTGATTGTTAGGCTAGTGGCCCCAGTGCCGTACAATAGGGCACCCCGGCCTCCCAGAGTCACCCTACTCTAAATACCGTGCTGGTGATTACTGCTCCACCTTGACATCTGATGCATTTACCAACTTCACTCGGGTCAATTCAAATGGCATAGATTCAGGTGCCATCAATGAACACACTCCCCTCCTTTCCTTCCACACAGTACAGATCTATTTTGATGTGGTCCAGGAGGTAGGTGAATTTCCTTAGAGAACAAGCCAGGTACAGAGAGTATCCAGCCTGGTAGTACTGGCAGACCATGGACGACCTATTTAGGTTCAGATTTGGACCTTGTCCAAATGCCACAAAGCATCCCTCAAGATGACGAAGACACCAGCAAGCCAGCTAATTTTCTCCACTCAGTGAACTCAGTTACAGCTGGCTCATTGGTACTTCAGAATGCCAGCAGTTCAGACACTTCACCAGATGTGGGCAGAAAGTGCACTGCAGGGTTGGCATCCAAGGAGGTGTCTTTGCTTAATGCTGTGTTGAGGAAAGGGGCAAAAGTGCAAGAATTGCAGCTTACTACAGCTGAAGCTCTATTGAATATCTTAACTGAGATACTACAGCCTGCTTTGGCAACAATGGAACCACACTCCCCTTTCAATGAGGGGCTCATGGAGCCCATAATAGAGGCATAGAACAAGCACATGTCTGCCTCACAAGTTAACAGGATGATTGCAAGAAACTCTAGACCAGCACCAAGCAGGGGCGGCTCTTCCATGTGAGCGGAGGATCGCCGCCCCACAAGACCCTGAGCTAAAAAATAAAATGGTAATAAAGTTTATTTAGTGCCATTTTATTTCTCAGCAACTCGTCCCGAATTGAGGGGCATATTATCAAGGGATTTATCTCCGCTTTTTTGGCTTTAAAAGCCAAGAAAGCGGAGATAAAATGATCTCCCTATTACCTAGCTGTCGCTAACACCAGTTAGCGACAGCTAGTAGGAGATAGCGACCATCTTGGGCCCCGCTTTGCAAATCAGAGAAATTTATCACTAATGACATGCAAAGTGGGCGTGCCAAGATGTTAGCGACTGGAAACAGTCGCTAACATCGCTATCTCCTATTACCAACTTTTGGAGATATTCGCGCTAAGCGCGAATATCTCCAAAAGCTAACACCTGCCCTGAGCAGTTCTTAGCCATGTTATTCAATGGGAGATGGATAACATGGCTAAGAGCATTTGCTCGGTAATGCATGAATATCTCTGACTTTTCAGCGATATTCATGCATTTCGGCCGATTTTTATTGCTTAGGAGATAAACCTTGATAATATCAAGGCTCCTAAGCGATAAAAATCGTCGCTACACGGCGATAAAATTATTGCCACTAAGCCAACCAAGCGATAATTATCGCTAGTTGTTGGTAATATGCCCCTGAGTGACAAGGTGGGGCGGGGCCAGTGCTGCCGAGTGGCAGCAGGGAGCTGTGCACTAACGTTTAAAATGTGCATGTCTCTTTGGCTGGCTATCTAGCGACGGCCATCCAGACATGTGCATTTTACACCTTTATAACCCAGCTGTCTTAGGCAGCTGGATTAGAGAAAGCATAGGCCTAGAGTGCTCTTGACAGCGCTCAGTGAGGCCGCTCCCTCCAAACCTGGCGCTTCTCTCAAGCTGGTTAACAGCTTGAAAGCAGTGGCAGGAATGTTTAGGGGAGCTGACGGAGTCCTGCGTTTGAGCCTGCCTTGAGGAGAGAAGACCCAAGCGAGGACTATGTCACACAGCAAGGCAGAATTTTTATTTTTATTTTGTGCCCCTGTCTCACCTCCCTCAGTACATGCCAGCCGCCCCTGGCACAAAGTGCCCAGGATTTCCTCTCTACTAATCTCCCTCTGGAGAGTTTAGTAGTTCAAGCATCTTCCTGTTCTAAACAAAGCTAGGGGGCTTTAATGACGGCACCTCATGACAGGAAATAAATAAAGGTTAAAGCAATTTGCAAATTATTTTTGGCTGGATTCCAGCCCTGAGATCTAGGAATGACATATTTCCTTGCCAGGGTAAGGGATGCGCTATGAATAGATTGTGTCCAAGTTTGGCTGACCATTTGAAGGACAACTGGGACCGTATTACAGACAGTGACCCGGGGGCGCAATCGGCGTTTCCACACACTTTGTGCGCCCCGCAGGCACTTTCGTATTACAGAAGGGGCCGCAGATGCTTGTGCAGCCCCTTCTGTAATTCCGATAGCGCTGGCGTATTTAAAGCACCAGCGCAATCTTCAGGGGCGTTCCCTCATTTGCATGGGGGCGTGCCCCATGCAAATGAGGAAATCCCTTTGCCTCTGCACCCACACCGTATTACAGACTAGGGCGCAGAGGCAAAGACACCCTCTGGAGGGGGGAAACGGGTCACATAGACCCCCTCAGACATCCCCTTGCAGGTAGGTGCTGTCACTGACTGAACTGACTGAACAATAATTACATATTTAAAGGGTGATATTTAAATGCAATTGAAACAATACCCACCAGAACCCTCTCTAGAGCCCAACAACCTGAAGAATAATGACATGTATAAAACTTAATAATACAAAACAAAATATATTAAAATTAACAAATCATTAAATAAAACTGTAGTACACTACCCCCCGAACCCTATAAAACAAAACTGCACTACAAATAACATATTTTCATTTAAACTTTTTAAAAAAATACATTCACAAAAATATTTATAAAAATCAACTACAAAAACGTACAATTTCTTTAGAAAGATATAACAACCAGTTCAATCTAACACACTAACACCCAAAACCCCTATAAAAACCCTAACTCCAATAAAAAAAATTGCATGTTTACATTTTTATGTTTAAAGGGAAAACGTTGCACAGCAGTTGTTCTGAAGGCTACACATGTAAGGTCTTCTAAAGTCATGGGAGTGTATGTCAATACCTTCTCAATTTGGAACCCTTCCAGCGTTGTCTCCTTGATACACTGTCTTGGAACTCCAGCTCCCACAATGTTACAATAGCGTTGGATCTCATGGATAACAGCATTCGTATAGGGCACTTTATGCCGATCTTCATAATTGATAATCTGGGAATCACCAAATACAACATCCAGCTCCTTCTGGACTTTATCTAAGGAAAGATATTTGCACTTTAAGGATATGTAGTTACTGAGTGATGTGACAGCCAACAATTAGAACAAACTTAGCTGGATTTCTCAAAGGAATTTGAAAATCCTCCTAAACACCAATGCACAGTAGTCTATAATGTAATCGCTGACATATTTTAATTGAAGGTCTGCTGACATAGAAGACTAGTGTGAAGGTACTTAGATGCATCATTCACTCCGGACCACTATGTGCTTCTGCCCAACTTAGGAATTTTGACTGAATATTTTGCCCGTGGGTTGCTCCTCCCTCCTATCAATAGGCAGCTAACAATGCACTATAGTACTGCTTTATTCATAGGGGTTGTGAACTGGCCCGCTTCATTGAAATAGGTTAACAGCAGAAGATGTCTTGGTTTCCAACATGGCCAGGGTAATCAAACCAAGGGCCATATTTATGACCCGGTGTGCTTCAAATTTGCACTACGTAGCATGGTACATGCATGACACAAACTTTAAGTCACTTTGCGTGGCCCTGGGTGGCTTTATAAATCTGGAGTAAGGCAATGCAGGGTAAATTGCTACATTGCATTGCTCTGCCGTAATAAGGTGTTCCATGGGTGTTGCGGAGGGTGTTCCCATGCATCTCTCATGGTTTCTGACGCATTCCCAGATTTACCAGAACTGGTAAACCTGGAAATGCCCCAAAAAGATACTCCTCCCTAGGAGAGGTGAAAGGAGGAGAAATATTTTACTTTCTCCTTGTTACTTCCTCTTTCTCTGTGTGCTGCATTCTGTAGCACACATAGATAGAGGATTATACCTCTCAGGATTGTTTTTGTGCTGTAATGTGCCACTTCCTACACAAAAACAATCATGCATGCAACACAGGCACCCTTGAACTGTGTTAGAAAGGTGCCTGCATTGGTGCTAGGTAGCCAAAACGGCGCCAGCGGAGGGGAAATGCAGGAATGCGCCGTATTCTTTTAAATATGGCACATTACTGCCCATTCCCTGTAACACAATTCAGCACAGCAAGGTGACTCGCTACACTGCACTGTGTGACAATCCCCATGATAATGCCCCTAAATTCTTTGGGACTTCCAAAAGGCATATGAGCAAGCTATAGCGATGACAGCATAAAACTAAAGATAAACAAGAGGACCCAATTTACAAAAGGGTTTTGTGGTAACAAAGAGTGTGATGAGCAAAGTTATAGGCCTTGTGACCAGAAAAAACAAAAGTTACATGATTAGAAGCAAATCTATATGGAAAAAGTACATGAGAGGGATGGCCTCCTCCTTGTGTATCAAAATGATATATGTCTGCTGTTTGCAAACCATTGATTGGATGCCGTCATTCCTAAGGGACTGATATCCATGCTCACGTACACAAGGAAAAGCTTTCTATTTCTTATTACAGTCTACGGGCATCAGGGGAAGCAGACCGTTGTTCAGGGGTATGCATCCTGCTCCCTCTGATATCCATTTACATCATAGCAAACACAAGGAGATGATGGATGGAGTGCTGAAACTTTTCAGACACTCACCACCAGTCACAGATCTGGGTTGAATCCATAATCATTCTTTAGCTCCCTTTGCTACCCCAGTTCAGACACAGCTATATGCAAATCAGTCTTGACCCTGTGCCTCATTGGAACAGTCCAGCCCGAACTGTCAAGCCATGTCTTCACTGGACCGGAAACATGCATCCTGGGACCGGTTCTAAGGAAACACCCTTCATCAACCAGGCTAGCTTGAATCCAGTGGCAAAGTGAGCAAGAGACCCAAGTCTGGGCATACCCTGCCAACTTAGGGCAATTAAAGCAAACACAAGGAGATGATGGATGGAGTGCTGAAACTTTTCAGACAATCACTCCCAGTCACAGCCCTGAAACCAGTCCCAGGATGCTTGTTTCCGGTCCAGGGAGGACCTGGCTTGGCAGTTCAGGCTGGACTGTTCCCACAAGGAACAGGGTCAAGACTGATTTGCATATGGCTGGATCCAAACTGGGGTGGTGTGGTGAGCAAAAGAATGATGGATTTCACCCAGATCCTTGTGACTGGGGTGAATATTTGCATTGTCTAGCATTCCGTCAATCAATTGTTTCTTTTGCATAAGTCCATTCTTAGACATTGTAAGTGCATTGCTGCCGTTAAGAGTATATGGTGCTGGGAGTTTGTCATTACGAACTTCACAGCACCATAATGGCTACACTGAAAACAGAGAAGTTTTGTTTCAAACTTCTCTGCACATTAAACCCACACTAATGCCTGTGTGGGATTTAGTGACAAATGCACACAGAGGGCATCTTAGAGATGCCCCCTGAAACACAACCTACCACTGTGTCCAGGCTGAGTGGCTGCTTTCAGCTGCCACAACCAGGCATGTTTCTGGACCCCTGGGTCGAGAGCCTGCTGCTCTCTGGGGCCTGAAAAAATGCACATCCTGGGATGAGGTGCTAAGCCTCCTGCCCCAGGATGGGCCGGGTCCAGGAAGGGGAAGCTTCAAAGACCTGCCGCCTTTGTGAGCTTCCCCAGGCTACTTGCTGCTTTCAGCAACTGATCCCCACTAGTTCTGACCCTCACCTTGGGCGGGAGAACCAGTGGGACAAACAAGTGAGGAAGAGAGGTATGCCCACTTCTGCCAACTCCACCCCTCAGGTGGGGGGGGGGGGTGAGGTGAAGCACAATTATCAGTCCCGTCATCTTGTAGATGGGGGACCCAGCCAACCAGGGTGAGGCACTGGAGGGTTGCATAATAGGGGGTGTTCCCATTCCAGAGAAGGGACCCATTGGTCACAACCTTTTACCTACCTGTAGCACCCCTAAATCTAGTATTTAGGGGCACCCCTGAACCTTGCTTACTCAGACAAGAAACCACAAGAAGAATAGAAGATGAAGGACTGAACAGCCGAGCCAAAGCTAACATGGGGAAGACTCCTACTGACTTGGCCCCAGCCCTACCGGCCTGTCTCCACCTCGAACCTGCTACTGCAAAATCCCGGTGTGTCCTGCAGCCAGCAACCTCGACAAACCCGTAGGAACTGCCTGCCTTCCAGCCCAAAGACTTTGTCTCCTGTGAACACCGGATTTGTTCATCTTTAACCTTTGGCTCTGTTCAGAACTGCAAATCTGCACCACTCTGAGTGGTCAAGAACCACAAGGAGGTCTCCCCAGCGACCCTGACCCAAGATCCAGTGATCCCCGAACTGCCTCAAGCCTCCAACCGATGCCTGCAGCCGCAATCTGGAAGGTCCCCCGAACCGCGACCAGGAGCTGGTACGGAGATCCGACCCTAAAAAGCACTCCTGCACCCGAAGCCCCACGGCCTTGAGTGGCCCAACCAACGGTGCCTAACCAACCCCCATCATCCCAACTTACCTCTCCAAGTGGTGATCATACCCAGAAGACCTTTGTCCCGAGCCTGCAGTGCGTTTACAAACCGGGGTCTTCCCATTGAAAGCTACAGGGTGCCCAATGCCAAAACGGCACTCTGCTCCCGGCCGCCCCAGTGACGCTGTGAGTACACCTTTGTGCTGGCGTGAATCCCCATCTGCCCTGAGCTTAAGTCCAAGAGCTTTTCTCCCACAACCTTGTGGCTTGCTCACCACCAACCGTAGGCCACCTATCCCCCATTGTATAACATTGGGCATCAGCACCTGGCTCCCGGCTGCCCTAGTGCCGCTGAGGATGTAATGAGAGTGCATCCGTGACCCTCGGGGACCCCTGAGTCTAACCCCAGAATACCAGCTCCCACAACCGAATACTTACCTTTGAACCAATAACCCTTTTTTCCTCCATAGGATAACATTGACTGTTTTTCTGTGAAAAGTTTCTAAGTTTGGAGTTGGAAAATCAAAGAAATCCTTTAAAACTGTAACTAAATAACAAAAACGCCTTTACTTTCCTATTTACAGGAAATGTCCCAGTGCCGCATCCAAGCATACTGCACTGTGTAACAAAAGTAATCTGAAAAGTAATTGACATGATATTCTACTAAAAAGCCAATACAAAGTATATGTACAGTAATTCAAAAACCTTGCATTACTAGTAGCTTAACTGTAATCAAATCAAAGGGCTTATACAATTGCTATTCAAACTGTTTACAAACTGCATTACTACTGTAAAGTATTTATTGCTTACCTGTGTCAGGCTTGTTTGGTACTAGAAAATAAAATAACTAAAAGAATATTTTTATACAAAACTAATTGGTCTGAAGTTCAGTCTTTGAGTGTGTGATATCATTTGATGATTGAGTGTGTACTAGAAATGCTTAACACTACCCTCTGATACAGCCTCACTGCTCGACCACACTACCACAAATAGAGAGTAAGGTGCTATCTACTTTTACCTCTGCCTACCTTTGGGGTTCCACTGGACTTTGTGCACACTATACCTCACTTTGGTATAGAATATACAGCGCCAGCTTCCTACAATGTGCCACAGAACTGAAGCGGCCAGATTTATGGTGTACGGGTGGGAATGGACGTACGCATCAGCGGCGGCCCCTCCATCAGGGCGGAGGAGCACGCCACCACCCGTAAATAAAACGATAATTACATTTGTTTTAAACCCCTTTTATTATCATTTTATTTTAATCCCCCTGGACACGCCCCCAGGAGTCTGACGAGTCTTGGGGGCAGGTCCTGGGGGATGACACTGTGGTGGGGAAGTGGTAGTGCACTCCCTTGTCTCTTCTCTGCGCATGAGGGTTTGGCCGGTTGTTTCAGGCTAGCCAAGCACTCATGTGCAATGAAGCTTTCGCCAGCCCCTTCTGTGCTGCTGGGGCTGGAGAAAGCAGACACAGGCTCCTAGTCTGCCTGGGCCCGTAAAGTCCCAGCGCTCAGGCCAATCCTGACGCTGCTTTCATGCTGCATCAGGATTGGCTGCAGTGTAGTCTAGGAGCCTGTCTCAGAAACAGGAAAAGCACGATGGAGAGGACGGTGGCGGCAATCAGGTAAGTTGTTTTTTTAAATTCTTATTTTGTGCCCCGATCCCTCCCTCCCTCCCCAGCTCCCTTCTCCAGTCCCTCCGCCACTTTGGCAGGGGACGGGACGCTCCTGGTTCGCATAGGCGAAACCAATTGGCTTTGGTAATGCTTGTTTTTAAACTGCAGCCCTTTTTCCCTTCCAGGGTCTGTGACTTCAGTGACTGCATTTTGCAAGCGGAAAAGGAGGTCTGCTATCTCTCGCAAGTTACCACCCCCGCACACCCAGATATTCAAATGGATCCGTGAGTCATTGACGTGAATGTGGCAGGGGGATTCTCTACATTCTCCTAATCCTTACCATAGTCATTTTTGGACATCATTAAATTAGTACAGAACTGATATTGTTGTAATACAAGAAGAGTTGTATTGCAGATGCTGAACAAATATTGCATCATCATTTTTATCAAAAATTGTGCTGCTTTCTAAATGCATAAGTGTTATGTGCCTCCACTGTGCCCAGTTCTACCTGCACTTGAATGTGAAATGGTTCCCATAAGCAATATGGGCGAGAAAACGATTGCAGCAGGACAACGTATGCTAAACTAAAGAATATCCCACACCAGTTCTTCGGTGTAAAACCTTCGTTTGTGGATTAAACGTTTAACAGGTCCTTAGGACATAACAGCTGCAGCCAGCACCAGATCACCGATTATTTACAAAACTCCCTACTCACCCATAGGGGCTACCTGAGTTCTGGCAGCACTCATCCCACATCACTGTTGAAGTAAATGTCTAGGATTAGAGTTACCAGAGTTTCAGGATTGGATTATTGTCCATTAAATATATTCTTTGCCCGATTACTGTATTAGGTGCACGGGTATTTGGCTGATCGGGTGGTTTCAACTTATTCTTCTGTCCTTTTCAGTTGCTCACTCACCCATCACTTTCATTTCAGTTACACGTGAGCAGTCCTCAGGACGTTCTACAGGCAAATACGTGAACAACTCCCTCACCCCAGTGCGAATGTATGACGTTACAACGAATACATTTACATTGCGGTACATTACATCGCGGTTTTTAAAACACTAGTCATTACAACGACTTGTGTTGGAGGGCGCTGGACTTAGAAGTAGTATAATTTACTATTCCAACTCCAGTCTACGTACAGTAGGGAAGGTGTTGGATAGTAAACTATACCATTCCTTGTCCTAGAAAGCCATCCAGCGCAAGTCTTGCGTTGTAAAAAACGCGAAGTAATGGCATCACGATGTAATCCCCGCATTGTAAACAATGTCCCCCCATTGCTGTTTGGATGAATGCAATCTTGACAATTCACCTGCAATTCTATTTAAAAAAGGGTCTCCCTTTCAGCTTCAGAATTCTCACTGAAGAAAGAAGTTGGGCTTTCAGGAACGTAACTCAAAATGTGTTACACCAGAGGTTGTCTGTATGAAGAATTCTTTTTTTTTAAAATTATTTTATTTTAGGGTTTTTAGAACAAGTTACAGAAAGTTCAATCAATGCATCAGACCCCACCCACCCAGCCCCCACCATAGAAATAACAAGTCTGTGCAACTTCAAGCACACACCCACTTCCCTTCCAAGGAGGTACATCGCCAGTTAGCCAACAACCCCGTAAATGGGGCAGGCGGCGTTACAAGAACACAGCAACTTTAGCACGTTAGGAGTCAGATCCACATTTTCAATACTAGCTACCCCAGTGTAAGCACCCGCGTGAAGGCCCAGTGTCTAGTTCGTAGCGCGTGTCACACATTCTCTCCCTGGGACCCTTGTACCTCCAGAGGTTGTTCCCTGTCTGCTCTGGCAGTCAAGTAGGTTTGGTACAGCCCCCAAAAGTTCTTCGGTCTGCTAGTGGGGGACAGCAGCTCGCTGTAAATCTCAGATTGCGTGCAGCAGAACAACAGATCGCTGGCCCATCTCTTAAGGGTCGGTGTCGGACCCCTCATCCAGCAGCAGATCACTACTCTACGCGCCATTAATAGCCCCATGTCGACCAGTCTCCGGATGGCTTTCGGTAAAGGCTTGGTGTAACCTATTAGCGCCATTGCAGGATCAGGAGGAATAGCAGTTTCAGTAATACCGCTAAGTTCTGCAAATATTTTAATCCAAAAGTCGGCAATGCCTGGGCAAGTCCATGCAAGATGGAGAAAATCAGCATTGGGGGAATGACACCTCTCGCACTCCACATTGGGTCGGAGCCCAAATCTAAAGAGTCTGGATGGCATATAGTATACACGGTTAAGGAATTTAAAGTGGACAAGCCTATGCCGTTCGTTCAAGGAGAGTCTCCTAGTGTTGGTGCAACAGTATGTCCAAGTGTTGTCATCTAATGTCTTCTGTAAGTCTGCTTGCCAGGCTAGTCTTGCTGTAGTGTACGTATGCCCCCTATGAGATTGTGACAAGGCGTAAAGATGTGTGAGAAGCCTCCGTGGGGATGTGGCCTTAATGACATATGTGAGTTCCCTCACCTCTGGCGGTTCCGCCATGTCACTCCCCAGCAGTCCCAGACAAGCATGACGCACTCTGAAAAAATGGAATCTCGTCAGCAGCGACGGATCCTCCAGAGCAGCCTGTGCCTGCTCCCAAGTTTTGACCACCCCGTCAGTAAACAAGTCCCCTGCCCTTTCAATCCCTAGTGTCCGCATAGCTTCCAATACCCCCTTCTCGCATAGAGGGGGGAGCCACCGCGTCCACCCAATGGGCATGCTAGGGGAGTACAGCAGCGCACCATCCTGTCACTGCAAGAGGTTGTGCCATGCATGTTGCGTTGCTGCCAGTGAGTCTAGGATTCCTGTGCGGCGATCCACAGGCTCAAATATCGTGAGTGGGAGGGAGAGTGGTTGGGCAAACAGTGTCTCCATTTTCACGTGCGGTATATCTTTATGCCTGTGCACCCATGTGTGGAGGTGTGCCGCCTGCGCTACCCTGTAGTATAATTCGAGGTCTGGAACCCCCAGCCCCCCCATACGGTATGGTAGTGTGAGGAGCGACCACTTCACCCTCGGCTGTCCGCCCGCCCACGCAAGCCTAGTCAATTCCTGCCGTAGTCTATTGAAGAACATTTTGGGAAGCACCATCGGAATGGACGTGAATAGAAAGAGGAATCTGGGGAGCCCCACCATTTTCATGATGGCGATCCGCCCGGTGAGGGAGAGCGGGAGTTCAGTCTACTGAACGCAGTACCGTAGTTAGCACTAAATAGGGTCTCCGGATCAGTGTGTAAATGAACCTCGAGGTACCTAACTGTGTCTGTAGTCCAAGTAAGTGGGTATTCCATAGTCATGGGGCTTGTGACAAGAGTCAGGGGGAATGCTAGCGATTTGGACCAGTTAACTCGGAGTCCTGACAATGCGCCAAACCGGACTACCTCCCTCAATACCGATGTCAAATTGTTGGCCGGGTCCCTGATGTATAGTAAGGTGTCAGCCGCATACATCGAGACTACTATCTTGTAATTCGGGAAGCAGATGCCCTCATTGCTATGGTATTCTTGGAGGGCACAGGCCAGTGGCTCAGCCACCAAAGCGTACAACAGGGGGGACAAGGGACAGCCTTGCCGCGTGCCTCTGGTGATCGGGAAGGGGTCTGTCACTAGGTCATTAATGAGTACTCTAGCGCACGGCTTGTAGTAAAGTGCTCCGATCATCTGTAAAAAAGGAGTGCCCAGGCCCATGCATTGCAGCACCCTCCTCATGAATGGCCACTCCACAGAGTCAAATGCCTTCTCCATGTCTAGGAATACTGCTAGAGCTGCCCTATCCTGTTGCGTGTGTTGCATTGCGCCCAGTACAGTGCGTATGTTATACATCAAGTTCCTGCTCGGGATGTAGCCGGCCTGTTCCGGGGCCACCAGCTGAGGGGCCAGTAGTGCCAATCTAGTGGCAAGGACCTTAGCAAATAGCTTCGCATCAACGTTGAGCAAGGACAGAGGCCTGTATGAACCACATTCCGCCCTGGGCTTGCCGGGTTTCGGGATAGCCACTAAGAGCGCCTCTCTCATCGAGTCCGGCATCTTCCCCTCCACGCATATGTCATCGAAGAGGGTCGATAAGTGTGGGATCAGTTGGTCTTTAAAAGCTTTATAGAACCATGCAGTGAGGCCATCTGTACCGGGGGCACTACCTGACCTCATGATCATTAAGGCGTCCGATATCTCATCTCTTTCTATCGGGTGCATTAGAAATTCCCTGTCTGAGTTTGGTAGGAAGGGGAGTTCTATATGCTCCAAGTAGTCCTCAATGTCATCGTCTAATCCCCCCCCTCGTGCCGTGTATAGAGTCGCATAATAAGATTTAAATTCCTGGGCTATGTCCACTGTGTCAGTAAGGGTATCTCCTGTGCTTGAATTGAGTTCTGTTATTATCTGACTCTTCCTCCCGCCTCCTACTATCCTGGCTAACAGCGCGCCTGGTCTATCTCGCTCGCCATACACCCGAGCCGTGGCATATTTTCCCATATGTTTTACTTCCCTATCTGCTTCCTCATGGTATTCCTCGAGCAGGGTCTTAATCTCGATGCTAGCTCCTCCCTGAATACCGGGTCCAATAGTGAGTAGGGCGGAAATCGCCAAGTGAACGGGGGAATCGGGGGGCTGCGCGTTAGTATCTCAAGGAGCACAGGAGAGTGGTCTGACAGAGTTCTGGGGAGGACTTTGCAGTTGGTAATCACATCCATTCTGGGAGCAGAGACTAGCCAATAGTCAATCCTTGTGTGTATGTTGTGGAATGCAGAATAGTGTGTGTAGCCCCCCTGTGTCGGGTTGCGCGTTCGCCAGGCATCCACCAGGCCCAACCTTGTCATGACCCCCCGGAGCTCCAGCGCCGCCGCCGCTGGTTTACGGTGTGGGCCAGCAGACCTATCTAATGTTGGGTCTAGAGTGAGGTTCATATCCCCCCCACCAGAGGTCATTAGTGTCGTAGGGGTGTAGTTTACGCGCCAGTTCCTTGTAAAAATCTGGGGAGTCAAAGTTAGGACCATACGTATTAACCACTACGAAAGACATACCTCGCCCCGTGCATCTAGAGATAACATATCGGCCCTCACGGTCTGCCTCGAGTAGTTGCAGTGTGAGTTTAGATCTGGGGTTAACCCCAATCATGACGCCTCTAGAATGTGAGGTGTACCCTGCAGTTGCCACATTTCCCTCCAGCCCCCTGTGACGCAATATCCTACTATCCATGTCAAGGTGAGTCTCCTGCAGCAAGGCTAAGTCTATGTTGTGTCTCTGTAGGTAGCTCACTACTTTGCGCACTTTCCTGTGATCATTTAGGCCGCGCACGTTCCACGTAAGGGCCGTGATCTTATCAGCACGGTCCGTACCTATGTCAGTCGCCATTGCGCAGTACTCGGCGGGCATGCTTTCGCAAGGTGCAAGGCGCTCACATGACACCTCCGTGCCTCACTCGTGCGTCTATTACTGGCTACTCCAAGTGTTGTGTAGTGTGTGCTTGTTAGCGCTAGGTGGCGTGTGTAACCATCGAAATGGTGTAAGCTCTTCCCAACTCCCCCCCAAACAAAAACAGCCTTCCCCTCCCACAGTAGACCATCCCCAACTGGGCCTAGTCTGAAATTACTCCCCTCCCAAGAACTCCCCAAGGAACCCATACCAGTCCCCGAGGGAACTCACAGTGCTAATAGCGCTAGGGCAGAGGTCGCTAGCCGTGGATCAAGAGAAAGTTACAGTTAAGCAGTTGTCGTAGCTTTGCCCCTAGCCCCATCGCCCGTTGTATGTCTTTCAACGGCAGTCCGCCGCCGCAGAACAGTGAATATCAGCCAGTGTGCGCTCCCCGCATTGTCCCCTCCTTAAACTTCAGACCGGCAATAGCTCGGCCCTCTAGCGCAGGCCTAATGCATACATCGGAAAGACAGCAACCATCCCATGCAATTACAAGTAATAAGCTGTGCAGAAAGACCATGGAACTGTCTCCCCGCCATTCGGCGTCGCAGAATATACTTGAGCAGCATCTGAAGGCCCCATCCTCCGCTGCGAGCCGAAACAAAGGGCCAGCTGCACCTTCTACAGCCCCCGTAATGTCTCCCAGACCATGGTTAAGTCATCCATAAACTGGGTAGTTCAGTGGGGCTGCGCGGTCATTCCTGCTCATCCAATTGGCTGGAAGAGTCCCGGTTATCTTGCTGACTCCTAGGGCTAGTCCGTTGCTCCTTTGTCCAAGTCTTAAGCGCTTTTTGGAGGGCCTTCGGGTCAGGGAAGAAGTGGGAGTGCCCCTGCCGGTTTATCCTGAGCTTCGCGGGATACAGCATGGCATAGTCTAAGCCCAGTTCGCGAAGTTGTTGTTTGTAAGGGGCAAAAGGCCGGCGCTCCTCCTGTACTCTCGCAGTGAAATCCGGGTACAAGGAGATGTTTGACCCTTCGTATTGCAGCTGTCCCTTCTCACGAGCAACTCGAAGCGCCATGTCTCTGTCTCTATAGTTTAGCAGTTTAGCTATTATCGGCCTCGGAGGGGCCCCCGGGCGGGGCTGAGGTCCCAAAGTGCGATGCGCCCTCTCAACAATGAATACTGGTGAGAAGACGTCAGCGCCCAGCAGGGTGGTCAGGAGCTTCTCGACAAATAACTCCATTTTGCCCGTCTGAGTGGACTCCGGGACGCCCGTGATGTGTATGTTGGATCTTCGGGAGCGCGCTTCCAAATCCTCCGATTTGTCCTGTATCACCTGCAGAAGCTTGCTCATTTGCTTGCGGTCCTTGTCCAGTTCCATCTGACCCTCCTCGACCTCAGTTAGGCGCCTTTCCGACATGTCGAGGCGTTCTGCATGTTTGTCCACTCTCCCGGACATCCTGTCCATGCGGTAGGAAAGAGCATCAATCTTCGTACCTATCTGCGCAATACTGTCTTGCAATCCCTTTTCCATGGTGAGAAGAAGCTCCTGGCTGCCTCCCAGTGTCCGGTTCCTGTACGTCGGGCGCCTTCGTACGTCGCTGTTCAAAAGGGAGCTTCGTTTGTGTCTTGTCACCTTTCCCCATTTTGCAGGTCACGTTCTCTGCGATAGTCCGCAGCTCAATCCGACTCAGGGGGGGTTGGGAGAATGGGGAGGCCAAAATGGTCACCTAGCTCCAGCAGCCAGCTATGTCCCCAGTACTCACAGGACGCAGGCCGCGGCAATGTAGACTCACCCCGCGCCTCAGACAGGGCCGCTCCAGTTTTGCCAAGGTGTAGGTGGTTGCGAGGCCAGCCGAGCAGGGCGAGTCGCAGGCCAACCCCGGAAGTCACAATGGGCGCGGAATGGCTAGGCCGGAGTGTGCTACCACGGTCACGAGGTCTCCCCCACGCCACCACCGTCGTCTCCAAACGGCGTCGTGGGGCAAAAGTGTCCGTGCTCTTCGAGTGCGCGGCTCGGGCAGTGTCCAAGCGGTATCCCCAGCGGCCAATGGCGGCCAGTCCGAGCGGGGTGAGCCCCAAGCACACCAGGAGGTCACCTTGGGCATAGGATGTCTTAGCTGGTGTCCGCTGCCACCCACAGCGTCCTCGAGCCACTATAGGCTTAAAATGGGGTGCCACCCGGGCGCACGTCTCAGGCTATGTCTGTGTGGCAGCATTGAGGGCACCCAGCAGTCCGCTCCTCTGGCTGTGCCAGTACTCCGGCGCGGAAAATCGGCAGACCCCCGGGTGGGGCACAAGCACAGCCAGGTCCTGCACGCACACAGCGCAAGCGTCCCCAGCGCTCCGCCGCTCCCTAGACCAGTGCAGCCACTCCAGAGTCTCTCCTGGTCAGCAGCCTCACTCGGTCGGCTCGCAGTTATTCCCCCGCCTGGGCCAAAATGTCCAAATCAGGTACTGTCCCCTGTGCCAGCACAGGAGTCCGCTCACCTCCGCCGCCTCAATCCGGTCGCCAGACGTCGGACGGCTGCTCCTGTTGGCAGGCCCGCTGTAGCCCCGGATTCCCAGGACCGTCCCACGCCACACGTCGGGCGACGTAGGCCAGGCGCTGCCCCACTCCAGTCCGAGGCCGCGCGGCCTCCGCTGCCAGATATCTGAGAGGACGCCGCCCGTGCTCTGAGGGTCCAAACTGCACCGCTCCAAGCCCCGGTCACTCCGGGGGTGTCTGGGGGTTAAGCACTGTCCGCGGCGGCCGACCAGAGCTGCTGCAGGAGGATAAATGCCGAATAGTGGTAGGCGATGAAGCGGAGCTCGGCGCTCAGGCGTCCACCATCAATGCCGGCAAGCTCCACCCCCCCCGTCTGTATGAAGAATTCTAAGGGCTATCTATAACATGTGTGGCTCATTGCATCTGCCAACTAGCGTTCCACTGTTATACCTACATTGGTTATTTATTCTTTGCAAGCACTAGAAACGCCATCCTGATAGGCTCAACCCATCTTTTTCAATGTCTTTTCAGATATGTGTCTTTAAAGCTGCAGTAGGGTTCTATATCAGCCTACCCATGGAAATCACAAAAAAGTTTCCAAATCAGATAAACATTAATCCTCATCAGGATAAATATATTGTGGAGGCAAAAAAACACCCCAGTTTGTAATAAAATCTTAGCTGGGACATCCTCATCACTCATATGTTCCAGTTTATAGCTGTGGAATTCACCCTCATGGATGTATCGGTCACACATACATAGCAAACCCGCCTGTATAGGTGAGTGACTCCCAATTTGTAAAAAAAAAACTTGATGCTATTTTAGCTTTCTCCCTCCAAAAAATACCACCACTCCCTGTGAGCTGGTGGAAAAATATATCCCCAAAATGTATTTGAATCTCTCTCAAATGCTTCCAAGTATTGTTATTCATGGTCAGCTAACCATAGATGGGCAGAGATCTACCACTAATAAATGACAATTCAAAGAGAAAGGCCAAAGGAGATACAATATGGTTAGAGAAAGAAGGATAATTACTAGAGAATAAGGATACTAAAATATATAGAGGGATTCACAACCATAGAAAAAGGATATGAAGAGATGTACAGTGCTTTATGTAAATAGATTAATGAACATGTGGTCATATATAGATAATAAAGGGAAACTGGGGAAGTGAAGAGAACAAACACATAGAAAATAACAGAAAAACAGAAGAATAAACAAGTAAAATGGACGGAGAGTTGTAGTGAGGAAGGCATGCCAGAGCCTCCATTCAGTGTTTAGAGGGCCACCTATTTTTGTATTGTTTAAAAATTGTAGTGTATGTTGAGTTGCAAGTGCTCTACGTGTGAATATGTTGTAGGAACCCCTAAAGATGGATTGTGTGTCTATGTGGATCTGCAGAGTATGTATACTGGCAACACAATTATGCTTCGTACCTTGTATTTCCAGATTGTTTGTCATTTGGAGCAGTGCCCAGCGCAGGGTAGTGGTGGTGGTCTCTGATCCTGCCAAAAAGAGGTCAACCACAACTTGCACCAGGCTGTCCTCCCCATAAGTAGAGGAGGGGTCTTCTTTAGTCTGAGAAGGAGATTTAAGAGAAGAAAGTTAAAATGTTGAAATGATTACACTTCGTTGATATTTCTTTATCATATTCCATCACAGATCTCTATACAAGAATATATCCTTGTTACTCAAGTGCACCCTCAAGTCCTGGAACAAAACAAAAGCAATCACATCAAGGTACGGAATTTGATATTTGAGGTGGATGCTGTGCCAGCAGTGGGACTAGATAGATGGGAGTTTACTAAAGCCCCTCATCTGGGTTTTGTTCCCAAGAGACAGAGCATCCTGACTGTCATAGTAGAATTTTCAGTTTAGTCACAAACATAAGGGACTTCAACTTGCAGAATTTGCATATCTCATTCAGGCTGTTTTGTGTGCCTGCTGATGTAATTTCTGGTTAATAGTATACCTAAGTACTTGACAGCTCATAAACCCTCACACAGTTTCAGTGGTCAACCCACCCACGGCCCAAACATATGTGGACAGTCACATGTCAAGAGTAATATCACTGGGATAGTTTTGAGGTTAATAATGGAATTAGTAAAGGTCTTGGTGAATGAGCAGGTAAATGGATGTCTTACTGGATGTGGCACTCAGACAGAGGTTGAGTGCCCATATTGGGCAAGCCACAGAGTCTGCGAGAAACTAGAACTGGGCAGGTGACTGCTACTGGTTGATTTGGTGAGCTAATGGGTGATTAGGATTAATATGAGAAGGAGTGAATACACAGGTGAGTGACAAAATTGGGTAGATGAGTGGATATTTCTTTGAGGTGATGAAAGTGACTGTGACAGTTAATACATGAGCATGTGGATAAACAAGTGAATTGATAGGCATGAAACCGAATGTCAGGGGGTTGATGACTGTTTGGTGGAGGGTGAGTGAGCAGGTACATGAGCAATTGGTTGTGTAAGTAAAATGGTAGGCCAGGGAGTGGACGAGTGACTGAATGTTTACCTGCAAGTAAGTAAGTGATGAGTGACTGATTGAATTGTTGCATAGGGCCCCATTACGATGTCGGCAGAAGGCCATCCGACAGCTCATCAGTGGCATTCCGCCTGACATCTGAGGCATCTGTCTGACTATCGAATTAGGATACATGCGGTCCAACCGATGCCTGCGGGAGGTAATCCGCTCTGCCTTCGACAGGTTCAAGGAGCCTGTCGGGACTGAGGGCGGATCATAATCCCCAAAATGGAAGCGGCTCTTGCTCAAGTGGTACTGTGGGTATTATGATGTACGTTTCCGATAGCCATAGAAAGGCAGTAGGAAGCAGACTTTGGGGGTCCCTAGTTCGGTCCCCGTCCCTGCGGCCTCAGTGTGGCAGGTCATGGTGCCTGCCACACGGTGCATGGGTGTTTAAAAATTGTACATTTCCTATTGTAGCTTGTGTTGCAGCCCGCAGCACAAGCTGCAATAGGAAAAATACACTTTCTGACCGCCATGAAGGCGATCGCATCCTAATAAGGGTAGCGGGACCACTGACTCCTTGTCAGGTGGTCCAGTTTCCAACACGATAATGGTCGGAAGCTCATCCGAATGGCATCGTAATGAGGCCCCTAGTTGGGTGCGGGACACTGGGTCAGATTGGAGAGCTGTTCAATGGTACCCTAATCATATTGGTCATTGATTTTGACACCGGTGATGCCATTGCTCACACTAATTGTGATGTCATCAGTAAAGTCATGATCATTACGTTGCCATGGGATGAAAGGTTGAATTGGTAGCCTTATGTGCCGAACTTCTCAGTACCTAAGGTAACCTAACATGTCTTTTACTGACATTTGTATAATTATATTTGTGAGTTGTGTTTTTACCTTAGAACTGTTGTTTTACTTAGTAGGAAACTTCGGGAAACGGCCACTACAACGAAGCCGTTTCCACGAATTCCTTAACCACGCATGCAGTACAACGCATGCGTGGTTACCACTAAAGCCTTTACCACGCATACCTTTACTACGAGATTTGTAGTAAAGGCATATGTGGTAAAGGTAAAAAGTAAAAAATTGGGGGGCTTGGGGGGGTCTCCCCCCCCAAAAAAAACTCACCAAAAGTCACGTCGGGATATGAAGATAATCAGCGTCGTTTAAGAGAAATCGGGAAAAAAATCCGTTTCCTCTTAACGACGTATGATGTCACCACGCAAGTATTCGAGGTAAAGGTTATGCGTGGAAAACGAATTCCGTTGTAACGCATGCGTGGTAAAGGCATGCGTTGCAACGGAATTCGTTGTAACGTCATACATTCGGAAACTTCTATGTCAAATAAAGGAGGGTTTTTCATTAGTATTGTAATGCAGCCATGACCCTATGTGCAATGTGCTCAGGCCATTGACCCTTCCATGCATGTGGTATGCTTACATTAAAGCCTGTTGCCACGTATTCTGTTGCCCAATATTCTGTGGACAGTAAGCACAGGGATAATCTTTGCACAATATCGAGAATGATTGACAGGTAATTTTATGATGCATTTTAAGTATTGTGAGGCTCCCTTAAGAATGTGTATGTACATGTGAAATTAGACTAGGTCTTAAGAGTATGGAATATAAGATTTAATCATTAGCTCTATCAATTTTCTCTTCACTTTGCTATAATCTAAAGTACTATCTAAATTAGGTCTGCAATATTTTCCCAATCAATACTAATAAAGCTATTATTTATTTATTTATTTATTTAGGTGATTTGTAGAGCGCATGGCTACCTATTGAGGTTTCACAGCGCTAGCCTATTCACCGAACCTAGGACGATCAGCCGTTTCCTGATGAATTACAGTGAAGGAAACAGCCAAGTTTTTAACTGCTTTCCACAAAATGCAAATGATTGGCCACCTTGGGCCAATTTCCTAATACTAGGAATCACTGTTAGATCTTGATGACTGGATCAAAGTGCCCGATTTGGAAGATAGCCAGACGCAAAAGTTCTTAAATACATTGGCCCTGTATTCGTAAGACATTTTTGCATATAGCACAAAGTTTTAAACTGTACTCGCACTCAATTGGAAACCATTGCAGGGTGTGTGGCATACTGGCTGATGAAGTGAGCCTAGAGGAACAAAGGAGAAGGCGAGTAGCCATGTTCTGAACAGTTTTGGAGTCAACGTATCAGACACTTAACAATACCCAGGTATAACACATTACCATAGTCCAGCCTCGAAATCACCAGGGCCTGGACTACAGTTCGTTGAGATGGAGCAGAAATGGCAGGCTAAGAATGTTTTAGAGATTTAAGGACACCAAAACGGGTGGCAGGCATTAATTTATCATGTAGAGCATATCCAGCTAATCTTCTATTCAGACTTCCAAGTTTTTTACCGCTTGGGAAGGGGTAGAGCTCTTACCCAGATCAGATGGCCAAGGATGAGAGCCCCAGAGATGGGGTGGTTGCCCACTAGCAACACTTCCATCTTGTCCCCATTAAGTTTCAGCAAGTTGATGTTCATCCAAGCCAAAACTTTGCCAAGACAAGTGAAGGGGGTCTCTGCAGTGTGGTTTTCCTTCGTAAATAACCCTCAATTTGCCTGACATCAGAGAAAAGTATGAACCCATAGGATTACACAATCTCAGCAAGAGGCCCTACATAAAAGGTTAAAAAGCAGGAGGCTAAGGGTAGATCCCTGCAGCACCCCTAAGGCTAAAAATTGTGATTTAGACGTGTATTGGTGTGAATGCATCTGAAAGGTGGGATTATACAAGAAATATCTCAGCCACTTCAGGGCTGTGTCTTGAATTATTATTCCTACCCGTCTACGCAGCCTACGTATACCACCTATTCCTTCTACATCAGTACCATGTTCAAATCCAGTTTTACGATCAATTTGTGGGGCATGTCATTCCCTGGTTTGAAGACACTTACCTGTGCTATCTGCCTCAGGTAGTAGTCAATAAAGTCTTGTGGTTCATCGCACAGGTTCTCCTGGTGGGTCTTGATCTCCTTCTTCATATATGATCGAAGCTTTTCCCACTCTACAAACACTCGATATTGAGGCAGGGGTAGTCTGCTCATCAGGGATGGGAAAGCATCGTAGAGCTGCAGAGTGAATAAAGATAGAGAGGTTAAGGGGAAAACAGATGAAAGATTGTTGAATTAAGCACCTTCAGTCAGGGTCAGAGGATCCAATCAAAAAAGCACATACTCCAGTTCAAGCAGTGACCCGCAAAAATGTGTGTAAACTGAACCAACGCATTGAGGCACACAAGCCACTAGATTTCAGTGTGCACCACTGTAGATATTATTAGGGATATTAGACCTACTTCTACCCATAAAGTCAGAGTCAACTCATAAACTTGGTAAACTTCAACTCACTCTTCATAATTGCCTTTCTGCCTTCATCAGGTTTTCATTAGCATCCCCTCACCAGACAAGATGATATGTTTAACAAACTAATGCAGGAGACAGAAAGTTGAAGTTTACTCTGACAGCCCCATGTCCAGAACAGTCAAACCAGCTGGAGATCATTCACAGTTCGACTACCAAATTAGTGAATAGTTTAAATCACAAGTTATACAAAGAGAGGTTTTATAAAGGTGTGTATCTGAGGGAGAAGAATATTTGTATTTTATGTGAAGACGGAAGACTCTTATTAAGCATCACTTTCCTTCTGTGCTTCTCACAGCAGCCAATCAAACAATACAATTTACAACAATACAACATTAATAAACAAATTTAGAACTGCAATCCCAGGAATCACTGAGAACAACGTACAAGAGTGATTCAAAAGAGTTCCATTCTGTGGTTTTATAATGGAGGTGTTTCCTGGTCCTTCCTCTTTCTTGCTGCTCACTAGCAGTCAGTTAAGTGCCTTTTTGATTTTCTGAAACCTGCTGTAATTTATTTGCTCTTTTGATTTACTCATTGTAGATTTCAATGTTACAGGGCCTACTTTTCTCTTGGCTGCATACAGGCTTTGTTTAAAATAATTCGCTTTTCAGGTGTCTTTGGGAAGAAAGCAATTACATGCATGCATCCAAGTGACATCACATGCTTTTTCCCTATGTGACTCTTCATGTGTTTCACTACGAGAATTCGCACTGCAGAGGCCGATGCGCCGTTGGATTCTGCATCTACTGGAGTCATGTATTCTGATGTTGTCAGCCCTAGACCTGAGAGTACACCGCCTGCTCTTGACTCTGGTTTACTACCTGATTTTTGACACTCCTTGAAGAAGGAAGATTCTCATTGTAGAAAAAAGTGTCTTGACAAGGTTACCCCAGAGTTTTCTGATGATTCAGACTTATTTACAAAATTCTGATTCTGATTCTTAAGATAGTTGAGAATTAGATTGATTTGGCCATAACTAGCACAAAACTGCCTGATGCTCTATATTCTCTTTTGAGAAATCCAGTTTACAGACCTGCTCTGACATGCTATATTCTGCTGGAGGTCTTCTGGTCAATCCCAAGCATCTCTTTCATCCTTTCTCTCTCTACTGAGTGGTCTACAATATCCCATATCTCTAACTATATCAGGGCCCATGTTTGCCAGCCTCTGTAGAAGCCAAGTAGAAATGAACAAAAATTTGAGTTTCCGAGACCACTGATTCCAGATCAGGTATTGGTGACTCCTGCAATAGACCCAAAACATTTGGTGTTTCTGTTTAAATATGGCAGAGAACCCACAAACAGGGGTTGATCAGCCTTAGTCATCATGTCCGACCCAGGCCCTTTGGCACAAGGAATTCTGTCTGGCAACCTTTTAATTAAAGAAATATTGAAATACATCAGTGCATTTACCACGATTGATAAGGCACAACTTTCTCTCGGAAATGTATTTGGACAGAGGTTTTTGTAAGAGCTGGCTCAAGAGGGGGACGTTGTTGGGCCCAGCCATTTCCAGTACGACAATAGGTCCCTATTTTATCCTCAAAGAAAAGGTTTAAGCTTTCGAAACAGATCGTCCTTCATTCCCTAGCGAGGGAGAAGATGTTGCAACCAATGCCAAGAAGGGCAATCAATAACCACTGTTACCAACAGTTAGAGTTCGAAATCCTCCTCGACAAAGCAGACACACAGCTATTTTATGAGGCAATTGGTCTCAGCTTTCATCAGACCCTTGGATTCTTCGTACAGCGTCGGTTACCAAATAGATTTCTTTTCCCATCCTGTCCAACGCCATTTTCCTTAAGTCGTTTCATCTGTCTCAAACAGACATGTAATTAGTCAAGAACTTAAGGATCTTGGGGCATATTATCAAGGGGGGTTATCTCCGCTTTTTTGGCTTTAAAAGCCAAGAAAGCGGAGATAAAATTATCTCCCTATTACCTAGCTGTCGCTAACACCAGTTAGCGACAGCTAGTAGGAGATAGCGACCATCTTGGGCCCCACTTTGCATGTCAGTGATATTTATCACTAATGACATGCAAAGTGGGCGTGCCAAGATGTTAGCGACTGGAAACAGTCGCTAACATCGCTATCTCCTAATACCAACTTATGGAGATATTCGCGCTAAGCGCAAATATCTCCAAAAGCTAACACCTGCCCTGAGCAGTTCTTAGCCATGTTATCCAATGGGAGGTGGATAACATGGCTAAGAGCATTAGCTCGATAATGCATGAATATCGCGGACTTTTCAGCGATATTCATGCATTGCGGCCGATTTTTATCGCATTTGCGATAAACCTTGGTAATACCAAGGTTTATTTGCCATAAAAATCGCCGCAGCTCAGTGGTAAATTTTTGTCTCTAACCAAGCAATAGCGATAATTATCGCTATTGCTTGGTAATATGCCCCCCTGTTTCTAAATGTGTGCTAGAAAAATCTAACTTGCACCACAAATCTTTTTAAGCAACATCTTTTTTATGAAAAATAAATGCAAGAAACTCCATCTTGTAATAAGTGTTAGACATTTCAATGCTTTTGTTTTGTGCACCACTTTAAAATGGAAACTATTAAGTATCTTCAGTTGTGAGATTGGTTGACTCATCAGGACTGTAATGATGCTTAATTTTCTTTACCAATCCACTCTTTCCAAAGGAAGTATATTCTGTTCAAGTAGAAAGACTTAAGGTATGAGTTCAAAGCCCTATCTTTTGGTCTTTCATTATTTTAATGGTATTTAACCAAGCTTCGGAAAAAGGTGATGTCTAGTTTCAAATCCTAGGAATCAAATCTCTGATTTATCTGGATTATATTAATCATGTCCCAAGACAGATTCGAATCATTACTGCATCTTCAAATCGCAATTTCCCTTTCATAAACTTTAAGATTTGTTATAAACAAGGAAAAGGAAATTTTAAATCGAGTTCAGTCTTTAGAATTCTAAGGCAGGTAAACTCTATATTTTGTACTTTCACATTTTGGAACTCTATCTCAGATTTCCCATCACCATTTAGCAAGTATTATAGGTCTTCTAGTATCCTCGATCCAAGCTGCGTTTCCAGGCCATTTTCATTATCGAGCACTACTGATATTAAAAAAACATAATCTAAGAAAGAGTCTCAGTTACTTAGATTTAGTCCCTGAGATCTAGAGACAAAAGTAGAAGCTGTTTGGTTGGTAAAACACCTAAGTGCCTGGGATGGAAGAACATATTTAAATTTAAACCCAGATCTACTATCAGAATCATATCTCAGTGAAACTAGTTGCGGAGCTTGTTGCGGTGAGTACTTAAACGAAGGAGTATGGCCTGTCAGGGACTCCTGTCTACACATGAATTGTTTAGAACTTCTTGCAGGTTTCTCTGCAATGCATTTTTTCATGAAGCATCAAACTCACTTTTTTGTGGTTCTTTAGATGGACAATTTTACAGCAGTCTAGGGCAGCATATGTTCAGAAATTCTTGCCATACTAGCCAAAAAAGTTTGGGAATTCAGCCTGGCTCATCCGACTTCGCTAACTGCATAATATCTTCTTGGTCATTTAAACAAGATAGCAGATTGAAATTGGTGTCATTTAAGTGATCACATTAATTCTCATCTACTCCCTGTGGGGTATATTTCCCCTAGATCTATTTAGCACAAGGCTCAACAATCAACTTCTTTAATTCTTTGGTTTGAGGCCAAATATATTATCTTTGGCAGTGGATTGATCAAATATCTTTGGCAACGCTGTTCCCTGTGCCTTTGCTCATTTCCTAATGATATCATGGTGTCTGACCAAAGTCAAAATTATTTATTTTTATAATAATGACACCCTTCTGGCCATCTCAGATACGATTTCTGTCCTTCAGATGACAGTAGACATTCCGCCTCTGTTGCAAAATGCCCGCCATCTTCTCATCAGTCATCCGGACCATCTTCATGATCTTGTTATATCAGGTCATCTCTATTTAATGGCGTGGAAGGTGTAAGGCATATTTTCTTTACAGAAGACCTTTGCAATAGACTATCAGATTCAATAATTTATATAGGTTCCCGAAAGATCCATGGACTATAGGTGGACTTGAGCAGCATGGTCCTGCTAGTATTTGGAATCAAATACTGAGCTCTTTTGTGCCAATGTCACAGCAGCCAATTTTCATAGCTCCTTAGACAGTTAAGGTTGAGGCTATAGATCAATCAGTACTCACAAATCTGCTGTATCTTCAAATAACAAGTACTTTAATGGTAAACCTGTTGGAGATTTGCAGATTACTTTATGGAAATGCATGATTATCCCTCCTACTCATAAATATATATCTCTTTGGGATGTCAAAATTGTTTTGAAATTTTCAAGTAAATGGCCAGATAAAAATGTATCTCTCAAGTATATTTCTGCCAAACGAACAATCTTATTATTTTTAATGTCATGTAAAAGAATATCGGTTGTTAAGCCTTTGGACCTGTTATTCCTAAACAACAATTGTTCTTGGTTTCAAGAAGACCCAAAACTCTTAGAACTTCCTTCTTACTTCATCCAAAACTCTGTGTTGTTCATTGACTCAACAAATATGAAAATTGAATGGTTGTTCTAATACCAGACCTCCATCTTCCTCTAAATGATTAGTTTCCTTCATAAAACCTCATGATTTGGTCTCCTTTGTTTTCCTAGCAGGATGCGTTGAATAGGTTATGTCTCAATCTAACAACAGGTGCCAGATTAAAGGATATTTTGAGAGCAGCTGCTTGGTCTTCATCTTCTATATTCAAATCTTTTAATCACAAACCTATTGCTCACGCTTGATATGGATTTCCCAAGTGTTAATAATGGCAAGTCATAATTTTATTAAATTAAATCTCTCAGTATTTATAAACTTTTATATCAGACATTATAGTAAAAAAAATAAAAGGCTCAAGGTTCCAGCAAAAATGAAGGAAAAAGTAAAAAAAAAGATTTTGAGCCCCAGGTCCCCCGGGACATTGAACACTTCTATCTTAGGTGTAAGTACTAGACCCCAGATTTGGTGTAGAAGGAGAGTCATACATAACTGAATCAAGATTGTGGAAGAGAGATCAAAAGAGAGATTGATAGAGACAAACAGAAAAATGGAGAATGCACTAATGCTGGTATGAAAGAACCTTTGCTCTACAACAAAAGGATTGAGGAGAAGCAAGGAAGAAGCCACATAACTAGTAGTGAATCAGGCATACCTCCTCTTCTGTGCTGGCTCTGCTGGTATGTCAGTGGACCCATCATACCCTGTTATCAATTGTGATGAACCATTTAGTATTGATGAATGAGTTAGTAATATATATCTATAGTCCATCTGCTTTGCTGACTCAGTCATTCTTGCTGCCATAGGTAAACCAGTGGGTTGTGGGTCCACTGTTACCATTGCTGAGAGAGAGGGATGCCGTGACCTCTTACTCCTGCACAGCCCCCAGTGTGATGTCAGAGACATGTTAGGACACATTCCACAGACATATGACAAGAAATACTGTTCCTATTTCATAACTATTGGTGTGGCATGAACATATGTGCCCCCAATCAGTTCTGATAAGCAATTGGGGTCATTTGCTCTATCTGCACAGCTAAACATGGGGCATAAAGTGTATATATCCAGCAGTTTCCTATAACTTCAACATAGTGGCATGTCTGAATAGCCTACTGTCTTTTGACTGTATCGCTACACACAGCATTAGCTGTCTGCTACAGAGATAGCTGTATTCAATACTCTAAGGTATACTACAGTGGGCTTTGGGACTGCCCCTTACTTATGACTGGATGACTATTTGAATTCACTGCTCCTGGTTTAAAGACTTCTCTCCCTACTTATCTGTATGTGTAACTCTTGGAACATTTGGGGTTTTTGGATTTTCTCAATTTATCCTTCCACAGAGGACATCAGGCAATTATCTTTTTGCTCACTTTTTTTTTACGTACCGTTTGTGATTTAACATTCCATTTGAGTACATGGCTTTCTCCTACCCCTCTCTTTCTTGTATGAGTACTCCTCACAAGCTTGCCCTCTTTCCCTCACTTCCTGTCTCTCTTTTCCCATTCACCAGTCATTATCTGTTCCTTTCCATCCTCTCCAACCATCGCCCCAACCCCCTCTGTCTTATATTCCTCTCTCCTCTTCTCTCTGTAACCCAGCACTACTACCACAGAGAGTCTTTCACTCTCCTCTAGCCAGACTCTCTAGTGCTGCCTGATGCTCCCCCTTGCTGCTATTTGCTTTGCTAATGGTTGTGAAATTGTTCTAGTGGTGGTGTCTGAAAATTCTGGAACACTATTTTCTATACTTCTTGCTGTACACGTTTGTTACATTACTTGTAGATGCAAACTGGAAACCATCTCGGAAGAATAGATAATAACAATTTATCTTAAGTAATTTTTATACTTCCAAAATGCCACCACTTTCTTAGAAGTATATAAAATGTTCTGAGTTGGCTTTCAATATTTTCAAGATGGCTGCCATGTTCAGTCTACACACATTGGGGCCGATTCACAGAACTAATCTGAGAAAAAGTCCTAAACTTACTACTTTTGGTATTCACAAAAGGCATTTAGTAGTAGTAAAGTTAGGACTCCTAACTTTACTACTACTAAACTGAGACAAAATCCTAACTTTACGACTTTCGGTATTCACAAAAGGCATTTAGCAGTAGTAAAGTTAGGACTCCTAACTTTGCTACTTCTAAATGCCTTTTGTGAATACCAAAAGTAGTAAGTTTAGGATTTTATCTCAGTTTAGTAGTAGTAACGTTAGGATTCCTAATTTTAGTACTACTAAATACCTTCTGTGAATACTAAAAGTAGTAAGTTTAGGATTTTATCTCAGATTAGTTCTGTGAATCGGCCCCAATTTGATGGCTGCCTTGGAAGTATATTAAATATAATTTCAAGCTTACTGGCTGCCACTATTGAATTTACCAATGCCAGCACACATATATAAGCATTGGGAAAGCCAATAGCAGCAAGTAACAAGCATAGGTAAAGCAAGATCCATAGTCTTTGCGAATGCCTTTTACTCCATTAAGCTATTGAGTAAACTAACCCTATATATGTCTTCATCATAATTTATTTTTGTATTTTAAAACCATATTACCCTCTTCACCAACAGTTTAACAACCCTATTTTCCAGTTATTAAAAAAGGCAGAAATCCCCAATTTGATTGCTTACTCTACTCCACCATTGTGTGCGGATGTTCACCATACTGCTAGTGGCTTTCACCAGTTGTTGGAAAGTGCTGTCATCTATGTTGAAGGTATGACCAAAAACCACAGAACTTATCACATTGGCCACACAATTGACAATCGGTTGTGTGGGGTCCATGGCTTTACCTGGGAATAGAGGAAAATATCAGATATTAGTTATTTTAGCTAGATGAGAGAGCAAACGTGTTGCTTGGTACATTGGGTGTGTTTGTATTGTTTTGCCTTTAGGAAAATTACTGCTGCAGACCTCTCTTTTTTCAGTTTTAAAACTGTCCCGTTCATTTTCTAGAATTCTAGTTCTTCTGCGCGTCAATTCAAGTCAATTACATCTTTTTGCAGACTAAATAAAATCATTACTATACATTCAAAGAATGCATACACCAGTAAAAATAAATAGAAAAGAAACATATTAAGCTCCAAAAAATAGCAATTCTTTCACGCTTGAAGAACTAGTTTAAAAGTTAGTATGTTTTCTTCATACTGGTGACCTGCTTAATTTGTAAAAGTGTCAGTTCCCAAAACCTGAGTGCGGATGGGTGTCACCTTCAACCTGTGCTCAAATTTAAAACTTTCAACAAAAAAGGGGACTAGGCACAATTAAGGTTCAGCACGCACTCTCACTGTATAAATGGATCAATGTACAAAGAGTATGTAGTTCCTCAGTTTATATCATGAGGGAACACCATTAGTGTCAAACCCGTGCCAGAGAAGGTGGGTGGAATGTGAATATTCAGGAGCATGAGCCCTCACCCATCCAGATGGGTGACAGGCTTCATCATCGGTACAAAAGGGGGTGGTGATGGACGGAGCATCTGAATCAATCAAACACTCACACCCAGTCAAAAGATCTGGGTTTAATCCATCACCGTTCTTTAGCCCACTCTGCCACCCCAGTTCATACATGGCTATATGCAAATCAGTCTGACCCTGTGCCTCATGGGAACAGTCCAGCCCGAACTGCCAAGCCATGTCTTCCCTGGACTGGAAACAAGCTTCCGAGGACCGGTTTCTGGCATTCCAGCCGTCTTCAGCCCGGCTTGCTTGAATCCAGTGGGAAAGTGAGCAAGGGACTCACGTCTGAGCATACCCTGCCACACTTATGGCGGCCAAAAGCGGTACAAAAGGGGGTGGTGATGGACGGAGCATCTGAATCAATCAAACACTCACACCCAGTCAAAAGATCTGGCTTTAATCCATCACCGTTCTTTAGCCCACTCTGCCACCCCAGTTCATACATGGCTTTATGCAAATCAGTCTGACCCTGTGCCTCATGGGAACAGTCCAGCCCGAACTGCCAAGCCATGTCTTCCCTGGACCGGAAACAAGCTTCCGAGGACCGGTTTCTGGCATTCCAGCCGTCTTCAGCCCGGCTTGCTTAAATCCAGTGACAAAGTGAGCAAGGGACTCACGTCTGAGCATACCCTGCCACACTTATGGCGGCCAAAAGCAGTACAAAAGGGGGTGGTGATGGACGGAGCATCTGATTCAATCAAACACTCACACCCAGTCAAAAGATCTGGGTTTAATCCATCACCGTTCTTTAGCCCACTCTGCCACCCCAGTTCATACATGGCTATATGCAAATCAGTCTGACCCTGTACCTCATGGGAACAGTCCAGCCCGAACTGCCAAGCCTTGTCTTCCCTGGACCGGAAACAAGCTTCCGAGGACCGGTTTCTGGCATTCCAGCCGTCTTCAGCCCGGCTTGCTTGAATCCAGTGGCAAAGTGAGCAAGGGACTCACGTCTGAGCATACCCTGCCACACTTATGGCGGCCAAAAGCGGTACAAAAGGGGGTGGTGATGGACGGAGCATCTGAATCAATCAAACACTCACACCCAGTCAAAAGATCTGGCTTTAATCCATCACCGTTCTTTAGCCCACTCTGCCACCCCAGTTCATACATGGCTATATGCAAATCAGTCTGACCCTGTGCCTCATGGGAACAGTCCAGCCCGAAATGCCTAGCCATGTCTTCCCTGGACCGGAAACAAGCTTCCGAGGACCGGTTTCTGGCATTCCAGCCGTCTTCAGCCCGGCTTGCTTGAATCCAGTGGCAAAGTGAGCAAGGAACTCACGTCTGAGCATACCCTGCCACACTTATGGCAGCCAAAAGCGGTACAAAAGGGGGTGGTGATGGACGGAGCCTCTGAATCAATCAAACACTCACACCCAGTCAAAAGATCTGGGTTTAATCCATCACCGTTCTTTAGCCCACTCTGCCACCCCAGTTCATGCATGGCTATATGCAAATCAGTCTGACCCTGTGCCTCATGGGAACAGTCCAGCCCGAACTGCCAAGCCATGTCTTCCCTGGACCGGAAACAAGCTTCCGAGGACCGGTTTCTGGCATTCCAGCCGTCTTCAGCCCGGCTTGCTTGAATCCAGTGGCAAAGTGAGCAAGGGACTCACGTCTGAGCATACCCTGCCACACTTATGGCGGCCAAAAGGGGTACAAAAGGCTTCATCATCGGGCAGCTCCTCATTAGGCTGGAACTGTAATGCCCAACGGGCCCCTTGAGGGGGCTCTTTGCTGGAGATCTTTTAAATCCATTCTCAGTAGCAAGCCTGAGATGAGGGAGTTGAATATGTAGATTGGAGAAAGAAGGGTGAAATGTTAAACATGACTAAGGGACACAGAATGACTACGTTATTATGATGGTGGTTCTTGTCATATCTAAAAACCAAGTGTAACTAGGAAGGAACTAATGTTCCTTCTTATTGATCATTTTGATTCTATTGGATTTGGGGGTGTAGGTGGTCACGCTTGTGAGTGTGTAATCATATTCGTTTATTTTAGGCTCACAAAGAGCTTCACAGTGGTTATTTCTAGCCCTGTGCAGGTGCCATGTTGATGATATGTTGGGGGTAGTTCCCTTCTCTTGGATTGCCTTACAAAGACATATCTTGTTTGTCAAAACCTGTTATGGTACTACAATTACGGCGGATCCTGAAGAATTGGCCAAACTGGCGGTTATCTCGGAGGGCCCTGGGGTGGTGGCTATTATATAGTAGGAAGCTAATGCAATCAGTTGTTTTTTTGTATGTTTTGGTAATGAGGCGCCCCTAGTCGATGGTGATAATCAAATTCAGAAAAGGAAGCGCCTTGTTCAAGATAGTTTTGGTAAAGCAAAGATAAGGATTTCGGGCCCGATTCACAGAATGAATTTAAGACTCAACGAATTGTTTTTTATTACCTGTACATATTTTAATTGGTGCGTTTTATAGTACTGTCTTCTCTGAGGCGAGATTACTTCCCTCCACAGCGCCGCTCTATCCAGGCGCAGGGAAGCTTTGCACTTTACTCGGCCGCCATCTTCCATTGGAAAGGCTGGCCGAGAGCTCTGCGCCCCTCCCACCCTCCTCCCATCCCGCCCAAAGCATGAATAAAAACAACACCACCGCCCGTCCGCGCAGCGGGCGGGCGCAGCGGGCGCGCCAGCGGCGCGCCGAAGGCGCGCCAAAGGCAAGCCCGTCTGCGCCCGTCCGCGCCGGGACCGGGCCTAGGGCCATAACCCATGCCCCTCGCCCCTCCTACACCCGTAACGCACTCCTGGAGATGTGTCCTTCCCACGCCCCGTCGTGCACCAAACTCGATGTTTCCCTTATGCAGCCGGCAGCACGTAGACAATGTTCACACTGCAATATTCCGTTAGCATTCATCAACCCAACCTTGGATGTTAAGCCCTTCACTACCGAGGTTGATACGTATTACTCTATGGCACTCATTAATGCTCGTTCCCTGGGCAAACATTGCCAAGATATAGCTGACCTCATTAGTGACTTTAATCTAGATATACTCTATATCACAGAGACATGGTCCGATGAGGCATCCGCCCCTGACTATGTCACGGCAGTCCCCCCAGGTTATAATGCCTACCGACAGGACAGACCTATAGGAAAAGGAGGAGGGATAGCCATAATAGTGAGAGAACATTTCAAAGTCCGCTGCTCGCCAATTCCTATCAACTCATGCGAAGCCATGCTTTTTGACATAAAACTGTCCCCCACCTATAATTTTAAGGGAACACTGATTTATAGACCCCCGGGGACAAGATCTGCGTTCCTCGCAAATCTTAGCAATATCACTGAGTCTATAGCATCAGAAGACTCTACCACGATGATGGGAGATTTCAATTTCTACTTAGAGCTTCTCAGTGATAGGGACACAACAACCCTTGTATCTGACCTAGATATAATGGGCCTTAGACAACTGGTAACAACACCCACCCATCAGGCAGGCCATACGCTGGACGGTATTTTTACGAATGTGGAAGGACTGTGTGTCACTTCAGTCCTCCCTATGACCTGGACAGACCACTCAGTCATCTTTAGCAGACTAACCATCAAAAGTCCACACAGAACTAAAGCGGCCCCTGTGAAAAAGGGCACGTTCAAAGCATGGAAGGACATTAATCCCTACGACCTAACGCTGCTTCTCAATACTACAACTCCAGAATTATCCACTGACCCTACCACCGCAACCAACCAATTCCAAAAATGGTTGGGTGAAGCTACGACTCAGCTGGCCCCCACCAAATCAATATCTAACAATGGAAACATGCCCAAATCTCAGTGGTATACGGCAGAACTAAAAATTCAAAAACAATTAACCAGAAATAGGGAAAGACACTGGCGAAGAACTTATGACAGTGAAAACAAGGAAAAATATAAGAAAGCTTTGGCTACCTATAAAACCATGATAATAGCAGCAAAAAAAGATTTTTTCACACGCCACATAGAAACTGCTAGAAATTCTAGCAAACAGCTATATCACATTGCCAAAACCCTCGCTGGCAATGCCCCGGATCTTAACCCACCCTCATCGCAAATACTATGTGATGCTTTATCGGAGTTCTTTTTTGCAAAAGTCAACGACATCTATCAAGCCTTTAACTTAGACCAGGCTAGTAGTAGTGTCACCACCCCCATGATTACTCCCAAAACCACTATGACCTGCTTTAGCCCCCTTACCACTGACCAAACCAAGGGCATAGTAACAACGATTAAAGCTGGATCAGCCCTGGATCCATGCCCGACCTCCGTACTCGCCATGGTACCAGATACAGTAATTCCAATTATTACCATGGTCTGTAATACAATTCTGGCATCCGGATCTTACCCCAATTCACTAAAAAACACTCTGATCAAGCCTCTGCTTAAGAAGCCTGGTTTAGATAAAGGGGAACTAAAAAACTACCGCCCTATAGCAAGTCTCCCTTTTCTAGCCAAGGTTATAGAAAAGGCTATGAACCAGCAGCTATCAGCCTACATTGAAAACAACAACCTGCTAGATGACACGCAGTTCGGTTTCCGCAAACATCATGGAACAGAAACTGCTCTCATCAAAGCAGCCGATGACATAAGAGTCCTCCGCGATCAGGGAGGAACTGCTTTGCTGGTTCTCCTAGACTTGTCAGCTGCTTTCGACACGGTTGACCATAAGATTTTGGTCGACCGTGTTGAGAGGATGGGCATTACGCTCACGGCTAGGGATTTAATTGCTTCCTTCCTGACTAACAGAACTCAGGCGGTCACAGTGGGCCCTTTCCAGTCAGCTGACTTGTCGTTACCGTGTGGGGTACCACAAGGCTCATCCCTAAGTCCGACACTGTTTAATATATATGTGTCGGACCTTGCTAGTGTCATCAAAGCACATGGGATGGGCCTAACCTCATACGCTGACGACACTCAGTTGGTGCTGGCTATAAAGGGCGGTGGACAGAGGGTGGCAGAGAGATTCCAAAGCGGGATGATGGCTATCGGTGAGTGGATGGCAAAGAATTGCCTAAAGCTTAACTCCGATAAAACGGAGGTGGTCATCTTTGGTAATCTCTCCCCAGCTTGGTCGGCAACTTGGTGGCCATCGGCCTTGGGCACACCTCCCAGCCCTACGGTCAAAGTCAGAAACCTAGGGGTTACTTTCGATGACCAGCTTAACTTTATGGCTCACGCAAAAAAGGTGGCAGCTAACGCCCATTTCAAGCTTAGAATGGTAAGAAAAATTACACCTTATCTACCAGACTCAGCAGCAAAAACCTTAGTCACCTCCCTAGTGCTTTCATCGCTAGACTACTGCAACGGTCTGCTGCTCAATGCTCAGAGCAGAGTTACCAAGAAACTACAGACCGTGCAGAATGCGGCCGTTCGCGTTCTTTCAAAAAAACCTAAGTTTGCACCTATCTCGGACACGCTCAAAAGCTACCATTGGCTGTCCATTCACAACAGGGTAAAATTTAAATCTCTGTGCACAGTATATAAGTCTCTACAGGATCAAGGACCTCGATTCCTCAAAAACCAATTGATTCCCTACAACCCATCCAGAACTCTCAGATCCACATCTCTCAACCAATTAGTGGTCCAACGAAGTCGAACAGTGTCCTGGGGCGACCGCTGTTTTTCAATCGCGGCCCCTAGACTTTGGAACACTCTACCTAACCATATAAAAACAAGCCCCACACTTCTCCAGTTTAGAAAAAACCTGAAAACATGGTTATTCAATCAGTGATCCATATTTCCGCACTTCCTGTTCATGGTGAGACATTAATGCACTTTTTAGCGCCGAGACGCCCAAGGGTAATTGTACGCGCTCTATAAATGCCATTAATAAATAAATAAAATAAATAAATAAATCCTAAACTTACTACTATTTTGGTATTCACAGAATGCACTTACTACTTTTGGTATTCACAGATTGAACTTACTACTTTTGGTATTCAGAGAAGTTAGGATTTTGTCTTAAGTTTGTCTTAAGACAAACTTAAGACAGACTTAAGAGAGACTTAAGACAAAATCCTAACTTCTGTGAATACCAAAAGTAGTAAGTTCATTCTGTGAATACCAAAAGTAGTAAGTGCATTCTGTGAATACCAAAATAGTAGTAAGTTTAGGATTGAGTCTTAAGTTCATTCTGTGAATCGGGCCCTAAGAGATTTGAGGGCGCTAGGGGACGCGCACGCAAGATGGCCTCACCTGGGTGAGGCACTCGCAGCCCAGGACTAATGTCCATAAATATCCTGCCCAAATATACAAGATCGCCCGGCGATGAGCCGGCGAGACTGTCATGTGTGCTGGGGGCTGGCTGGGAAACATACAAACATTTCACGACCAGAAAGCAACAAGAACCGTCACGGTGGAGAGACTGCAGACTACACGGTCACTGCAGGGCTATATGCAAGAAGCTCCCCCGTGCAAAGGACGGGCGAGCAAGCTGCTGCGGGCCATCACCGCGGCTGATAAGGTGAGAGGTGCGGGGCAGCATAGAAAGCAGCTTGGCGGCAGACACCCTGCAGAGGGAGAGTGCCCGGGGCAGAGGAGAGACTGTGAACTGGCCGCTGCAAGACGACATCGAGGACCGCAAATCACTAGATGAGAGCGAGGTCACAGCTCCCCAGTGGCAGAGGACCCGGCATAGCTGAACAGCCAAGTCGGTGACTGCAATCGGCGACTGCAAGCTGGGCAGAGGGGGCGGTGGTGTACTCTTGTGGCACCAGGCCCCACTCGCGGTGATTGGAGAGCCATAGGCAAATGGCCAAACCACCTGCCACCTGGAGCGCCGATATAAAGAACATGACGGCAGGCGCGCCGAGAGGAAGAATGGAAGCGACAGTCACAGAAAGCCCCGCTACACTGGAAAGGGGCATTGCAAGGAGGTCATTCCTCCATTAAGGGAGTATGAGTTTGCGTGCAGCAGACTTGCAAGCATATTGAGTATCACCCACGCTAAAATGACAGACCCCAGGATGGGGAAGAATACAGAACTGCAAACACGCCTAAATAAACCCCACCTACTAGAACATTCGAGTGGAGCAACAGAGGAGTAGCCTGCGGAAAAGGAGGGTGCTACACTCATACTGGGACTGGGTAGGAACTGCGCTCTCCGGCTCCTGGGACTCAGTGGGGGGATGCATAAGCGACTACGTGGGCCCTCGGATTGGGGTGTGAACTTCTGTTGGAGCGTGGAGCACTGGCAGACATCAACACTAATTACAGAGGAGAGGGCCCAGAATGGGCGGAGCAGAGGGTAAACAATCGAAGTTGTCCTTTGAGCTGCGGAAGGTGGGGAGATCCCAATCTAGGGAAACAGATGGTGAGATGGCGGAGCCTCTCCTTACCAACCCTGACTCTGCAGTGGACTACTTGAAGGCCCTTCGACTGACCATGAAACAGAGCCTAACGTCCATAGAGACCAAGATGGACTCAGTGTGTACGCAGGTAGACTTCCTCACCCAAAAACTGAAAAATCATGATAACAGGCTGCAAGAAGCAGAGCACAGAGTTTCAGAGCTAGAGGACACATCAGATGGCAGGAGGTAGCAACTATCACAAAGGGAACGTCTTCTGAAATTCATTGCATCGAAGTATGCATGTTCCCGTCGCAACAATGTGCGCATCATGGAGGCGCCAGAGAGCATGAATACAGGGTGGCTAGAGGACTATGTTGAGAAAATGTTGCTTACTCTATTTGGTGCTGAGAGAGAAAAAAACAGATTGAATTTGAAGGAAATGGCATTTTAATTTATCCAGATTTTACAATGGCGGTGCAGGAGGCTAGGAAAAAGTTTGTGCCAGTTAACAGGAAATTACGACAGGCACAAGTAGATTATGCAATGTTATACCCGGCGCGCCAATGAATCACCACCAGGAAAAGCAATACTTCTACACTGTCAGTAGGTGGAAGATTATCTGAACTGAGCCGGACGCGGATCGGCCGGCAGAGGCACTGGAAACTCGTCTAGACTCTCACCATCACTGCTTTCAGAAGTGGGACAGAGGTGTTCTCTGTGAGAGGTCGGGGGAGAAGATCCGCAGCCCTTTGCGGGAAGCTTGGCTGCTATACAGCCTAGAAGCCCGCAACCGGAAGTGAGGAGAAAAACAGAAATTACTCACAATAGACTGCACCAGGCCAGACCCAACATGAGACATTTATCATATGCCATATGGATGTATTGAGGAGGTACTAATGAGACTATACCTGGACACCCCCCTCCCGTGAAGTGGATGGGGGTTGGATGCTGTGCCCTACTGGGAAAAACACCCCTGACAGGAGAGCCCTACTAGATCATCTGTGAACTTTCTTTATCTCCTTATTTCCTTTTCTCTTACTTATTTCTAAAGTTAGAATCACAAGTAGTATCTTAGTACTCGTGGGCACCATGGTTTCTTTTTCTGCCTCTATACAAACTCTGCATTACCTCATAAAAGGGGCTTTCTATTGGAGCAGACGCCTGGGAAGTGTTTGGTGAAATGATAACACTGCATTGTTTTGATGTGTTAGATCCAGGGTGCCTGCAGGGGGAGCAGCCCCAGAGATTTGATATTCTTTCATTAGAGGCACTAGTTTTTTGGGAGGGAGGGAATTCAGTCCTCAACAAGTTGGGGTTGTCGTTGTGTGAGGGGGAGGGAGGGGAGATGCATCTTTTCAATTGTGTCGTACAGGGTGTCGGTCGGAAACTAATACATGTCTGACTGGTTATGACCTCCAGGGGGGATGCCCATCATTAGATAGCGGTTTACGCCAAGTACTCAACTCATGGCGGGCAAGCAACAGATCACCAGCCTAAACCTTCTAACCTGGAATATTCGGGAATCGGGGAACCCGCGTAAGTGCAGACAAATCCTGGCCTACCAGGATAGGCATAATATCCACATAGCCATGCTACAGGGACCGCATTTGGGTTCAGAACAAAGCTAGTATTTGCATCTTGGTGGGTGAAATATAGATGTTTCTCTACATACTCCACATATGCTGGAGGCACAGTGATACTGATTAAAAAATGTACACCATATGTGGCAATGCGGTCATTGCAAGACACACAAGGGCGCTTCAGTATTATGTGGGGTACCAGCTACATACTCCGTCACCCTGGTATGCTGTTACTCTCCGAATGTAGATGACCATTCCTTTTTAAATATCCTCTGGGGCAAGGTGTTAGACATAGGATCCACCTATGTTATATGGGGGGAGACTTCAACACACCACTGGAACCTCACGGAGACAGATCCAACCCCCAGCCCTACCACTATATGGGCTCGCAAAGACAGATACAACATACAGTTACGACCACCATCTCCTGGATGCATGGTGGCATCCCCATCTCAATCGGAGGAGGGCATTCACTACTCTGCAGTACCTTCAACATGGTCCCAGCTTGACTATTGGATTGTCTCCAGAGGGCTGGGAACCTGGGTGGTGCAAAGCAAGCCCAACACCTAGTTCGCACTTTCTCGGACCACTCCCCGGTGAGGCTCACACTGGTACCCCAGTGGACTGCATGCAACGCGCCGCTTGGCGGCTTAACCCAACAGCGTTACTAGGCACTTCTTCAAGGTAGAGGTGGAGCAAGAGATACAAGACTTTTTTTTAAAGGAATGCCCAATCGGTCCCCCGTGTAGCCACAGTATGGGAAGCGTTTATGGTCACCATATGGGCATATGTATTGCAAAAGGAGGAGTGTTGTGAGATATAAGAAACACCATCACCCGCCTGCAAAGGGAGCTCGTTGACTTCCCCACAGAGTGACACAAATCTCTCTTAGAGATAAACTGAGTACAGGAAGACAGCAGAGACAAATGCCTATTTTGCGGCAAGTACTTCCAAGTTCACAGAAATGGAGAAGTGGAAAGACCGGGGAAAGGATTAGCTGAGCAAAATTGTCACCCTCGCTTTTCTAAATATAGAGATACAAGATGCAAAAGACACCATTCATAAGGACAGAGCAAATATTTTACACACCTTCACCAATTATTATTCTGATCTCTAGACATCAAGGGGGGAACAGCCCATTTCAGTAGGAACATGCTTAGAAGATGTAGCACTGGGATGGCTAGGGGAGGCACAAAGGGAATTCCTCTCTGCCGAATTGAGGAGGAGGAGATTAAAGCAGCGGTGATGCAGTTGCGTTTTGGCAGAGCCCTAGGCTTGGACGGCCTCCCGGCTGATTTTTACAAAGCTTATATCGAATACTTGGCACCAATACTTAAACAGGTATATGCTCAGGCTAGGGAGGAGGGTGTCCTCCCCATGACTATGAGGAAGGCTACAATTGTCTCACTGTTAAAACCGGGGAAACCAGGTATTAAATGTGAGTCGTACAGACCGCTTTCCCTAATAAATTGTGATGTCAAAATCTCAGGTAAGGTGCCTGCCAACAGGCTGATTCTCCTTATGAGCTCTCTGGTCCTGCCTGACTAGGTGGGGTTTATTCCTGAGCGATCGACCTCGCACAACTTGTGAACTCTCTTCTCGTTGCTGCAGAATGTAGACCCAGACATATAGGCGATGGCAGTCATTTTAGATGCCACAAAAGCATTTGACTCAGTGGAACGAGGGTACTTACTGGGTGTATTGGAACGCATGGGAATACCACTTGACTTCCTTTAATGGAGAAAGCTGCTGTACCAACAGCCGCAAGTGAAGGTTCTGATTAATGGAGAATGGTTATCCCCATTTACAGTGTTGCGGGGCACGAGACAAGGGTGCTCGCTCTCACCCCTGCTCTTTGCACTGGCGGTGGAGCCACTTGCTGCTAAGCTATGCCAACATCATCGAGAACACACAATCTGCTATCCCACTATGCAGATGATATCACACTTTATGTGCATAATCCATGAATCAGTCTTTACCCCATATTGCATGAATTTACTGCGTTTGGAGTGATCTCCGGAAATTAAAGTCAATTGGATAAAAGACTGCAACTCATGCTCTAGACTACCCTATCAAATGGTGTCAGGCGGAGGTAAAATATTTGGGGATAATAATCACTAGGGACAGGACAGATCATATACGAACCAATTATGGTAGAGCCTTAGCCTCCCTGACAGAAATGATAATGCATTGGATTACATTGCCTCTTTTAATTGCAGGACGAATCTCGCTAATTAAAATGGTGATATTGCCTAAATTGTTTTACCTCTTCCTCAGCCTACCATATAACACGGGCCTGCATTTTTTTTAAAACACTCCAAGCCCAGATGACCAGATTGGCATGGGGAAACAACTTGGACCCAAATGAGACATGCTAAGGCGACCATTTTCACAGGGAGGCTTTGAAGCTCCATGAAATTGTATTATTTATGTGCTCAGACACACTTTGCGGCATACTGGTTCCACCCTCCCCCTTATATGCCACAGTTAGCCATTGAGCAGGGGTATATTGATACTATCCCATTAGCGGGATTTATTGCACATAAACCTATATTATGTTAACCATATTTGTATAGCGCATTATTTCCCTGAGGCATCTAAGCGCTGTAGTGTATAAACTGCGAGTGTCAGCCTAGGGCTGTCATAAGAGTTATCTGGATTTTAATAACCTGGGGCTAGATGTAGGTAATTTAGATTTACTGATTCGAAAATACCGAAGTTTACCGATTCGGTACTTCCGAATCGGTAAAAGCAATGTAGGTAATTAATGATTCGGTATTTACCGAATCGGTAATTACCGATTTGGTATTTGCCATTCAGTCCTATGGGCCTGGAGGCCCATAGGAATGAATGTCAATTACCGAATCGGTAATTACCAATTCGGTAACATTTGAAAAAAGTCAAGGGGTAATAGCCTACATACATCTAGCCCCTGGTCTTTACAGCCCTCCTGAAAGAAATGAGACTAGATGCATTTTTTATGCAAAGAGGAAGTGTATTCCATATTTTGGATGCTTCCAGCAAAATGCTCTTTCCACCCCATCTTACCTTTTTGAATCTAGGTTGTACCAATAGGTTAGCAGTGGCTGAACGAAGCTTTCTAATATGAACATACCGTTTAAGACTTTGATTCAAGAAGTCAGGACCGAGATTATGAACTGCCCTATAGGTTAAACACAGCATCTTAAAGGTTATTCTTTGATTAACAGGAAGCCAGTGCAGATCTTTCAGGTTTTGGGCAACTGAGCAGAACTTGGGGATTTTTAGTAAAAGCCTAGCAGCTGCGTTTTGCAGAACCTGAACTTTGTTTAGGTTATACTTATGGGTGGTCAGAAGCAGACTGTTTCAATATTCTATTTTAGACAGAATTAGTGAGGTAACTAATGTTTTTTGTAGGTTGGCAGGTATGAAAGGCAGAACTTTTAACATTATTCTAAGGGTGTTAAATGTGAAGGAAGTTTATTTACATGATCTGTAAGGTCAAGGTTGCTGTTAATAATCACACCCAGCACCCTTTCCACTGGGAGGAAAATTGGGCCCATAGTAGTTGGTCAGGCTGAAGGACCCCCAAAAATGTGATTTTGGTCCAAACAGTAGGACCTCTGTTTTTTCTGAGTTCAGTTTGAGGCAATATTTATCCATCCAATCGTGGACAGCTATCATGCAGTTCTGAAATCTGTTTCCAGTATTATCATAATTTTGCCCTATGGAGACAGCAATTTGAGTATCGTCAGCATAGGATGTGAGTGAAAATACAAAATTTCTTATCAGATCTGCTAAAGGGGAAACATAAATGATAAAAAGATTGGGGCTCAGCGAAGATCCCTGTGGGACGCAAGATGGCAGGGAGAACGAGTGAGAAGTATAGTTCTCTAACTTCACTACTTGCTCCCGATCCACTGAGTAGGATGTTAGTAAGTTCCATGCCTGACCTGTGATTCCGCAGGAATTTAGGCGACTTAATAGTAATTTATGATTGACAGTGTCAAAAGCTGCCGAGAGATCTAGCAGGATCTGGGCTGCCCCTTTTCCTTGATCTAGGGCTTGTTTGATCTCTTCGGTTGCCTTGAGCAATGCTGTCTCCGTAGTGTGGCCCGTCCGGAACCCAAATTGTGTTCTATCTAGAAGTTTGTTGGTCTTGATGAAAGAAACCAATGGTTCATTCTGAACTGTTTCCGCTATTTTGGCTGGTAGTTGGAGACGGGAAATTGGCCGATAGTGGCACTGGTCTTTATGATCAAGAGAAGCTTTTTTGAGGAGAGAGATCACACCTGCCTTTTTTCCAGATCTTTGGGAAAGTGCCAGTTTCGCACATACTTTGATAAATAGGTGTTAATTTAGATGCAATGATTTCTGCTGCTAGTTTAGTTATATTTGGCGGGCATGGATCATCTGGTGAGCCTAAGGTAGCAGAGTTTAATAGGTTTATGATATACTCTGTTGGTGGAGGAGGTGATTGCTCTCGATAGCGGGTGTCAACGTAGTGCATAATTTACCATCTGAGAATTTATTAATGATTGATTGTCCTAAAGGCAGAGACCTAAAGGCAGAGACTCGGATCCCACCACAGTGGAATGTACCACCACGGCTTGGTGAGGTATCGCTGGCAGATTGGCAATACCCATGCTATATTCACCCAAATTACACCTCTCACAGTATCCAGATCTTGAGGTGACACAGGAGATGGGCTGTCATAGAATGTTGCCCAAAGTCAAAGTACACACCTGGGAAGACCTACATATAAATGGGAATTTCAAAAGCAGAGAACAATTCTTCCAAGGCGACAAATCTACGCCAGTGGAGTTCTCTCTACATGTAAGGCTCCGCCATATTGTAGTGCACCTCCCCGGCACATGTGGTTTCCCATCTCTATCGCCACACTCAGGCTTCCTTAATGGATGCCCCTACTGACATAAAAAAAAGGTTGGAGGTGGTCTTGGGTGAACCCCTTTCGAATAAGCAATGGGAGTATAGCTATAACCACAGGGGGAACTTATCTGCTACTAGCCGCTTGCGAATTACACATTATAAATTCCTTTACTACATGTATTACACACCGGCTAGACCGCAGAGACACCAGATGCGTGAGGATAGCAAATACGACAGATGTGTACAAATGAACGCAGACTTCTTGCACTTGGCCTTGGGACTGTGAACCCAGAAAGACATACTGGTGGCAGGTACTGGGGGCGCTTGGGGTGATTATAGAGGCTCCGCTACCAGTATCACCAGTAATAGCATTGCTGGGATACACTGTGGAAATTGATGCGGCACATAGGAAAGCAGGGCACCCAAATTCAAAATCTGGCTCCAAGACCTCATAATATGGCAAGAGCAATCCATGATATATGCAGAACGTCTTCCGCTTGCCTCTAGACCAAAAGATATATGGGACCCCTTAAGAGAATATTTGCTGAACCACTCACCATAACTCCCCTGGCTGGGGGAATGAGAGATTAGAACAAAGGGGAAAGATACAATTACCAATGTTGGGGAGAGCCGGGAGTGACCTTATGAGACAGTGAGGGCGCATGTACAAAGGACTACAAGACCCGAGAGGGGGAGATTGTATGAAACAGAAGAGAGAATGGAAGGGAGAAGAACAGAGGGCATGCATGAACTGATTTGATTGTTGATGTGTCATAACTCCTTATAAAGGTACAATATCATAGACTTTGCCATGTACGACTACTGAAATACACCTGATGTTATAGATGCATTTAAACTTGTTTGTATCTGAACATTTACTAAAAAGGTTTAAGAGAATTATTCAATTCTGGGAAGCTCTCGGAAGTGGTTGATTTGCCCTGCCATAGTATAAGGCTATACAGCAATGCCACAGCAGGATATTGCTTGCATACGGGTTATCACTACAGGGAATAAATTCCTTCTCAAAATGGGACATATAGAGGAAGGCCCGACTGGGCGCAAAGGTTCTTCCCATGGAAGTATCTTGAGTTTGGAGGTGCAAAGTACCCTCCAACTGGAAGAAGTTCTCTTTGAGGGCAATGGTGACACATTCAGTAATAAAGTGCACCAGCGTAGGAGATGACTAGGATTCAGATCTCATAGTTTCCTTGATGACCTTGAAGGTTGCATTCAGGGGACTATTAGTGTAAAGAACCTCTCTGTCTAGGGTGACCAGTAAGTCTATGTTGCTGACATTGTGGCTTCCTTAATCAGATTAAAAACAGCTTTAGTGTCTTTAATAAAGGACAGAGTTTTTTCCACTAAAGGTTGGAGAAAGCAATTACATACATTTAGATAATGGTTTGAAAAGAGCACCAATCCCTGACACTATGGGTCTCCCAGGTGGTGGAAGGATGGCCTTATGTGTCTTGGAAAGCACATAGAAGTATGGTATCTTGGCTGAATGTTAATCAGAAAGTCAGCTTCATTTTTAGCCACCTAGCCCAGTATCTGATGCTCATGCCCTAATAAGCAGATTTTAGCAATGAATTTGTTTGTGGAATCATATTTAATAGGCCCATAGTACCTACGATCAACGAGTTGTCGAAGACACTCATTTCTGTATTCTGATGTGGGGAGAATGACATTCGCTCCCCTTTTGTAAGATGGTTGAATAGTGATGGATGGGTCATCTGAGAGAGACTTGACAGCTGAGAGCTCATCTGTAGACATGTTGAAAAATTGCATTTTAACCCTAGGGTCCTCAACAGCTTTACAGACAGTTTGTTAAAATTTGAGGATCTCATTGGGAACTCGGCTTGCTTCAACCAGGAATCTCCTTTCCTTTCTGGGGCAGGTCTGCCATCAGGTTCTAGTCTCAAGAAGGGCTTCACAATGGTTATTTCTGGTCCTTTTCTGAGCCATGTTGATATGTTGAGGGTAGTTCCTTTCTCTCAGATTATATGTCAATGACATAGATTGACAAAATCTGTAATATGAAGAAACTAGAAACTAGGACAACTTGATTGGACTTTCTTACTTTTTTCGGTGCACCACTATAGTTATGAATTTGTGTTCGTGGTATAGCAGAGGTATCAGGAAGAGGCAGATACTGATAGAGTGTGCACCACACATAACTTCAAGTACAGGAGGGAGGTGCAAGTTGTTCTGCATGCCGATTTGTATAACTAATACCCACCTTTTGAACACTTATGATTGCCCACTGGTTCCTGTTCTAGCTTTTTTTGAATAATGTTTATGCATGGCATTTCATGGGAACCCCTAGAAGTACCAAACACCAATCTTCTTGGAGGCCACCTTCCCTGCAGAACTCTATATACCTCTTCTATACCAGCTGACTCATCCTCACGGAAAATGTTGGCTTAGACAAACATCAGGCAAACCACAGTGAATATCCCCCATACATTTTTATATTTTTGTTTTAATTTCACAGTCCAGTTGAACATCAGAGCTTCTTTAAATGCCCATTTTTTGTATATCTTTCTCTTGCATTTAATTCTAAGGTATGCAGAAAATCCAGCAAACCATAGATATTACATTAAAATGTATAGACTGCCCATTCTTCCAACAAAGATTCATGAGGTTTGAATCTCTAGCAGAAGTTATTAATTTCTTTAGCAAAATTGTTTTACTATTGATTGAAAAATTACACATTTTTTTCAAAAACAGTTTAATAAGTGCCCACAATTGCATTCATAGTAAAGTAACATAAATGTTTAGTCTGGTCCACAGGGTAAAATCATTGGAAATATCTCAACCAATTTGCATCAATATGTATGAGAGGAAAAGTATGGCATACGTGAGTGTGGCATACATTGCACCTAAAATCCTTTTACTTTAATATGTTTATTAGGTATACCTTAATTCATTTATTCATCAATTTGCTAATGAAGGTAAAAATAAGTATATCTATGAATAAATTCCCTTATGGACACACAACACAGCCGTTACTTACCTTTCTCTGAATTGAAATATTCCAAAAGTTGCTGGGACACCTCCCTGATCTGGACTTCAAGGCTCTTTTTGCCAAGTCCCAAATTTCTCATGGTTGTCATCCCAAAGCGCCTCTGCTGCTTCCAGGTGTGGCCATTGGAAAACAAAATACCTGCATCAAAGACAACAAATAGAGCTTAGGCATTGTTGGTTACAAGTTAATTTTACTATTCAGGTTAATGTCACCATAATAATTTTTTGCCACATGTGCAAATGAGCCTGCTGTGTTGCGGGATGGCTCTTTCATTGCAAAATTTTGTTACAGTTGGCAATGGATCTGTGCATAGTCAAGGCCACGTGGCAACCAATAAAATATGTACACAAATGAGACATCAGTTCTCCAGTGACTAGAAGCAATAAAGGATCTTGTGTAGGTATTTACATGTGCATAGTTTTCTAAGTAAAGGTGATCTGTTGATGAGTGTTTTGATGTGTGTGTGTTTAGAGGGGTTTCTGTGTTGGTTGATATGCTTGTGCATGTCTGTGTGTGTGTGTCTATGTATGGGGATATCTGTGTTGATACATGTATGTGATTGTGAATAGGAATGGGCATTTTGCATCCTACATAGACACACACACACACACAAAATCAGATTGACATGTGTGGCATGACTTTTATATGTATTTATAATGTTGCATAAGACACAGGTTGTAATGGCGCTTGGTACGCACAGGGGTGTAAACACATGTCCTTTATTCACCCAACTGGCTTGTGGCCACAGGGACAGAAATACAGCTGTCCACTTTTTATTCTGTCAATCAATTCCCATTCACCCTCATAACATTCCAGTATCTAAGAATACACATTGATAGATTCCATGGCATGACACAATATTACTAAGCAATAATTAGAACCAACTGCACAACCCCGCCTTTTCTTTTTTAACCACAGCATTAGAAAAAAAAACGGGAATAAAAATTACACAAGCATACACTTTAGGGACACTCACGCAAAAACAAAAAACAAATGCAACTAAGATGGAAACAAATAAGCAGGAAAACAAGCGGAAAACATATGCATAATCATTTGATATAAGAGCATATAAATTCTTTTGAGTTTTTTGGGAGGCTTTAGTCTCTTACAAGAAGTGCAAAATTTCACAGGATCCGTTTCAACAGTGTTTGGTCTCCACCATAAATATCCTGAAGTACAAAAGATTTATGACTCTCAGACAAACTCAAATGACATTGCAAGCCACAAAAAAGATCTGATATATCTTCCAGGAATTATCTTTGGAGGGCATCGCTATGCACCATTTCTTCTCAAATGTTTTCGTCTGCTAGATCATCATCTATCAGCTCCCAAAATGATATCCTTTCTCCAAGTTTGTCCTAGTACTCATTATCTCAGTTATACTTCCTGGCAACAGCAATCTTGCTAAAATGCCAAACACAACCATCATCCAGTTTACCAGCATATGCCATCACTTTAATAATGTTCTTAGAGTTAAGTTACCTATTGCTTCCTTTGGGTATTTTTCTGCTCATCTTCACCAGTACCTACTGCCTAATCTTCAATGGTATATTGTTCCCAATCTGTTTGGCATCCTCATACGTTTTCCATCTAACTACATTGAACAAATCTTTTTTTCTTTATTGAACCTAGATTATTCTTAGAAAATTGGATATGTCGCCTAGGAGTTACTAAAGATATTATGCTGGTAGATTCTTGATTGGTGATTCCGTAAGCCCATAAAGTCTTCTCATCCTCAAAATCCCAATTCTTCCAATTCTTCCTCACATTACTAGCAAGCTGAACAATAGCCTTATTCATTTGATTCATGCTCACCACCACACCTATACCATTTCAGTGCTAAAGCGAGGTACATTTGTGTTTAATTCACGAGAGCCCAAAAAATTCTACCATTTCAAGAGCTTTAAATTGAGCTCCATTGTCAGCCAAGATGGCTGTGGGTCGCCCATTCTCTGAGTGTCAAGCATCTAGACTATCCTCAATTAGCGACAGAGACAGCCAGGGCAAAACACACTGCGACTCTCCATAGAATTTATGAGCTGGGTGACGCCACAGGTAAAATGCATGCATGGTTGGAGAGGCAGGAGATCTCCCAGCAATGGGTGTCCCTTATTGAGACGGATTAGGGCGACTTGGTGACGGACCCACAGCACAATGCTGAGGCATTTGCCTCCCATTTGACATCCATATACTCCTCCACAACCCACACCACCCTACAAGACTCAAGAGACCTCCTGGCCACTATTCCAGTGACTGTACTTATCCCAGAAGACAATGACTCTTTGGAGGGTGACCTCACAGAAGAGGAACTTGCGACTCCCATTAATGGAATTAAATCTGGCAAAGCCATGGGCCTCAACGGGCTATCAATAGAACTGTTTAAGTTATTATCCTCTAAGATAACGCCTGCTCCGCGGGCTATGTACTTGGAGAGTTATCAGACTGGATCGCTGTCCTCAGATTTATGCTGGCCTCCATTGTTGTCATACACAAGCTGGGCAAACCAGTAACGAGATGTGAGTCTTATCATCCCATCTCGTTGTTGACCGCGGAAGTTACAATCTTGGCCAAGGTATTGGCCAATCGTTTAATCCCATTTATTTGCAAGATCGTGGACCCTGACCAGTCGGGCTTTATGCCTGGCCATAACATGGCCCTTAACCTCCAAAGACTCCACAGGATGATGGGGAGAGTTCACACTATCTTGGAGGACGCTGCATTGCTGTCACTAGACGCTAAAATGGCGTTCAACACTATTGAGTGGCCCTATCTATTCGCACTCCTCGAGCGCCTGGAGTTCGGCTCCCATTTTATTCAATGGGTTAGGCTGTTGTATGCAGGTCCCACCGCTCAGGTGGTAGTCAACTAACATACCTCCCAACGCTTCCATTTAGAGAGGAGAACTAGGCAGGCTTGCCCCCTGTCACCCCTCATATTTGTTTTGCTACTGGAACCACTGGCGACCTGGGTCAGGGGCGACCCCATGATCAGGGGACTCAAGTGGACCGACCATCATGAGGACAGAATATTCCTCTTTGCCGATGACGTTCTGCTCTATGTTACAGCCCCTTTGGCCTCAATCCACAGAATCTTGCACATTTTTGCAATTTTTAGTGCCCATTCGGGATATACCATCAATTGGACAAAATCTGCTTTGTTTATGCTACAGGGCCCTATACTGCGGATGCCGAAAGATACCAATACCACTGTTGCTTCTGATGGTTTCCGCTATCTCGGGATATACATCACTCAACACCCAGTTCGCTTTTATGATGCCAACCTCAGAGTCCCATTGGCCAGGCTTCGTCAAGATGTATCACATTGGCGGACACTGCCCCTCACTTTGAACGGAAGAGCTGCATTGTTTAAAATGCTGGCTCTTCCCTGGTTTTTATCTGTGCTACAGAATACCCCCTATAGGGTCCCTGATGCCTATTTCATCAGTGTGAAAAGCGAGGTGAGAACTCTTCTGTGGAATGGGAAAAGCCCACGCATCGCGAAGCATAAATTGACCAGAGGGTGGTACGACTGCGGGATCACGCTACCTGACCTGAAACAATACTATTGGGCTTCCCAGTTAGCAGTAGTCAACCAATGGGTCTTTGTCCCGCCATCCGAGCCGTCATACCGCATGGACAGATGGGTCATGGATAAGGGAGGCTATCAACGAGCACTATATTCCAACCCAAAATGGCAACATCTTAGCGGCCCACCAGCTCACACAGTGACACTTTGGCACTATGCTACGAAATAACTTGGATGGCACAAGAAACTAACACTGCTCACTCCCCTATTGGAATCTGAACACCTCGGCAGGTTGAGCAGGTGCCCGGCTTTGACAAATGGGACCTAATTGGTATTTCCTTGGTGGTGGACCTTTGGAAATGTAACGCTATGGTTTCCTTCGCAGGTCTCCAAAAAGAATACCAGCTGGCAGAGTCCGAGACCTTCTGGTTTCTCCAAATACAACATGCACTCACCCCTGTCATCGCCAGCGAAGAGGCTTTGCCTGAGGCCCCCCACCCTTGGAGGATCGACTTCTGACTGACCCTCTGACATGCAAATCGATTTCACTCACCTATCGCAAACTGATAAACAATAAACACGACCCACTGGTGCGCCTCCAACAATTTTGGGAGACCGACTTAGGATACCTAGGTGATGATGACTGGCAGGAAGCCCTCTCCTCCCCCAGGGAAGTTGCCACCTCAATGCACCTATGCCTTATCCAACTTAAATTCCTGCACAGAATATATATATCAGCACATATACTGTTCAAGATGGGTAGTCTCCCGGATCCTGGGTGTCCTAGAGGGTGCACTGCTGAAGTTACTTTCTTCCATACGGTTTGAGAGTTTCCACAGCTCCAGTCCTACTGGATGAAAATTGTCTCTACACTAGCGAGGGTATGTGGGAAAACCATTGTTCCCTCTCCGCGTCTATGTCTACTAAATGTGTGGGAGGCCACAGACTTGACTCAAACAGAACGCACATGGGCGTCCCTGGGGTTTGTTCTTGCAAAGAGGAATATTGCTCAGGGGTGCGGGGTCGGGACCAACCCAGGTTTTCAAAATGGGCCAAAGATATGGACAATGCCATGGTTGCAGAAAAAGATGTATTCAAGCATAGAAGTTGTCCTGCCAAATAGGACCGCAAATGGGTGAATTGGAACACATCACGGGTTGGCATCTGCATATCTCCTTCCATTGAATTTCGGAAACATGCTTTGGACATTGACCTACCTACTGTTTAAAGTTGTATTGAGGCACGATTTGATATGTAAACATGCCTGTGAGGCTTCATTACTATGTGTTAATATTACGTGGTTGTGTGACCCACCATTGTACCATGACTTTTGTTCAATAAAAAGAGAATAAAAAAAAATAGATGGCTGTTGGTAGCCTTTCGCTTACCAACGCCAACCACCCAAAAACATAATGACACTCTCTGTGCCTACCATGTCAACAATCTCAATTTCAATCCACTTTGAATACAAATTAACAAGTACTGCTATGTACTTATAAATTCCATCCTCCCAAAGAACTAGTTCCCATCAACACCATTGCCAGGTTTTCCCACATGAAAGTATAACATTCTATATGACACAAGGGAAGCCTGAAAGTTTTGTATGTTTTATTTGGATCCTCAAACCCCATGAATTTTCTCACAACTCTCTCTGTTTGCAAATCAGTATCCGGTCTCCAAGCTCCTTGATCCTCCTCCTAGTCCTGGGAATGCCCATGTATCCTACATGACATAAAGCTATTATTGTTTCCTTTAACTGATGAGATCAGCCTCTTATAGCTCTGTAAAAGTGATCCATCCACACTCAATTCATTTAGGACTTTCCAAAAATCTCAGAGATTAGAATGTGTTTCACACTTTTCAGTCCAATCACACTTTAGACAATCTTTCACCTTTTTTTTTTTTTTTTTGAAAACCTTTATTGACGTAGAAGAGTACACCGCTATTCAGCCGAACATCCCGGGGGCACGGCAGCACGGTAAAGACACAGCCATATGGCATACAGCGATCACATTTCCGGATAAGTGAGGTTCAATTTGATTTTAAACAGGATGATATCAGGAACATAAAAAGCTGCACTATAACGTAAAGGAATGTGGGGACCAGGTGCCGAGCCGTAAAGTATAGTCATAGTATGGGCGGGCCAGACAAGAATTCTTGCAGGATTTTAAGACGATCACAAATAAGGCATGGGTACTTTGTCAAAGAACAGGATATACACGCATACAATTACTATAAATACCGATTAAACGCCCGCCCAGGTCTTACCTATAGCGCAACAACAGCTCAGACACAGAATACGACAAATCAATGAGAACTTAGAAACCAACACAATAAACTGATCCCAGACGCAGAAAAAGGAAAAAGGAAAGGGAAAACCAAAAGAGTGAAGAAAAAGGCCATAGGAACAAAAAGAGAAAAAATAAACCCCTCCCCCCAGCCCCCCACCCCGCACCCCTGCAGTTGGCTACGGCCTAACCCCCCAGCAGCGTGCCTGTCGCCCAGTATCTAAACCCGAAATATAGAAGAGAGAGGAAATATAGAAAGGAGGAGAAATATAAAGAAAGAAAAAAAAAAAAAACATTGAGGGGTCCCCAGTACGGGCTCCTGCCCCCCCCCCCCCACCGCCACGCAGCAATTCAAACACCTCAGCGCCGCTACCAAGATGTCAAAGGCGACAACCTAAAACAGGATAATGGTCACCACTCCAGTTCAAAAGTCGCACAATTAAGATGAGAACCCCCCGTGCAGCAACCCAATAAACTAATAGCCAACACTCAGCTCTAACCCACCCAGTCATAGTTGAGACACATCTCAATCCGCCCTGCGTAGGGTCAGACAAACAAAATACCAAAAATAATGCAGGCAGGTAAGTCCGACGGAAGGTAGGGAATCTTACAGCACACCAGAACACGACACTCTCAAAGGCCCTCCACAGCCCATCCGGCAGCTCCAAAGCAAACAATCAAGGTCCAGTCCAAAAAGAGCACAGTCATTGTGTTGCGAAAGAATGTGTCCACGGGACGATCCATAGCGGTACAAGCGGGAGACTTCCAAAATACCGACTCTCGCTTCTCAGCCACGGTGATAGTCACAGCGCCACTTCCACAGCAGTGTCTCCACCAATACCTGCAGGGGGGATGCCACAAGCGAAGACCCCGGAGATGATCCCGGCGTCGGGCTTTCCTTCATGTCGGATAGACCAAGATTAGAACACAGCGGCCACCCAATCCGGACCGTGAATTACTGGCAAACAATGGGGGGGGGGGCTTCTGATCCCCCCTCCCCAATTTTCAGTGCTCGCCACTATCACCACAGGCTGGTACGGCTCAGTGAAGGCGAGTGCATAAACCGGGGCCCCCAGCATAAGTGCCGCATAGATGTTCACCAACGCAACCACCTCGAGAAACAAAAAAGGGGGGGGGTTCTTAATACCAACGCCTCCATGTTGCACACAGTGTGGGTGCCATCTCCATTTCCCCGTAGAAGGTCACATATTCACCCCCAAGATCTCAAAGGCGCCATCAAAACTGATGCGGATCCATCGGCTCCGATCCCCTAGAGTGCGGGATACAAGCAGTTGCGCACTGGTTACACAGGCCATGTTAGGGAGACAATGAGCGGCGCCAAATATTCCTGGCCCACAAAGCAGCAATCGAGGGGGGGGGGGCCACGACATCCATAGATGGAGGGCAGGATGCAGAGAAACATCGGGCTCAACAGGGCGGGTGCCGAGAGTATATTCAGAGGTGGGTGGGCCTCCATAGTGGTAGACCGGCATCTTCCGGGTCCATGTGACCGCTGTTGTTCAACTCGCGGCCGGCAGCCGCATCACGCGGGGTCGCGGCTCCGGGGCTCATGAAGGCCGCAGTGTGCAGGAGGGCATATCTTCATCCTCAGGGCTCGGAAATCAGCCAGAGTCGCACCCGGAGGGGCAGCGCTCTCTCCGACGCTCGAAACCCCGGCAGCAGCGCGGAACAGATAGCGAGATCCGGCGGTAGGGGAAGAGGGCCGACGGAGCCGGGAGCCCGGGCGACCATCTTGGCCGCCGGTCTGGCTCCGCCCCCATCTTTCACCTTTTTAAATAATTTCTCGGAGTCATGTGCAGCCAGCCACTCCTTCTCTAAAACAGTCTTCTCACCGACTGAATAACAGAAATATAAACAGTACTCTGATCGCTCCAAATACCATCATCCAGCTTGCACATGGGAATAGACATTCTGCTAAGAAAATCAGAAGTCACATTCTTACCTCCTGTAGTGTACTTTACATCATGTTAGAAACCCTGAAGGTGCATTACAAATCTGGCAGTTCTAGAAGAAGCTTTAGTTAAACCATCCATGGTGAGTAATTTCATCAATGACTTGTGAGCAAGAGCTATGCAGAGTAGCTACTTTCCCATATCTGGGGATAACTTTTGACGAGGGAGGTACTTGGGGCCCCCAGTTAAAAAATAGAAACATTTCCCTCGCTAGATCAGCCTCTGCTTTACAGGGATTTGCAAAAAAACTGGTAGCAAGGCCAATAGCAACCTTGATAAAAATTTACAAAGCCAAATGTCTTGCTGTGGCCACTTATGGGAGTGCAATCTGGGGATACCGTTCCCCAGAAAACATCCAGATTACCGAGAATAAATTCTTGAGAGCTGTTCTCTCGGTTCCACAGTCCACTCCAACAAATACAATCCATAATGAACTTGGAGTAGGATATATTACAGATCAGATTAGAGTGGCTCCTGTTTTAACATGGTTAAAGACCTGGCTGAATCAAGAAATCCCCCTCAACCACAGTATTTTAAAAGACTGTCTGCAGCTAGACAGAGTTAACAAGATTCCCTGGCTAGCCTATATAAAAGACAGTCTTGTAAAACTAGGGAGACCAGAGCTCTTTTTTTCCCCGGCTTCTATAACAAGTAGGGCTATTACCCTGATCAAAGGTACGATGGGTGATCTGTTAAGTTTGGAGAGGGAACGAATGGAACTAGAGAAACCAACGGTGAGGGCTAGCATTATTTTGAGTACTCAGGCTGGCCCAGAATTGTATCTAACGACTGTAAATAAATCATATCACCGTTTTCTCTTAACGCGTTTTCGTTTGAACCTAATTCACCTACTCCTCGGACACTTCCCAACTTGGAGCACCCCAGAAAATGCGGCGCCGTGTTCCTGTGATAATTTTTCGACACAAAACACACTACATTTTGTGATGTTCTGTGAACACTACACGGCAGTAAGAATAAAATACTTGATCCCTATTCTAAAGGAGGCAGGGTTTATTCAGGTCAAACCAGCTCTCATGTTCTTACAGCTATTGCAGACCCCAAGGACTATGTTCCATGTCGCAAATTTTCTAGTGGGGGCTGTAAGGATAAAGAAGAGGAACTTGATTAATAATTCTTCCGTTATGATACTGCAATGAATGTTAAACTTTATTAATTATATCAGAGGAAAAGTGCACTTTATGATCTGTTCTCGTGTTTTTGGAAATAATATGAGATTATGACGACTGATTTTAATGACCTCTTTTTATGGTATTTTATCCTATTTTAACATGTTTTTAAATTATCTAATTTTGTATCTTTTGGTGTTGTTTTTGCTGTAACATTTGTATTGTGCTATTGTCTTTTTATGATATTAATTTATCGAAGTAAAGTATTTTGACTGACTGACTGACTTGTGAGTACTTCTTCGAGTGAATCCTTTACCTCAGAAGCATTTGTGGGACTATTCCACACCCAGGCTGAAGTCATCATTTCTCTCTCAATAACTGTGTATCTTTCTTCCATAGTGGATAATGATCACAACTTTGCTGCCATCTGTACTCATGTGAGTGAGCAGAGTGCCTAACCCTTTGCAGCTGACATCAGTTGTTCCAATTTTTTTAGTGCTGGGATCATATCCTTGCAGGTTCGGGCTTTACTAGTAGCTTCTCTTATGTCTTCAAAGGAAATCTGAAGATGATTCAGCCATTCATATTTGGACTTCTTCTTCAGTATGGACCTATTGTGAAATGTTTATCAGGAAACATTTAGACACGCTTCGAATAACACTCAGCCCTTCCGAGGTATGATCTGGGATTATCCTTGGAATATGCTGCTGGAGCCTTTCTTTTTTTTATTTTTATTTTTTACTTTTTTTATTGTAGTTTTCAAGAAACATCACAACCAAACTATGGTAGAGAAGCAAGAAGTTCCTTACATGTCCTATCCTGAGCGTTTATTTTGTTTTTAAACAAATAGTAAACATTCAGGGTCATTTTACATAAGTAAAGACAAAAAAAAGAAAAAGAAAAAAAAAGAAATTACAACTACCGTGGAGCAGTTTTAAGCAATAGGAGATAAGAATTCCCTTGACATCAGGTACAGAACAGCATTGTCCCGGTCCATTAATTTAAAGCCATCAATGTTACAGTTCTTGAATAGTACTCCGTGTTGAGGCATTTCAGTAGCATTTGTGTCATAGCCTTGTCGCCAGACACGTATGTCACATATGTAAATCCGCCTATCTCAGTCATTATCCATGGAGTGGGTTTGTAAATAATTTTTTAGGGGTTGCCAGATATCACATGGGCGCGAGGTGACGGGCAGGAGTGTGGCATAGATGTCACTTTATAGTGTTGCAGTAAATGAGATCATGGAGCCATGCTTGCACTGATGGGGCCTCATTTATGAGGCCATGCGTCACTTTTACGCCGCCGGTGCGTCACTTTTTGTGACGCACCAGCAGGGTAAATAATGTGCCTTGTTGCACCATATTTACAAAGTGACGCATCTAGGTAGATGCGTCACTTTGTAAACCCCTGCGCCACATTATACCTGCGCCAGGTATAATGTATGCAGGGGGGGGCGTTCCCCCGCAAAAAGCCTCGTAGAAGTCACGCAGTGAAATCTATGAGATTTCACTGCGTCACTTCTAGGACGCCGTTGCGTCAAAATCTTGCGCCTGCCTCACAGCAGGCGTAAGACTGACGCAAGCCCTTTCACACGGGGCTTGCCCCATGTGAAAGGATGCATTGCTGGAGTTGCGTCACTTTTGTGACATACTCCAGCAATGCGTCACTTTTGCGCTTACAGATACGTCAGAAATACGGACGTATCTGTAACACCTGCGACATGATGCGTCATACTGTAAATATGACGCATCAGGTATGTCGCAAGGAGTGCGCACTGAGAAGTGACGCATCGCTGCTTTCACGCAGCGATGCGTCACTTTCCATAAATGAGGCCCATGGTGTTTGTGCTCTGCCCCAAAGTAATGAAACATGCTGCTTGGCTATCGAAAGGCAATGGCAGAGAACATTCTAATATTTCTCTTCAGTGGCTTGACATAGCCCAAAAGAGCCATCAATGGTTTGAGGGGTATAGTAACATCCACCATGACAGATAGGTGTCTAAAAATATCCTCCCAGTATGTATTCACAGGAGTACAGTGCCAAGCCAGGTGTGCGAAGTCCGCTTCAGGCGTGCCACATCTCATACAAGCATGTGGAGTCGTTGGGCTCATTTTAGATAATAATTTTGGAGTAACTAACCCCCAGATTCATCATGCTCCTCTTTTGCGAGTCCTTAATAGCGATTATTAAGGAATCGCTATTAAAGACTCGCAAAACGGGATGCATGTAGTAATCGCAAAATTTTAGCGATTTCTACTGCTTCCTTATTTGCGATTCGCTGATTGCGAATCGCAAATAAGGAATGACTCCCCATTCATTCCTATGGGCCAAAGGCAATTAGCGAATCGCAAATAAGGAAGCGATTTCAAGGGTGCCAGGGTGCACCCCTGAAATGGTGATTTACACTGGTGTTGCGCACACACATGTCCAAAGGACATGTGTGTGTGTAACATCCAACTTAGAAAAATGCACTAAAGTGCATTTTTCTAAGTGTTCGCTATTTATCACGAAGTCAGACTTCGCGGTAAATAGCGGCCCAAAATTGTGAATTCGCAATTCTAAAATGGTTCATGAATTACATTTAAGGAATCTCAAATAGAGATTCCTTAAATGCAATTCCTCGCAATTTAGCGATTTCAACTTTTGCGATTTTTGCATTTGGGATGATGAATCCCAATTGCAAAAAAAGCGCTCGCAAAGGGCCAGATTAGCAGAATCTTGCCCTTTGCGAGACAATTTTTGCTTCATGAATCTGGCTGATAGACTCTGTGTAAATATTTGAAATGTAACAATTTGTGTCTGTAATTACTAGAGACATATCGTATCTGAGGGCGACAGTAACACCAAATATCATTGGTGATAGTGATACCCAAGTCCTGTTCCCAAGATGTGTGTGCTTTAATGTCAACTGGTGGGCGAAGGGAGAGAGCTAAATGGTCAATGTGCAAAACTAAATGGGCGTTATTTGTTGAGGTTATGACAAGTGGCAGAATATTATCTGGTTCAGTTGATATATCTGGCAGTGTCTTTAATAAAGAGTTACGAACTCTGTGAATCAGGAAGCTGTCCATGTACGTAGCAGCTCAATGAGCAGTTAACTCGGCTGTCGAGCATGGTGTAGATTAACAAAACATATCACTCATTTTATGTAGTCGAGCTTTCAGTAGTGTTCTCTTAGTTAGCGTTTCCATAGTAGGGGTATTGACGGGTTATCTGCCAATGGTAGGTGCGGTGAGTATAGACATGTGTAGCGTAGATATCTCAGCAGTTTGGTCCATGCCCAACATGTTGTGGAGACTGTTTGAATTTCCTTGGGGTTTCGTGGGAGTCCCTGGGGCAATAGTGTCGATACTGAGCGGGGGTATATCTGTGATCTATCAGGTTTTAAATATTGCAATCTTGCGTCTGGATGATACCAGTAGTATGTAAAGTGGACTTGAGCCACCAAATAGTATAGATAAAAATCAAGGACCCCAAATCCCCCTCGTTCAAATGGCATGGTTAATGTGGTCCAGGTCCTTGCGCTTGTTTACCCGCCCAAACTAGTCGCATTAGGAACGAACGGAGTGTATGAAAAAAAGTAATTGGCAATACTATGGGGATGTTTAAAAAGCGGTACAAAAAACGAGGTAGCACCTCCATTTTTATAAAAGTAATCCTACCTGCCATAGAGAGTGGCAGCTTGGTCCAATTATTAATTTGTGTGTCGAGCCTCTTAATTGCAGGTCCATAGTTTAAGCAGATAACTTCGAGGGCACTACATTGGAGATAGATGCCCAGATATTTAGGTGGGTCAGTGCACCATCTCAAAGGAAATGCGAGATCACCCGTAATAGTGGCAGGAGTCAATGGGAATATTTCAGGCTTGGTCCAGTTAATGACCAAGCCCGAATGCACCCCAAAGCAGACTACCTCTCGCACTAAAGGGGGCAGATTCTCCATAGGTTTACGCACAAACAACATCACGTCATCTGTGTTAAAAGACGTGATGAGTGGGCCAGTATGTAATTGCAGTTCATGGTGTAAATGCTGTTCCTGAATATGACGAGCAAACGGGTCCATAGCTATTATGAATAGGAGGCATGAGAGTAGGCATCCTTGCCTGGTGCCTCGGGTCAAACCAAATTGTGGGATGGGCATACCGGTTACTCTGAGATGGGCAACGGGGGAAGAGTATAATAAGCTAACCAAATTTAAAAAACCAATGCTGATACCTAATTTCTACGTAACGGCATACAAAAAGGCCATTCTAAAGAATCAAAGAATCAAATGCCTTCTCGGCGTCCAGCATTACTGCTGCCGCCGGCAGGGCAGGCTCCATTTGGTTTATCACCGAAAAAACAGCACCAAGGTTTAGCGTCGTAGATCGTCCGGGGATAAAAACTGCCTGAAAGGGGCATAGTGTGGTGTCAACTAATAGTGCCAGTCGGGTGGCAAGTATTTTAGCGAGGATTTTATAGTCATGATTGAGGAGAGATAATGGCCTCTAGGACTGACAGTTGTGGGGGGGTTTGTGTGGTTTAACTAGCAATGTGACGATAGCCCCGCGCATTGTAGGTGAGAGGGACTCACTTTGTAATGCTTTGTCATATACTTCCAGGAGGCGGGTTGCTAGCTCCTCTTCATAGGCTTTTTAAACTCCCCAGAAAGTCCCTTAGTCCCCGGGGCGCGGCTGCTAGCTAGATCCTTTATTGCCTGTTTTATTTTGTCTGTGTCCATTGGGGAGGCCAAAAAATCCCACTGTCCCTCTTTAAGACACACCATGGCTATCTCTTGTAGATAATCAGCAAGGGCCTGTCCGGTGGGAGGGCACCTTGTCTGATATAATTTCATGTAGTAATCCAAAAGAGCCTTATTGATGTCAGTGCCTTTCCTCAGAGTGTCCCCCGAATTGGTGTCCAATTGTGCCACACATGTAGATTGGTACTGTGGTCTAAGTAGATGCGCAAGTGTTCTTCCGGGTCCCTCTCTACCTCCCCGTACACTCTCGCCCTGGCATACTTTGCCATGTATTTGACTTCACGAGCAGCAGCTTCAGTGAATTCGGTCAGTAAGGCAGAACGATCCCGGGACGGGGTATCCTGCATAGTGACATCGATATCTTTTAGTTTCTGTTCAATCTTTTCCAACTCATTTAGAATGGAATGCAAGACACCAACATGCTTCGAGATACAAACACCCCGGATAAATGCCTTGAAGGCATCCCAAAGTGTAAGTTGCGAGTCTACGGACCCATTGGTCAATTAAAAAGATTCTGCAATGGCGTCCCCAACCTTACTTCGAAATACTGAGTCTAGTAGAGCATCCGCCGGGAACCTCCACAATGGGTGTTGGTTGGGGATCAATGGAACAGCGACTACCAACAAGACCAGGACATAATCAGATATAGTGCGAGTGAAATATTCAACTTTCCGTGCCTCTAACAGAAGTTGTGGCTTGATGTACCAGTGGTCTATTCGGGACCAGGTGCCATGCGGGACTGAGTAAAAAGAGTAGTTGCGAGATCCAGGGTAATTAACACACCAAGGATCTGCCAACAATGTTGACCGTAATAATACAAAAAGGTCTTTAGTGGTTTGCGGTTTTGTGACCTGGCCTGGTCCAGTAGTGTCATTAGTTGGGTCCAATGTGAGATTAAAATCCCCTCCCATTAGGATAGTGTCCAAGTTGTGTGAGGTTATTTTGGAGAAAAAGTCGGGTGCGTCCACATTCGGGGCGTATATGTTGGCAAGCAATGCCGGCATACACCCAAGTGATCCCTGAACTAACAGGAATCTACCTTTCAGGTCTGTCACCACTGAAATGGTACGAAAAGGGAGTGAGCAGTGAACCAGGATGAATACCCCCCGTGAGTAAGTACTATAACAGGAAAATAATTGGTTCTGTCCCCACGATGCAGCAAACCCGTGATTAGGGAAGGGCTCTTGTATGAAAGCTATTTGGATGGAGTGTTTCATCAGGTAGGCCAACACCTGCCTATTCTTTTTTGGGCATGAGAGTCTCCTCACATTCTAGGACAGGCATCTGATTTGTAAGGCATTTGTACTAATTTTATCACCCCTGCCGAGATGAGTATGTATGGCAGAATTGGACCGTTGCATGTCATGTTGTACAGACTAATATGCTCCACATAAATAAAAGAACTAAAGAAAAACAACCAAACATATACAACCCAGTGTAAATACCCCCCTACCCCAATCGGATACTCAATATTCTGCACCCGGTAAATCCCAGAAAGATAGCGAGGAACCAAGGGAGAAGGGAAGGGGAGGAAAACTATAGGAAAGAGGGAAGGAGATCATCCTGAGGGGGATAGCAACGCTTCGATGGAACCATCACAAACCAGAATAGTAACTTCTAAAAAATAATGTCCAGTCAGCCAGGTTCCGCCGCTCCAGGGAAGGTCAATTCTAGCCTGTAAAGAGATGAGGAGGCAATTGCAGACTAGCCGTATGTAAGGCGTCTAGAATGTACAGTTCAGCCAGTTCTGTCCTTACGATACCCGTCTGGGTAAAGAAGTCAAGTCATTTGGTCAAGGCCTGGCAGCAGAGTTCGAACAGTCTCAGGCTTTAGGATCGAGTAGGCCATCTTTGTCTTGTCACTGCGACATTTGATGGTGGTGTTTCAAAATCTCTGCAGCTGCGTACGGGCGTATTAAAAATATGTGATTTGTTTCCAATTTGCACTCAAAGTGTGGCTGGATATAGCATTGCATATCTAATGTTTGCCTTCTGAAATGAGTGTTTCACATCGGTGTATTTGTGGCGGGCTTCTTGCACCAAGAGTGTAAAGTCAGGGAACAGGGAGATATTAGATCCCTGATATGTAAGTGAACCAAGCTCCCAGGATAGACGAAGCACAGTGTCACGGTCATTGTAATTGAGAAGTTTGGTAATGATTATCGGGGGGGTCGCGGCGGAGGGCCCAGCGTGCGGTGTGCTTGTTCAATAGCAAATGTGGCCGAAAAAGAGTCTTTTCCAAACAGGTCTACCAGGATCGTTTCTATAAATTTGGGCATACGACCCATGTTGGTGGATTCCGCAATTCCAGCTATTCGCAGGTTATTTCTGTGCGAGCGCGCTTCTAAATCCTCTGCCTTTGTTGCGAGTTGTTTGAGCAGTCCTTCCGTCCTATCCAATCTTTTTTGTATGTCAGGATTGCTATCCTCGAGGTCGGAAATTCGTTGCTCTACTTTTTCGATCCAAGTGTCCTGAGCTTCTAGGCATCCATTAATGTCATCTAGACGGCTAGTAAGAGTGTCTAATCGGGCGTCTATAGATTGGAACCCCGCCTTAAGCTTGGCCATTATTGCTGCTGCTCCATCCAGCGGTCCCTGTTCTGGGTCGGTGGCCCCTTCAGTATCTTCTCGCCTGGGGGTCTTCCCCTCCCCCCCATCAAAGTGTAATTGCCGCTGTTTCGGGTCAGTCCTACCCATGCTGGAGGCCTCGTGAAATAAGAGAGGCGCAAATGGGCTATTGCCTGTTATAAGACCAACTGTATGCTATATGGTAGGCAGGTGGCAGCGGTACACAGACTGCAGATTGGGACCGTAGCAGCCAGTCAGAGGGGATCAAGCTGAACGCAAAGGGCGCGATCAAGACAAATCAAGAGGCCAGCACAATACAGTTCCCAGGCCTGTGCTCAATTGCGATGGGAAAACATGTTAGTGGTGAAAGTGAATTCACAGGCGTGCAACCATGGAAAAGCCAGTGTCTGGGGCGATTTTAGGCATGAAAGAGCATGCGTCCCATTTGTGCCACAGTATCAGAACAGCATCGGATGCCGCGGGCGGCACACGTTGAACTGTCGGTTCCGTTATGGATTGCGTGGGTCGCAGCCCTTAGCGCCATTAAGTGAAGAGCAATCCTGCCATCTTCATTACTGCCGCAGTGTGAGTGCTTCTCTGTTTCAGCAGGCCGTGCGCTTCCCCTTCGGCCACAAGGCAATTTGGATCCGTCTGCAGCAGTGGCAGTTATCCGACGAGTTGTTACAGGCCCGGCAGCCTGCCAGCACTTCCGCACGCTCCAAGCCCCGCCCTCAGGCTCACCTGAGTCCCCTGTGGACTCAGGGCCACCGAGGACCGTGTCGGGCTCGGAGACGATGCGCTCTGTTCTTCGACGCACGGGCACTCTCCGTCACCACTGTTGAGGCCCACGTATTCCTCGCATCACCAGCCTCTCTTCTGCATTGTAGACGAGCTTCCTACTGCCGAAATAAGCTGGCTGGAAGCATTTATGATGTGACGGCTCCTGAGCTTTCGAGTCAGGCGGCCATTTTAGCCGTCGGCTCGGCTACCCCCCATGCTGGTGCCTTTCTAATTACATCTACTAATTTCTCATTGGCTTTATTACCATCTCTGCTTATTTCATGACAATCGTAGGTAACCCTCTATTAAGCAAATTTACACCTGCTGACTTCTTCTACAAGACCTCTATTTTACAAAGCCTCCAGCATTTTAAACAGACTTTTTTTATCTCTCCCTATCACCATCATGTCATCTTGGAGGTGCATCACCCTAAGCATATCACAAAAGATTTTCACCATGAACCTCTTAAAAACAGCTGCAGTTGAGGCCAATGCAAAAGGCCTGCAACGGAACCTATAGCACCCAAAGCGTGTAATGAAAGCAGTCAGAGACTGACTTTCCGAATGCAAAATAATTTAGTGACATGATGCTGAAGTCTGAGTGTCAAAAACCATTCTGTAATTCTATTAAGTGTAGTCAGTCAGTCAGTCAGTCAGTCAAAGTACTTTATTCGATAATTCAATATCATAAAAAGACAGTATTGAACAATATATAAATAACAGTTACATGCTTGAAAAAATTCACAGAATTTCACAAAATTTCATGGTTGTAAAAATGGTTAAAAGACATAAAAAAAATTTAAAAAGGTCAATACCTATACATTATATGTACTATACAAAATTGCATCAGCGTAAGTTGTAAAAATACGATCAAGTCTGGAGATTCAGTATCTTGTTCCTTTCCCTAACAGCCCCCACCAAAAAACTTGCGACGTGAGAGATAACCCTGGGGCTGTTTAATAATTGCAAGTATAGGAGGGCAGGTCTCACCTGAATGAAGCCTGCTTCCTTGAGGATAGGGACAAGAAACTTCCTCCTTTGTGCCATATTGTGGCCGCAGAACATTAAAAAGTGCATCGTGTCCTGCTTAGAGAAATTGTCACAGCTGCACGGGGGCGCTTGATCAGAGGTACACCATGCTTTTAATTGACCTAAGTTCAAATAAATCAAGTTCAAACGAAAACGCGTTAAAAGAAATCTGTGGAAGGGTCTATTAACTAAAACCAAATAAGGCTCAGGGCCTGGAGGATTAGAAATCATAAGGTGGGATCTGACAGTTATTTTTCTAAGCTCATTCTCTTCTCTGCACAAAGACAACATTTGTAGCATTGCCCCTTTTGTTGAAGATACATCCTTCGCCGTTATTTTTTCTGGCTCAAGGAAGAGCTCTGGCCTTCCAATGTTTTGAAAACCTTTCTTGACATATGATAACCACTTGATTTTATTTGCGTTATCTAAATGGAGACAATCCTTGAGAATGGAATGATTCAAGGAGAGTTCTTCATTTAGCCACGTCTTTAACCAAATTATTAACGGCGCTACTTTTAGTAAGTCGGTAATAAAACCAACACCCAGCTCAGAATGTACTGAGAAAGAGGAGGTTGACTGTGGGACTGATAAGATTGCCCTCAGGAATTTGTTTTCAGTAATTTGCAAACAATCTGTCGCACCGTATCCCCATAAAGAACAACCATATGTTGCTACCGCCAAGCACTTTGCCTTGTATATTCTTAGTAGTGCTTCTATGGGCCTGCCCCCAAGCTTTTTGCTGAAGGCCATAATGGCCATGGAGGATCTAGCGAGAGCAACATTTCTGGCTTTAATCTGTGTGTTCCAGAGCCACCTCTCCTCAAAAGTGATGCCTAGGTAGGGGAATGTTGGAACTCTGCTTAATTCCTCGCTACCGCAGAAGAAGGTTTTCACATTTTTCTTTCGGGAGCCTTTCCCGGTGATCATAATATGGGATTTTTTTACATTAATTTTAAGGTCTAATGATGACATAAAACCTCAAATGCATCCAACAAAAGTTGAAGCCCCACCCCGGTTCGTGAGAGAAGGACAGCGTCATCCACGTACAGGAGAACCGGTATACCCAGGTCTCCTGCACGTGGTATGTCTGCCTTCACCGCCTTAAGCACTGATTCAAGGGAATTAATGTAGATCGTGAACAAGAGAGGGGCCATAATACATCCCTGCCTAACCCCCTCTCCGAATTAAATTAAGTGTAAACATTTCACCAATTTGTGGTAAGTGGAATTGATCCACCACAATACTGCAATTAGGACACCTTAATTCAACACGCAACCTGACGTTTCCTTTGGCATGGCATGCCCTAACCAATGGAGAAAGCTACTCCGCTAACCGAAAAGGTTCTATAATATTAGCATCCAATAACTTTTTAAGCTCATACTTGACTTCATTCCTAACTAAGAGAAGAATATTCCTTACTTTGTGAGTTCTTGATTTAGCATAAAACTTAAGAATCATTTTTGTTTGAACCGATTACATGTTACAATAGTTCCTTCAAAACTCTTTGGAAATTTTCTTGAAGCTAAATTATTGGTATTCAGAAGCGACCAGAACTTGTTCAACTCTACTGGGGTTGAGCAATATATGCAACACTTTTTGGTCTTTCTAGCCCAACACTAAAGGACCATCTAGGGCAATATAAGGCTTACACAACACGTTTCTACATTTTCTACCTTTAAATTTATACAGTCCTATAGCCAACATATTTACGCTGCCCCAGTATAACATCCAGGCATGATATAGATGGTTCAAGGTGATCACCAACTTTATGAATTAATTCATCTTCTCTATTTTTTTTGCATTTATAATGGAACACCCCCCGCCCCAAATGACCTAGGGCATAGATGTGTACTTGATATCACCGTCGCTGGACACTGAATGATCTTAGTTGTGTGCTATTTGTATTACGTTGTGTTTCTTGGACTTATTTTTCTCACACCCTTGCAAAATGACCTGTGACACCACATTCCATGCATTTAGCACTGTAATCAGGAATTTTAGCAGTGTACTTAGAAATCTATTACAAGCTATCCTGAGTTTCCTACTGTGCTGCACTTGTATCTGGCTTCTTTCTTTTTCTTTGCTGACTCTTCCTGCAGATATCTCTTCCATTGTATCTTCAAAACATCTGTGGCTTTCCCTAAAGAAGCCTTAGTGTTTCTTTCCAATGGTTCTGCTTTTTAAACTAAGGCTATGATGTCCTGCAAAAAGCAATCTCCACTAATCCACAGCTATACCTTAATCCCTTGGTTTTTTGTTTGCATGACAATTTGATCTGTGGTAACATTGTCATGAAAAGCAACAAACTTAACAGTTGACAGTGATCCTCTTTGGAGCCAACAGTCATCATGTAGTATTAATGCCTCACGCTGCCTAAAGACATTGGGCATCTCGAGGAATGTGAAGTAATGTTCCACATGGAACGGGGGCTAAATGAGGATTTGTTTTGAATATATGCTTTGTTGTTTAAGAAACTTTATTTTGATAATCAAATTAGGAAAGTTGCTGGCAAGTGCTTTGGAGGTCTTAAAGTCGTAAGGAAACTTATTGATCTTTTACCGATAGCCAGGAAAACAATTTTTCATGCCTTGTTTACATCTCAATTAGATATGCAAACAACAATGACTAGGTCCAAATAGGCTATATATATTTTTCTAGCAATGTACTTCTTGTTGCACTACTTTAGCAAATGTCTCCCCTTAATTTATGAACCATGGGGTAGGAAGTGCAATGTTGCCATGCCACGTTAAAAGGCCTCCATCCCTTCTAAGACAGTCAAGAAGAACGAACAATAAACACAAAAGTGTAGTGAAAAAATTTGAGAAAGCGAGATGACCCCTCACGGGCGAACCACCAAAAGGGGAACCCTGGTAGGTACTCACCAGTGTTGCCCTGTTATCATCATTGGCGGTCATCAAGATTTTAAGTATAGTGTCCAAATAAATGTGTAAGTGCTATTTAAAGTGCAGTGAGAGATAGGATCTGCACTTATATATGACTTTTATTCTCCTTCTTAGTGCAGCCTCTCAATTAAAAATTAGGGAGTGGCTATTAATTATATGACCACATACCACACACCAACATGTTTCATTGCCATATGTCTTTTAGGCAATTTCTTCAGGGCAAATGAGTTTTTATCACTGCATCAATTGCTGGACACACCATTCTTCATGACCCTACAAAGCCAAGGAGACTCCTACCGGCCGTAAGGATGAGATTCAAATTAAGAAACAACCCCTGCAGTGGGTTGACCCAGGTCTCGTGTCGTTTTCTAACGATCTACAAGGACCTCTGTGTGTTGCCTCCACCTGGTCTCAATTAGACCATGGCAATATCCTATATTTAGGAGTATCCAAAGACAGTCTCATTAAACGTCACCGCATTCAGAATGCAGCTGCGTGTCTAGTTCTCAATCTCCCTAGACTATTATCTGCCTCTAATATTTTCAGGGGAGGCCCTACGTCCTCTCCCCCTACCCCGGGCCCCGCCACCTCCCTGTGGCACGAATACAATAATGAAGGGGGTCAGTTACGGACCACGGCTCCGGGGACCACCCCCCCGGGCATACTTAACAAAGGAGGGGGCCAGGCCCCTCTCATGGAGCCCTACATGCCCTGGGGACCACCACCAAGCAGGGCCGGCTCCAGCACTGTCCCGGGGTGTCCACCCCCAGTACATTGCAGTTTGCTATAGCTTGGCGGGAGCAGCATTCCCGCCAAGTTATAGCAAACAAATGCTCTGCTTTCAGCAAGCTAGAGCACACAATGCTCTTGCTTGCTGAAAGCAGAGCAGTGTCTGTTTCCCTGCCCACTGTGAAGCGACCAGGGAAACAGACACATTGCTTTGGGATGCAGGGAGCTGCATGTCAGCAGCTCACTGGATCTCAAAGCAATGCCAGCTGGAGGTAACAGAAGAGCTAGTTGGCCCCTCAAGGACTCTCAAGAGGCAAGGGGACTTGACCACCAAAGACCTCTTAGCCAGCCCGCTGTGTGGGACTTATAGTAAGGAATTAGCATTTAAAAAACCTTAGAAATTCACTGAAAAAAACAAATGTTACAGGGACATTATAGTTTGGAAATAGAATGAAAAGAACCTTAGGAATTCACTGAAAAAAACAAAGGTTACAGTGATGTAATTTGAGACGTCATAAGCAATGCATTGCAGGGCTCGAGGTATAGTTAGCTTATCTAAGTATAACTGATGAATTTCACTGGATTTGCGCAAGTGAAACCTGAGCCTAACTATAACGTTCCTGTTGGTTTTTTCAGTGATTTTCTAAGGTTTTTTTAAATTCCATTTCCTAACTATAAAGTCCCTGTAACAGGGATCCAAGACAAGGACCTTGACTGCATCCGCTCCTTCCTCTCAGACCCTACACCTACCACCTGCGGAGTCCCCCAGGGGTCCTCCCTCAGCCCTACGCTCTTTAACGTCTACATGGCTCTGCTCGCCCCCATAGTCAGAACATACGGACTCAAGATTGGGTCATACGCAGATGACACCCAACTCATCCTCTCCCTATTTAACGAACCCAACACCGCCAGACACAACTTTTGAGAAGGCATGGAAGCCATCGCCAAATGGAAGAAAAACAGCTGCCTACAACTAAACACAATCGAAACGGAAGTATTCATCATGGGCCCAAACCCAGACGCCTGAAACGACACCTGGTGGCCCCCGCCCTCGGAAGCCCTCCCACCCCCACGGACCACGCACGCAACCTGGGAATCATCCTGGACTCAGAGCTCAAAATGGACCACCAGAGCAACTCTGTCTCGTCCTCCTGCTTCCACACCCTCCACCTCCTACGTAAGACCTTCAAATGGATCCCCCTTAAACACAGAAAGACCATCACTCATGCCCTGGTCACCAGCAGGCTCGACTACGACAACGCACTCTATGCCGGAATAAACAAAAACCTCACCCGCAAGCTACAGAACATCCAAAACGCCGCCGCAAGACTGGTCCTCAACCTGCCAAGCCACTGCCACATCTCCCAGCACCTGCGCACACTCCACTGGCTCCCCATCGAAGCTAGAGTCCCCTTCAAGATGCTAACCCACGATCACAAGGCCCTCCACGACTCCGGGTCAGCATACCTGAACAGCCAACTCAAATTCCACGCACCCCAAAGGACCCTACAATCAGCCCAGCTCTCCTACGCCATGGTCCCCCGCACCCGAAAGACCAGAACGGGAGGCCGCTCCTTCTCCTTCCCTGCGGCCAGTGCCTGGAACGACCATCGGCTCCACCTCAGACAGATAACATCGCTCCCCATCTTCACAAGAAATCTCAAAACCTGGCTCTTCGACAGACCCCCTTCTTGATGGACTGGAACCTGTGACCCCACTCCCCCAGCGCCTTGAGACTCTTACGGGTGAGTAGTCGCGCTTAACAAACACCTGATTTGATTTGTAACCTTTGGTTTTTTCACTGAATATATATATGCAGACACATTAGCTTGCAGAGTGGCTGTTTTACTAATAGTGAGTACCAACTATTTTGCAGAATTAGACACGGTTCAAGAGGCTCATCATTGATGCAACTGTATTGATGTTCTGCCGTTTTTTTAATGTACACATTCATAACATTTCTACAACAGGAAGCCACTGACTGTTATTTTCCAAGCACCAGCGCATGGCTGTGGCAACCAGTTTTCCAAGACTTAAATATTTCTTTTTACCATCGTATTAGAGTAGATAGAGTGAGTGCGATAGATAGATAGAGTGAGGGCGATAGATAGATAGAGGGAGGGGGAAAGATAGATAGAGGGAGGGGGATAGATAGATAGAGGGAGGGCGATAGATAGATAGAGTGAGGGCGATAGATGGATAGACAGATAGATAGAGTGAGGGCGATAGATAGACAGATAGATAGAGTGAGGGCGATAGATAGATAGACAGATAGATAGAGTGATGGCGATAGAGTGAGTGCGATAGACAGACAGAGTGAGGGCGATAGATAGATAGAGTGAGGGCGATAGATAGATAGATAGATAGATAGATAGATAGATAGATAGATAGATAGATAGATAGATAGATAGATAGATAGATAGATAGATAGACAGACAGAGTGAGGGCGATAGATAGATAGAGTGAGGGCAGTAGATAGATAGAGTGAGGGCAATAGATAGAGTGAGGGCGATAGAGTGAGGGCGATAGAGTGGGGCGATAGATAGATAGATTGATAGAGTGAGCGCAATAGATAGATAGAGTGAGGGCGATAGATAGATAGAGTGAGGGCGATAGATAGATAGAGTTAGGGTGATAGATAGATAGTGAGGGCGACAGATAGATAGATAGAGTGAGGGCACATTCATAACATTTCTACAACAGGAAGCCACTGACTGTTATTTTCCAAGCACCAGCGCATGGCTGTGGCAACCAGTTCTCCAAGACTTAAATATTTCTTTTTACCATCGTATTAGAGTAGATAGAGTGAGTGCGATAGATAGATAGAGTGAGGGCGATAGATAGATAGAGGGAGGGGGATAGATAGATAGAGGGAGGGCGATAGATAGATAGAGTGAGGGCGATAGATAGATAGACAGATAGATAGAGTGAGGGCGATAGATAGACAGATAGATAGAGTGAGGGCGATAGATAGATAGACAGATAGATAGAGTGATGGCGATAGAGTGAGTGTGATAGACAGACAGAGTGAGGGCGATAGATAGATAGAGTGAGGGCGATAGATAGATAGATAGATAGATAGATAGATAGATAGATAGATAGATAGATAGATAGATAGATAGATAGATAGATAGATAGATAGATAGACAGACAGAGTGAGGGCGATAGATAGATAGAGTGAGGGCAGTAGATAGATAGAGTGAGGGCAATAGATAGAGTGAGGGCGATAGAGTGAGGGCGATAGAGTGGGGCGATAGATAGATAGATTGATAGAGTGAGCGCAATAGATAGATAGAGTGAGGGCGATAGATAGATAGAGTGAGGGCGATAGATAGATAGAGTTAGGGTGATAGATAGATAGTGAGGGCGATAGATAGATAGATAGAGTGAGGGCGATAGATAGATTTATAGAGTGAGGGGCGATAGATAAAGTGAGGGCGATAGATAGAGTGAGGGCAATAGATAGAGTGAGGGCAATAGATAGATAGATAGGGGGTTGTGTGTGGAGTTGTGTGTGTGTGGGGTTGTGTGTGTGGGGGGTTGTTTGTGTGTGTGGGGTTGTGTGTGGGGATGTGTGTGTGTGAAAGGAGCCGCACCGAGGAGACTGGGCTGCAGAGTGAGAACTAGTTCTAAAACTGGGTAGTGCTACCCGTTCCCGGTAAAAGCGTTTCTGAGCCTCTCTGTGATATGAGGCGCTATACAAATGATACTCTCGTACAGGGACAATGAGCACCATATGTCCCTGTCTGTCTCAGTGCTCTACCGGTATAGGTGCAGCAGACAGCTCCCTTGATAATGATGCATCCCTTCTGGGAGGACAGCGTGGGCTTCTAGGCACTTTAATTCGGGACAGTTCCATCTGTGCGTGCAGTGCTATGACAGACGGGAAGGGAGACAGAAAGAGTTCCCATTCTTTTATCATTTGACATTTAATAAGAATGCCCTTTGTGTAATTAGGGATACAAAACATGGTGTAATTAGAACCCCATCATATAACAGACACAGGCCTTATCCGCAGCGTCAGGGCGTGTTATTACTTTAGTGTGTAATGCAGAGAAAGAATCATGCCTAGTAGGCTAAAACTGAAGATTTTAGATTGTCTGTTTCTACCTCCCTGCCCCAGTCGCCACTCCCACCCAATCGCCAAAGGCAAAACCTTGCCAATGGGCGAGACCTATTGGCTTTGCCAATGTTTGTTTACTCTGCATTCAGAGCCAGTCTAGTCAGGCTCAATACCATATCTGCTCTGTGCCCATTTGACTGTGTACCTGCCTACCCAGCATAGGCAAGCAATATGAACATCAGATTACATCACATAGTGGGTAAGAGGCCACTACAAGGTTTTACTCAGGTACCGTCACGCAGTACCCTACAGTCCTTTACGTATTAAAAGGCCCTAGTGCATTTGCGAATGTCTTCGATGTGCTAACTCGCCGCGTGTTGTGCAACCACAGAGACCAATAAGTTATAAGTAAAAATGTCACAGAGGCCCGGAGATCACAACCAATCACTCACAATCGATTGAAAGAATGCTCCGGACACCATTGGCACCCGAGGCTAAAAAATAAAAAAATTTAAAAAAAGTTCCTACACCCACCACGATACCGTATTATATAACGTTTTGCCAACTTTCATCTGCTCATCACAGTAGTTCGCATAATTCCCCTTCAAACCATAAGAAAGGAGCCGTTTCCTGATAGCCGGTAAAGTTTAATATTGCAAACTCGACATTTAAAACCGTGGGGAAAAAGTGCGAGGGTACAGAAAATACCCTTCTGTTCACGGCTGCCTTTCACAACGAAGTTTACGCACGAGAAACGTCACCTAGTGTAAAGAATAAGCCGATAACACTTTGGGCTTAGGATCCTTTAAAACATCACCAGCTAAATGTAAACAGGAGAGCCACTCTATGCACTTCTAGTGGAATCTGAGGGTGACGACTTTAGAGGTCACTGCTCCATGCAGCGCTCATGGTTGGTTGGCATGTAGATGCAACAGGCTCGCATTACGGCAGAACAGAGCTATTATGTAACAGAGCTCTTATGTAACTAGCCATTACAGCGCCATTCTCTGCTGACACAACCGATACAAAGACAGCCTTGTAAAAAACAAGCATGGCAAAAGAGACACATGTAGCACTAAAGGGCACATGTATCTTGGTTGTAGTGAGAGGTCAGACACCTTCAATACACTCTAATTGAGGGGCGCAATGGTGACTTGTTGCACTGTCATATTAACAAAAATAATAACTTGTGTTGTGTATATAATGCTGTCTACCTCACTTATGCCATTTGTTAGAATTGTACATAAAAGTGGGTCCAACTTAATTGACTAACCTCAGAAGGATTGAAGGCTGAGTCTAGATTGCAGGATTCACCCTTGTGACCTATAGATTAGTGCGCATGTCAGCTGTGAGTCTTCAGCTCACTGAGCCATCCTGCTGGCTGTCCAGTTTTGACTGTTAGGGTGGGGGCATGGAAAACGACAAACAGGGGCAGTATTTCCTGTATTAGGCTTCCCATTTTGGATGTCTCGTTTCTGAAATACCAACACAAACATTTTTACTTCTCAAGTAGATAATAGGAGTCCTACTTATTCGTGAAATACGTTTCCCTGTACCTCAAGTGCCAAGAAACAAAATCCACTCAAGGCATTTGTCTGAACCACATTCAGCATCAGTGCACCACACTAATTCTGGCCAAAGACGCATCTACTCTGCGCTTTGTAAGTGACCAATCACCTTCGAGCAGCTAACTTGACATTATTGTGCTAAAAGGACAGTAAATCGTGCTCTGTGTCTGACACTTGAAGGAGGTGCTACGCTTTAGTGCCACAAGGAGGGATCCAGGCCGCGTCCCAATGCACAAGTGTAATTGTTGGAGGGCTAATACCATAGTTTGAACTCCAAGAGCTGCAGGCCGAGGTGTTTATCACACTCAATCCCGTTATTATCAGCCTAAGCCCACATCCTGTGGCATTATTCCGAAAATATCCCAATGGGAAGAGCCACAGCTGCCGAGGGAACATTCGTGTTTAATGGTGCAGTGAAAAGACGGATCACTTCAGCAAGGGTTAAACGGGTCTAAAATGGAAGTTTGCTCTGCAGCCGGCCAGCGGCTCCCTGCACCCGCAGCGCGCGCACATTCTATTTCTGTAACTATGGACCAAGTCAAGGCCTGGTGTAAGAATAAGAAGACACAGTGGGGCTCGGGGGAAGTCAGAGCCGTGATCCTCGCTCTTAACCCGAGGCCAGCGTGCGCGCGAGCGCACACAACAAAAAGGAAGTAAAAACAAGCATTGGCCACAGAATGAAATAGTTAAAAAAAGTAAACGCGAGTTGTGCGCACACGCGCGTGCGATGGTAAAAAGTGCTGTGCACATCGCGCGGGTACTTGTGCGCGTGAGGGTGAGCTGATCGCCACTTTGGAAGCACTTCCAAAAGCGGCTTCTAAATGTCTCGGTCGAGAGCAGCGCATGCGCTGAATCCGGCCGAGACCTAAAACCATCTTTACTAAAAGATGTGTTATTAAATGCTGAGTTCAGAGAGCCTAAACTTTATCTCTCCATTTGGTCCCAATGTGAAGTTATATTTGTAAGATGTTTCAAAGTATTTCCCATTCTAGCCTATAGGGCAGATAGCCTTTCCATACTGAAACAGGAATTTGGCAGTATTTCACTATCAGGACAATCCTCACACACACCAGTACATGTCCTACCTTTCACATACACTGCCCCTGTCCATGTGGGTACCTTGGGGTTACTATAGGGTTGTCTTACATGTAAGAAAAGGGAAGGTTAGGGCCTGGCAAGTGGGTGCACTCGCCAGGTCGACATGGCAGTTAACAAACTGTGCACAGACACTGCAGTGGCAGGTCTAAGATACCTTTTCAGGGCTACTCAGGTGGGTGGCAAAATCAGTGCTGCAGGCCCACTAGTAGCATTTGATTTACTGGCACACTCAGTGCACTTTACTAGGGACTTATAGTAAATCAAATATGCCAATCAGGGAGAACCAATTGTAGCAACAATTTACACATCGAGCACCTTCTCCTTGACACTGATCAGCAGTGGCAAAGTACCCAATGCATCTAGGCCAGCAAAAACAAATTCCAGCACAGCATTAAAAATACAGGAGGTAGAGGCAAAAAGTCAGGGGAAACCACACCGAAGATGCCAAGTCCAGGGCCAGACTGGCCATAGCGGGCACCGGGCAATCCCCCAGTGCACCACACGGGTGGGGGGCGGTTTTGGGCCCCTGGGGGCCGTTTTTTTAACAGGGCCGTTTTTGCAGCATAGCTGCAAAATCGGCCCTGTAAAAAAAATTGGCTGAAAACCGGCCCCGGCAAAAAGCTCGGCAGCACCCCCAACCCCCATGAGGGGGGGGGGGGGGGGGGGCGGCCGAGCACTTTGCCAGGGCCGTTTTTTGTTCCCAGTCCGGCCCTGGCCAAGTCTAACACTTACATAAACAGGTTGCTGAGTGCCAATAGAGAATTTCAGTGATCAACTTATTTGTGACCAGTTCATTAGTCACTGTTCTGATAAGAATATACAGCAGAAATTACTCACCTTGGGAAACCCAACATTAGTAGACACTATTAGGATTGCCAAAAGTATTGAGACATCTTTCAAATCAACAAGGACAAATAAGAGAGTGGGAAGGGGAAAAAATGTCCACAGTCTTGTAGTTCAAATCATTCCAGCTCATTTTTCATTTTGTTTAAGATGTGGAAATCCATTTCACAGCAAGAATGGGAGACTATGTCTTGCCAGGAATGTACGGTGTAGAGTTTGAAAAAAATTGGGCATTTTACTAAGGGTGGGCAGAGAACTACGCTCCGCCTGCGGAGTGAGCAGAGTTTTGCCTACTCCGCTGAGAACTCGGAGTTTAGGCAAAACTCTGACTCCACACCGGAGCGGAGTTAGCCAGCCCTATCCCCCCCGGACAGAAATAGGCGCCCGCTTCCATCTCCCCTAATAAAAAATATAAAAAAGAAAAATTAAAAAAGAAAAAAGGCACTTACCTCTATTGTGGCATCTCCGGGCTGCCCTCCTCCTCCTTGCCGTGGTCTCTCTCCTGCAATTCCCTACGTCACATGTACGTTTTGGTAGGACTGCGCATGCGCGTGTATGCGTGCATGCGCAGTTCTCGCAAGATGTACGCATTATTATGTGGTGGGAGGAGGCATCGGGCAGAGGGTCTGTCCACGGCACTTCCAAAGGAGCCCGTAGGTGCTTTAGAAGCCATCCATAATGAACAATGACGATAGAGCCCAGCTCGGCTATGAAATCGGGAAAATTATGGGACTTTCCAACAGCAGTTCCATGTTGGCCTTTCCGGCATGGAATTTCCTGAAGTGGACTTCCCTATTACCCCATGCTTATGCTGTGGTGGGCAGGACCAAAATGTGAAAGACAGTTGCACAGACCAATGGATGAAAATCGCTCATCAAAAGCCTCTCTATGTATGTATTTTTAGCCCAACATCCCCTCTAGTTGAGACTGAAAAAATGGTTGTTGAACTGCTTGAATTCTGCTTTGTAAAACCTATATTATCCATTCATGGGCCAGATATCTGCCTCTTCAGTGGGGCCCCTGCTTTTAGATCTTAGGCAGCAGAACTCTCTCTATAGAACTGTTAGAACAAAACAGAAAGATAGTATGTAAACATAGGAAATACAAAAGCATTGATCTGCAACAATATACTGCAAAATATTGATGTGCACAATATCATCAAATTAAGCTTACTTTAGAGAGTTTATATTTACTGTTCTTACTCCACAAATCCTTCCCACAATAGGATTTGCCTGAAATCCTGAATTCTAGGAGTGCAGCCAGCTTGATGCTGCTTGAGTTCTGTTTGGAGTTATCCAGGTGCTTTAGTGAGTTTCCATCTAGCGCCTTGACAGGCAGCTCCACTGCATGACTGAGGATTCTCTGGAAGAGCAATGCTGACTTCCTCATGCACTACCCTTTTCAGTGTTATCTGAAATGGGAATTATTTTGGGTTTGGTGGCAGTATCCAAACGACACAGGTAGGCTGGCCAGGTATTCATTTGGAAAGTGACCGCCTTGAAAAGGTTTTCAGAATTTGAGTCTCCCTATTCAGTCTATTGGAAGAGCATATGCTGGCAGGAGGTGTCAGTCTTTTAGGGTAGTACTGTCAAATCTTGCTAGGAGCAGCCGTCTGTTTAACGGGTGTAACTATAATTATCACCTTCAATGCTAACATTTCTTGATCCCATTATTCATGACGAGTTCACCTTGTCATTAGCACTGAACAGGTTAAGTGATGGAAAGGAAGTACATGCAACAATGAGATAGGCTTCCTTCCTTTTCCCTAATTATGGAATCATGTTTGACAACTTACCAGTACTGGGTTCCAGTGCACTTCGGCCTCCAACAATTTCATCCCATAAACATCCCCTGCCACCAGCTCACAGCTTGCCATTAGGGGGAGATAGAGGGATCGATCCAGTCCCATGGTAGGATACCACCCTGCTGTTGAGGCTTCACCCTTTATCTCTAAACAACCTTGTTTGTTTGTGGGACCTGGACTGCCTATCTGTTCATCTGACTTTGCCTGATGTGCCGGGCTGCACTTTTCCATCCCTCCCTCTCAGTACACGCTTCACATGCATTGCTTGGTGTGCATTTTCGTGTTAATTTACACCACGTGAAACAACTTGCAGCCACCCTGTGTGCTCCCCTCAAAGAGCCTCTTTCTACAACTCTTTACAATGAAGGTCCTTTTAAAGGATCATGAAGATATCAAAGTTGAAGATGGGAAAATGTTTCCTTCCTAATTTATGAAAAAGTAGAGATCAGTATCTTACCATTAGTTCCAATAAATGCCAATGTGAGTGGATTTGCAGGTCTTCCTGAGAATTCCTCAGACTGGGAGATGAGGGCATTTCTTACTGTCTGGTACCCATTGAGTACAATCACAGGTTTTCCCCCCGGCCATATAGTGAAGACATTGCCGTATATCTTTGCCATCTGTGTAGATAAGAGTTAAAACACTTTCAGTAAAAATTAAGTGATATTGCTTACTTATTAATTATGTTCACACATGCATACATTCCCTACAGTAAAGGGAATCAAAAAGCTTAAGGCCAGGAAATGCTATCTGGGAGGTCCCTGTCATCACACAGCTGCTCAAAAGGGACCAATGCGCCATCCGGCAACAGGTCTCCCAGGTTTCCCACCTCACCACTTCCCATGTTGCCACTCCTCCCTCACAACCAGCTCTCTCAATGGTCGAAGGGAACCTAAGCGGATCCCAGGTGCATATTGAGGCAACCTCGGCAAGGGACACAGACTCTGCTTAAAGCTACTGTAGGCTAACCCCAACAGGTCACCAGCCTGCCAGGGATCACTCCCTGTGGGAGAAAAGCTTCCCTCACCAGCCGCTGTCCATGGGACCTGGAGGCCAGCCTCAGCCTTTCCACACACCTACCCGCCAACCAGCAGGTGGGCCACTGCAATTGTGCTGCCAGTGAATAATACCAAAGGTGTTGCAGTGGGTCCAGAATATGGATTGATGCATGCAGGCTGAAGAAGTGGTGCATGGGGCAAGAGGATGCCTGAAGAAATGTAAAAGATTTGAAGTCCATGGTGAGACATTTTTAGTTATAAATACATAAAGGCTACAAAAACAATGTAATAGGGAGGGGTGCGCAGAAATGGATGACTTCACAACCCCCAAACTCAGGTTGTAGGTAAACATTGTGTTTCACTAATAATATGAGTGGTCTCAACTCAAACCAACTTAAATTATGGAAATGTATTGTTTACATCCTCTGCTTTCTTAAGTGTTGACTCCATTGAATGTAGAATTGCTGATATGTTGTATAGAAATTAATTTTAAATTCAATAATTAATTTAATTTAATAAAAATTATTTTTCTTAAGTTTATATTTAATAACAATCCAATTTAAAGGAAAACAAATTTAATTTTCTCATTAGATATTGTTAATTATTTAAATTTATGTGTAGAATTAAAGGTAATTTAATTATATTTTAATAAAAAATAATATATCATTTTTTAAATACATTGTTTTCATAAAATGTTTTATTCAATAATGTATTTATAGATAACACTGTCAACTTTTAATGCATAAATATTTTTAAGTCAAAATAAATTATTTCTGATAGGGTTTATTTTAGGGCTTTGCTACCATTCATTTCTATGGGAGGATGGTTGGCCCTGTGTGGTACTGGACTTGTTAGTGCTCCCTTTTAACCGCAGTAACTTTGCAAACATACATTTGACTCTACCTGGTTTCAGGCGGCAGAGACATGAAAATCTACACTTTTGATTCCCTTTACACTTGTAAATAGCGAACAGCCATAAGTAGAAAAGTTACTAAAAAATATAAGAGTCAACTTGTGTAGATTTACTCATATGCAAGTTTACCTTTGTGAATAGGCACCAAATTATTAATTGAATGTATAAAGAGATGAGTAGAATTTAGTAAAAGCTATATAGTGGAGAAGTGTGGCTCAAATGGTTAGAGCAGCAGACCCTAATGCAGAGGTCTGGTCCAGGACCAGGGTTGGGCTCAATTTCCTCGGACCTGATAATTCTCGCCTCAGTGCCTATTCTAATCATGGATCCCACTCTGCAACTCTGGGCAATAGCTTGCTTAATCTCCACCACGGTCCCAACAGCGCTGGGATGCCTGGCTTCACCTTGGGGGTCCCCAGGAGTGGACATTCCACAGGGAAAAACCAGGAAGGGTTCCTAAGCAGTATACGGACAGCGCCGGGACACCTCCGTTGGAGGTAGCTGTGTGCTTTACAAATGGCATTTACATTACATTACATTACATATAGGATTTTCCTTGTACTTGTTTGTATTATCCCGTCTGGGTCTTTAATAGCTGTTTTATTGGTTTCTCCATTTAATTTCTGGTGATTACCTAGCACCTTCCCAGTCTTATTGAATTCAGTCTCTCTTTGATTTATTGTCGATGACCTAGGTGTATGAATTTGATCATATTCATATTTCAGGAGCCTCAGTTTCTGTAGAGCCACCAAGACTTTTGTGTAGGCCGGCATGCAATCTAACTTGGTTATCGTTTAAGTGTGTTTAGTTCATGATTGTTGTTTTTGTTTTTAAAGAACATAATAATCATAAATCCACTCACAATGCTTGTGAAAAACCTAAACACAACATTTATTCACCAACTCTCTGTAATGACTTTCAGAACATTCATATTAATTGTGGTTCAGTGTCTGTTTCGGTATTTTCTATGATAATGTTATTTTGGAAGTGCTTCTGACCTTCCTCATTGTCAAAGAGAGAACCACTCAACCTCCACCCTGTCTTATCGTACATTGTTTAGTCTTTGTTGTAATTGATAGAGATGCATGTTTGGTCTGGAACTATAATAAATAATAATAACTCAGTACTTGTAAAGCGCAAACTAATCACCCCTAAGGGTCTCAAGGCACTGCGGGCCATCGGAGAGATTAAGGGAGCTATTGCCCAGAGTCACATGATGCTGAGCTGTGGCCGGTGTTGGGGATCAAACCGTGAGCCCCGTGCTCTGGAGTCAGCCCCCCTGGCCGCTGCGCCACACCTCTCAGGGCACGGGGCTCGCGGTACGATCCCAAGTACCGGCGGCAGATCAGCTCAGCCTCATGCGACTCCGGGCAATATCGACCAATATCGCTGCTCAGTGCTGCCATAGACTCCCATACATCACATGTATTAAAATAAATGAAAGGAAAATAGTATTTAAAAGAATCTATGTTTAAGAATCATTCAATGTCATCAGGGCAGGAATGCTTGGAGAACGGAGCGTAATCGGATCACTGACATATTATCGAAAGACACATTATCGAGATACTAAAATATCGCCACAAATATATCGGAAGCATTAATATCGACATCCTATACTTAACTATACATATACCAAAATATCGGAAACATAATATCGATATACATAAACACCGATATCTAAATTATCGACTACATACATATCGAAGACCATAAATATCGATCACATAAAAATGTATACACAAGTACTAAAATATCGATTTCACTAATATCGCCAACAATAATATCGTAATTTAAAATATATCGATAATATTAAATATGTATATAAACATAATTGCTATCGCCAAAATTATAATTTTCTATAAAATAAACACCTCCCATTTATTTATACATTTAAAATAATTTTTTTATTTGAACAACATATAAAAAATGTATTTATATTTCCAAAATATTTATAAATATTTTTATTTTATTTACTTGTAATCATAAATAAATTACATTAACCTTATCTAACAACATGAAAATCCTAACCGAAATTCAAATCTACTAACTAACCAATAAACACACAGAAATACTAAATTAACCAATAGCAAACTAATTGCTAATTACAATACTCTATATAAACAATTATCCATTAAACACAAACCACATGCAAAAAAAAACGAAAGGAGACACATCTATGGATGAATTGCACTACAACGGCAAGAACATCAAAATTAGAAGAATTGATTCATGACTTTCAAGTAAGTAAATCAAAGAATATAAATATATTTTACTACTAAAATGTAAATTAATTACTAAATATGCACTTTTCCATTTCTCAACTAACTACAGATTAGTATACTAAGATATACCACACAACTGATTTATAATTAAATAAAACGCTAAAATTTGTAAATATATTGTCTATATTTAAAACACATTTGAATCTTTTTAATAAAATACAAACCATATTATTAAAATCCTATACTTTTTTATTTCTCTTCTAACGCTGCAGATAACTATCCTAACAAATACAAGAATACAGAACTCAAACATAAAGATACAACTAAGAAAGTAAGTATAATGACTCACTAAATTAAAAGCTAAAATCCAAATAAATGAGGACATTTTGTAACTAATTATACATATCTCCTTTCTATGTTTTACTACCACTACAGACAATTCGACAGACAACAAACAGAGAAAAATACTCAGAGAACCAAAGATACACAAAGCTAAGTAAGTATATTCAACATCTTCATTAACTAGTAACATGTTTAAAATGAAACACTGGTTTACATTTCTAAAACATAGGAAAATTTGTATATCAGAAACGACTACATAAGACTATACTACAAAAGAACAAACAACAACATTATACAATCAAAAAGAACACTTACAAAGTAAGTACCTCCAAATACAAAACTAAGAGTTAAAACGCCCAAAACAGCACATGTTCTAATTAATAACAGATGTCTACTTTTTTTCCCTCCTAAAACTACAGAAAACTCTACTGTCAAAAACAAGAAAATAAATTACCAATTCACAAAGATATTACAAAATAAGTGTGTATATATAATAACGAAAGTAACAGATAAAATGTTAAAAACCTAAAGACATGCTAACATTTCTAATAAATCTTTTTTTCCCCAGATACTACTACAGAATACTCTACTAAGAAATAACAGACAACTCTACTCCAACGTCCTATCTAAAAGTAACAAAGTAAGTATATTCACAAATTTTTTTAATATCCTAAAGTTATTAGCAGCCAATTTTATAGAAAAATTGGCCCTGAAACTCTAAAAATCTACAAAAGCAAATCATTAAAATTACTCTTATTTTTAGCTTACAGATCAGAGACAAACAGAAAACACAGCCAACAACCGAAGAATAAAGCATATCAAAATATTTCACAGATTTGAACAAACTGTAAGTATATACTAAAGTATTGTTTAATTAATTAATTTTATACACAAACATGACCATTTACATAACTAATAAATATATCTCTTGTAGATTTACAATCAACAAAATGACTGAGGGAGCAGAATTTGTGACCAGCCAGAAAGGAAAGCTATTACTCTGCTACATGGGTTACACTTATACCCAGGAGAAACAATATGGGTTGAAAGTAAATTGGAAATGTTGCAAATATTATTCTAACAAGTGTTATGGAAGGGCAACAACTAGAGAAGCAACTGTACTTTATACAAGGGAACACAACCACCCACCAAACATAACAGAAATAGAAGTTAGAACAGCATTAGAAAACATAAAAGAAGCAAGCACAGGTTCCCAAAAACCAACCAGTGTCATATTAAAAAAAGAAATTCCCAAAATTCCTAAAACAGCAACAACACAGATGCCAAATGTTCGTGCACTAAAAAGAACTATAGCACGAACAAAAAAAGTACTACTAATACCACAACACCTCCAAGAACATATAGTGATATAAGTTTAAATGCCAACCAAACCATAACTCTAAACAAACAACCATTTATCATTTACGACAATGAAAGCAACGATAAAAGACTTATAATTTTTGGAACAAATCTTAACTTAATAAAACTTCAGCAAACTCAATATTGGATGATGGACGGGACTTTTAACATTTGTCCCAAACCATTTTTCCAATTATACACCATACATGGCCTATATAATAACTGCAACATACCTCTTCTTTATGCACTACTACCAAATAAAACTAATTCCACATATATGGAATTATTAAATATAATCAAACAAAAAACTAATGACTATTCCCCAGAAAAAATAATCCTAGATTTTGAACAAGCAATGCTTTCAAGCATATTAAAATTACACCCCCATACCTGCATTCAAGGCTGCTACTACCATTTAAACCAGTGTATATGGAGGCATCTACAAAAGACAACCTTAAGTATAGAATATGCAACAGACTCATCTTTTGCATATCAAATAAAAAAACTCATTGCACTAGCTTATGTCCCAGAAACAGACGTAGCAGAACACTACAACATTCTAATAGATAGCCCCTTTTATAAACAAAATGAAGCTAAACTGAGTCCATTTTTGGACTACTTTGAAGACACCTGGGTAGGCAGACTCCATAGATCTGGCCACAGAAGAAATCCTAAATTCCTAATACCCTGGTGGAACGTTTACAAAAGCACCTTAAACGGAGAATCTAAAACAAATAACGCAGTGGAAGGTTGGCACAATGCCTTTATAAAATCAACTGGCAGAACTAAACCAAGTTTAGAAACATTCATTAAATGCCTTCAAAAAGAACAAAGCTACCAGGAGTTTAGAATGGAACAATCCATTACTGAACTACTCCCTAAAACATCTAAACAAACCAAACAAATGCACAAATACCTAGAACAACAAGTAAAGTTATACCCTAGTACTAAAGGAATTCTACCTAACAACGTTGATTTGTCTGCTTCACAAATATCCGTATCCCTTTCAGAAACTGATCTTGAGAACACCCCTGATATGTTTCCCGACCCCACACCTGAAGAAACCAGACAATTGAGAGGTAAGCGGGAGGGGGCTGTAAAAAAACGGAATACTAAAAACACCTCAGACCACACTATAAGCATCATAACATCTGAGCATCCAATATTGCCTACTGACACAAACGTCCCAGCTCCAACTAATTACCCCGTTCCCTCAACTAATAACGTGGTAACAATTCATCATGTTCCGCGTGATCCCTGTGATTTTCTAATGCCAGATTCACTAACTTCAGAACATATAGGAAGACAACGAGAAACAGCAAAATTAATTACAGAGATAGCGTTTCTTCTTGACTCCCACATACGTCCGTTAGAATCTAGACTTAGTAATATAGAGAGGCAGCTAACAAAAATCAGTGGCTCCTTACAATTTACATCCTCACAATCTCATACTAACCCCACTGTAAACCTAGAACACTCAGTTCCTAAGAAAACTGCAGCTGTACCTCCCCCACAGTCAAAAAAACAAACCACATCGATTCCTCCGACAAACCCTACCAATCTTAAGAAGTCGACTTCCACGCCTTTGGCCATCCCTTCTCAAGCTAATCTCCAACCATTATCCACTGTAAATCTCACCTCCACAAAAAATCCTGCTCCCAAAACACCTGCACTTAAAACACCTGCACCAACAAACCCTAAACCACCTCAAACAAAAAATGCCCCGAGAACGACAAGTGAACAAGTGCCCACTTTTAATTTACCACCTGAGGCCACCCCATATGTGGTAGTTATGACGGGGGTCCCCGAACTTATAGGTGAAGGGACAGAACCAAACTGGTCACTAAAGAACAAGGTCCAGTTTTGGCTGAATACTAATCGTCCCGTCCCGTCACCTTGGAAAAGCAAAAGCAAAATCACCTCAGTATCCAGGACCCCGTGGGTAGGTTATAGGAAAAAAACAATCCGAGGAGACTGTATAGTCATCACGTTCGAGGATCCCAACATAGCCGATTATATTTGCTCATGGGAACGTAACAATTCCTCCGGGGGGATTGTGACAAGACCCCTGTCTTACTTCTACCCGAAAAGGTTCAATAATAACAACTACCAACGTACTTTTGACAGCATGTGGAGGAAGCCTATTCCGCAACCATGGGAGCTTGAACTTGCCCCCCCCAATCCTGTAATGCGACTCACCGAACCTATTAACTTCCGGTACCTATCTAATCCGAACTATCAGCAGAGAGAAGTCCCATGGCAGATCGTGGGCCCTCAAAATAGATTTGGAAACTGGGAGCAATGGGAGAGACCACCTTACCAATCTTTCGGCCCCAAATATGAAGGCACCAGTAACGGGCAACACTGGCTAGGCTTCCCGACCGCGAACAGGTTTAGTGGCCTGGAAACGGTCGATTGACAAACATCTAAATCACCGGAGCCCCTATCAACTACAATAGCCCTTTTACCCCCAAACCAGGTGCCTACCCAATCTATACCACACAACTATAATGTCTCACAGCAGCTTGAACACACCCAGCTTTCCATGATTTTCTGGAACGTTGCTGGACTCCGTAACAAGATTGAGGATGGTTCGGCAGCAGTTTTCTTGAACGACTATCAAATCATTTCCATTCAAGAAACATGGGCAATAGCTGCTCTCCACCTAGTGGGATATAGAACTTTTTTCTCTCCTGCCCTTCCCAGTGTCTCAGGTAGACCCAAGGGGGGTCTGGTAATCTACATGGCCAACACTATTGTAGACATAAAGATCATCAAGACAGACCTTCTCCCGAACTTTCAGATCCTTACGTTTTCTGTAGGGAAAAAAACTCACATATCAATAGTAAACATATATAACAACCTGGATCCCGACAAATTTCTGATTATTCTTGACCAAATCCAAGACAAGTTAATAGAACATACCCACTATAAACAGAAAGCGGACTCTTCCTATGTAATTTGGGGTGGTTACTTCAATTTGCATCCTTGTCCAAACATTGATGTCTGTGGAATAGTAGACGACTCAGACATTCCTTTAACTCACTTTACCCACTCAGGAGTGGGGTCTGCTGTGAATAAAATATTATCAGACCTGGATCTCCTTATTCTGAACCCTGTTCAACAAACTATCAACAAACTCGAGCCAACATATAGAGGAAGGGGCCATGAGACCACTGTGGACTATATATTAATCACAGAAGCTTTAAAACCGCGTATTGGAACATTTAAAATCTTGGAAAACTGCCTTAGTGACCACTCCGCCCTCAGCCTTAGTCTCCAACTATATCACTCGAATCCTCTGATGGTAACTATAGCCAACACTTTATCACAGAATAGCCTCGAGTTGCACAAGACTAATGGCTTCACTATTAAATGGAATAAAGTGGACCCTAATATTCTTACGAAGAGACTTGTCACCCTCGCCTATAAAAACATTATGATCTGTCTTGATCCCCAAGTGGAGGCGAATCAAATTTTAGAAAATTTTAATACCATCATAGAATATGTCAAAAACCTGTTAACCAGATCTCATAAACAAAACAAGTCAAAGACCACAGGCTGGTTCAACAGAGATTGCACGAAAGCACAAACCAACTTGAGGAAAGCCCTCGGAGAAACTAATAGAGATCCAACAAAGATCCAAGGCCTTAGAAGAGAATATACTATTGCCAGAAAGACGAGGAAAAAAGAATTAAAAACATCCCTTTGGAAAGCATTACACACTAGTGCACTCGCGAAGGACTCCCAGGCTTTCTGGAAAATAGTCAAATCTCCTTTACTAACTGATCCCAGCGGACCAAAAATAGACGTGGCCATTGACGAGACCACATGGACGAGCCACTTTTTGAAAATCTTTCAATCTACATCTAACTGTGATTCGTATCAGGCTGTATACAATCCAGTCACCTTCCCTATCTCTCTGGAAGTTGACCTACAAGATTTCGAAAAAGCTTTATCCCTAAGTAGGCCTGGAAAAGCTCCCGGTCCCGATGGGGTCCCCGTTGACTTATTCAAATTTCTTCCCGCCCTCTGGACCCCAATAATTACGAGAGTTTGCATGGCAACGATGGAACTCGGATTGTTGGACTCATGGTCATCTTCAATAATGGTCCCCATTTTCAAGAAGGGGGACAGGCAAGACGTCAAGTGTTATCGCCCAATCTCCCTTCTTGACTCCCTAGGCAAAGTGGTCGGCAGAGTCCTCCTTGGCAAATTGCAACAGTGGGTAGCGGACGAAAACATTCTCTCTGACCTTCAGTTCGGCTTCAGGGAGGGTTTTGGAACCATTGACCAAGTATTGAATCTCTCCTTGCTTACATCTAAGTATACCCTCGCAAAAACAGGGACAATTTTCATGACATACGTGGATTTGTCATCCGCATTTGACTGTGTCTCACACTCTAAGCTTTGGTCGCTGCTGAGTAAGATGGGGGTAGATCCCCCTCTTCTGGACTATCTAAGGGAACTCTATAGCGGGGCCACAGCGAGAGTGAGGTTCGGTACAAGAGGAGAACTGACGGCACCGTTTGGGGTAGAGCGGGGAGTGAGGCAAGGCTGTGTTCTCGCCCCCTTTCTATTTTCATTATACACCAACGGTCTTGAAGAGTGTATGCTGAAGGGGGGAAGAGACCTCCCAAAAGCTAAAGATCGCCTGATCCCCGCTCTGCTCTACGCGGATGATGCCGTCATTTTAGCCCGAACCCCAATTGAACTACAGAAACTACTGACCAAATATGCAGATTTCATGGCTGCCCTGGACCTGCACATAAATGTAAAAAAAACCATTGTTATGGTGACAGGTGGCACAAAAAAACATGCAAAAACCATTTTTTTGAAAAAACAAAGAATCGAAAGAACCTCACAATACCCCTATTTGGGCATCATGATAGATGATGCCCTAAGCTGGAAACCGGCGGTAGAGGCCAGGAGACATCTTTTTAAAAGAGCGATCATGGCATTAGTGAAATTTTCAAATAGACTAGGGAAAAAACCCCAAGTCGAACTGCTTCAAATATATGCCGCAAAGTGGCAATCCATTGCATTATATGGTGCTGGGATCTGGGGGCATATTAACACCAGCCCTATTCAAAAAGAGGAAAACATCTTTACGCGATTCCTCCTATCAACATCACGAGGCACATCCATCTACGCCTCGCACATTGAATTGGGAATCCCCTTCATTGAAGACCTGATTAAAATCCAACCTCTAATGCTTTGGAGAAGAGTCTGGTTATCCGAAGAAAATAATTTGACAAAAAATATTCTTCGAGATATCATGGAGTTGGACAACGCAAAAAAAATACCCTGGCTCACATACATTAGAAAATTCCTCTATGATCTAGGGATCGAGAAATACTATAACAACCCAGAACTAATGAGTGAAATTTCTAAAAAAGATTTAAAACAAATAGCATTGGGTCATTTAGACTCCCTGAGACTAGTAACGATGGCCACAAAAAAATCTGCCGTGCATGCAATCCTGATTCAACAGACCTTGAAAATTCAGCCATATCTCACATTGGAGATTTCCACCTATGAAAAGATGCTCCTAACAAGGTTCAGATTGAACCTATTTTTCAGACTGGTGACTTTCCCTGATAAAAACAATTGGAGCACCCAAATGGTCCTGTGCCCTTGTGACGATCATTCTCACCAGTCTACCATCCACACAGTACTTTTCTGTAAGTTCTATCACCCACATCGAAAGACATGGCTTATCCCTTTATTAAAAAAATGGGGTCATAGGCAGTGTCGCCCAGCGATGCTATCACTTCAACTTTTGGATTCTGAATGTACGGTATACCATGTACTAAATTTTTTAAAATGTATCATGAGACATAGAAATAATTTGTAAAACCGTAATACACTACTTTCTGACTCTTCGTAATATTTTAAAAACCTAAATGTAATTGTTTTTTAAAACGAATGTTTTTAATATCATGTTATCTTTTATGGCTTTTTCAAATTGTAAAAACCGAATAAAGATCATTATTATTATTATTATTATTACTAAAGGAATTGAATACCTAAACTTAATTGCCAAAACACTACTCTAAATAAATAATACCACCAAACAAGTACATAAAAATGGAACCTAAGCAATTAAAACAACATCAAAATCTTTATTTTCAAAACTCTTAAATGTATGCAATATATTTCATATTTTTTGACATAAATATGCACACATTACTTACAATGCATTACTATAACACAGAACCAAATTTATAAATACATTACCCACCCACAAAAAATAAAAAAATAAAACAACTCACCAAGCATGTCGACAATCCAGGAAATCCTTCTCCCCCAAAATAATCCAGGTAGTGTAAAATGTTCCCAAAAAAAAAGCAAAACTGCAAATGTACCAAAAATCGATAATCCATCCAACAAAGATCCATTGGAAAACCATAAAAATCCCGAAAATTGTTATTGTTATCGGTATTGCCCATTGATTCCTATGGGCTTCAAGGCCCATAGGAATCAATGGGCAATACCGATTCGGTATTTACAGAATCTGTAATACCTACATCTCCCCCCTTCATATTTACCGACTCTTAAATACCGAATCGGTAAAATTCGGTATTTAAGAGTCGGTAAATATGAATTACCTACATCTGGCCCCTAGTGTGGATTGTAGTGGTTAAGAGAGCAGTCTTGAAATGTGTTGAAGTGGAGACTACCTGCAAACTTTTTTTCACAGAGCTCACAATTCATATTAATCCCTGCAAAATGTGACTTGGCTTGCATGCACCAAACCCATGCTTAGCCATCCCTACATTCCCTGACATATGGTGGTCACTTAATGAAGGTAACAAGTAGGATCTAAGCTTGGTAATAAAGGTAATAGATATTAACTTCAAAGCAAAGAACTAGAAGGATTGTGTACTTGTTTCTGATGACAACCCTAGATCTAGATAGTAGTAAATCTAGTAAATATTAGGAGCACTCTTCCAAGAGTCTTCTCCATTTGCTGGGTTCCAAACCCCGAATGAAAACTGGAAGGAAAAAGTTAAACTTTGAAAAGAGAGTGAGAGAGAGAGTGTGTGTGTGTGTGTGTGTGTGTGTGTGCGAGTGTAGGAAGCGACTTGAAAATCTTTCTGTAGCTAATCAGACCAGAGTTTGTTTTCTAAAGGGGGCACAGACTCCGCAGTATAATGTACCGTCTGTACTGTCTAAAGGGAGTTTCAGGACTGTATTTATAAATACATTACCCACCCACAAAAAATAAAAAAATAAAATAACTCACCAAGCATGTCGACAATCCAGGAAATCCTTCTCCCCCAAAATAATCCAGGTAGTGTAAAATGTTCCCAAAAAAAAAGCAAAACTGCAAATGTACCAAAAATCGATAATCCATCCAACAAAGATCCATTGGAAAACCATAAAAATCCCGAAAATTGTTCAAAAATAAAATAAACGCTCCAGGAAAACCGCAAAGTTTGAAGAAGTGTTAGAAATGCAGTAGTTAATAAAACTAAGAAACACTTCCTTAAAAAAAACGCTCCTTCCGAAATGGCAAACACCTAGAACAGAAACATATAAAACATACATTCCCACCCACATAAAACTACACATAAACAACCACTAACATTAGTATTAACATTATATTCCTAATACTTATACTTTAAACATCTATATAATAACTCTCCAAACAAGCCTAAAAAACGGTAAAACGACGTGTACCTACCACACGTAAATAAACAATAATAAATCCTGTAATACCACTCACTTAAATCTAACAACAATAAATATCACCACACTAGTCTCAAAAATAACATTAAATACACATAAAACATATAAAACAAACCTTACCTTAAGCGACGTTAAGTTTCTCCCAACCGCGAGCTGCTCTCCATCCAAATGACACAAAACGACCTAACCCGGTTACAAAATAAAAGACCCAAAAGCAACAAAATAGTCCATAATGACAAATATATGAATTAATCTGTGTAAAATGACCTTCAATATTTGCAAAATTAGTACAATATTTAACACAATGTTTTTTTTCTCCTTATAAGAAATAATTGTGAAATATGTAGTAAAACTGTAAAAATAAATATAATAACAAAATGTTTAATATTAATTTAAAAAATTTGAAAAATTGAATGTAATGTTACAAAATTTTGTTATGACAATTTTCAAAATGTATATAAAGAAACCTATGTTAAAAATAAAATGTATCGAAATACATTGTTAAAATAATTAATATTAATATATAAAATATTAATATTAATACAATATTTGCATTTACTAAGAACATATGTAACACTATAAAAATGTGATATGACATTAAACAATACTATGTTTTATTTTTCTCATGTAAAATATTATTTTACATTTATATAATGTTTTTGTTTCAAAAATATAAATATTTCACAAATGTCAATAATATATGTTGAAAATAATTTACTCAGCAAATGATACAATACCTAATAAATTTATATTGTTTGAAAATTTTTATTAAGTGTGTGTTTTACTATTAATATCATACAAATGTTTTTTTCCCATACACAAAATATAATATATATTATTTTATTATACATAAATCAACAACTCTTCCCAAATTATTCCACATATATATCAATTAGTTACTGCACACTAAATAAATATAATTTACTATTCCCACTCCAGTCTACATTAAATTGAAGTAGGTGCTGGACACTAATTAAATATAATTTACTATTCCCACTCCAGTCTACATTAAATTGAAGTAGGTGGTGGACACTAATTAAATATAATTTACTATTCCCACTCCAGTCTACATTAAATTGAAGTATGTGCTGGACACTAATTAAATATAATTTACTATTCCCACTCAAAACTGACCCAGAACCCTAAAAATACCCCTTTACCCAGAAACTGACCCTGAACCCTAAAAAGACCCCTATATCCAAAAACTGAAAACTGACCCTGAACCCTAAAAATAGCCCTTTACCCAAAAACAGAAAACTGACCCTGAATCCTAAAAATATCCCTTTACCCAAAAACTGAAAACTGACCCTGAACCCTAAAAATAGCTCTTTACCCAAAAACTGAAAACTGACCCTGAACACAAAAAATACCCCTTTACCCAAAAACTGAAAACTGACCCTGAACCCTAAAAATACCCCTTTACCCAAAAACTGAAAACTGACCCTGAACACAAAAAATACCCCTTTACCCAAAAACTGAAAACTGACCCTGAACCCTAAAAATACCCCTTTAGCCAAAAACTGAAAACTGACCCTGAACCCTAAAAATACCCCTTTACCCAAATACTGAAAACTGACCCTAAACACTAAAAATACCCCTTTATCCAAAAACTGAAAACTGACCCTGAACCCAAAAACTGAAAACTGACCCTGAACACTAAAAATACCCCTTTTTCCAAAAACTGAAAACTGACCCTGAACCCAAAAAATAACCCTTTACCCAAAAACTGAAAACTGACCCTGAACACTAAAAATACCCCTTTTTCCAAAAACTGAAAACTGACCCTGAACCCAAAAAATAACCCTTTACCCAAAAACTGAAAACTGACCCTGAACCCTAAAAATACCCCTCTACCCAAAAACTAAAAATGTACCCTGAGCACTAAAAATACCCCTTTGCCCAAAACCAGAAAACTGACCCTGAACCCTAAAAATACCCCTTTACCCAAAAACAGAAAACTGACCCTGAACCCTAAAAATACCCCTTTACCCAAAAACAGAAAACTGACCCTGAACACAAAAAATACCCCTTTACCCAAAAACTGAAAACTGACCCTGAACAAAAAAAATACCCCTTTACCCAAAAACTGAAAACTGACCCTGAACCCTAAAAATACCCCTTTACCCAAAAACTGAAAACTGACCCTGAACACTAAAAATACCCCTTTATCCAAAAACTGAAAACTGACCCTGAACCCAAAAAATACCCCTTTACCCACAAACTGAAAACTGACCCTGAACCCTAAAAATAGCCCTTTACCCAATAACTGAAAACTGACCCTGAACACTAAAAATACCCATTTACCCAAAAACTGAAAACTGACCCTGAACACTAAAAATAACCCTTTACCCAAAAACTAAAAACTGACCCTGAACCCTAAAAATACCCCTTTACCCAAAAAATGAAAACTGACCCTGAACCCAAAAAATACCCCTTAAAAAAAACAAAACCATATAATTTACTATTCCCACTCCAGTCTACATTAAATAGAAGTAGGTGCTGGACACTAATTACATATAATTTACTATTCCCACTCCAGTGTACATAAAATTGAAATAGGTGCTGGACATAAATATAGGAAATGTTTAATTGTTATATATGAAAAAACTTCTAATATTATAACAGTTTTAAATTAAAACTAAAAGACTATAAAACAATAAGATTTGTTTAAAATATTATATAAAATATATATATATATTTTATCATTTTTATACAAATCTAAATATTAAATGTAGAAAATAAAAATTAACAAATCAAATATCAAAAAGCGAAATTTATAAATTATAAAATCAAATGTAACAATATTTATAATTATTAATACATATATTTGTAAAATTGTTATATTTATTTTATAACAATATATGTATAATTTTTGTTTAGATTTTTTTATGTGTTATATATTGTATTATATTTCTAATGATTATATATTTATTAATAAATATATAATCTATATTTTGGAAATAGTATGAATACATATATTTTTCAATATCTTTACATATTTTATTTAAATTTCTAAAATCTATTTTGGATTTTTTATTTGTATTTTATAAAATTTTTAAATTTTTTATATTAATTATATATATATTTAAATTATATAATAAAAATTTCGCATTTTTTTTTATACATATAATTTTCCTAAATTGTTACATTTTTAATTTAAATTTCGAATTTCGAAAATCGAAAAAAAATTCAATTTAGTAAAACATTTTATTTAAATTTCGAATTTATAAATTCGAATTTTTTTTACATTTTTAAAAATGTTTATTTAAATTTTGTAATCATTATATTAATATTTTAAAAAATATATCATATTTTTGAAATATTATTTTATTTAAACATATATTTTTAAAACACTCCCCACCCTTATCCCCTATAAACCCAATAACCCGCTCCTAAAAATATATATGTATTTATAATTGTTATAAGATAAACAATATTGCGTAATTTCTTAAAATACATATATGTTACCAAAATTGTTAAAAAAAAAAAATTAATTTCGAATTTCGAAAATCGAAATTTTTTTTAAATTTGTAAAAAAATTTATGAAAATTTCGAATTTCTAAATTCTAAAATTTTTAAACTTTTGCAAAAAAATGTTTTTACATTTTATAATCATTATATTAATATTTAAAAAAATATATCATATTTTAGAAATATTATTTTATTTGAACACATATTTTTAAAACACTCCCCACCCTTATCCCCTATAAACCCAATAACCCGCTCCTAAAAATATATATGTATTTATCATTGTTTTAAGATAAAAAAAATAAAATATTTTTTATTCAATAACATTAACTGATTTCAATAAAATATTAACTTAATATGCATATTTTTTACTATTATATACTATTATACGATATTTTTTTTTTCCGATATTTTGTCTTCCGAAATAATTACTTTAGATATTATGATAAACATACTATTTACGATATTTTTGTATACGATATTTTTTTGTTCGATATTTTTGACCTACGATATTTAATGTTCGATATTATGTCAGTTCGATATAATAATTTCGATATTATGTCAGATTACCAGCGTAATCAATCAATGGGCCCCCCAAAGGCTAGGGCCCTTGGCCGGAGCCCACTTTGCCCATGCCTTAAGACGTCTCTGCAAGTTACTACTTTGACAGACTCCTCTCCAAGGGCCTGATGTAGGAGCCCTAATACCGGTCGGAAACGGCCGATTTCGGCCGTTTCCGACCGGTATTAGGGTTTTCTAATGTAGGAGCATGCTTTACAGAATCGGTATTTTACCGAATCTGTATTTACAGATTCGGTAAAATTACCAAATCGGCAAATACAGACTCGGTAAAAATACCGATTCTGTAAAAGCAAATGTAGGTAGCACATCTTTGAGTGCCGCAGGCCTTTCAGATTCGGTATTTTACCACCCAATCCAATTGGGTGTTAAAATACCGAATTCAGGTGTGCATGCACATGTGTGCATGCACACCTAGCCATGTGACAGACAGACATGCCCTTAGGGCATGTCTGTGTGCCACATGGCGCACATGCCTATTTTTGGGGTGCCAGAGGGTGTCAAAGTGACACCCCCTGCACCCTTGCAAAATTCGGTATTTACCGATTCTGTAATTACAGAATCGGTATTGCCCATTGATTCCTATGGGCTTCAAGGCCCATAGGAATCAATGGGCAATACCGATTCGGTATTTACAGATTCGGTAAATACCGAATCTTAACGATTCGGTATTTACAGAATCTGTAATACCTACATCTCCCCCCTTCATATTTACCGACTCTTAAATACCGAATCGGTAAAATTCGGTATTTAAGAGTCGGTAAATATGAATTACCTACATCTGGCCCCTAGTGTGGATTGTAGTGGTTAAGAGAGCAGTCTTGAAATGTGTTGAAGTGGAGACTACCTGCAAACTTTTTTTCACAGAGCTCACAATTCATATTAATCCCTGCAAAATGTGACTTGGCTTGCATGCACCAAACCCATGCTTAGCCATCCCTACATTCCCTGACATATGGTGGTCACTTAATGAAGGTAACAAGTAGGATCTAAGCTTGGTAATAAAGGTAATAGATATTAACTTCAAAGCAAAGAACTAGAAGGATTGTGTACTTGTTTCTGATGACAACCCTAGATCTAGATAGTAGTAAATCTAGTAAATATTAGGAGCACTCTTCCAAGAGTCTTCTCCATTTGCTGGGTTCCAAACCCCGAATGAAAACTGGAAGGAAAAAGTTAAACTTTGAAAAGAGAGTGAGAGAGAGAGTGTGTGTGTGTGTGTGTGTGTGTGTGTGTGCGAGTGTAGGAAGCGACTTGAAAATCTTTCTGTAGCTAATCAGACCAGAGTTTGTTTTCTAAAGGGGGCACAGACTCCGCAGTATAATGTACCGTCTGTACTGTCTAAGGGGAGTTTCAGGACTGTATTTATAAATACATTACCCACCCACAAAAAATAAAAAAATAAAATAACTCACCAAGCATGTCGACAATCCAGGAAATCCTTCTCCCCCAAAATAATCCAGGTAGTGTAAAATGTTCCCAAAAAAAAAGCAAAACTGCAAATGTACCAAAAATCGATAATCCATCCAACAAAGATCCATTGGAAAACCATAAAAATCCCGAAAATTGTTCAAAAATAAAATAAACGCTCCAGGAAAACCGCAAAGTTTGAAGAAGTGTTAGAAATGCAGTAGTTAATAAAACTAAGAAACACTTCCTTAAAAAAAACGCTCCTTCCGAAATGGCAAACACCTAGAACAGAAACATATAAAACATACATTCCCACCCACATAAAACTACACATAAACAACCACTAACATTAGTATTAACATTATATTCCTAATACTTATACTTTAAACATCTATATAATAACTCTCCAAACAAGCCTAAAAAACGGTAAAACGACGTGTACCTACCACACGTAAATAAACAATAATAAATCCTGTAATACCACTCACTTAAATCTAACAACAATAAATATCACCACACTAGTCTCAAAAATAACATTAAATACACATAAAACATATAAAACAAACCTTACCTTAAGCGACGTTAAGTTTCTCCCAACCGCGAGCTGCTCTCCATCCAAATGACACAAAACGACCTAACCCGGTTACAAAATAAAAGACCCAAAAGCAACAAAATAGTCCATAATGACAAATATATGAATTAATCTGTGTAAAATGACCTTCAATATTTGCAAAATTAGTACAATATTTAACACAATGTTTTTTTTCTCCTTATAAGAAATAATTGTGAAATATGTAGTAAAACTGTAAAAATAAATATAATAACAAAATGTTTAATATTAATTTAAAAAATTTGAAAAATTGAATGTAATGTTACAAAATTTTGTTATGACAATTTTCAAAATGTATATAAAGAAACCTATGTTAAAAATAAAATGTATCGAAATACATTGTTAAAATAATTAATATTAATATATAAAATATTAATATTAATACAATATTTGCATTTACTAAGAACATATGTAACACTATAAAAATGTGATATGACATTAAACAATACTATGTTTTATTTTTCTCATGTAAAATATTATTTTACATTTATATAATGTTTTTGTTTCAAAAATATAAATATTTCACAAATGTCAATAATATATGTTGAAAATAATTTACTCAGCAAATGATACAATACCTAATAAATTTATATTGTTTGAAAATTTTTATTAAGTGTGTGTTTTACTATTAATATCATACAAATGTTTTTTTCCCATACACAAAATATAATATATATTATTTTATTATACATAAATCAACAACTCTTCCCAAATTATTCCACATATATATCAATTAGTTACTGCACACTAAATAAATATAATTTACTATTCCCACTCCAGTCTACATTAAATTGAAGTAGGTGCTGGACACTAATTAAATATAATTTACTATTCCCACTCCAGTCTACATTAAATTGAAGTAGGTGGTGGACACTAATTAAATATAATTTACTATTCCCACTCCAGTCTACATTAAATTGAAGTATGTGCTGGACACTAATTAAATATAATTTACTATTCCCACTCAAAACTGACCCAGAACCCTAAAAATACCCCTTTACCCAGAAACTGACCCTGAACCCTAAAAAGACCCCTATATCCAAAAACTGAAAACTGACCCTGAACCCTAAAAATAGCCCTTTACCCAAAAACAGAAAACTGACCCTGAATCCTAAAAATATCCCTTTACCCAAAAACTGAAAACTGACCCTGAACCCTAAAAATAGCTCTTTACCCAAAAACTGAAAACTGACCCTGAACACAAAAAATACCCCTTTACCCAAAAACTGAAAACTGACCCTGAACCCTAAAAATACCCCTTTACCCAAAAACTGAAAACTGACCCTGAACACAAAAAATACCCCTTTACCCAAAAACTGAAAACTGACCCTGAACCCTAAAAATACCCCTTTAGCCAAAAACTGAAAACTGACCCTGAACCCTAAAAATACCCCTTTACCCAAATACTGAAAACTGACCCTAAACACTAAAAATACCCCTTTATCCAAAAACTGAAAACTGACCCTGAACCCAAAAACTGAAAACTGACCCTGAACACTAAAAATACCCCTTTTTCCAAAAACTGAAAACTGACCCTGAACCCAAAAAATAACCCTTTACCCAAAAACTGAAAACTGACCCTGAACACTAAAAATACCCCTTTTTCCAAAAACTGAAAACTGACCCTGAACCCAAAAAATAACCCTTTACCCAAAAACTGAAAACTGACCCTGAACCCTAAAAATACCCCTCTACCCAAAAACTAAAAATTTACCCTGAGCACTAAAAATACCCCTTTGCCCAAAACCAGAAAACTGACCCTGAACCCTAAAAATACCCCTTTACCCAAAAACAGAAAACTGACCCTGAACCCTAAAAATACCCCTTTACCCAAAAACAGAAAACTGACCCTGAACACAAAAAATACCCCTTTACCCAAAAACTGAAAACTGACCCTGAACAAAAAAAATACCCCTTTACCCAAAAACTGAAAACTGACCCTGAACCCTAAAAATACCCCTTTACCCAAAAACTGAAAACTGACCCTGAACACTAAAAATACCCCTTTATCCAAAAACTGAAAACTGACCCTGAACCCAAAAAATACCCCTTTACCCACAAACTGAAAACTGACCCTGAACCCTAAAAATAGCCCTTTACCCAATAACTGAAAACTGACCCTGAACACTAAAAATACCCATTTACCCAAAAACTGAAAACTGACCCTGAACACTAAAAATAACCCTTTACCCAAAAACTAAAAACTGACCCTGAACCCTAAAAATACCCCTTTACCCAAAAAATGAAAACTGACCCTGAACCCAAAAAATACCCCTTAAAAAAAACAAAACCATATAATTTACTATTCCCACTCCAGTCTACATTAAATAGAAGTAGGTGCTGGACACTAATTACATATAATTTACTATTCCCACTCCAGTGTACATAAAATTGAAATAGGTGCTGGACATAAATATAGGAAATGTTTAATTGTTATATATGAAAAAACTTCTAATATTATAACAGTTTTAAATTAAAACTAAAAGACTATAAAACAATAAGATTTGTTTAAAATATTATATAAAATATATATATATATTTTATCATTTTTATACAAATCTAAATATTAAATGTAGAAAATAAAAATTAACAAATCAAATATCAAAAAGCGAAATTTATAAATTATAAAATCAAATGTAACAATATTTATAATTATTAATACATATATTTGTAAAATTGTTATATTTATTTTATAACAATATATGTATAATTTTTGTTTAGATTTTTTTATGTGTTATATATTGTATTATATTTCTAATGATTATATATTTATTAATAAATATATAATCTATATTTTGGAAATAGTATGAATACATATATTTTTCAATATCTTTACATATTTTATTTAAATTTCTAAAATCTATTTTGGATTTTTTATTTGTATTTTATAAATTTTTTAAATTTTTTATATTAATTATATATATATTTAAATTATATAATAAAAATTTCGCATTTTTTTTTATACATATAATTTTCCTAAATTGTTACATTTTTAATTTAAATTTCGAATTTCGAAAATCGAAAAAAAATTCAATTTAGTAAAACATTTTATTTAAATTTCGAATTTATAAATTCGAATTTTTTTTACATTTTTAAAAATGTTTATTTAAATTTTGTAATCATTATATTAATATTTTAAAAAATATATCATATTTTTGAAATATTATTTTATTTAAACATATATTTTTAAAACACTCCCCACCCTTATCCCCTATAAACCCAATAACCCGCTCCTAAAAATATATATGTATTTATAATTGTTATAAGATAAACAATATTGCGTAATTTCTTAAAATACATATATGTTACCAAAATTGTTAAAAAAAAAATTTAATTTCGAATTTCGAAAATCGAATTTTTTTTTAAATTTGTAAAAAATTTTATGAAAATTTCGAATTTCTAAATTCTAAAATTTTTAAACTTTTGCAAAAAAATGTTTTTACATTTTATAATCATTATATTAATATTTAAAAAAATATATCATATTTTAGAAATATTATTTTATTTGAACACATATTTTTAAAACACTCCCCACCCTTATCCCCTATAAACCCAATAACCCGCTCCTAAAAATATATATGTATTTATCATTGTTTTAAGATAAAAAAAATAAAATATTTTTTATTCAATAACATTAACTGATTTCAATAAAATATTAACTTAATATGCATATTTTTTACTATTATATACTATTATACGATATTTTTTTTTCCGATATTTTGTCTTCCGAAATAATTACTTTAGATATTATGATAAACATACTATTTACGATATTTTTGTATACGATATTTTTTTGTTCGATATTTTTGACCTACGATATTTAATGTTCGATATTATGTCAGTTCGATATAATAATTTCGATATTATGTCAGATTACCAGCGTAATCAATCAATGGGCCCCCCAAAGGCTAGGGCCCTTGGCCGGAGCCCACTTTGCCCATGCCTTAAGACGTCTCTGCAAGTTACTACTTTGACAGACTCCTCTCCAAGGGCCTGATGTAGGAGCCCTAATACCGGTCGGAAACGGCCGATTTCGGCCGTTTCCGACCGGTATTAGGGTTTTCTAATGTAGGAGCATGCTTTACAGAATCGGTATTTTACCGAATCTGTATTTACAGATTCGGTAAAATTACCAAATCGGCAAATACAGACTCGGTAAAAATACCGATTCTGTAAAAGCAAATGTAGGTAGCACATCTTTGAGTGCCGCAGGCCTTTCAGATTCGGTATTTTACCACCCAATCCAATTGGGTGTTAAAATACCGAATTCAGGTGTGCATGCACATGTGTGCATGCACACCTAGCCATGTGACAGACAGACATGCCCTTAGGGCATGTCTGTGTGCCACATGGCGCACATGCCTATTTTTGGGGTGCCAGAGGGTGTCAAAGTGACACCCCCTGCACCCTTGCAAAATTCGGTATTTACCGATTCTGTAATTACAGAATCGGTATTGCCCATTGATTCCTATGGGCTTCAAGGCCCATAGGAATCAATGGGCAATACCGATTCGGTATTTACAGATTCGGTAAATACCGAATCTTAACGATTCGGTATTTACAGAATCTGTAATACCTACATCTCCCCCCTTCATATTTACCGACTCTTAAATACCGAATCGGTAAAATTCGGTATTTAAGAGTCGGTAAATATGAATTACCTACATCTGGCCCCTAGTGTGGATTGTAGTGGTTAAGAGAGCAGTCTTGAAATGTGTTGAAGTGGAGACTACCTGCAAACTTTTTTTCACAGAGCTCACAATTCATATTAATCCCTGCAAAATGTGACTTGGCTTGCATGCACCAAACCCATGCTTAGCCATCCCTACATTCCCTGACATATGGTGGTCACTTAATGAAGGTAACAAGTAGGATCTAAGCTTGGTAATAAAGGTAATAGATATTAACTTCAAAGCAAAGAACTAGAAGGATTGTGTACTTGTTTCTGATGACAACCCTAGATCTAGATAGTAGTAAATCTAGTAAATATTAGGAGCACTCTTCCAAGAGTCTTCTCCATTTGCTGGGTTCCAAACCCCGAATGAAAACTGGAAGGAAAAAGTTAAACTTTGAAAAGAGAGTGAGAGAGAGAGTGTGTGTGTGTGTGTGTGTGTGTGTGTGTGCGAGTGTAGGAAGCGACTTGAAAATCTTTCTGTAGCTAATCAGACCAGAGTTTGTTTTCTAAAGGGGGCACAGACTCCGCAGTATAATGTACCGTCTGTACTGTCTAAAGGGAGTTTCAGGACTCAAATCGATCACGCAAGTGTTTTGTCTGAGGTACAAAACTACACACATACCATAGAATTTCCAGAGAAGAAGGGCCTTTTCCATGAAGTATTTCCAGAGCATGAGGTGTTTTTTCAGTCAGCCTGGTCTCCAAGAGCACTAAAGATTTTTTACAAATATTTAATAATTAATTACCAGCAAGTTACTACTTTGGCAGGATCCTCCTCCAGCGTGGAATGTAGTGGGTGAGAGAGCAGCCTTGCAACAAAGTGAGGGGAAAAACTGCCTAAATCTAATAAATCAATGGGCTCAGGTGGAGTCCCAAATATGCAGTCATAAACCCGCGTGACCAGTCCTAATCACAACATCAGAGTATACATGTTTAGAAAAATAATTTGATGTTTATTTTTTTATATACTAGTATCAAATCAAATCAATATGAACAATTCTAGTACAGGCATAAAAAATAATTAACTAATTCAACCCAAAGCCCACACATCCCTTCAGTCAAGCATATCCAACCACACATACTCATACGTTCTTCATTTATCCTTCTCACACCACAGCCAATTTGCCAGTTGTAATAGATGAATACAGTTTCCGTAAGGTCTCAAGAAGAAATAGAGACTAGATGAAGAAATAGCAGGACAATCTTCAAGCGCCAACGCGCGTTTTGGTGTTTGGCCTGGACTTGGGCCACACCTTCATCAGGGCACACAATGGAAGGGAAGGGGACAACATCACAAATCTAATAATTTAGATCGATAGCTCCAGTCGGGAGATAAGGCGGGGTAGGTCTGACTGGGCAATCCGGATCAGTCAGAGGATCTTTATGGAAATCGCCACGCTGTACAGCTCGAGGGATGAACTGCATGCGTAAAAAGATTTGGTATCGTGCATCTGTATAAACACAATGCAAGCGGGGCATGATCCGCAGTGGGCGCCGCCCCTAGGAATCGGGACAACACCCAACCGGAGGGCTGGAGTTAGTCAAACGTCTAGTTGAAAGTCAGGTGAAAATTTACAATCAGACTCTTTTTAATGTCTGATACAGGGTCATACTACCTGGTCCGGGACTGGTAAGAGCACTCGTGGAATGCTGATGCAAAAGTGTTCGCCGGTATACAGGGCAGCAGGTCGACGTCCAGCCGGATAAGGCAAAATGAAGGACAGATTTTTCTAAACATGTCTACTCTGATGTTGTGATTAGGACTGGTCACGTGGGTTTATGACTAATTGTGCATATTTGGGACTCTAGCTGAGCCCATTGATTTATTAGATTTAGGCAGATTTTCCCCTCACTTCGTTGCATATGATTCCCCTGCCTTTCTGCCTAATATTAGCTTTCTCAGGGGGCCCCTTGTTTATTGGTGAGAGAGCAGCCTTGACATGTGTGTGAAATGGAGAGCTTCTGCAAACTGTGCTTCACAGTACTTGCAATTCATATTAATCCCAGCAACATGTGACTGCTTGCATGCGTCAACTGTGGAAACTAGTTGCAATGGCTGTTAGCCTCAGCTGAAGCCATTTTTTTTGTGGCAGCCATTTTAGTTAGCCATGTACTCGCCATGTGCTTTCTCCCTCTTCCAGAGTATTGCACATGCTCAGAATGGTCTAGCTGGTAGAATGCACCTGCTCCTAGTGTAGAACTGTCAGGCTATTCTTACTGATGTAAGGAGAAATATCTCCCCTCCCACTTTGTTGAGCAAGCAAATTTTGTATTCCCATATTTGTCAATAACCATGCTTGTATGTGCCAGGACCCCCCCTTGGTTTTATGCTGACTATGTAACAAATGCATATATAAGGCCCCTGTTCTCTGTACTCCTTAGACTGTCCCATAAAGTGGCCTGAGGGTACTGCGTGACGCAGTCTCCCTCATGTGAGGTGAATAAATATGTCTTTTTATATTACAGCTTCTGTGCCAATCTCTTCTTTGTTGGTTTAAAGACCGGGTGTATCAGTGAACCCCTTAGAAGGTTTTTTCTTCTACAAAATGGCGCCTGAACGTGGACCTCATCGGAGAAGCGGCTACCCAAGGGAGTGGTCTTGATGGGAGACAGGAATCTACTGAGGAGGACAGGACAGGAATCTACTGAGGAGGTACCCTGCGCACGGAGATTCTTTGTCTCTGCAGACCCATATGTTTCTGGTTTCCCTGAATCTGGCTCTCCAGGTTAGCCGCTACCGACTGAGATCTTCTTAGGCGTGAGTATTCTAAAACGACCGTTAGGTCACTCAGAACTTGGCAGTGCGAGGCTGGAGATTTGTGCTTGGTAAGGTAGTCGACATTTGATTTGTTTGTTTGGCCAAAGACTTTGAAATTTTGAAATATATGTAAATTGCAATTTATGTAGGCAGGTAATGAAGAGATTTTTCTCTAAATTGTGGAAATTCGTAACTGCACATATTGGGGTTGATTCCGATTCGGGAAAAAACGCTCCGAATAGCTGTTCGGAGCGTTTTTCCCGTACGAATCGTACCCTGCAACGTCCCCCGTACATACGACGAAGTACGATTCGTGCCAGGAGCCGTACTCCGAACGAGTCGTACAAGACACCGTATGACTCTAATCTCCATACAATTATCCCTCGGAACACGCTGTACGCGACATCTGTACGGTTCGCAGCTGGTTTTTACGACCCAGCAAGTACGATACGTGTCGGGTACGCACCGTACGACCCTTTTTCTACGGGAGCTGAAACGAGCCGTACCCCCATTGTACGATTGGTGTACGAGCCGTACCCCCATTGTTCGATCGGTGTATGAGCCGTACCCCATGTACGATGGGGGTATGGCTCGTACACCGATCGTACGATGGGGGTACGGCTCGTACACCGATCGTACAATGGGGGTACGGCTCGTACACCGATCGTAAAATGGGGGTACGGCTCGTACACACCAATTATCGCAGCCGTACCCCATGTACGATGGGGGTACGGCTCGTATACCGATCGTACAATGGGGGTACGGCTCGTACACCGATCGTACAATGGGGGTACGGCTCGTACACCGATCGTACAATGGGGGTACGCCTCGTACACCGATCGTACAATGGGGGTACGCCTCGTACACCGATCGTACATGGGGTATGGTCCGTACACCCCATGATCGCAGGGGTACGGTGCGTACCCCTGCGATCATGTGGTGTACGCACCATACGGTGTGTATGTGTTTGTGTGCTTTTCCGTACGACTCGCCCTTACCTGATGTGGACCATACGAATCACGTCCTCATACCCTGGTCCGGATCGTACTCATCGGGTCATACGGCAAGTGTACGAGTCGTACGGTATGTGTACGAGTCGTACGGTTCACGGTTTCAGCCTTGCAATACGTACGGATCGCGATGATTCTGACGGATTCACGGAATACGGATCGTACTTTGCGACTCGGACGGACGGGTACGATTCGTACGGAGAGGGCTCCGGATACAAATCGCACGGACGTTTTTTTTCCCGAATCGGAATCGACCCCATTGTGTTAAGTGTCACTGCTGTATAATATTGTATATGCTACAATATTTTTGGCATGCCTGTTTTAAGTGCACATCGAAGAATGTGCTGCTTTTTTTTGAGGTACCAATGTGAATCTTGAATGAACTCAGCCGGTTCCCCTAGAGGGGATACCTAAATAGGTTTAGGTATATTAAAAAAATATTTCTTCCATGGTGACTAAGTACCCCATGGAACTAAATGTATACATAAAAGGATCCTGGTCTGTGCACTTAGTAACATTCATAAGTGGTGATATGCAGAGCGCTTTGAGTGTTCTGCCAGCCAAACTGGCAAGTTTGGTGTATTTTGGCTTCTTGAACATGGAACAGTCATTGGGCCGTTTTGGTGCAGTCTTTTGACTGACTGAATTATTTTTAAAGCGCGCTTATGCCGAGGCGTCTTGGCGCTGTAGAAAGAAGAAAATACAGATGGCAGTTAGGGCATAGAAAAGAGCCAGGTTTTTAACGCCTTCCTGAAACTTGTTCTGTTCTTGTCGGACCGTAGCGCGAGGGGCAAGGTATTCCACAATTTGGAGGCCTGATAGGAAAAGGATTTTCCATCCCATCGGGCACTCCTTATTTTTGGCAGACAGATCAGATCTTGACTTGCACCTTGACACCTTTTTAGAGCTTTTCTTGTAAGTATGGGTTACAATTAGTATTTACAAATGGTTTGCTTTGAATACAGTCTATGGGCTGTCTCTTGTTCTTGTCCTAAGTGTTGATTTGTGAGTTGATTGTGTGTTTGAATGTCTATGTGGTTTATGATTTGACACCGGAGGTACTTGTGTGAGTGAGTAGCGATTGCGCTCTTTGTGTAAGAATGGCTAGCCTTAAGCACGCTGTGTTGTGTGTTCTAAGTGTATGACCCTCTTCTGAAAATGTCTGGAATGAGCTCAATTTGTTTTTGTCATCATTCTGTTATACAAAATGTCATTGAATGAATTCAATTTAAAAAAAACAAAATCCAGAAATGAATTATGTAACATATGCTAAATAGCTGCACGCTACCATTAAAATTGAAACAGTAAGAAACTATGGCTGTGTGCAAATTGCCACACTGGTAAAGATAAATTAGAATTCACATTCAATAGGAATAAAATAGGCCTCATAGAAAGGAAAAAAAAACTAAATTGTGTGCTTTGCAATAATTAGGACTAAAATAGCAAATGTTACAGCATTCTCCTTAGATACATTGTATTAGATATTAAAAGGCATTCACATTATTTGAGTAATTAGTTGCTGTAAAATAAAAGTGTCTCTTTCACCACATTGCACAAAATGATAGATTTTGACTGGCTTGAAATGCCTGACTTTTAAATAGACTGTGACCGTGCTTACATTTTAACACTAGAAAAAAGGCTTTCAAACAGCTGTGTTTAAGCTGTGGAAATTGGCGCCTGCTGGTCAAGAGCACAGCTGAGTCAATAACACATGGCTATTCCTGGTCACAAGCCATACAGAAAAACTGCTGGGTCAACTAGATCTTAAGTTAGTGCAAACCTAGTATAAAGGCGTGCATTAAAGACTGCTGATTTTAAAAATTAGAAAAGACAGTTTCATTATTTTGGATAACAGAGATAAGATTAAAAGTAGGGATTGATTTCTTGTTGCCTTTTTACATAAGCACATCTGTGGTTCTGATGTTAAATAATTACTGTCCTTTAAAAAGTGACGCAGAATGTTCATGTTTCAGTAAGGCTTCTGTGCTTAAGTGTTATAAATGAATGTGTTTAAAGGCGAAAGGGAAGGAATGAGGCTTGCTTTTCATATGTGAAACCATCAAAGGGGTTGGTGATCATTATAAAATGAAAACATTTTTGACTATATGAGGACATTTTTTTATTATTAAAAATAATTTCACTAAAATCATTTCTTCATCTCTATAATGTCTAATAATCATACTGGGAACTCCTAGCTTCAAAGTTGAAATGTTAGCAGTATTTTCACCACAATGGGGGAACTAAAATGTAAAATGTCACTTTACCCAGGCATCCAAAACTCATTTTTATTAGGGTGTACCTTATACATTTCCGGTTCCCCATCCCTGTGACATCTAGAGGAGACCCTGGGGGTCCCTAATATGCCACAACATTGCAGGTAATCCATTTTAAGTGCCCCTACTACCAAAGTCGAATTTAGGCAAAATTTACTTTTTAAAAGCAGTTCTGCCACTCAGGGCCGTTTCCAATCTGGTCTCAGGCTTCAGTAATGCACATATGCAAGTACAGAACAAACAGCTGACCTCTATACAGCTAGAAAAGCACACCACACACTGCACATAAATAAAAAAATAAGTATATAAAAAACAGCAGAACTTATTATCCTACCTTTAAATTAATGGCAAACAGGTACGGAACAGGACTGCCTTTCAGCAGTGAGTCTTCAGAGTTACTTGAAGTGGAAAAAAATGCATGGAAAAGCCTTGCACCAAAATAGGACAGCTGGTAAGGGTTAGAGGTCGAGTTCTGCATTTAGCAGCCTAGCAGAGCTAAGGGTAAGGTTTGCTTTGACACTTCGATCTCTGAATAAAATTCTGAAAGTAGAGATGACAGCGCAGGGAGAGAAAGAGAAGCTTTGCTTACCATTTTAAGTTTTGCGCAGTTATATGAACAGAGGAAATGCAGTAATGTATGTGGGCCCTGAGTAGAGCATATCTCTGCCATGTATATAAAAATAATGGTTTTAGCTTAAAGATTACTGTGCAAGTGCTGAGATAAGGTGGCAATGGGATTTAGTTTGCATTAATTCGCCCTCATGTTATATTAGTACAATTGCTAAAGGAATTGGTAGTTGGTTATTAATGTTTCCTAGCTAGCTCAATGTGCTATTTACCTCCTACAGGTTTTTTTTGTGCCCAGCTGCCACAAATAGAGGTAGATAATGTCAACAGAAGGTACACCTGTTTCAGGTTTCCTACTGACGAAATGGGGGAAGGAGGTTAGCTCCTCTGCAAATTAAGGGTAAGCAAATGTATGTTTTCTCTCTCTTTTTCTCTCTCACTGTCTTTTGAGCCTGTGTGGGAAATGGCCATGAGACATTTAATTGGCTATTTAGTAATACTGTTTTAAAATTGTTGGCATAAATAAATAAATATGCCATGTTGCTGCCCATCCTGTCTAATGAAATTGTGATAGGATGAGTAGTCTAGATTGCAGTTTCCTTATTTGACCTTTAAGGGGAACTAGATGTTATTCTCATGCTATATACAGTTTTGCATGGGCATTGCTAGTCTATTATTAGTTAGTCTGTGTTAAATAAGCTGACAGCCCTTATTAGAGCTGGTGAATAGGGTTTTTTTTCTTTGTAAATGATGTTGCATAGTCTGGATCTGAAAAGTAGAATGCAGGAAAGATGCCCATGTGATCCTCAGCAAACATTTTTGAAGGAAAATAGTGTTTTATAGGAGTTTGTTTGTTACAACATGTTCTGCTGGAGAACTGTATGTACCCACTATGTTGAAGTTTTCTTAGCTCTTCATGTAATAAGAATTCCTGTTAAATTAGCAGTTTTAGATTTTCCTGCTGCGCCTATAACATGAAAGCATGACCCTAAGTGTAAAATGTAGGTGCTTTTATTAAGAGAAATAACTTTAGAAGTGTCTGCAGTCCTGTATAAATATTGCAAGGTTTATGAGTAAAAGTGTAGAACATTTCCTTTTTTCTTGAGGTTCTTCAGATGAGTAATATAGGAATAGACAAATGTAAGGATTTGGAGTGTGTCTGTATTGTTTTTCTTTTTTCCTCAGAATTTAATAAATAAACAAAGACTTCCTTGGCTGCTTGGGATTGGGAGTAACAAATTCAATCATTTAACCTATTACTCTTGTCAGTTCACCAAAGAGTTCCTTTTATACTTGCCAATAGGTCCAGGCTGTTGTTTTTTTTACTCTCAGATAGATGAAAGTGGTTCTTGGGTGCCTTGCTAATGTATGGGGCACCCCAAGACTAAAGAAGTATTCTGAGACTATCCTCTGTGTTGATAGATTATTTGTATATCTTGTCTAAAGACTTTTTGTTCTGTCCATCAATAGATATTTGCTGCCCTGCAACCATTGGCAGAGGGGCCCGGACATCAGATCCAGCCTGGGAGTCAGCACCAGTCCAGCTTGGAGCCAAGGTGAAGGGAACCAGCACAGGCGTTGCTATCAACTTGGACCTCAGTGAAGGTAGAAGGCAGGAAGCACTGGGACGTGAAGTGTGCACCCCTGCCACTGTCTTGGGCGAAAGACGGGGTCACAAATCAGGAAGGAGAATTCGTGGATCAAGTTTTTGATGCCCAGCTGAGAGAGTCACAGACCGACAAGGACAACAAGGAGGCTTTGCTTGAGGTTACCACTTTTGAAACAAGGGTTGCTTCAGAGATCCCAGCATCACCCCCCTGAATCCAGGTCCCAAAGTGAATGAAAGTTTGCACCTTTGTTTGTTGATCAAGGGTTCACTGGGTACTATCTGTGGCCCCAACAAAAGAGCAGTGCGCCAGCGGAGCAATACAGGAGTTAGGAAAGGATTTGAGTTTAGGATACAGATGCTGTGTCTCTGGTGCCTGTTAGATTAAAGTGAAGAAAACTGGTGCACTGCCTGAGACACTGGACTGGATAGTTGAGGGCATTTGCACTGGGGGGGGGGGATTGCCCTATCCTGAAAGAAGAAACTTTACCCTTGAAACTGGGCCATGATTGTTCTTGAGTTGCGAGTTGTGCAGATCCACCGTGGGAACAACAACAGACACAGGGAGAAGACTCCCCTCTGGCTGGTTGTACAGCGGCTTCAATTTCCCAAGGACTTCTTTTGTTAGTAATGTACCCTTTTGGCCATCCCATTTTTGAGGAGGAGCAGCCTTTTGCCGCTCCTCGTCCTAATTCCTATGGCCCTGTGTGGCCCTCCTGGTCCCCTGCAGCCAGGATTGTTTTTGTAATAATATGTCTGACTGCTTTAATATTTGCATTAGGAATAATGTTTATTCTGCCAGAGAAACGTTCTTCTGAGCAGTTGACAAATGTTAGTTTGCCCTTTCCTTGAGTATATTGATTGATACTCTAGCCCTCATAAAAGGAACACTGGAAAAGTCTTTTGAAAATGTTTTTATTAGATATGTGCTGTTGCCTATTCTGAAATTCAAATAGATGGTCCTGAAATACATAGGAGCCCTGAAAATATTTTTTACATGGAATTGGATTGTTTGGATAAACTTAAATTTGCTTTCTGCTTGGGGTTGAAAAATATTGATAATTCTGTTTGTAATAATAGTCATTACTCTCTCCTGCTATCTGTATGACCCAATGCTCTGTTCCCTTTGTACTCCTGCTTATACCTTATATATACCTGCTTAATGAAATGTTTGTAATGTAAATGCCCACCTAGCAATGGATAGGATATTAATGAATTTATGAGAATAAATGTGCAGAATATTTTCTATGTTTCTTCTAGATCATAACGGATGTCTTCAGCTAAGGCTAAAACGGCCGTCTGTGGAAACTAGCTGCAATGGCTGTTAGCCTCAGCTGAAGCCATTTTGTTTTGTGGCAGCCATTTTAGTTAGCCATGTGCTCGCCATGTGCTTTCTCCCTCTTCCAGAGCCTTGCACATGCTCAGAAAGGCCTAGCTGGTAGAATGCACCTGCTCCTAGTGTAGAACTGTCAGTCTATTCTTACTGATGTAAGGAGAAATGTCTCCCCTCCCACTTTGTTGAGCAAGCAAATTTTGAATACCCATATTTGTCAATAGTCATGCTTGTATGTGCCAGGACTTCCCCTTGGTTTTATGCTGACTATGTAACAAATGCATGTATAAGGCCCCTGTTCTCTGTACTCATTAGACCGTCTCATACAGTGGCCTGAAGGTACTGTGTGACGCAGTTTCCCTCATGGGAGGTGAATACATTTTTTTTTTATATTACAGCTTCTGTGCCAATCTCTTCTTTGTTGGTTTAAGGACCAGGTGTATCAGTGAACCCCTTAGAAGTTTTTTTCTTCTACACAACCACTTTTGGACCGGTGAGTAGCAAGAACTCATTCGCACCAGGGGTGCAGCCTAGTCAGTGAGATTCTGGGGGTAGAAGTCTAATGCACCCTTCTAAGAAAGATTGGTCATCAAGCAGGGGTTAGATGAGTAAATGACGAGCAGGAGAATAGTAGGGGTTTTGTTTGTTAAAAGAGGTGAACAGAAAAAAGGTGATTTTAGAAAATTATTTATCATTCCCGAAGCCTTTCAAATGTATCTGTTCACTATTATCCTTTTCCACATTACAGATTCATTAAAAGGCATTAGTTATAAAATTCCTTCATGATAATTGCCTTTTAATGCATATATATGAACCCTTCAGCAGATATCTTTACCTATTGGCTTCATTTTGCTTCTTCCTACCACAGCCCAAAGAATAAGGCGGTGGCCATTGTACCAAGACAGAACTTATAGTGGCACTCATCAAAGCTGTTAACAACAGTAAAAGCAGCATGACTTAACCTGTTATTAAATGCCCCTTTGGTAATATAATGCACTGCTAAAATGTCTTTTCAAATGTTCCATAGTAATCAAGACCTTGTACTGAAAGTTTCGATATTGATTCATCAGCATACACCAGCATTGCATATTTACTTATCGTAAATATGCAAATGCTGGTGTATGCTGATGAATCAATATCGAAACTTTCAGTAAAGGTCTTGATTACTATGGAACATTTGTAAAGACAAACAGTGATTAATAGTACCTATATATATTAGGTTAAGTCAAGTGCCTTCTACCGTGTTGTTGGGGAACAGCTTTTATGAGTGCCACTATAGTTATGTCTTGGTACAATGGCCACCGCCTTATTCTTTGGGCTGTGGTAGGAAGAAGCAAAATGAAAGCCAATAGGTAAAGATATCTGCTGAAGGGTTCATATATATGCATTAATAGGCAATTATCATGAAGGAATTTTATAACTAATGCCTTTTAATGAATCTGTAATGTGGAAGGATAATAGGGTGTGGAGAACAGCCCAAAAGAATGAAAAACGAGTACTGCAATACTTGAAATTTGTGGAAATTACTTCCTAATTAGTGTTGGAGAAGTGCACAGTCTAGTTGCTGGATGAGTGAAATTGACACGGGACTGGTTCATAATATGCCTGTGGTTCACACAATGGAATTATGCTCCAGTTGAAGGCTTTAGCTGAAGCGTGTCAGTCATGTTAGTTTGTAAGTCGTTGTGTATTTTCTTCTTTTTTTACCCACACTATGTAATGGATTACCCACTTACAGACCCACTCAGACACATTCAGACACTCATGCTCCTACCCACAGAACCACTCAGACACTCATGCACCCAGTTATAGGTCTATTCAGACACTGGCACACCCACTAACATACCCACTCGGACTCACGCACTCTCTCACTGACCAACTTAGACACTCACGCACCCTGTCACAGACCCACTCAGACATGTTTGCATACACTCAGAGACCCACTCAGACACTGATGCACCCACTCACACATGCACTCATGCTCCCACTCACAGCCCCACTCAGACACTCATGCACCCACACAGACACTCACACACCTACTCACTGACCCACTTAGACACTCTTGCACCCACTCGCAGACCCACTCAGACACTCATACACCCACTCACAGACCCACTCACTCATCCACCCATTCACACACCCACTCAGACACTCACATACCCAGTCAGAGACCAACTCAGACACTCCTGCATCCACTCACATGGCCACTCGGATACTCATAGGTTCACTCAGACATCCACTCAGACACTTAAGCACCCAGTCACAGACTGAGTCAGGCATTCGTGCACTCACTCATGAGTTCCTGGAACGTAATAGTTAGAAAATTAACCTTTAAAAAAACAAGGGACCTTCACTGCCCACCCGACGTGGAAGGGAGTTCATAGACTCGTTTCGGGGACTGCATGATGTGAGGCTCCTGAAAATCAGCCCAAAAGCCGACAGGAAAGCCGACAGGAAATTAAACACAATACTGACATCACTGGTATAGGATTTAATAATGTACAGGTTAAACTAGCCACTTACGCGGACGACATTCTGAAAGTTACAGAAAATCCTGGTCCCTCAATTAAGGCACTTCTGTATACTATAGATAGTTACTCTGAACGCTCTGGCTACAAGCTGAACAGAGAGAAATCTGAAGTCAAACCTTTAAATATACACAGTACAAAAGAGATTTTAGGTGATTCAGGTCTGACATGGCAACTCGGATATAGTAAATATCTGGGAGTCGAGTTTGGAGCAACATAATTGATAGGTTACACCATAATGAACTCACTACCCTAGATACAATTAAAAAAACAACTAGAGAAATCGTCCCCCAAATTCATCACCTGGTGGGGCAGGTTCGACGCAATAAAAATTATGAACACCCCGCTAGTCAATTATCTCATCAACATGTTACCCCTCTTAATATCCAACGACTTCCAATACAAACTAGACAATCTCATCTTGAAATTCATTTGGCAAGGTAAGAAGGCTAGAATAGCCCTCAAAAAGCTCAGGCTAGATAAATCTCTGGGGAGTGTTCACCTGGCCGATTTTAAAACATATCAAACTGCCTTCCTAGCAAAGCAGGGATCATATTGGATTTTCCCCCCTAGCAACTACACACCACTATGGTTGTAAATTGATACGATGCGTAATCAAGAGAGAGAGGTAGGACCAGAAAGCTAGTCCATGTCCCCGGTTAATATATGATTAAATCAAAAAGAGACTAGCTCAAGTTACTTTAGGGGAGGGGGAAGACTCTGGTATGTTTTGTCACGGAGTGTGAACACCCGGCAGGTGTGTTCAAAAAGCCCTCACCCACCAACCTAGTTGGTGGCATGCTTCATCATCGGGCCCACCCAGTGGCACCTAGCGTGCCCCGGGTGTGCTTCAACGCCTGACTACAGCGGAGCTGGTATATTGCTGAGTGTGCGGTGAAGATAGTTAAGGAAGTGATGTTAAAACGGCTGGACGGTGGTCCCAGTACCCGAGGGTAAAATTAGACTTTAATACCTGGGCCTCCGTCAGCGGTTAAAAATAAGGCAAGGGGATGTAAGGGGCGAGTTACGTGAGAGGTCGTAACTCGCCCCTTACATCCCCTTGCCTTATTTTTAACCGCTGACGGAGGCCCAGGTATTAAAGTCTAATTTTACCCTCGGGTACTGGGACCACCGTCCAGCCGTTTTAACATCACTTCCTTAACTATCTTCACCGCACACTCAGCAATATACCAGCTCCGCTGTAGTCAGGCGTTGAAGCACACCCGGGGCACGCTAGGTGCCACTGGGTGGGCCCGATGATGAAGCATGCCACCAACTAGGTTGGTGGGTGAGGGCTTTTTGAACACACCTGCCGGGTGTTCACACTCCGTGACAAAACATACCAGAGTCTTCCCCCTCCCCTAAAGTAACTTGAGCTAGTCTCTTTTTGATTTAATCATGTAAATTGATACGGCCATCTTAGATAAACCAAACCCACTCACTCTTTTAACCACTAATTCCACAATTCTAGTTAGATCTACATCAATATTTAAAAATGCAAAAATCTCCCTACTAAAACTGGACAAGAACTCCACTCAAGCATAAGACTCTCTCAATCATGGAATCTCTATGGAACAACCGTAATATTAAGTACAAGGGTAAACCCATTTGCTTTGAAGCTTGGATAAATAAAGGCATCTTTTTCCACCAACAACTGGAAGGCTCAGTATTTCCCTTAACTTTCTCGGAAATCCAAAGTAATTACGAATTTGATAATATGGAATTTTATAACTTTCTTAAAATTAAAACTGCCTTATTGAAGTCTGGGCTGCATAGACAAACCTTGTCTCTCCCTAACTTCATTACTAAAATTAACAGCTTGGGACATCAAGTTTCCCACATCTGTAAACTTCTACATCCTAAATCCACGAACTTGAATGGAAATCTAATTACGTTTCGGGGAACAACACGCCTCTAGCCCCAAATCTGAATCATAGTGCTCACAAATATGGAAATAAGTTACCTACCCAAAAATGTCCCCTTTCTTATCACAAACAAAACTTTGGCACCTCCCTAAAGCTTACTGTACCCCTGCACGCCTACACAAGAAGCATCTACGGCCACACCCAACTAGCTGGAATCTCTTACTCACATCCACAATAAAAATTGTCTTAAACAACTGGAAGAACACAAACAAAGCCTCCTTCAAATGTTGGATTAACTGGATCATACATTTAAGGGGCACAGACAATACTGCTCTCGAACAGTCCCCTTGGAAAGCTCCGGTCAGACACATCTGGGACACGTTAGACAACTACTTCGCCTCAAAGAAACCGCCTTGACATGCTCCCTGGCATACATTATCTTAATTATCATCCAGCGCATTGACCCACCTACACCTATTAGTTTCTATCGGTGGCTTCTCCCCCTACCTCCACTCATAAGACATGTTGACTAATACTCTTATGGTAACTCACGTGGGAAAGTATAGTATATATCTAGGCTGTGGGGTTTTAGGTATAAACCTATAATAACTGATGAAACCCCACTGAAAGAAAAATAGCCCTCACCGGTAAAAACATATAAACACTGAAAAAGCACCTGGACAACCACAAACTAAATGCCATTCAAAGAAAGGAAAAAGAGAGTGAAAGTCATTGTTTTCTTCCTCTAGGGGTCAATACAATGTAACTTTGTTATACAAGTAGTAGTAAGAAAGACTGGCTAACATTATTCTGCTTGAGTTTTGTTCTTTAGGGATGCCACTAAAATATTGTTTCTTCTTCCTTTTACTTTTTCAATTTTGCGGCCTTTGGTCTAAAGAAGCAGGGTTTAGTTTCATGTTTTAGGTCTAGTTTAATTATTTTATAAACTATAGAGAATCAGGAAATATCAAACTCATATTTGATATTTTGGCTGCATTTTATTCTTTCACCGATAGGTAAAATGGCTGGTTTCATAAAAATCTTTCCTAATATGTGTCATCACATTTACCCACAGAGAATGGGTAAAAACCCTTAATACATCAGACCTTAGTTTCTAGTGGGTCAGTATTGATAGTAGGTGAATTGCCAACACCACAGGCTTTAAACATTCAATGCAAGGTATAGTGACAAGTATATATATCACCAAGCATCTGGGATAGTGGTGAAAACATGACACCAGACTTTTGGAAAACATAGAACGCAGTGTCACTTGTAATGCTTTGTAAAAAAGGTTCTTTCCAAGTTCAACAAAGATTGGAGTGATATTATTTGTATTTGCAGTGATTCAGCTACGTATATAAAAAAGTTGTGTGATGACCTGTCAAAATTGATACCCGAGCTGAAGTGATTCCCTGAAGTAGATCCTTGCCACTTGTTAGATGGTATGCTGAAAGCATCTTTACAATCTTAAGAGTTAATGAGGGATGCTACTGACTTTTTAGTCCATTCTGGTGCACTGGTTTCTAATGCAAAGGAACTAAAACGCATATATTTATCATTTCGTGCTTTATGTGGCATCAAAGAAAGAGTCATCCCAACTGTGTCCCTTAGCTGACAGTTCTCAGCCCATTGGGCTAAGAATGCTGAGAGGGCTTTTCACAGAAGTTTACATGGGAAGGAAAGAGTGAGCGCACATGACCCAAAGACTCACTGAAGAAGTATTGTATGGTGTACTACAATAAGATTAATTTGCAAAAAACTAATTTGGACCTCATATACACTATAAGTACTCTGCCTATATACCATGTTCTTTCAGTGCAGAAAGCAAGCAATAATAAAAGCAAAACGTTCCATAAACACCTGAAAAACACTTTTTCTGTTGTTTTTAGTGGCGCGAAAATGTGTAACCACTGATAACAACTGTTTTTTAAGATATTGAAAACACTGAAAAAAACCACCAGAACTTACCAAAAATAGAAATTGAAAACAGGAAAGCCTATTTATATCTTACCTAAACTCATTTTCTCTATTCCCTCAACTAAAATAGCGAAACATATCCAGCATATGTAGCCTCAGGCCACTTATCGTTTCATATTGTATTGTTTTGCTCTGTTTTATTATTATTAATTTGTATTATTTTATTATGATTAGTATTCTTATTTTCCTTTTTATGTCTTATAATGTCTTATTGTTTATACTTGGTTGCATCACACTGCTCGTCTTTTCTGCTGTTTATCATCACCTAACAAAGCATGTATTATTATTTCGTTATATGTTTTTTGAAAATTAATAAAATCATTTTAAATCTAAAAAAAAAGGGTACCCTTCCAGTATCAAACCTATGCTAGACTGGCACAGCACCTTTGTACTACAGTGCAAAGGTGTGTGTGTGTGGTGCTAAGCAGAATAATTATGGTAGGGAGAGGAGGAAAGTGTCATATTTTTGCATGCTGTACTGCATTGCATGAGAGTTTTGTAACTCTGGGCCAGAGTCTCTTAATTCTGCTTCTCACCTACTGTGGACCAAAGTAAATGATGGGTCTCAGCTATGCTTGCAACAACAAGCATTTGCAAAGCCAATAGGTCTCTTCTTTGGGACCTATTGATTTTGCAAATGATTTTCAACTATGCTGCACAGTCTCCCGAATGCTATGCAGCACAGCTAAATCCAAAAAGGCTTTTTAGGCAAACATACGATGCATGTACACCTACAAAATAATGCTACATTGAACTCGATGTGCAAATAATAAGAACATAAACAGTCAAAGCATTTTTTGGGGAAAGCAGGAAAGGTTAGCAACCCGGCGGAGACGCAGAAGCAACATGGGGGAAAGCGGGTGAATGGGAGTAACACTGATGTACGTTGAAGCAACACGGGGGCAGTGCTTAATTTGTGCAGGTGGTTTCCGTTGCTCAGCACCTGCACTTAATTTTCAGCACCGGCTCTAGTGACTGTCGACCACTGTCTTTTTAGCTTCAGATGAGCACAACAAAAGTGTTTATTTAGTCAGTATTCATTAAAAATGAATAACACCAGCCTCTCTTGCCATTATTATAGCTGGCCTGAAAAAGTCTGAATTGTCACACTTGTAGGTGTGATGGTTAGGTGTTATGTTGGTACTGCTATTGGCAGCGCTGGTAGTGTATGAGCAGTGCAGGCTGCAGTAGCCTTCCGATAAGTGCCCTGGTACCTAATATTTTACAAATTAAGCACTGTATGTGGATCTATAAGGCCTGACCAACATGGTGGTCCGGAAGCATCACTGAGGGTGCGGGGAAGAATCAACAAGGAGGGCGGGGTAGAAGAACAAACAGGTGAAAGAGACAGCAATGTGGAGCATAAAGTGGGGAAGCAAATTGGGGAGCAAGTGAGAGCATGTGGAGCTAGGAGGTGGTAATAGCACATTGGCTAGGGTGACCAGACGTCTCAGATTTCCCCGAACAGTTCCGGTTTTTAGAGGACTGTCCCGGTGTTCCAACACTTTATTTAATGTAAGCTAAATGTCCCAGTTTTTGGGACAGAGGTGAGGTAATTCTGCAAAGCAGAATTAAAAGTTATGCATCAATTCACAGGCACCTATGAAGAATAAAATATTAAGCAATTTATCTGTTTACGGCTGCCTGCTCCCAGCAGAGACAAAGTGGGTCAGATGGCATGGGGAGTTGAGGAAGGAGGAATCCTGCCACAGACATATACACACACTGTTACAAGCGTTTGTGTGGGTGTGTGCTCAGGGCCGGACTGGGAACCGAAACCGGCCTTGGCAAACTGCTCGGCTGCCCACCTGGGAGGCTGAGGGGGTGCCGCCGAGCAGTTTGCATGGGCTCGTTTAGGTCAATTCTGTTTCCGGGGGCCGATATTGCAGGCCCCCGGTAACAAAAACAGCTACCCCGGGGCCCAAAAGTTTGCCCCAACCTTGGCGGCTACTGGGGAAACGCTCGGTGTCCGCTATGGCCAGTCCGGCCCTGTGTGTGCCTATATTTATAAATATAGTACAAACAAAACCGAAAACTCCCTTCAAGCCTCGCACAACTTTCAATCCACTGATGATCAAAGACTTGATTGACAGTTTCCATGACAATGTAGTGGGTGGCAGGGCCGGCGCTAGGCATGGGCAGTGTGGGCAGGTGCCCAGGGCCTCACACTGTTCCGACCAGGATGGGGTCCCCCCACGATGGCATTTACACCCCACCAGTCCTCGTGCATGTACCAATGCCGCTCAGAGTGAAAGAAATGCGTCTCTTCACAATTGGGCTCATGGGAGGGGGCCCCCCTCCCGGGGCCTCTAAGGGATGGTGTGGGAAGGCCTAGGGGAGGAGGACACCGCTCAGGCTGTCCATTCAGAGACTCAGCAGGACGCCCATTGTCGGCACATTAGCCCACACAGGTTTAAATCAGCCCCCAAGCAATTCTCACACCTTCAGTCCGAAATAGGCTGTACAAAGAGGTGCTTGGGGTGGCTGTGAGGAGGAGCTGTGGCCCAGGTGGAGTCTGCACAAAGCAGCTTCCCCGGGATCGGAAGGTGTCACTTAGGTAAATTTCAGGGGCCTCGCACATTCCCTTTTGCCCAGGGCTCCGAAAATGCTCGGACCGGCCCTGGTGGGTGGGATAAAGGATCTAAACTACAAAGTACAAAACTCCGCAATATAAAAAGGTCAACAGACAGGAGATCCAATTTCATGTACTAATATCCAAATTAAAAAGAAATCCAGACATTGTTGTCCGCAATGCCGACAAAGGCGGCAACGTAGTTCTATGGAAAAAATCTGGCTACATTATTGAGGCAATGAAACAACTCAAGGACACAGATTACTATTGTCGCTGTGACGTCGCAGTTAGGTAATCAACGACTTCAACATGAAACTAATTGACTGGAAGAATGCAGGATTGTTAACTTCGGAGGAGTTCAAGTTCATGAAACCAGTAGTCCCAATCTTGTATTTAATTCCTAACATCCACTAAATTGCCGAGATACTACCTGGCAGACCAACCATCTCCACCCGTAAAAATCTACTCGAAAACACTTCTATATATATAGACTATTATCTACAGGAACATGTCCAAAATTTGGCATCTTACATCAAAGACACAAGTGACGTTTAAGTGAAACTGATGGACTACCCATGGCGGGCTGAATACTTGCTAATCACACTAGACGTAATATCCCTTTATACTTCCATAAACCGTAGGGATGGATTAAGGGCTCTTAAATACTATCTTGCTAAATAAAAGAGGACAGGACAATGCCCAACACAGTCTTATAATTTTAAACATGGTTGAATTCTGTTTGTATAGTAACCTTTTCTTGTTCCAAAATAACATGTAGCAGCAGTTGCAAGGGGTAGCTATGGGGGCCAGCTTCTCCCCCAGATATGCCTGTCTTCACATGGGCTGGTGGGAGGAGCTGGTCCCGCAAAAAGAACATACTCCCTACATTACAAAAAACATTAACCCCTTCGCAGCTGGGCAAATTCCCGTGCTGTGCAGGGGGGCGGGGGCGGGGGGCGCGCACAGCGCCCCTGTGCTCATGACGAGGTCAGCTCGTCATGAGCCACGGTGGTCGTGTGCTCATGACGAGCTGAGCTCGTCATGACCACACCCGTTTCTTTAGAACGTTCGCACAACAGGGGAATTAGCCCACCGTGCGAGCGCTCTAAAGGTCATGACGAGCTCAGCTCGTCATGACCACACGAGCACCGTGGCTCATGACGAGCTGAGCTTGTCATGAGATTTGAAGGTGTTAAGGCCTGGTGGAGGTACATTGTTGACCTCTTTTTAATTTGGGACGAATCAACTAGTGAAGCTGAGGGTTTCATTGAGGGACTCAACAACAATCAATTGAACCTACACTTCACAGCCTCCATCAGCCATGAAAGTGTAAACTTTTTAGACGTGCAGGTCTTTGTTAAGGATGGTAAATTGGAAACGAATTTACACAGAAAACCTACAGCTGGCAATGCAGTACTGCACGCAGGTAGTGCACACCCCAAGCATCTCATCCACAGCATTCCATGCGGTGAGATGCTTAGACTAAGACGGATTTGTAGCAGCGAGAAAGATCTTGTTACAGCACAAGAAATCAGCAAGCTAAGATTTCAGGAAATGGGATACACCACACACTGCATTGACACAGCGATCCAAAAGAGTAGGTCCAAAGCCAGGGAAACCCTCCTCAGAAAAGATATTGAGGTAAATTGTAAACCAACAAAGGACTTAAGTAAACAAAAAGAAGGGGAGAATTTTAGATTCATCTTACAATTCCACAAACATGAAAAACAGGTTAGAAAACATATCACCAAAAACTGGCCCCTTATTCTAAGTGACCTCACAATTGGTCATCTGCTCCCAAGAAAACCAGCAATCACTTATAGCAGTGCAGAGTCCATGAAAGATATCTTGGTCCAGAATGACCCTAGTGGTCCCAGTAAAAGCTTGTGACTGGCCCAAAGAAAGGGCTTTTTCAAGTGCAAAGTATGTAAGGCATGCCAACATGGCAGGAACAGAATTACATAGAAAACCCCTTTCAGTGATAAGGAAAGCCCCATCACCAAGTCCCTTAACTGTAAATCCGATTATGTCGTCTATGTGCTGGAGTGCCCTTGTGTGTTGCGCTACATTGGTAGTACAATACTACAGGGACACAAGAGGGTACTCTAGCACATAAGAGCCATAAAAAATCGAGACCAGGCTTATCCAGTAGCCAGACACTTCAGTGAGTTACACAAAGCGGACCCAAAAGGCCTGATTGACTTTCTAATAGATTCGGTCCCACCGAGTAAAAGAGGCGGTGACAGAGAAAGAGCACTCAGACTATTAGAGGCCAATTACATCATTAACCTCGATACTAAACCGCCAAGGGGTCTGAACGCCACTGAAGAACTCCACACTTGTTTATAATGTCCGATAACAAAATAACACCACAAGGTCATAATTTCAGGTAGGCCTGCCGATAACTATCATTTATGAACTGTAACATACTTTAGACATTAGTTGATATATTCTATCTGCCGCTGATGCACACATTTTTTCACACACAGGGTTGGTTAGTTGTTTTTTACACATGGTTTTAGAATTTTTAGCACTATTGTAACATTTTGCACAAGCACATGCCCTTTAAGTCAACAGGTTTATATGGAATTGTTTACATTAATTGCACTGTATTGCGAAATTTGCACCTATCTGATATGTTAATAATAACTGTAAAAAAAAATTGCTATCATTATCTTGGTATTCATATCGAAATGTACCACATCTATGTTTTTTAACATATTTCATAAATACCCGTTTTAACTATCAGTTTTGAAAGGTTTCAGCAAATTTCAGTACTCTTGTAATTTATTTGGTTGTGTTAATTTTACCATCAACCATATGGAAGCTAAAGCAAAACAACCAGTTACAGAATTTTTCCTGGACAAATGTATTTTAACAGAACTGTTTTGCTGAGTTCTCCTAACAACCACTAAATCTGTCATCCATTTACATGATTCTGAACCTAATGCACTTGTCACTTTAAGAAATTACTGGTTTGGCAATAGAAAAAAAGAAAAAAAGAGAAAAAATGGTATAAAAAACTACCCACCTGACAGAGCGTGTCATGTGATCAAGGCCCATGACGGGCTGAAACGCGTCATGGCTGTAGCAGTCGTTGAGCAATAAAGAATAAACTTGCTGCAGTATTCCGTGGTCCGTGCTCCGTTCTTTGGAAAAGAATCTGGTGTGTTGACGGAGTTAATACTGGTATATATATATATTTACGCCCATACACACGCATCTATATAAACACACACATTTACAAGGTGTGTGTGTGTATATATATATATATAAAAATATATATATATATAAATATATATAGATATTATATATATATATAGACATATATACTCTAAATACGATCCAAATAACAGCGCGCTCTCAGTGCAGGGAAACAAAGGTTTATTCACCAACGTTACGCGTTTCGATAACTCGTCTCTTGATCACATATATCATATAAATATATATAGCTATGCAAAAAACGAGACAGGACAGATATAGAAGACTAAAGGCTGTATTCTTACTTTTATGTCTGGCCTGTCCCGGTTTTTTCTTCTCAAAATCTGATCACCCTGACATGGGCAAGAAAACAATGCTTGTGAGGCGCACACAGGAACAAGCGAGGGGAATGCAGAAGGGAAGACAGTGCTTAATTTGAGACAGTGGGTTCCAGTGCTTGGCACCAGCACTTCACTTACTTGCCAACACCAGCAATATATGTACATGGTGGCGATGTTTGTTTTATTTAGAGATGAGAACAGTTGTTTATTGATTCAATATACATTAAAAATGACTAATACCTGCCACCCAAGCCATTCTTATAGTTCTAAGGGCCTGGAATAGTCTGAAGTGCCACACTTGTAGTAGGGAGATGTTCGTTTAGGTGCTTGTACTGTCATCTGCAGCGGTGGCCGGTGCAATGAATGGTGTAAACTGCAAAGGTCTCCTGATGACAGCACTGCCACTTATGATTTATTTTACAAATTAAGCACTGGAGGAACGGAAACAAATTAGGGAGAGAGCTGGAAAATACATGCACTTTCGTACAGTGCTTAGGCAAAAAAAAAAGTAGCTCTTGAAAAAGGAGCAGTGTAAGAGCACAATAATGCACCCATACAGATCTCTCACAATTTCTGGAAGATCATCTTTGGTTACACCCCACACAGATGGGGTTCCGCCCTCAGCATAGAACAGAATCCGCATTGTTAGTGGTGCCCGAAGAAGATTCACAGTATCAGAATCCAACTCCAGGAAGAAACTAAAAGCTGGTTGTTTAACAGTGTGACTAACCTCCTTCCCTCTCGCTTCTCTGTATTCGTGCTGCTCAGTCTTGGGAGGTCTCCGGCTAGCCCTGCGCTCTATAAATCCTAATAATAATACTTTCTACTGCTCTGACTCATTCGTTGCCATGTAGTTATGTTTCGCATTTTCCACCCCTTCTGCTTCTTGGCGCTCTGAAGCCGATGGCGTACAGTTAGACGTAGACAGGGAAACAATTACTAAATAAATAAATACCTGAATGAGGCTCTCGTGGTTTAGTTTAAATTTCATCGCCAGCAGGTTTCCGATGAAGGGGAGGGGCGTCGGGCCCGGGGGAAGTCGCCGGATCTTCCATCTCTGTCGGACAAATTCGGCCGCGATGACGCAAACCACCAGGGCAAGAAGGATCTCGCTGACCACCAACATTGTGTGTCCCTGTAAATGGCACCGTCTGTCTGTCCTTTACACGTGATATGTATTTTCCTCTTCTCTGTGCTTGCTCAGCCTCTCTGGGCTTCTCTCTCTCTTCTCTTCTTTTGTCTCTTGTCTTTGCTTCTCAGGCTCTCTTCTCTGTGCCCTCTTTACTCCGCTACCACTATCTGTCTCTCTGTCGTCGCTTGTCTTCTTTAGGTCTGCCCTCCCCTCAGATGTCTTGCTTTGGCTGTCACTGCCTGTCGTCGCTGTGTGTGTGAAGGTGCCGTCCCCCGCCTCACAGTGTTGCTAACGCTTGAGACGGCTGTGGCACGCTCCTTATAAGTGACCAGGCACAGGCAGACCAGCTTCATGCTGGGAGGGGCATTCCCGTCACAGGCAGCCATGCCGCTGAACTAAGACATGATGCATCAAGATTTACTGTTTTCCCCTCCCTTTACATTTGGGTCACGTTGTGCTGCAGAGCACTGACCCCTGAACAGAACATTCGTTTGTAACTCTGTGACCAGGCTGAGAGGCAGCCAGGGTGAAGTCTCCTGTGGTTACGAAATGTAACAAACAAGTCTCTGGGGAACTTTCACCGCAGCTTTTTGCCAACTTCGAGGCGCACACTCTATCTAGTTCACTGCCTCTGGCTTGAAGGTCGAGGAGCTGCTTCTACCTGAACTCCATTGACCTGTCTGTTGACCTCGCGGTACAAAAGGGGGTGGTGATGGACGGAGCATCTGAACCAATCAAACACTCACACCCAGTCAAAAGATCTGGGTTTGATCCATCACCGTTCTTTAGCCCACTCTGCCACCCCAGTTCAGACATGGCTATATGCAAATCAGTCTAACCCTGTGCCTCATGGGAACAGTCCAGCCCGAACTGCCAAGCCATGTCTTCCCTGGACCGGAAACAAGCTTCCGAGGACCGGTTTCTGGCATTCCAGCCGTCTTCAGCCCGGCTTGCTTGAATCCAGTGGCAAAGTGAGCAAGGGACTCATGTCTGAGCATACCCTGCCACACTTATGACAGCCAAGGCGGTACAAAAGGGGGTGGTGATGGACGGAGCATCTGAACCAATCAAACACTCACACCCAGTCAAAAGATCTGGGTTTGATCCATCACCGTTCTTTAGCCCACTCTGCCACCCCAGTTCAGACATGGCTATATGCAAATCAGTCTGACCCTGTGCCTCATGGGAACAGTCCAGCCCGAACTGCCAAGCCATGCCTTCCCTGGACCCGAAACAAGCTTCCGAGGACCGGTTTCTGGCATTCTAGCCGTCTTCAGCCCGGCTTGCTTGAATCCAGTGGCAAAGTGAGCAAGGGACTCACGTCTGAGCATACCCTGCCACACTTATAGCGGCCAAAGCGGTACAAAAGGGGGTGGTGATGGACGGAGCATCTGAACCAATCAAGCACTCACACCCAGTCAAAAGATCTGGGTTTGATCCATCACCGTTCTTTAGCCCACTCTGCCACCCCAGTTCAGACATGGCTATATGCAAATCAGTCTAACCCTGTGCCTCATGGGAACAGTCCAGCCCGAATTGACAAGCTTCCGAGGACCGGTTTCTGGCATTCCAGCCGTCTTCAGCCCGGCTTGCTTGAATCCAGTGTCTGAACTGGGGTGGCAGAGTGGGCTAAAGAACGGTGATGGATCAAACCCAGATCTTTTGACTGGGTGTGAGTGTTTGATTGGTTCAGATGCTCCGTCCATCACCACCCCCTTTTGTACCTGTCTGTTGACCTCGGCACGCAGCTGTCTCTGGCTGAACTTCGGTCAGATCTCCTGCCTCTGCTTTGAAGTTTGATTTCCTGACGGTTGCATGAACTGTGACGACCTGCCTCCGTCCTAAACTCAACCTGTCCTGGACTTTGATGGCAGCACTCTGGCCTACTCCAGTTATCTGCCTGTGGCCTCTCAGAGCCATCTGCAGCCCTGCGTCTGCAACCTACTCTTAACAGAGTTCCTCAAAGCTGATGGCTTGCCCTTTGCCCAGGGCACAAGTCCTAAACAAGCATTGGCATAGCCAATAGGGCTCGCTTTTTATAAGTATTTAGTTATACAGCACCATATCCTTGGTGCAACAACATCAACTGAAGCATGACTAAACACTTATAAGGTCCCAAAGGCGAGACCTATTGGCTATGCCAATGCTTGTTTAAATAGCTCTATTTAAAGCCCTGGGAACCTTTCTGCCTACCTCTCCCACACACACATGCAGCTCTCTGCGCTAATTGTCACCGGCCCCCGACATCACACAAACACACGCATGACACACATAACAGACACACAAAACAAATGAAAGGAACCATACCTGGAAACACTGAAACCGTCCGGCAGAAAATAAATGTCTGAAGTCTCTTTCCTTCTCTGTTTACTCACATTTAATGTGCACTCTCTCTCGCCCAAAGCAACATTTGCTCCTGCCGGAGCTGTCATGCCCTGGACAGGGGCACTAGGACCCTGGACAGAGGGCAGAGGCCAAGGGGACACCGGACACCGCTTCCGGTGCAGGGGAGGGGCAGGAAGGGACAGGGGCAGTGTAAGGAGGACCTCGGGGCGAGAGGTCAGGGGACCACACAGCTGTACCAACGATTTGAATAAAGCGTACCTTGAATAAGATATCGTGTCCTGCGTATTCCTGGAGATAAAGAACACAACAACTGGCGACGAGGCATGCTATCGTGTGCCCAGGACCGAAGAAAAGAAGAGCTGCTGCGTGTTCGCGAGGAACGACGACATCATTGAGATCAGGAGCCCACCCCGTCCCGTGGATACCAGAGAAAACGGCGTGGGAGCCCACCCCGACCGCCATAGAGCGAAGAAAAGCACCGCCTGCATCACCCGTAAGCAGACTAGGAAGCAAAGCAAGCGCGCGCGTTCAGAAGAATAAAACGCGAGATATTGCGAGAAGAGCTGCGGCCATCTTAGAATCAGGTGGCCAGAGCCAATCAACGCGCAGGAAAATCGGGCAGCCATTTTGGAACCAGGCAGAGCACCGATTGGTCGAGAAGTCTCGCGATACCACCGGCGGCCATCTTAAAGTCAGGCGAACTGACCAATGAAAAGACAGAACAGCGCAGCGGCCATTTTAAAGTCAGGAAAACTCGAGGAAAGCTTGAAAAGTGCAGTTTTGAGCATCAAAAAAGGAAACAAACACAGGCAAACACGAGAATAAGACCAGAAAGTGATACAAAAGAGAGACAATAAAGAAAAGAAGACCAAAGAAAAAGAAAATACAGGAAACAATAAAAGAGTGCCAGGAAGACCACAGAAAGGAAGAGATGGCAGACCCTAAACCAGAAAGACAAAGTGCACAATACAGAAGACCACTACCATTCAACTTGTCTGAGCCACAAGTAGGAATTAGATGGGAGAAGTGGATCAGACGTTTCGAGAGATACATGGAAGCGCCGATGTGATAGACGCGAAGCGACTAGGTTTATTCCTAAATCTTGTAGGTGCTGATATTGAGGACCTTTTAGTGACACTGCCAAATGAGGAAACTGCCACCTATGACAGACTAAAAAAGTGCCTAACAGCCAAATTTGACCCGCAGAGAAATGTCGATTTTGAACGATACACCTTCGCAATCGTGTTTCAACAACTGGATGAAAGGCTAGATGACTTTGCAACAAGACTAAGAAAGCTCGTGACACACTGTGAGTTCGACAAATTTGATAATGAACAAGCAATCAGGCTGCGTATCATTGAGGGCTGCCGCGACACGGAGTTCCGTGCAAGGATCCTGAAAGAACCAACATCACTAGAGAATATCTTGTCGCTAGCAAGAGCGGAAGCAAGAGCGACAGCACACACAAAGGAAATGGAGCGAGGAAGAGACAAACGAGTGGAACAAGCACACCGCATAACAAACAACAATCGCGCAGGCAGCTGGAAAAAGGACAGGAATGAACAGGCAGCAAGGAAACAACCCAAGGGAACATGCTACAGGTGTGGACTTGAATTTCCACATCGAGGCCCATGCCCAGCATTTGGCCAGACGTGCAGGAAATTCAATGGGAGGAATCACTATGCCAGCGTATGTCTAGGAGTGCAATTCAGGAACGACAGAGGAAGAACGGGGAGACCACGTGTGTCGACAAGCAGGCATGTCAGACATATTGAAACAGGAACAAGGAGCTCATCACTAGAATCAGGTGAAGAAGAGGAATAAGAAAAGACTGAACGACTCTATCTTATGTCAGATGTTAACACAGAATCAACAGACGAAGATGAAAAAGAAGAAAGAATATGCCTGGTAGACAAAAGCAAAATGAAAAAGACAGAGTCTGTGACCATAGGAGTAGGATCACACAAAACAAAGTTTGTCCTGGACAGCGGTGCAACATGTAACATCATGTGTGTATCGGAATACGACAAGATGAAGATAAAGCAGACATTGAGACCGTCCCGAGTTGAGGTCTTCACTTGGGGGTCACGGAAACCAGTGACAAAATGGGGAAATTTACAGATGAACTGACATACATTGACCAAAAGATCAAAGAGATTCATGTGCTGGAGGGCGACATCCCGGCGCCATGCCTATTGAGCAACATCACAGCTCAGATAATGGGTCTCATGGCCATGACATACAACATGTCAGAGAAAAGAAGCATCCTGAAAGAATACCCCAAGCTACTGCAGGCACTAGGAAAATTGAAAGGGCGGCAAATAATGCTAACCATTGACGAAACGGTCAGGCCAATAGCGCAACACCATCGGAGAGTGCCCATACACCTGCAGCCACAAGTAGAGGAAAAACTTGAAGCACTCCTCAGGCAAGACATCATACAACCAGCAGAAGGACCAACCCCATGGGTGTCACCAATCGTGGCCATGCCAAAAAAGGACATGTCAAAGATAAGAATACGTGTCGACATGAGGATACCAAACAAGGCTATTGAACGTGAGAGGCATCCCGGACCACATCTTGATGATATGATCAGCTGCCTTACAGGCACAAGACGTTTCTCGAAACTAGATTTATGCAAGGGATACCACCAGCTAGAACTAGATCCTCAGTCACGATACATCACGACGTTTTCTACACAGCTAGGTCTCTTCAGGTACAAACGTTTGATTTTCGGAATATCGTCCGCGGCGGAGATATTTCAGGAAACCATAAGACAGATAATACGACCAGTGAAAAATAGTCTAAACTGCAGCGATGACATTCTAGTTTTTGGAAAATCAGACGAGGGACATGACAAAGCATTGAGGGATGTATGCTCGCACCTAGAGCAGGCAGGTCTGACACTAAATGAGGACAAATGTGAGCTGGAGCGGGACGAATTAGTATTCTTTGGCCACATCTTCTCCAAGAAAGGAATGCGGCCAGATCGCAACAAAGTCAGGACACTGGAAAAGGCGAATGAACCGAGCGATGTGGCAGAAGTCAGGTCATTCCTCGGCCTTGCAAGCTACTGTGCAAGATACATCCAATACTTTGCCACTGTAAGCGCACCACTGAGGGAGCTGACAAAACAAGGAAAAAGCTTCACATGGACCGAAGACTGCAGAAAAGCCTTCAAAGAGATCAGACATGCTGTGACGGCAGTAGATCACCTAGCGTATTTTGATCCGAGACTGTGCACTGAACTGACTGTAGATGCCAGCCCAGTGGGACTGGGAGCAATATTGGCACAACACCAACCAGGAAAGGATTCCCCAAGACACGTAGTGGCATATGGGAGCAAAAGTCTATCGGACGTAGAAAAAGGATACTCCCAGCCGGAAAAAGAGAGCTTTGCGGTGGTGTGGGCATGTGAACACTACCACATGTTCATCTACGGAAAGCAGTTCACAATCATAACAGATCACCAAGCACTGATAACAATATACGGAAACCCAAACACAAAGATACCGCCCAGGATAGAGAGGTGGGGGATAAGGCTGATGGACTACAACTTCAAAATAATACACAAGCCCGGGAAGGAACACAATCCAGCGGACTATGTATCAAGGCACCCCCTGCCACAAGCGTCCCAAGCGACAACTATGGCGGAGGAATATCTAAGTTTTGCACTCAAACACAACACACCGGCAACCATAACAATGGAAGAGCTAGAACAGGAGACAAAGCAAGACCTCACCATGCAGATTATAATGAAAGTAACCAAGCAGCAAAGGTGGAGGCACGTAAATAACAACAGCAGCTGGGAAGAAGGAGTAATGAAGGAAGAGCTGTTGGCGTTCAAAAAATCAACGAAGAACTGTTAGAAAGCGAGATCGGAATAGTGATGAGAGGCACCAGGATAGTAATGCCCCGGACGCTGAGAAGAAGGACAGTAGAATTAGCGCATGAGTCACATCGAGGGATTGTAGCAACGAAAAAAATGCTGCGAGAAAAGGCCTGGTTCCCGGGACTAGACAACATGGTAGAAGAAACTGATGCACTGTCACATCTGCCAAATAACGGGGCCCCCATCAAAGCCGGAGCCACTGAAAATGTCCACACTTCCAAAGGCAGTGTGGACTGAACTGGTAGCTGATTTCTATGGGCCTTTGGAAACAGGAAATTACCTATTGGTAATAATAGATGAATTCTCCAGATTCCCAATAGTGAGACAAGTAGCATCAACATCAGCAAACGCAACTTTGCCAGTCCTGGATGACATATTCGCAGCATGGGGCTCACCACAGACACTGAAGACCGACAATGGCCCACCGTTCTCTGGTGAAGAATTCAAAAGGTTCATGAAGTACCTTGGGATCCACCATCGACGAATAACGCCTCTGTGGCCACAAGCAAACGGAATGGCCGATTGATTTATGGGAACGATCAAAAAGGCAATACAGAGGGCCAAGCTAACACAGATCTCAATTGGACAAGCACTATGCCAGGTTCTGAGAGACTATCGAAACACCCCTCACAGCTCCACAGGAAGGTGCCCAGCGGAAGTGGTGCTGGGGCGCTCAAGTAGAACGAGGTTGCCCCAAGTGAAAGAAGTGGAAAGGGTGGAGCAAAAAGACATAGCTGAAAGAGACAAAGAGGCGAAAACAAAAATGAAGGCGTATGCTGATTGGAGGAGACATGCAACAGAAGCAAACGTGAAAGAAGGGGACACCGTGTTAGTCCGGCAAAGAAAACTACGGAAGTCAGACAGTGCTTTCTCAAGAGACCCACTGACGGTGACAGAAGTGAAAGGGCCAATGATAACGGCGTCAGCAGGACAATATCACATCACCAGAAATAGCTCGCATTTTAGAGAATTGAAGACAAAAGAAGAGGAGCTGCCGACACATGGGCTGGGGGAAGACGCCCAAGAGGAAGCAACACAAGGGGACATCGGAGAACAACGACCAAGAAGAGAATTCAAGAAGACCAAAAGACTGATTGAGGAGATGTAAAGAGACGGAGGCCTGTGGAAACTCTCTCTCTCTCTCTCTCTCTCTCTCTCTCTCTACCTATCTCTCCATGACCACAGGCAGCATCAGGCGAAATGTTTGTTTTACAACAAGGGGGGAGATGTCATGCCCTGGACAGGGGCACTAGGATCCTGGACAGAGGGCTGAGGCCAAGGGTACACCGTACACCCCTTTCGGTACAGGGGAGGGGCAGGAAGGGACAGGGGCAGTCTAAGGAGGACCTCGGGGCAAGAGGTCAGGGGACCACACAGCTGTACCAACGATTTGAATAAAGCATACCTTGAATAAGATATCGTGCCCTGCGTATTCCTGGAGATAAAAAACACGACAGGAGCCAAACGCTTTAAATCTGATCTTCGAGGCCAGAAGCTGTCAAGCCCTCCTCGGCGAATAAGATTGATCGAGCCCCGCTTTTCCTTCCAGCTTTGTTAGAAACAGAATCTAGAGAATTAAGGGCCTTGCTTTTTTGTTCGAGTTTTCATTTTTAAGGCCCCTGTGCTTAGATATTAAATAACCGCACACTTTAGCGTGTTTTCTATAAACAGAGGCTTGGATTGCAGGTATCCGATGTTGCATTCCCAGGCATGGCTTTGTTGTGTCTGTGGACTAAAAATAGGGTGACCAGATTTTGAGAACCAAAAAACGGGACATTTTGCAAAAATAGAAGGACTACACATGTACATCAATGGGTGCTGCGCAGAATGACAATTCTTATCAACATAGGAACACAAAAGAAGCACTAAGAAAAAAAATAAAATGTAATTTCTAAAACCAGCATCACACTTGTTAATTAAATTACTTACTTATAACAGCTGCTAACTAGCACAACATTAGAACACCCAATAAGTGACTTTCACTGGTTTCAGTCGACCCCCTCTAAAAACCGGGACATGACATGAGCAAAAATTGCCTGCAATCTGCCGGGACAGATGGTGAAAACCCGGGACTGTCCGGGTAAATCCGGGACACCTGGTCACCCTAACTAAAAAAAGAAGCTGAGCCCAGAAAGCAGAGAGAGGATACATGTGTGAGGGGGCAAACGTCTCTTCCTGGCAGTCAGAAACAATGCGAGGAGCCTGCTGCAGACAGGGCCGGGCCAGCCTAGCCTCTAGCTCAAAAAACGCAAAAGAGGGAAAAAAACGAATTCTTTTCTAAAAGGAGTGCGTGTGTGTAAAAAAAAAGTGTAAATAAATCCGTGCATGGGGCAGAATGAGGCATTCCTTCCTGGCTTTTTTTGTATCAATCACACAGACAGTGGCATCTTTTGATTAAACCCCAAATTGTAATTGGGCAGCGGCAATCATGTGACAGCCATTTCGGTCCAATTTCAACCTTGTCTCCATGAATTCAATAGTTTAATGGTAGCACGGTCCCCATACGGCTGTAATCAGTGAATTAGAAAAAAAAACACACTCGCTGAGATTTTATGAAAGTTTTAGTACTTCTGATTATTATTTGTAGTTCACAAGATCGGACTGAGGGGGTGGGGCTGCCAAGCAGTATAGTGCAGTGTGTCTGTGACTAACCTTAGATTTGGAACATTATTCGAATTTGCAAACAATTGCAGACATTGGTTTACTTAAAAAAGAGTGCACATTTCCTCAACTCTCATCAGTGGAAGAGGGTGTTTGAAAACGTATTCCCAAAGTGTGGAAAAGGTACACATTTGAGGCTTTATCATGAACAAGGACATGGAAGCAACTAGTACTCCTGCTACTGGAGAGGACAGAAAACAAAACAATATTTTTGCATGTTTTACCCCAGCTTGTACATCTGTTCAAATTTTCCTACCGTGGATGCGAACCATGACACAGTCAGGACATTTTTTTTAACACGTGGTTTTTGAAACATGAAGGATCTGAAATAAAGCAAATTGCATTCTATTTGACCTCCCACGCGTTCTAGTTTATGGCATATTGCAGAGAATGTTAAACTAGTAACAAGCATTTGCAATGCAATAGGTCTCGCATTAGGAAAGTGTGAGCTATTGGTATTGTAAATGACAATTTTTTATAATATGTGTTGGCTGTGAAAATATATAAATTAATAGCATTGTTATTCACAAAGCCAATAGCTTACACTTACCTAATGCGAGTCCTATTGGCTATGGCAATGCTTGTTGGTAACAAGCAAGGACAGTGCTGTTGTGGTGCTGAGTGAAGCTGTTGTGGTGCTGACTGATGCTGTTGTGGTTGGGCTGAGTGATGTGGTGGTGTATTAGAGTGATGTGGTGGTGTCCGAGAGTGATGTGGTGGTGTCCCAGAGTGATGAGGTGGTGTCCCAGAGTGACGTGGTGGTGTCCCAGAGGGATGTGGTGGTGTCCCAAGTGATGTGGTGGGGTCCCAGAGTGATGTTGTGGTGTCCCTGAGTGATGTGGTGGTGCCCCTGAGTGATGCCCCAGAGTGATGCGGTGGTGTTCCAAGAGTGATGGGGTGGTGTTCCGTGAGCGATGTGGGGGTGTTCGGTGAGTGATGTGGTGGTGTTCCGTGAGTGATGTGGTGGTGTTCCGTGAGCGATGTGGTGGTGCCCCTGAGTGATGCCCCTGAGTGATGTGGGGGTGTCCCTGAGTGATGTGGTGGTGTCCCAGAGTGATGTGGTGGTGTCCCAGGGTGATGTGGTGGTGTCCAATCCAACAGTGATGTGGTGGTGTCCCAGAGTGATGTGGTGGTGAGGTGGTGGTGCACCAGAGTGATGTGGTGGTGTCCCAGAGTGATGTGGTGGTGCCCCAGAGTGATGTGGTGGTGTCCCAGAGTGATGTGGAGGTGTCCCAGAGTGATGTGGAGGTGTCCTAGAGTGATGTGGTGGTGTCCTAGAGTGATATGGTGGTGTCCCTGAGTGATGTGGTGGTGGTGTGAGGCGTGCAGCAGTGTATGGCGTGCAGACGTGTGTGGCGTGCGGCAGTGTGTGGCGTGCAGCAGTGTGTGGCGTGCAGTAGTGTGAGGTGTGCAGCAGTGTGTGGCGTGCAGCAGTGAGGCATGCAGCAGTGTGTGGGCTGAAGCAGTGTGAGGCGTGCAGCAGTGTGAGGCATGCAGCAGTGTGAGGCGTGCAGCAGTGTGAGGCGTGCAGCAGTGTGAGGCATGCAGCAGTGTGAGGCGTACAGCAGTGTGTGGCGTGCAGCAGTGTGTGGCGTGCAGCAGTGTGTGGCATACAGCAGTGTGTGGCGTGCAGCAGTGTGAGGCGTGCAGCAGTGTGAGGCATGCAGCAGTGTGTTGCATAGAGCAGTGTGTGGCGTGCTGCAGTGTGAGGCGTGCAGCGTGCAACAGTGTGTGGCATGCAGCAGTGTGAGGCGTGCAGCAGTGTGAGGCGTGCAGCAGTGTGAGACGTGCAGCAGTGTGTGGCGTGCAGCACTGGGTGGCTTGCAGCAGTGTGTGGCGTGCAGCAGTGTGAGGCGTGCAGCAGTGTGAGGCGTGCAGCAGTGTGTGACGTGCAGCCGTGTGAGGCGTGCAGCAGTGTGTGGTGTGCAGCACTGTGTGGTGTGCAGCAGTGTGTGGCGTGCAGCAGTGTGGCGTGCAGCAGTGGGTGGCGTGCAGCAGTGTGAGGCATGCAGCAGTGTGAGGCATGCAGTGTGCAGCAGTGTGTGGCGTGCAGCAGTGTGAGGCATGCAGCAGTGTGAGGCGTGCAGCAGTGTGTGACGTGCAGCAGTGTGTGGCGTGCAGCAGTGTGTGGCATGCAGCACTGTGAGGCATGCAGCAGTGTGAGGCGTGCAGCAGTGTGTGGCATGCAGCCGTGTGAGGCGTGCAGAAGTGTGTGGCGTGCAGCAGTGTGTGGTATGCAGCAGTGTGTGTCGTGCAGCAGTGTGGAGTGCAGCAGTGTGCGGGGTGCAGCAGTGTGAGGCGTGCAGCAGTGTGAGGCGTGCAGCAGTGTGTGGTGTGCAGCAGTGTGTGGCGTGCAGCAGTGTGTGGCGTGCAGCAGTATGAGTCGTGCAGCAGTGTGTTGCGTGAAGCAGTGTGTGGCGTGCAGAAGTGTGTGACATGCAGCAGTGTGTGGCGTGCAGCAGTGTGTGGCGTGCAGCAGTGTGAGGCATGCATCAGTGTGAGGCGTGCAGCAGTGTGGGGTGTGCAGCAGTGTGAGGCATGCAGCAGTGTGAGGCGTGCAGCAGTGTGTGGCGTGCAGCAGTGTGTGGCTTGCAGGAGTGTGTTGCGTGCAGCAGTGTGCGGCATGCAGCAGTTTGAGGCGTGCAGCAGTGTGTGGCGTGCAGCAGTGTGTAGCATGCAACAGTGTGTGGTGTGCAGCAGTGTGTGGCGTGCAGCAATGTGTGGCATGCAGCAGTGTGTGGCGTGCAGCAGTGTGTGGCGTGCAGTGGTGTGAGGTGTGCAGCAGTGTGTGGCGTGCAGCAGTCTGAGGCGTGCAGCGTGCAGCAGTGTGTGGCATGCAGCAGTGTGAGGCGTGCAGCAGTGTGAGGTGTGCAGCAGTGTGTGGCGTGCAGCAGTGTGAGGCGTGCAGCATGCAGCAGTGTGTGACATGCAGCAGTGTGAGGCGTGCAGCAGTTTGAGGCATGCAGCAGTGTCAGGCGTGCAGCAGTGTGTGGTGAGCAGCAGTGTGTGGCATGCAGCAGTGTGAGCCGTGCAGCAGTGTGAGGCGTGCAGCAGTGTGAGGCGTGCAGCAGTGAGGTGTGCAGCAGTGTGCGGCGTGCAGCAGTGTGAGGCGTGCAGCAGTGTGTGGTGTGCAGCTGTATGGCATGCCGCAGTGTGTGGCATGCAGCAGTGTGTGGTGTGCAGCAGTGTGTGGCGTGCAGCAGTGTGATGCGTGCAGCAGTGTGAGGCGTGCAGCAGTGTGAGGCGTGCAGCAGTGTGTGGCATGCAGCAGTGTGAGGAGTGCAGCAGTGTGAGGCGTGCTGCAGTGTGAGGCATGCAGCAGTTTGAGGGGTGCAGCAGTGAGGCATGCAGCAGTGTGTGGCGTGCAGCAGTGTGAGGCATGCAGCAATATGTGGCGTGCAGCAGTGAGGCGTGCAGCAGTGTGAGGCAAGCAGCAGTGTGTGGCATGCAGCAGTGTGTGGCGTGCAGCAATGTGTGGCACGCAGCTGTGTATGGCATGCAGCAGTGTGTGGCATGCAGCAGTGTGTGGCATGCAGCAGTGTGAGGCATGCAGCAGTGTGTGGCATGCAGCAGTGTGTGGCGTGAAGCAGTGTGAGGTGTGCAGCAGTGTGAGGCATGAAGCAGTGTGAGGCGTGCTACCATGTGTGGCATGCAGCCATGTGAGGCGTAAAGCAGTGTGTGGCGTGCAGCAGTTTGTGGCATGCAGCAGTGTGTGGCGTGCAGCAGTGTGAGGCGTGCAGCAGTGTGTGGCGTGCAGCAGTGTGTGGCGTGCAGCAGTGTGTGGCGTGCAGCAGTTTGAGGCGTGCAGCAGTGTGTGATGTGCATCAGTGTGAGGCGTTCAGCACTGTGAGGCGTGCAGCAGTGTGAGGCGTGCAGCAGTGAGGTGTGCAGCAGTGTGCGGCGTGCAGCAGTGTGAGGAGTGCAGCAGTGTGTGGTGTGCAGCCGTGTGAGGCGTGCAGCAGTGTGTGGCGTGCAGCAGTGTGTGGCGTGCAGCAGTGTGTGGCGTGCAGCAGTTTGTGGCGTGCATCAGTGTGAGGCGTGCAGCAGTGTGAGGCGTGCAGCAGTGTGTGGCGTGCAGCAGTGTGAGGCGTGCAGCTGTGTGTGGTGTGCAGCAGTGTGAGGCGTGCAGCAGTGTATATAATATAATATAAAATCCACATTTGTAAAGCGCGAATAATCACCCGTAAGGGTCTCTAGGCGCTGGGGGCCGTCGGGAAGATTAAGCAAGTTATTGCCCAGAGTCACATGGTGCTGAGCTAATCTGCCGCCGGAGCCGGGGCTCGAACCCTGATCCCCAGATACCAGTGTCAGACGCCCTGGCCGCAGCGCCACACCTCTCCCCTGTGTGAGGCGAGCAGCAGTGTGTGGCGTGAAGAATAATGCGGGCTAACAAATGCGGGGAAGCTAGACTAAAACAAAACCCAAAACATCGCCTCATACTTAAGCAAATCTGTTACTGCGGGGGTGGGGGGAGGGGGCTGTAGAGTAAATGAAGGTGACTTCGTACATTATGGGAAAGCTTGCATGTTGATGCATGTGAGGCATGCAGCAGTGTGTGGCGTGCAGCAGTGTGTGGCGTGCAGCAGTGTGTGGCGTGCAGCAGTGTGAGGCGTGCAGCAGTGTGTGGCATGCAGCAGTGTGTGGCATGCAACAGTGTGTGGTGTGCAGTAGTTTGAGGCGTGCAGCAGTGTGTGATGTGCAGCAGTGTGAGGCGTTCAGCAGTGTGAGGCGTGCAGCAGTGTGAGGCGTGCAGCAGTGTGAGGCGTGCAGCAGTGTATGGCGTGCAGCAGTGTGAGGCGTGCATCTGTGTGTGGCGTGCAGCAGTGTGAGGCTTGCAGCAGTGTATATAATATAATATAAAATCCACATTTGTAAAGCGCGAACAATCACCCGTAAGGGTCTCTAGGCGCTGGGGGCCGTCGGGAAGATTAAGCAAGCTATTGCCCAGAGTCACATGGTGCTGAGCTAATCTGCTGACGGAGCCGGGGCGCGAACCGTGAGCCCCAGATTCCAGCGTCAGACGCCCCGGCCGCGGCGCCACACCTCTCCCCTGTGTGAGGCGAGAAGCAGTGTGTGGCGTGAAGAATAATGCGGGCTAACAAATGCGGGAAGCTAGACTAAAACAAAACCCAAAACATCGCCTCACGCCAAAAGCAAATCTGTTCCTGTGGGGGGTGGGGGGGAGGGGGCTGTAGAGTAAATAAAGGTGACTTCGTACATTATGGGAATGCTTGTATGTTGATTAAAGCCCAGCCCATGTTTGAAGAATCAGCACAGACGTGCTACGTTTATAGGAGGAGTGGTTCTGCCTTTTGTTGTCAACGCCGTGCAGTGGCCACAGTTAATGTGTGCTGCAGAGTGGCAGCACGTCGTGGAGCATCAGAGCAGAGTCAGCTCTTGCAAATAGAAATTCCTCTGTTGTCTTTGTGTTTATTTCGGTTGTAATGCAAGGAAAACCAAGTTTAAGATAGAAGGACTAGCGCATTGTCACATGTACCTATGTGGGCACTAATCAGGAAATGCGATAAAAAATGTAAGTGGTCTGGTGTGAAAGATGAAGCGGGGCGGCTGTGAAGAGGCGCTGCGCTGATTAAGGGAGAGGAAACACGAACACTTGCATGCAGAGTTTATAATGGGAGAAGTTTGTATGCCACAAGTAATCATGGTGATCCATGGGGGTGAACAAACAACAACAAGCTCTCGGCATTGCTGTGGCAGGGGGGCGGGGGAGTGGAGCGGGAACACATTCCTTTTAAAGTCTGATGCGGGGGTGGGGGAGGGGCAGCCTTTGAAGTGTGATTGGGGGGGAGCGGCAGCCTTTGAAGTGTGATGTGAGACACAGACAAATGGTGGTGTGACGTGGCTGGTTTGTGCACGCCCATAGCTCACCTGAACTGTGCTTGATCTGCAAGTTTGGTAGAATTTTTGAAGTGCCTACTATACTCTCGCCTATCTATCCCTGCGGGATAGAATAGTTGAGACCTAAAAAGGAGTGAGGTGGTCTTGGTGCTTGCCAGACACAGGAAAAATCACAACAGAAGCACGAGCCAGGCTAATTGCACTTAATGAGGCCAGCAGAGTGACGAGATCTGTGGTGGGGGAGGGGGGAGGGAATTGAAGCAAGAAGAGAGGCACGCAAAGTGCGCGCCCACGCACATGCACTCAAGCTCTAGGCCGGCCAAGGCAGCATCTGGTAGCACTTTTTTTTTACCCCTTTACTAAAAGTCAAGCGAGCATCTCGACCTAAAAAATAAGTGGGGGGACTAACCTAGCTAATCAGAATGCAAGTCGCATTACGGCTTGTGACATCACAGCGGGTGACATCACAGGAAGTGGCATCTTAAGAAGTGACATCAGATCTTAAGCCCTCACATATATGTTTAACATGTCTACCATGAGTATATTGGAGCATATTTCGAGTAAATAGGGAAACGCTCCTGATTTAGGCAGAAGATTCACACTTTTGTAAGCTACACATAAAACAGTGTTGCCTTTTGTCAGCGTAAACTTCCTTTACCCATAGTGCTTTAAAAAAAAATAGTGGTACTTAAATTATTTCAACACCTCCTCAGGAGTAGTAGGCACTATATAAATTACATTTATTTTGTGTAAATACAGTGAATGACCAACACATCTGACATTCTTACAGTGAATGCATATCTTTTAAGTGGGACTGAAAAAAGTGAAAAGCTGCCTCTCAAGTATGTGTGAAGTGACAAAAAGGAGTGAGTCTTTGTTTCACCTCTGCTGTATTTTCTTCTAGGTGTGAAGCTCCTGACCCTCCCAGCCAGGAGACTCCAACAAAAGGTGGCATGATGACCCCTGAGATTCTGCCTTTGTTATGGGCCCAGCAGGAGTCTGAACTAAGAATGCCCCCTCCCCACCTGCACGTTCTAAAGCAGACAACAATGTGCAGGCGTTGCAGAATGTGTCCCGGTGTTTGCAAATTACACCGCAACAAATTCAGCATATTTTTCAGTGGGGCCTCGTCCACCCTGTGAAAATAGTGGGTGGACGCCGTCCACCCGCGTGTACCGCCCACTCGTGCCCTGCCTTTGCCCTAACCTCAGCTAATCTGCCCTGCATTAAACGTGATGATCCCTCTGTGCCCTGACCTCTGATGACCTTTCTCTGCAAGTAGCTGAGTTGAGCTATCAATCCTCAGACTGCTTACCCGTCAATTGTGTTATCCTGGTTCTCCCATCTGCCACTGTAGTCCTCATTTTAGGATTGTTTACCCTTGCTAAATCAACAAAACTTTCAAACTAAGCCTACATCCTTCCTGTTTAGGCCACCTCCTCTCTCAAGATGAGGGTTTAGGAAAAGTCTCTCCATTCCCAATATCTCCTGTAAGCCTACCGTAAGACACCAGGGACCCAAGAAGGACCATTTACAGGAGGAGAATTGGCCAAAAATACAGGTAAGAGGAAAGTAAATTAGAGTAATGTTGATTAACATCTATAACCTGCCTTTTTGTTCCCGCCCTTAGGATATGAGAATAAACTAGAGAGTCTTTAACTCGACCTCACTGAAACAAGGAAAGCACCTGATGGGTTTGTTTTGGATATGCCCTTGTGGCTTATCCTTGTGTAAGGATGGCCGCTTATGGATTGGTCAGCATAAGACTTCCAACAATATAAGTGAGGTACCCTGATGCTAGGAAAAGGGACGGGGCCATGAAACACAAAGAAAAATAATTCCCTTTTCAAGGAGATCAAATATAAACAAAATGGATATGCAAGTAGATGTTAAAACCCACCCAAGGTTTGGATCATGTGGTATAAGTACTTGTGGTATCACAGGCCAAAAACTACTAATATTGTCACTAAAGAGAGAAATGACAAAACCTTGTAGATGAAATTTCAAGTTGCTGAAATGTATTACAATAATTATTCAATGATCAATAATGTACTCAAGTTTAAAATATTTATTTAAAACTCAAACAAAAACCGGATTGTCTTGAAATCCTACAAGTGCAGTTTTATAAAGTGCAAATTTGTATAGTCACCAGTATATTTCAAAGCAGTGATTTTCCTAACAAATTGGTATAATTTTTTACATTCACTTCATTATTTCGAACAACAAATAAAAAATACAGATTTAAAAAATGTCACATTTAAAAACAGAGAAATTGTCGACGAGGCATTTTGGCAAAAAGCTTCTTCGCCTTCTTCAGGACAGAAATTATTTTAATTTATCTAAATGACAATAAGCAACATTTAATTGCAAAAACATGAGTACATACAGACATTTTGTATTTGCAGCACAATCCTTGAAACAGCAACATTAACGGTATTTTAACTTCACATTCATTTTGGCTATTTAAACAATCCATGTACAATTGCAGATATACAGAATCCTTCCTAGCCCATGTTCATAAAAGTTAATTTTTACAAAGAATCTTTAGGCAAAGTCCATCAGAATGTTTTTTGGGGTGCATATAACACATGATCCTTTTAGTTATCAATCCACTTATTTACCCATTAAAAACCTACAAATAGAATAACTGAAATGAAAAATACCTTACCGAATAAAATTATTATAATGAGACCCAACAGAAGTCGTCTCTTGCTTAAAATGGCAAAAACCACTGATGGTAGAAAACTACGTTTGTCTCCCGTGGTCCACTGATCATGGGAATCTACCGAAAGATAGTGAGCTATTACATTGTAGGTGGGTGATTTAAAAGGACATTTTAGATCCTGCTAAAATATGTCAGTATCCGGGCAACAATGTAATAGCACTGCATAAGACTGCCATTCCTGTTCCCCAGCCCCATGGCCCACCTGAAGGAGTGGTACCTCTGCTTTACATAAGTGATTTCCACACTTCCCTGCCCAGTTCGGGGCTTTGGGGTGGAGACCCGTGAGCTTCATTCAGCTGTTAATGTCCCAGCTGAATGAAGCTTTATTGACACCTAGCGCGTATGAACACAATGCAGCATCACGCTTTAATCACATGTTCAAATGAAATGGCTCCCACATTTGCCGAAACTAGGAGTAAGTCTTTCTTCCACGAATAACACACACTTGCTAAATATTATATGTCATTGTCTCTATTTATTTTTTTGGACATGAGTGTTACCTTGACCTCTCCTTGCTCTTCTGACTTGTGTTGGGAGCGGTCTCCTGTCCTTTTTCTTGTTAGCTGCTTGTTCTGTCCGGATGTATGACGTTATAACGCATACTTTTACTCCGCAGACCATTACAACGCGACTTTTACACCGCATACCGTTACAACGCATAGCGCCTTGGGGCGCTGGATAGTGGTAAGTATAATTTACTATTCTAACTCCAGTCCCCGTGGACCCTAGGGAATGTGTTGGATAGTAAATTATACTTATTACCTATCCTAGAGCGCCCCCCAGCGCAATGCGTTGTAATGGTATGCGGAGTAATGGTCGCGTTGTAATGGGTCTGCGGAGTAAAAGATCCGTTGTAACGGGTGTATACCGTTCTGTCCCGACTCGGTTACTGCTCTTCTTGTTTGTGCTGCCTTTTCTATCTGCCCCGTTTCTGTTTAACTGCTTCTTTTTGCATCTTTTGTTTCTGTTAACTTCCCCTTTTTGCATCTTTTACTCCTGTTACTGCTCTATCTTGCACCTCAGTCTCTTCTGTCAGTTTTTCCCCCTGACTTGCTCCGACAATCACGTTTTTGCACCTTGCTCCCCCTCCGGAATTTCCTGCTCATCCCGCCGAACGTTCCTGTTCTTGCTGAGACCTCCAATGCTCCTCCCACTCTCCGAGGCCTTGCTTAATGGAGACAGCAGCGTCAAAGGCAAGCCATTCTATGCTAGTCCGCGCCCAGACTGCGCCCAGCGCCAGGAACCCTAGTCAAAATGCCTCCCTCAGCTACACTGATGACCAACTCCACTTTCTCAACCCTGGATGCTGCAACCAACGTTGCTGCAAAATAGCATCTCAGTCCATGGTGGCCCCTTTGCCTGCTAACTTTGACACTTCACCTGCCTCCAGATACCCGCTCCCACACACACACACCTTACCCCTCACCAAGTCAGCACTCAAGACCCACGCTCACACAGCACCACACACAAACCCTTCAGAACAAAACCCACTCACATGCATGCTCCTCAACACACTCTCCCTCTGCAACACTCTACTGAGATTTGGGACCTCATCGACTTCAACACACTGGATCGTCTCTTCTCTTCCCCACCGAAACCTGGCTCAACTCCACAGCATTGCCGCTCATCGCTGCAGCCCTCCGTATTAGATACAAAATCTTGCACCAGGGCCGACCCCATAAACCATAAGGAAGATTAGCCATCATCCACAGAGAAACAATCAAGTGCACCTCTTACACTGACCTATACGCTACTTTTAAGGAAAACATGCTCTTTAAGCTTCAGACAGACAGTAAAACCAATATCAACGGCACCCTCACCTACTGCCACAGGACCTTGCACGCACTTCAGCAACCTCCTCAACGACCTCACTGCACCCCTCGCCGTGGGCACCAAAGACTTCATACTCTGATGCGATCTCAACTTTCAACTCAATTACACCATTGACTCAAACTCCATAGATTTGCTCATAAGCTTACAGAACCTTGGCCTCATCCACCTTGTACCAGGCTGTGCGCACATCGCTGGACACACCCTGATTTTGATTTTGATTTGTAGAGCGCAACAGTTACCCAAAGGCATTAAGGTGCTACAGACGGTCATCCACAGCTAAAAAATAACTGTAAATCCACTTTGACTCAATCGTCTCCTCCAGAGACAAGATTAAAGTCAGCCATATCACTCTACTCACATGGAGGGACCAATCCATTTCCACTTTAACATAACAGGGCCACCAACTACCCCTATGCAGTCTAGCAACACCACAAGCCGCTGCTGGAAGAAAGTTACTGGAATGAAATGGCTCAACCCCATACATCTAAACTATTCAGGCCCCACCAACAACCTCATCAACAACACAAATAACTTCAACAACTGGATCTCCACCTACACCAATACCCTGGCACCCCTGAAAAAACACTAAACCCAAAAGGTTCAACAAACAATCTAGCTCACACAACGCTGACCTTAGAGAATCCATGAGAGTTTGCAAAACAACTTAAAATGAAATGTAGAACCACGTGAGGAACCACAAGAAACACCTACAATGTTGCACTTAGATACTATCGCCATGAAGTAAATGAGACCAAGGAAAAGGCCTGACCCTGATAATCAAATCTAGCTCCAACATCTACTAGAAACATTTCGTCATCGTCAAAGAAATCACCAAACCATTACCCCTACACAAGAACTCTGTAACAACCATTCTGACTTCTTCCACGAAAAATCAGCAAGATATACAACTACTTACAACCTCAGCCCCCCTTTCGACCTTCCCAGCCTGCTAACCTCATCAACCAAATACTATCAATTGACATTATGGAACCCTCTAAACAGCCTTGCTGTTTGTTGTTCCCTCCTGAGGCGGAAAGCCGGGAGGTGTGCTGTGTGACTTGCGTGTGTGGACCTCTCTGGTGTGCCATTACTTTTAAAATCGCCGTGTTTTTAAGATTCACTTTAAAAACCTACCTTGCACTCTGCTGATTATTCTGCAGTTGCTAACTCCCTTTCCCCGCATCTGGCATTGCTCAGCCGAGTCACGGGCTGAGATACACGGACCTCGGGCGGTGGAATATAGTAGCGGCCATCTTGGGTGGGAGGCTACACCTGCAGCGTTCTAGTCGCCAGCATATAATGAGCTCCCCTGGCAGGTGTGAGTCCTTGCTGTTTGTTGTTCCCTCCTGAGGTGGAAAGCCGGGAGGTGTGCTGTGTGACTAGCGTGTGTGGACCTCTCTGGTGTGCCATTACTTTTAAAATCGCCGTGTTTTTAAGATTCACTTTAAAAACCTACCTTGCACTCTGCTGAATATTCTGCAGTTGCTAACTCCCTTTCCCCGCATCTGGCGTTGCTCAGCCGAGTCACGGGCTGAGATACACGGACCTCGGGCGGTGGAAATTAGCAGCGGCCATCTTGGGTGGGAGGCTACACCTGCAGCGTTCTAGTCGCCAGCATATAAGGAGCTCCCCTGGCAGGTGTGAGTCCTTGCTGTTTGTTGTTCCCTCCTGAGGCGGAAAGCCGGGAGGTGTGCTGTGTGACCTGCGTGTGTGGACCTCTCTGGTGTGCCATTACTTTTAAAATCGCCGTGTTTTTAAGATTCACTTTTAAAACCTACCTTGCACTCTGCTGATTACTCTGCAGTTGCTAACTCCCTTTCCCCGCATCTGGCGTTGCTCAGCCGAGTCACAGGCTGAGATACATGGACCTCGGACGGTGGAAATTAGCAGCGGCCATCTTGGGTGGGAGGCTACACCTGCAGCGTTCTAGTCGCCAGCATATAAGGAGATCCCCTGGCAGGTGTGAGTCCTTGCTGTTTTTTGTTCCCTCCTGAGGCGGAAAGCTGGGAGGTGTGCTGTGTGACACGCGAGTGTGGATCTCTCTGGTGTGCCATTACTTTTAAAATTGCCGTGTTTTTAAGATTCACTTTAAAAACCTACCTTGCACTCTACTGATTATTCTGCAGTTGCTAACTCCCTTTCCCCGCATCTGGCGTTGCTCAGCAGAGTCAAGGGCTGAGATACACGGACCTCGAGCGGTGGAAATTAGCAGCGGCCATCTTGGGTGGGAGGCTACACCTGCAGCGTTCTAGTCGCCAACATATAAGGAGACGGATATGCCTCCACGCAGCGGACGCATTGTATCAGCGCCGGAGTCACGCCTGAGTCCTGCCCGTCTGCGCCCGTCAGCGCTAAGGAATCGCCAGGGGCCAGGAAGGCTGGCTTTTCAGATATGTATGTCCCAGTCAGCCCCCTATACTCTCTAAATGCATTACTAACACTTAAACCACCGTGGAAGCCCTGTCATCATACGCTTACGCCTGAGGGGCTACTAGATGCTCCTAAGTGCCAATGCACTGGGAGAGGAACTGGCTCTTTTTCCCCTATCCCTTCCCACAAGCTGCCAGGTTCCAGGAACCTAGACTCTCCTCCTCTGATTAGGGAAACGGGGTTCCTTATCAATGCACGGTCCCTAGTTAAGAACAACATCGCCTTTAGGGATTTACTTTCAAACAGAAAACCATCATGGGCATTTATTACTGAGACTTGGGCCTCTGAGTCCACAGGGCCTGAGCTCTTAAATGCAATTCCCGAAGGGTATGCCCTGTCGAGAATGGACAGAGTGGGGCACAGGGGGGGGGGGGGCTTGGAATTTTACATAAAACTACTATAAGATGCCAGACTGAGCTTCTCCCATCACCTTTAGACTCCTTTCAGGCCACGTACTTTACTCTCCTTTCCTCCCCTACGGTTTCCTTTTCTGGTATCCTGATCTATAGGCCCCCGGGACCCAGGGCTGCTTTCAGTTATGATTTACTGAAAGCTCTGGAACCATATATTGATAGACCTAACAAGACTATCCTTGGAGACTTTAATTTTCATTTGGAAAGTAATAACTCTGCGGATACCATCCTTTTGCTCGATTCCCTGGCCTCTTGTCAAGGAGTAGGAAGTTCCACCCATTCTGCTGGACATACTTTGGACGGGGACTTTACCAATGACCCCAGGTTAGGCATAGGTCTCCCCCTCCCCTTGTCCTGGTCAGATCACATGGCCGTTCCACTTGAATTCACACCCCTCATTCTGTTGTTCCCACAGTAGATTCCAGCAAGTGGGAACTGAAAAGGAGCTTCAGGGGTGTAAACAACGAGTCTCTAGCCCCGCTGATGTCCAGTCTTATGCCCGCCGCAGCGAAGGATACTGACACAGCTGCCCTTGACCTTTTTAAAACCATCACAAGGGCCGTAGACATCCTGGCCCCGATCAAGCAGCACTATTCCGCCAGGATGAGACCCTCAGCACCCTGGTACTCTGATACCCTCAGGTTGCTAAGGCAGGGCTGCAGGAAGCAAGAGAGACTCTGGAGGTCGCATTCTGACCCTAATGAAAAGCATGAACATAAAAGCCTGCTCAAGGAGTATAAAGCTGCGGTGTTGGCGGAAAAGAAAGCACATTTGACCAAACTGACTGCCTCCCTCAGCTCCCCTAGGGAACTGTTTAAAATTGTTGATTGCCTGTCTGTCCTCCAGTCACCCGACCTCATAGTAGCAACCCAAGAATTGTGTGATCAGATTTCAACCTTCTTTCACGCTAAGATAACGGACATTCACTCAAGCTTAGAAGCCCTTAATTCAGACTTAGAGGCCTCTCCTGCCTCGGTGGTACTCTCTTCTGAAGAATCGGTAAGGGCCCCGGGTAGTAACCTTACTAATTTCCCCCCTCTCACATTGGAGCAATTGAGTCTGCTTTTGGATAAACTTAAATCCGGATCTCCCCTTGATCCCTGTCCTTTGAAGACTCTCAAAGAGTGCAGGGAGGTATTGCTCCCTCCACTTTTGGAAGTGATCAACCTGGCAATTCACGAAGGTGTCTTTCCGACCTCATGGAAAATGGCCATAGTTAAGCCCCTCCTAAAGAAGGCCACCTTAGATCCCGGGACTTTGAAGAACTTTCGTCCAATCTCCTTACTTCCTGCCCCCTCGAAAATGCTTGAGGCCCATCTAAATTGCCACCTGAGTGCCTTTTTGGATGACTCCAGCCTGTTGGATTCCTCTCAGCACGGTTTCCGGAGGGCACATAGCACTGAGTCCGCCCTAACAGTGGTTACCAACAACATCCGCGCTAAGGTCGACAGTGGCCAGACTACCCTTCTGGTCCTGCTCGACCTTACAGCTGCATTCGATACCCTGTCCCCATCTATTTTGGCTATCTGCCTTAGGGAGATATTAGTAGATGGACCAGCACTCAGCCTCCTAACATTATTTCTCGTCCACCGTAAACAGAGGGTCAAGCTGGGTGACTTTCTCTCCCCTATCAAGCCTGTGCAGTGTGGGGTTCCTCAGGGTTCATCCCTGAGCCTCACGCTTTTTAATATCTATGTGGCCCCGCTTGCCAGGCTTGTAAGATCGTTTTAACTGGAAGTCTTATCCCATGCCGATGACACCCAGATTATGGTCTCCCCTTCGCAAACTGTAAACATCACGGCTCGAAATTTCGGGAACTGCATGGAAGCAGTGGCGGGTTGGATGATAAAGAACTTCCTCAAATTAAACGGGGAGAAAACAGAAGTTCTTATCTTCGGAGGCAAGCAGGAGATCTGGTCGATGGAGTGGTGGCCTTCTGCTCTTGGAGCCTGCCCCAGACCTTCCCAGTCTGCCCGCAACCTGGGTGTAATTTTTGACACCACGCTCTCCTTCGACAAACAAGTCAGCAGGACGGCTTCAACCTGCTGTGTGATCCTAAGAATCTTGAGAAAGATTGTACACTACCTTTCCTCTGAGGCTCGAAAACAGGTCACGGTGGCCCTCATATCCTCTAGGTTAGACTACAGCAATGCACTATAATTAGGAATTAACAAAATATTGGTCCAACGCCTTCAAATAGTGCAGAATGCAGCAACCAGGTTCGTTGTCGACGCCCCTAGGCTATCATCAGGTTCCTCTATTAGGAAAAATCTACATTGGCTCCCCATGCAGGCTAGGATAAAGTTTAAGGTCCTATTTTTCACCCATGGCGCTGTGCATGGGTCCGGTGCTGAAGACATTAGATCCCTTGTGTCCCTCTATGCTCCCGGTAGGGCACTTCGCTCGGCCAATAAAAACCTTCTTTCTGTCCCTCGAGTCTCCAAAGCCAGATGGGGCGGGAGGGCTTTTTTCTCCCTCGCCCTGAAATTGTGGAACACACTTCCGGCGGAGCTCAAAGTCCAAAATTCTTATTTTCATTATCGAAAGGCACTGAAGACCTGGCTTTTCACAGAAGCCTACCCTTAGCCGACGCTCCTCTCCTCCTCTTTCAAACAGCCATACCATCTCTATGCGCCTTGATGCCCATGGGCTAAGTTGCGCTATATAAATCGTCCCTCACTCACTCACTCACTCTATCCATCGACGATACTGCAGCAATATTGAAGACATTCCACTTAGGTTCTCCCACAGACGCCTGCACCACCATATCTACAACTTGGAAAGAGCCACCATCAGCCCTTCCTCCATTCAAGACAGCCACCTTGCCAAATAGCTGGAAACATGCCAAAGTCACTGTCCTCCTCAAAAACCTTCAGCCAACCTGGAGGTCTCAGCAACAACTGACCCATTTTGCTGCTCCCCTTCTAAGCTATAGTCATTGAGAACCCCAAGATATGGAGTGGTGCACCACCCGTTAAGTAAGTGCAGTTATTCAATAAGTCATATATTCTTGGTTAGGGTGTCTTAATGGATGTTTCTATTTTTTGTGAGAATCTAAATATCGAAAACTGCCAGCCAATGGGTTTCATTCATATGCTATGAACTTCTTCAGGGCATAAAGTGATGTCTGGTGCTAGGCAAGAATGAATATGTAGAAAATGGCTGCATGGGCCTCCTTGATAAGGGCCAGTTTAAGAAGAATCTGGTGAGTTGAAAGGTGCAGCCGTCAGCTCCATCAATTGTGGTAGTCATCGAGAAGACCCTCGACAGGCAACTCTCTGACCAACAAGAATGCCACCGACTCCCAGACAACTCGCAATCAGGATTCCGAAACAACCACAATACTGAAATAGCCGTCATCACTGTCACAGATGGCATACGCACCATCCTCGACTGTGGGCAGACCACCGCCCTCATCCTTCTCAACCTCTATGCCACTTTCAACACTGTCTCTCACCACACACTCATCACCAGACTACACACAGCAGGAATACAAAGATGAGAACTCAAATGGATAGCTTCCTTCCTCTCCGGAAGAACACAATGAGTCAGGCTCTTGCTGTTCACATCAGAACTCAAGAACCTCATCTGTCGAGTCCCACAGGGATCATCACTCACCACACACTTTTCAACGTCTATAGGCCTCCTCTGGCAAACATCATCAGATCCTATGGAATCCACATTGTCTCCTATGCCGACGACACCCAGATCATTTGTTTTTTTTCACTCTCAGACGACACTGTCACCACCAAGACAAACTACAAACAATACATGACCAGCATGTCCAGTTGGATGAAAGAAAACTGCCTCAAGCTCAACACAGACAAAACTGAAGTGCTGATATTTGGGATTCAGAGCTCACCTTGGGACTCCACCTGGTGCCCTGCAGATCTTGGAACCACACCAACCCCAGCCAACCACACTAGTAACCTAGACCTCTTCCTGGACACCAGCCTCAGCATGAAGTTCTAGTTCAATGCCCCCACCTCTTCATGCTTCCACATCCACTGCATGTTACGAAACATCTTCAAGTGGCTCTGCATCTGTGCCTTCCAAATGTAGGAAAGGGTGCAAGAAAGAAGTCATTTTGTCAAACGCCCTATAAATTAAATGATAGTAAGCATAATTCCAAATTCAGGGATGTACAAATAACCACTGTTCTTAAAATAAATATCTTGTGTACATTTCAGAAATACGTAGGTTTTCTTCATAAACTTTTTTTCATTCTTTTTACCCTATGAACTGCTGTACAGTTGGTACAGAATAAAAAATCATTGTAAGGTGCAGCTCACTTGTTGGCTCAGGGTATCGCATGTTTTTAAAAAATCTTCAAACCCTATAATCTTCTTGACTAGAAGGCTCTGTCAGACGTTACAGTATATTGCTTTTGTAAATCAGCCATTGTGACAAGAATTTACAGATGAAAATGTTGTTGCAAATGGCTGTTTTTTTTAACTCATTTTCATTATTGTTTTATTTCAATAATTTGTTTTGTTGGAATTACTTTGAGGGATTCACACAAATGGCTCCTTGTTGAAATCATAATTTTGTCTCTGTTTCAGAAATATATAGATTTCCAGCCTCCCCTGTTTCCTCCAAAAAGTGCAAGTAGGATGAAACCATAAAAATGAATGAAAATGGACTACCTCTTAGAAGAATGCAATCATTGTGGTGAAAAAAATGGCATTTAATACGACTGTGCTTGATCCTGAAAGCTGTGAAGATGGTGAACCGAGCACAGCAAGCTGTACATTCATGACATTAGGAAAATGTATATATTTATATATATATATATATATATATATATATATATATATATATATATATATATATATATATATATATATATATATATATATTTATATACATGTTTTGTTGCGCAGCACTTTTTTCCAGATTTTCCCCCTAAAAACAAAACTTTTCTGTATTCTACAAACTCTGGATACATTTAGAATCCCCGAGATATTGAAATACAAAGGACACAAATTTGACGTGGTGCCTTATGTGAAAAGAAAGGTATGAAGGCCGGAACTCCGACAGACAACGCCCCACGAAAGCCACCGACCTACGAGAATCCAGAAGCACGTGCAGATGTCTTGAGAAAGCATGGAGAAACAGCAACAATCCAGAAGCACACACCACCTACAAAACTGCCTTGACAGATTACCACCAATGCATCAGATCCACACAGAGGAACTTCATCCAGGACAGAATCCTCACTAACTGCCGCAACTTGAAGGAACTCTTCAGCAGCATGCAAAAATTCACTAAACCCCCAAAGAAGCCTCAGATGCCACCCCCCCCCCCGAGGACCTCTGCATCAAACTCGGCTCCTACTTCCATCACAAGATCAAGTCCCTCTACGACAACTTAAATGAGTAGAATCAAGGCACTTACACCACACCTATCTCCAGCAATGCCAGCCAGCCTACCATCACCGACTGGGCCCCTGTCACCAGAGACGACACCACCAAGACCATGAAGAGCATACAATCAGGAGCTCCTACTAACCCCTGCCCGCCGCACATCTTCCACAGAGTAGCGCCGCCATAGCACCCAAACTACGACGCACCATCAACTCTACCTTCGAAATGGGCACGTTCCAGATGACTGGAAATGTACAGAAGTCAAGCCCCTCCTCAAGAAGCCCTCCGCGGACCCGACCGACCTTAACAACTACAGACCCATCTCCCTCCTGCCCTTTGCAGCTAATGTCACTGAGAAGATTGTTAACATCCAGCTCAAGACCTTCATAGAAGTTAACTTGATCCTCGACTCGTCCCAATCCAGATTCTGCAGCAACTACAGCACCGATAACCGCCCTCCGAGCCACCACAGAAGACATCCGCACTCTCCTCGACCAGGGCCACACAGCGGCCCTCATCCTACTAGACCTCTGCAGCCTTCAACACCGTCTCCCACTGCACACTCACCGCCAGACTCTGTGACACCAGCATTCAGCGAACTGCCCTAGACTGGATCCCTTCATTCCTTATCAGCCAAACCCAAAGATTCAAACTCCCGCCCTACCACTCCGAACCCACAGAGATCAGCTGCGGAGCACCCAAAGGATCATCGCTCAGCCCACGTTCTTCAACATCTTCATGGCCCCATTGCCACCATCGTCAGAAAGCATGGACTCCGCATAGTATCCTACGCCGACGACACCCAACTCACTCTCTCCCTCACCAAAGAACCCGACACCACCAGACACAGCTTCCAGGAAGGAATTAAAGATGTTGCTTCCTGGATGAGCAGCCACTGCCTGAACAGCAACTCAGAGAAAACATAAGTCCTTGTCCTCGGATCCACCTTCTGCGCATGGGACAACACCTGGTGTCCCACTGCACTCGGCTACCTTCACACCCACGGACCACACCCACAACCTCAGCATCATCCTCGACCCCTCCCTCACCATGACCCGACATAACACCGCCATCTCCTCCACAATCTTCAACACCCTCTGCATCCTCTGCAAGACCTTCAAATGGATCCCCCCCCCGAACATAGAAAGGCTGTCATCCACACAGTTATAACCAGCAGACTGGACTAAGGAAACACCCTCTACGCTGGGATCAACAAATCCCTTCTCCACAAACTCCAACCCGTCCGGAACACTGCCACCAGACTCGTCCTCGTCCTCGGCATCCCACAACAAGACCATATCATCCAGCACCTCCAAGACCTCAATTGGCTCCCCGGCGAAAAGAGAGTGACCTTCAAGCTACCTACTCATACCTTCAAATCCCTCCACAACACCAGACCCCAATACCTCAACGAAAGGCTTGTGAGAGTCTTGCTGGAATGGAAATTTAAAAACAAGCATTTACAATGCAATAGGTCTCGCATTAGGAAAGTTTGAGCTATTGGTATTGTAAATGACACATTTTTTATTTATGTGTTGGTTTTGAAAATAGCGAAATTAATAGCTTTGTCATTTACAATGCCAATAGTTAAAACTTCCTCAAATGTGACACCTATAGCATTTGTAATGCAATATCTGTTGTATTTACGTAACTTAGATGTATTGATATTACAAATAACAATGGCTTTTAATTTTTTTAATTAATACTTAAATAAAAGTTATTGTAATTTATAATGGAAATAGCTTAAACTTTTGTAAATAACTTTTGTGAAGATTATGTTCAGTGTATTTTATTGTGATGAAAATCCCAGAACAGAAGTGAAATATTAACATCTTTTTGTGACATTTGTAATAAAGCTTGAAACATTGAGAGAACATATTTGAACCAGTTGTTGTTGAATGCACTCTGAGTGATGTTGTGGTGGCGACGAGTGATGCTGTGGCATTCAGTGATGCTGTGGTAGCGCAAAGTGATGCTGTGGTGCCCCTGAGTGATGCTGTGGTGGTGCTGAGTGATGCTGTGGTGATGCGATAGATAGAGTGAGTGCAATAGATAGAGTGAGGGCGATAGATAGAGGGAGGGCGATAGATAGCTAGAGGAAGGGCGATAGATAGAGTGAGGGCGATAGATTGAGGGTGATAGATAGATATATAGATAGAGTGAGGGCGATAGATAGATAGATAGATAGATAGATAGATAGATAGATAGATAGATAGATAGATAGATAGATAGATAGATAGATAGATAGATAGATAGATAGAAAGTGTAATTATGTGGCGTGTAATTATGTGGCACTGAGTGGTATTTGGAGTGTATATTGCATTGAGCGCCGTGTAAATATGTAGCATAAATTTATGTGGGACTGAGTGGTATTTGGAGTGTATGTTGCATTGAGTCCAGTGTAATTTTGTGGCGTTTAGTTATGTGGCACTGAGTGCTATTTGGAGTGTATATTGCATTGAGTGCAGTGTAATTATGTGGCGTATAATTATGTGGCACTTAGTGGTGTTTGGAGTGTATGTTGCATTGAGTGCAGTGTAATTATGTGGCATGTAATTATGTGACACTGAGTGCTATTTGGAGTGTATGTTGCATTGAGTGCAGTGTAATTATGTAGCATATAATTATGTGGCACTGAGTGGTATTGTCTGGAGTGTATGTTGCATTGAGTACAGTGTAATTATGTGGCGTGTAATTATATGGCACTGAGTGGTATTTGGAGTGAATGTTGCAATGAGTGCAGTGTAATTATGTGGTGTGTAACTATGTGGCACTGAGTGGTATTTGGAATGTATGTTGCATTGACTGCAGTGTAATTATGTGGCGTGTAACTATGTGGCACTGAGTGGTATTTGGAGTGTATGTTGCATTGAGTGCAGTGTAATTATGGGGTGTGTAATTATGTGGCACTGAGAGGTATTTGGAGCGTATGTTGCGTTGAGGATAGTGTAATCATGTAGCATATAATTATGTGGCACTGAATAGTATTATGATGAGTGTATGTTGTATTCAGTAGAGTGTAATTGTGTGGCGTGTAATTATGTGGCACTGAGTGGTATTTGGAGTGTATGTTGCATTGAGTGCAGTGTAATTTTGTAGCATATCATTATGTGACACTGAGTGGTATTGTCTGAAGTGTGTGTTGCATTCAGTAGAGTGTAATTATGTGGCACTGAGTGGTATTTGGAGTGTATATTGTATTGAGTGCAGTGTAATTATGTGGCGTGTAACTATGTGGCACAGAGTGTTATTTGGAGTGTATGTTGCATTGAGTGCAGTGTAATTATGTGGCGTGTAATTATGTGGCGTGTAATTATGTGGCACTGAGTGGTATCTGGAGCGTATGTTGCATTGAGTGCAGTGTAATTATGTGGCATGTAATTATGTGGCACTTAGTGGTATTTGGAGTGTATGTTGCATTGAGTGCAGTGTAATTATGTGGCGTGTAATTATGTGGCACTGAGTGGTATTTGGAGTGTATGTTGCATTGAGTGCAGTGTAAGTATGTGGCGTGTAATTATGTGGCACTGAGTGGTATTGTCTGGAGTGTATGTTGTATTCAGTAGAGTGTAATTATGTGGCGTGTAATTATGTGGCACTGAGTGGTATTGTTTGGAGTGTATGTTGCAATTAGTGAAGTGTAATTATGTAGCATATAAGTATGTGGCACTGAATGGTATTGTGTGAAGTGTGTGTTGCATTCAGTAGAGTGTAATTATGTGGCGTGTAATTATGTGGCATTGAGTGGTATTTGGAGGGTATGTTGCATTGAGTGCAGTGTAATTATGTGGCGTGTAATTATGTGGCACTGAGTGGTATTATGAGGAGTGTATGTTGTATTCAGTAGAGTGTAATTGTGTGGCGTGTAATTATGTGGTACTGAGTGGTATTGTTTGGAGTGTATGTTGCATTGAGTGCAGTGTAATTTTGTAGCATATAAATATGTGGCACTTTGTGGTATTGTGTGGAGTGTGTGTTGCATTCAGTATAGTGTAATTATGTGGTGTGTAATTATGTGGCACTGAGTGGTATTTGGAGTGTATGTTGCATTGAGTGCAGTGTAATTATGTGGCGTGTAATTATGTGGCACTGAGTGGTATTTGGAGTGTATGTTGCATTGAGTGCAGTGTAATTATGTGGCGTGTAATTATGGGCCACTGAGTGGTATTTGGAGTGTATGTTGCATTGAGTGCAGTGTAATTATGTAGCATATAATTATGTGGCACTGAGTGGTATTGTCTGGAGTGTATGTTGTATTCAGTAGAGTGTAATTAATTAGCGTGTAATTATGTGGCACTGAGTGGTATTGTTTGGAGTGTATGTTGCAATTAGTGAAGTGTAATTATGTAGCATATAATTATGCGGCACTGAATGGTATTGTGTGAAGTGTGTGTTGCATTCAGTAGAGTGTAATTATGTGGCGTGTAATTATGTGGCATTGAGTGGTATTTGAAGTGTATGTTGCATTGAGTGCAGTGTAATTATGTGGCGTGTAACTGTGGCACAGAGTGGTATTTGGAGTGTATGGTGCATTCAGTGAGTGTAATTATGTGGCGTGTAATTATGTGGCATTGAGTGGTATTTGGAGTCTATGTTGCATTGAGTGCAATGCAATTATGTGGCATGTAATTATGTGGCACAGAGTGTTATTTGGAGTGTATGTTGCATTGAGTGCAGTGTAATTATGTGGCGTGTAATTATGTGGCGTGTAATTATGTGGCACTGAGTGGTATCTGGAGCGTATGTTGCATTGAGTGCAGTGTAATTATGTGGCATGTAATTATGTGGCACTTAGTGGTATTTGGAGTGTATGTTGCATTGAGTGCAGTGTAATTATGTGGCGTGTAATTATGTGGCACTGAGTGGTATTTGGAGTGTATGTTGCATTGAGTGCAGTGTAATTATGTGGCGTGTAATTATGTGGCACTGAGTGGTATTGTCTGGAGTGTATGTTGTATTCAGTAGAGTGTAATTATGTGGCGTGTAATTATGTGGCACTGAGTGGTATTGTTTGGAGTGTATGTTGCAATTAGTGAAGTGTAATTATGTAGCATATAAGTATGTGGCACTGAATGGTATTGTGTGAAGTGTGTGTTGCATTCAGTAGAGTGTAATTATGTGGCGTGTAATTATGTGGCATTGAGTGGTATTTGGAGGGTATGTTGCATTGAGTGCAGTGTAATTATGTGGCGTGTAATTATGTGGCACTGAGTGGTATTATGAGGAGTGTATGTTGTATTCAGTAGAGTGTAATTGTGTGGCGTGTAATTATGTGGTACTGAGTGGTATTGTTTGGAGTGTATGTTGCATTGAGTGCAGTGTAATTTTGTAGCATATAAATATGTGGCACTTTGTGGTATTGTGTGGAGTGTGTGTTGCATTCAGTATAGTGTAATTATGTGGTGTGTAATTATGTGGCACTGAGTGGTATTTGGAGTGTATGTTGCATTGAGTGCAGTGTAATTATGTGGCGTGTAATTATGTGGCACTGAGTGGTATTTGGAGTGTATGTTGCATTGAGTGCAGTGTAATTATGTGGCGTGTAATTATGGGCCACTGAGTGGTATTTGGAGTGTATGTTGCATTGAGTGCAGTGTAATTATGTAGCATATAATTATGTGGCACTGAGTGGTATTGTCTGGAGTGTATGTTGTATTCAGTAGAGTGTAATTAATTAGCGTGTAATTATGTGGCACTGAGTGGTATTGTTTGGAGTGTATGTTGCAATTAGTGAAGTGTAATTATGTAGCATATAATTATGCGGCACTGAATGGTATTGTGTGAAGTGTGTGTTGCATTCAGTAGAGTGTAATTATGTGGCGTGTAATTATGTGGCATTGAGTGGTATTTGAAGTGTATGTTGCATTGAGTGCAGTGTAATTATGTGGCGTGTAACTGTGGCACAGAGTGGTATTTGGAGTGTATGGTGCATTCAGTGAGTGTAATTATGTGGCGTGTAATTATGTGGCATTGAGTGGTATTTGGAGTCTATGTTGCATTGAGTGCAATGCAATTATGTGGCATGTAATTATGTGGCACTGAGTGGTATTTGGAGTGTATGTGGCATTGAGTGCAGTGTAATTATGTGGCGTGTAACTATGTGGCACTGAGTGGTATTTGGAGTGTATGTTGCATTGAGTGCAGTGTAATTATGTGGCGTGTAATTATGTGGCACTGAGTGGTAGTTGGAGTGTATGTTGCATTGAGTGCAATGTAATTATGTGGCAGGTAATTATGGGGCACTGAGTGGTATTTGGAGTGTATGTTGCATTGAGTGCAGTGTCATTATGCAGCATATAATTATGTGGCACTGAGTGGTATTGTCTGGATTGTATGTTGTATTCATTAGAGTGTAATTATGTGGCATGTAATTATGTGGCACTGAGTGGTATTGTTTGGAGTGTATGTTGCAATTAGTGAAGTGTAAATATGTAGCATATAATTATGTGGCACTGAAGGGTGTTGTGTGGAGTGTATGTTGTATTCAGTAGAGTGTAATTGTGTGACGTGTAATTATGTGACACTGAGTGGTATTGTTTGGAGTGTATGTTGCATTGAGTGCAGTGTAATTATGTGGTGTGTAACTATGTGGCAATGAGAGGTATTTGGAGTGTATGCTGCCTTGAGTGCAGTGTAATTATGTGGCGTGTAATTATGTGGCACTGAGTGGTATTTGGAGTGTATGTTGCACTGAGTGCAGTGTAATTATGTGGCGTGTAATTATGTAACACTGAGTGGTATTTGGAGTGTATGTTGCCTTGAGCGCAGTGTAAATATGTAGCATATAATTATGTGGCACTGAGTGGTATTTGGAGCGTATGTTGCATTGAGCGCAGTGTAATTATGTAGCATATGTTTATGTGGCACTGAGTGGTATTATGAGGAGTGTATGTTGTATTCAGTAGAGTGTAATTGTGTGACGTGTAATTATGTGACACTGAGTGGTATTGTTTGGGGTGTATGTTGCATTGAGTGCAGTGTAATTATGTGGTGTGTAACTATGTGGCACTGAGTGGTATTTGGAGTTTGTGTTGCCTTGAGTGCAGTGTAATTATGTGGCGTGTAATTATGTGGCACTGAGTGGTATTTGGAGTGTATGTTGCATAGAGTGCAGTGTAATTATGTGGCCTGTAATTATGTGGCAGTTAGTGGTATTTGGAGTGTATGTTGCGTTGAGTGCAGTGTAATTATGTGGCGTGTAATTATGTGGCACTGAGTGGTATTTGGAGTGTATGTTGCATTGAGTGCAGTGTAATTATGGGGCACTGAGTGGTATTTGGAGTGTATGTTGCATTGAGTGTAGTGTAATTATGTAGCATATAATTATGTGGCACTGAGTGGTATTATGAGGAGTGTATGTTGTATTCAGTAGAGTGTAATTGTGTGGCGTGTAATTATGTGGTACTGAGTGGTATTGTTTGGAGTGTATGTTGCATTTAGTGCAGTGTAATTATGTAGCATATAATTATGTGGCACTGAGTGATATTGTGTGGAGTGTGTGTTGCATTCAGTACAGTGTAATTATGTGGCGTGTAGTTATGTGGCACTGAGTGGTATTTGGAGTGTGTGTTGCATTGAGTGCAATGTAATTATGCGGCGTGTAATTATGTGGCATTGAGTGGTATTGGGAGTGTATGTTGCATTGAGTGCAGTGTAATTATGTGGTGTGTAATCATGTGGCACTGAGTGGTATTTGGAGTGTATGTTGCATTAAGTGCAGTGTAATTATGTGGCGTGTAATTATGTCTAAACGAGTGATATAAACTCCAGTGAAATATCATTATGGAAAATAATAAAACATTTCTTTGAAACGAAAATATTGAACTGAAGAAATTTATTTGCTGGGAATCCAGCCTGAACTTGTGCCCAAGGAGTCAAGCCAAATAACGACTTGCCTGATTTTTATGTTTACCGTTTCTCCAGAGTGGGGAGAAAGCCGTGGAGCACAGTAAAATATATTCAAAACATTCTTTTAAATTCAAGCAGTGCTCAAACTAAGTCTAATTTTTTGCGTGTAATTATGTGGCACTGAGTGGTATTTGGAGTGTATGTTGCCTTGAGCGCAGTGTAAATATGTAGCATATAATTATGTGGCACTGAGTGGTATATGGAGTGTATGTTGCATTGAGTGCAGTGTAATTATGTGGTGTGTAATTATGTGACACTGAGTGGTATTTGGAGCGAATGTTGCCTTGAGCGCAGTGTAAATATGTAGCATATAATTATGTGGTGTTTAATTATGTGGCACTGAGTGGTATTTGGATTGTATGTCGCGTTGAGCGCAGTGGTAATTATGTAGCATATAATTATGTGGCACTGAGTGGTATTGTGTGGAGTGTATGTTTTATTCAGTAGAGTGTAATTGTGTGGCATGTATTTATGTGGCACTGAGTGGTATTGTTTGGAGTGTATGTTGCATTGAGTGCAGTGTAATTATGTAGCATATAATTATGTGACACTGAGTGTGTGAGGGTGCAGTGTGTGTGAGGGTGCAGTGTGTGTGAGGGCACAGTGTGTGTGGCCTAAAGTAGTGTGAAGGCGCAGTGTGTGTGGCCTAATGTAGTGTGTGGGCTCAGTGTGTCCTGCCTAAAGTAGTGTGAGTGCGCAGTGTGTGAGTGTGCAGTGTGTGTGGCCTAAAGTAGTGTGAGGGCACAGTATGTGAGTGCACAGTGTGTGTGGCCTAAAGTAGTGTGAGTGTGCAGTGTGTGAGTGCCCAGTGTGTGTGGCCTAAAGTAGTGTGAGGGCACAGTGTGTGAGTGCGCAGTGTGTGAGTGTGCAGTGTGTGTGGCCTAAAGAACTGTGAGGGCACAGTGTGTGAGTGTGCAGTGTGTGTGGCCTAAAATAGTGTGAGTGCGCAGTGTGTGAGTGCGCAGTGTGTGAGTGTGCAGTGTGTGAGTGCACAGTGTGTGAGTGCGCAGTGTGTGTGGCCTAAAATAGTGTGAGGGCACAGTGTGTGAGTGCGCAGTGTGTGAGTACGCAGTGTGTGAGTGCACAGTGTGTGAGTGCGCAGTGTATATAAGTGTCAGTATAATGTACATGGCGCTCATGTAAATCACTCCAATGTCTTTAGGTACACGAGTGAGGGTGCAGGACACGTCCATCAGCTTCTCTTAAAATCAAATAGCCCTGGAGTTCATATTAAGTTTAAAAACAATGTCTTATGATTGTGGCTAATACGGTCTCTAACCGTGTGCTTTTGTATGGGTAAGGTAAGAAATTATATTGGCTATCAAACAAAAAATGGGTGTGGATCAGAGAACACAACTGGTCTCCCAAGTAAGTGTGCTTTCCAAAAGCAGCATACCCTCCATTGAGTCACAATCACGCCAGACCATGCGTGCACGGATGAGGATAAACAATGCACCAGTGTATTTCCCTCACAGACCATCATACTTTCACCCTTGAACATAGTTCCTATACATTTCATTAAACATCAAGGATGCAACAGTGACCACTCAAAAGTATCTCATTATGCGACCTACTACCTAGGAGGAATAGTTTTTCAAATAATTTAGACGACTATATACATACTTGCTTTTGGAGTTCTGACAATCTATCTTTGGAGGTTAAAATGAGAAAATGCTGATGGATCCTCACTTTCTGGATTGACAGTATTGAGCTGAACACATATTGCCTTTTTGGCATTATGTCCCCTGGGAAAGGATTGCTATATATCTGGAAAGGTCCTGAGGAAGGCGGTCTTTACATCTTTAACCCGCCGAAACGCGCATCGACCTACTGCCGAGTCTCGTGTTCCAATTTGAGACTCTGATGCTGGCAGGAGTTCTCTCTTGCCAGAAAATACTCAACTGTGTACAGATATTGGATGATTGTAGTTGATGTGAGATTGTATGAATCGGTGTGACTGTAGTATGATTGTATGTATTTATTTCTAACCAGGGGCATTTATTTTTCATTATGTATTTGTTTCTCTTAGTGCAATTTTCTTAGCATTGGTTTTATGAACTTTGGATTGTGAATAATCACTGCCTTAAAAGAAATTTATTTGTGAGTTTACCAATCCAGAATAATACATTATTGTGTTCTTACAAGAAAATGTGATAAAAACAACAGATTGTAAAAATGAAGTTTTATGGTAAAATATAAAAAGACAAAAAATGAGATGAAAAGAAAGTGAATAGTTTTTTGATAAAATAAAAATAATAATGAGAGAATTTTGAGTGGTCACTGTTGCATCCTTGATGTTTAATGAAATGTATAGGAACTATGTTCAAGGGTGAAAATATGATGGTCTGTGAGGAAATATATAGTCTTGTGTGTATTTCAAACCCCTCTTTTCCCTGACCTAGATTAATTGCAGAGGGGGTCCTTTAACCTTAGCCTATACAATGCGCCAGTAACATCCTCCAAGAGCCGCCCGCCCAGGGACTGTTGCACCCACTGACCGTGCCTGGCTGCAACCAGAAACCAAAGGCGAAACTACAGAACAGATAAGCAGCCACCAGTGATGTATCCACGTTAATGCATTACTAGGCATGGGAGCGCATAAGACATGATGCTTTGCCGGCCGTTCTGGTTTTTACCGTCGTCTGTTAATGACAATCTATTTTTCACATGTAAAGAGTAAATTCAAGAGACATAGCCGCACACGGAATCCTCAAAACCAGGTAGTGAAAAAAACCGAACTCCATAGTGCTCAAAGGCCAAACTAAAGATAATACAGCACTATATAAATCAGTTCACGTAAAATTATACAGAAACAAACAAAATGGCATGAAAGCACTTTAAGAAATTCATAAAAACAAAATGAAAAGTATGCATCAGGGTGGTCGCATTGAAGCGGGGAAGTAAATGCAGAGGTTGGGATAACACAGTGCTCTAAGTGGAATAAAAACAAGCTCTCTGCATTGCGTGGCGGGGGGCGGGGGAGCGGATTCCTTTGAAGTCTGATGCGGGGGGGGGCGGATTCCTTTGAAGTCTGATGCCGAGGCTCACAAGCTGAACAAATGGTGTGCTATGTGCATGCGCCCGGCTCACATGCACTGTAGGCAATCCGCCTTAGGGTGCACTTTTGAAAGCCCTTACTTTAATCTCGCCAAGCATCCCTAACGGGATGGCTTCAGCGAGACCTAATAAAGCGTTCTGATGGGCTGAGGAATGTTTTTCCCCTAGTGTCATCTCGCTTCCATGGCAGTCATATTCCTGTGGGTGCGAGCCCTCTGATTGGCTTCCAGCAACATGCAAAAGATGCTGCTTTCAGCCATTACAGGACCCAGGGACTTAGTCCTGGTTTAGTGTGCAATTGTTGCAGTTCATGTAAGAATGTAGAAACTGATTCGGGGGAGGATCGATACATGATATGTAATCTTTTGTTCAGGTGCCATCACTGAATAATACTATTACATGAATGTCTAGAAACTGCTTTTACATTAAAAAGGAAAAGGTATTTTAACTCACACACAACTAAAGTAACCAACGTGCACAATGACAAGAGGATCTCTCTAGTCCCTCCTGAAGCGAGATCTATGTAAGAAGGTATCTGCGTTAAACAATGTACAAATCATTTCCTAGTGTGTCTGTTAGAGTTGAACTTGTAAAACTCCTTCTTTTCACCTCTCAGAATGTTCACAATGTAAAACCCCTTCCTACTGTATTTTCTAGAAAGTTCACAAAGTATAACTCACTTATTTGTCATGTGTTACACCAAGGAAAGTCCCAATTCACTGTATTGGAAACTTATTTGTGTAAACGAAAAAGCCTGTATTTGTAAGAGTTAGCGGAACTACTTTATAGGTGCGTAACATTACTGCCCCCCCAATCAAATGCTTATGAAGAGGGCCAGGAAAGGGAACCTCTCCCTCTACCCTGTTCTGTAATACTTTTTTTGAGTCCATGAACCCGAGCAGCAGGTAACGCTGCCTGTAACCAGCCCGCCCTTAAAAAGTTGGCGAGTGCATTCGTACATTTGCTCAGCAGAATTTTCCACGAGCAAATAAAATATACACGTGTATCTTTGCTTATGCAATAATCAAATAAACAATAATTTTCCAAGAAAGCTCCTTCAAACTTGCAGCGTTAGCAGGTTTCAGGGCTAACATTGCAAACCTTTATGAATTCTGAAAATGTGCAAATCTGCTCTCATGCAAGATTGTTAACCCCATGTATATATTTTCTAATCTATGTTTTTTTTCGGGCGCAGAACGGGTCATGTATCTAATCCCATGACTACGTATTCGAAAAAAATAAAGGTTAAGCCAGGCAAAGTTCACGTAAACAGCCTGGCAGCTGGGTGCGGCGGATCTGGGGAGGGGCATCTCTTGGCAACCAGATATACAAGGGATGGAGATTTTTGTAGATTGATCAACAAGCTCATACTTGGCTCTGTTGAGTTTACTTTTCAGGCTTTTTACATTGCCACCCTAGCTTATTTGGCACAGAGACATGTGTGTTACTGGTCGTGAATACATTTGAAATAAATCAGGGTCTCTCTTGTTTATGTCACTTTGATCCTTTGAGGGAGTTGAATTGTGCTCTTGGGCGAAACTCAAGGCGTGTGTTTTTTTACAAGGCATTATTGCGAGCATTAAGTGGCATGCATTTAAATATTTAAAAAAATCCTCGCACTTTAATAACAGGCACAACTCAATAAAAAACGCTTGTCGTCACTGGGTATTTCAAGAGATAAATTGTCTCTGAAGCATGGAAAGGCGTACAGAGTAATACAGGAGAGAAATCCATAGATATCGAAAAGGGGCATCCGTTATGCCTCATATTTTTCAAGAATTCTTTTCTAAAGCATCGGTGATTTTTTTTAAAGTCAGCCAGCTCGTGTAATTCCAGAGTACAGTTTACAGCATCTGTTGTTGCGCAGAGGAAGGCCCTTGAATTTGGCAAACATTGACTGGTCTCCTTTCTGTTGCATATTTCTGTATTTGGTTCCTAAAGTGATACTAATGAGATGAAAGTCTTAACGTGTAAAAATGCCAAAATAGTGAGGTAATACTAACACAAAATGTGCAGCGTTACGCCACATAATTTGCCTTTTCTTGCCGCATAATTTGCTCAGCTCTGCAGCATAGTGCCAATATCGGCAACATTCATCATTTCTCATACAGCAACATACATAAATAAACCACACAACACCTTCTTAGTGGAGAAATTTGCTGCAGGTTTATTTGCATAACTAATATGCCAACACGTGGGTTATCTTATGGGCGATACCAGGGCAGGCCCGCCCCTATGCCGCCTGCCCGCCTGATGAGCCAAATTGCACTGTGGCCGTCACCAAACGGTGATTCCCAATCCTTGGGAGGGGCCACCCCTCCGATCCGTGGACCACCAGTCCACTCCCTTGCTCACGCCCCCCAAAGGTGGGCGGAGCATTCCAGGCAGCCCCCGGTTGCTCAGGCCCACAACCGCTCGTAGGACTAACGGGGCGCCGTAGTTCTTCCAGGGGACACGCTAAGACATCCCTGGGTATCCTTGGCTTAGCACCCTTAATGTGCTGCTGCAGTATAGTACCCTTCTGTACCTTGCAGACTCTGGATCGCCCTGTAACTCCTCCACAGCTCTGGGGATGGCCACCGTCACAACCAGGGCCCCCCACCCAAGCCGAAATTCCTATGTACATCTTGTTGCTCTCAAGGCCTCCCCGAGGTCCAGCAGAAATAAGTCCATGCCTACCCCTGAGAGGTGAACCCCATCCGCCTCCCAGCATCCAGGAGACTTGCCATGAAGTAAACCATGTCTGATGAAGCCAAATCCCCTTTGCTCCGTGATTTTACGCATGGCACTGTTCACTCTTCTACGCAAGATCTCTATGGCGTCTCCCGAAGGGGCCCCATGCCAAACTGAGCGAGGTAAAATTTCTGACCACCACATTTCACATGCCCCCAGCTGGGTACTCAACTGACACATGGTGTCCCTCATCACTTGTAGCAGTCCTCTCCTCCCCAGTGTAGTCAGGTCATTCTCTCCCAGGTGTATGACCAGAATATGGGTTGGAGCGATCCCCCTCCCAAGTCTCTGCTGTAGCTTCCTCCTCAGTCGTTCCATCGCATACCCGGGAAACCTAGCCACGTTATCTCGGTGGCGGAGAAGCCATGCCGCCACTCTCTGATCTCTGCCCACCGTGCCACTCTAACGATGCTTGAATGGCCCGTTACCCAGACCTTGGTTCCTGGTAAATAAAGAGATGTTGTGTTTGAAAACCATATTTATTGTAACGTCTACACTATAAAAGTCTACAATTATACAACACACCTCATCACTGTAACATTACTTAGCCGACTGGCCATAACTGTACACTTTAATACACATAAAGGCCGGTTGGACCATTGTGCCTAAGATTCCACTTGCCACACCCTTCTGTTCAAGGCCTGTTATATCGTTTATAGCACTGAGACTCTCAGCGCCCCACCTGTTTTATTCGCTCTGGCGGCATCCCTGATAGGAAGGCTGTGGTTGCTGCACCGATCCTGAAGGAGTGGCTACTGAATCTCTTGCCCACCTCTGTTTGTCCTGACAATTTTAAGCACGCCTGCATGATGTGCTCGACTTGAAACTTTGTGACTGGAGAACTGTCTTCGTGCACCAGGAGGTACCCCGCCATTACAGGGCGGAGGTCCAAATAAGCCTCTACCAAGAGCTTAGGACAATACCTCGCGTCCCCCAGCCCCTGTAACAGGATCACTCTCCCTTCTCCTGCCTGATCCGTTTTTGACTGTCTAACCACTATCCTGAGGCAGGACTTGCTAATGGTAATGTCCTTGAAATTCAAAGCCACCCCCGATGTGTCCTGTTTAGATTGTGCCACTAGCTCCCCAATCCTAAAGGCCTGAAAAAGGCCAGCGCGAAGCTAGCGTAGAATGGTGTTGCCTCATATACTGAGCGGGTGGCCCTGGGCATGTTGTCCAGCATCCCTTGCAGGATCGTGTAACTGATGGGGGACCTATTGTCCGGGGATCGAGGCTCACTTCTAGCCCAGCCCTTAAGAGCAGCCTTGATGACAAAGGATTTGGTCGGGTCCTCCTGTTCTCTCAGCCTGGCGTGGTGTCTGATGGCCGACAGATGGCCCATGATCCAAGGGTGAGATTTCCCACCTTCCTTGGCCCACGGGATGAACTTTTGCACTCTGAGCTCCAGAGAAGACCCCTCATTCTCCCACGCTCCCATCGTTGCACAAAATTCTTCTACACAGGCCCTGTGGCACTTCACCGTTCTTGGTGCCAGAGACAGCTCCCCCAAACCCCTCATCCGTTGTTCCACTTCAGAAGATGCCATAAGTGTGGTGGGAAATGGGTCATCTCCTCTCTCGGCCACGCCTCCCGGAAACAGCGCCACTAAAAATGAGAGAGAGCGTCAGCAGCAACATTCTGAACCCCTTCAATGTGACGAGCCCTGCATTCGACATTATTTAACAGGCATGCCCTCACCAGCTCTCTCAACAGGCACAACACTAGGGGGCAGCTCGCTGAGTGAGAGTTGATCGCTTGCACAACCGCTAGGTTGTCTGACCAGAACAGGACCTTCCTTGCTGCCAGCACCCCCGGCCAAAGGTGGAGCGCTATTACTATGAGGAAGAGTTCCAACACAGTGATCTTTGAGGTGATCTTCTTCTTCTGCCAAGAGTTTGGCCACCTCTCGACACACCACTCCCTGTGGCTCTGGCCAGCCTGCGCGCAAAGACCCTTCCAGCCGGAATGACCTTTGCGGCAAAGTTGAGTTTGCCCAGGAAGCTCTGAATGAAGGCCAGCGGGGCCTTGTCTTTCCCTACGGCTAGCCGTATCTGCTGTCACAGGTCCCGAACTTTATCTGCAGGCAGCCTGGCTTCCCCCAACACAGTGTCCAGTTAAATTCCTAGGAAAGTAAGCACCTGTGCAGGCCCTTCTGTCTTCCCCGGTGCTAGAGGTACCCCAGATGATTCGCAAGGGACTGGAAGTTAGTGAGTGCATCCTTGCATTCCTGTGTGCCCTCCCGCCCAATAAAAGGAAATCATCCAAGTAGTGCGAAACCCCCTCCTCCCCAAAGGTGTCCTGTAACGCCCATTGCAAGAAGGAACTGAGGGGCATATTACCAACAACTAGCGATCATTATCGCTATGTTGGTTTAGCGCCAACATTAATATCGCCGAGCTCCGCCGATTTTTATCGCTTAGGAGCCTTGCTATTATCAAGGTTTAACTCCTAAGCGATAGAAATCGGCCAAAATGCATGAATATCGCTGTAAAGTCAGCGATATTCATGCATTACCGAGCAAATGCTCTTAGCCATGTAATCCACCTACCCTTGGATTACATGGCTAAGAACAGCTCTGGGTAGCCGTTAGCTATTGGAGATAATCGCGCTTAGCGCAATTATTTCCAAAAGTTGGTAATAGGAGATAGAGATGTTAGCGACTGTTTCCAGTCGCTTACATCTTGGCATGCCCACTTTGCATGTCATTAGCGATAATTATCGCTGACATGCAAAGTGAGCACCTAAATGCCCGCTATCTCCTACTAGCTGTCGCTAACTGGTGTTAGCGACAGCTAGGTAATAGGGCGATACAATTATCGCCACTTTAGCGGATAAAATTCCCGCTAAAGCGGTGATAAGGCCCTTGGTAAAAGGCCCCTCAATGCCTCAAAGAAAGCACAGGAAACGGCGCACCCCTTGGGCATGCATTTGTCAAAAAAGTACCAGCCATCTAGCCTGAAACCCAGCAGGTGTTGGCTGCTCGGGTGCACTGGTAGCAAGCGGAACGCAGATTCAGTGTCTGCCTTTGCTAACCATGCCCCCTTGCCCGCCCTCCTGACTAAGCCCAGAGCCACATCTTTAGTACAGTATGACACTGAGCACGTTCCTTCCTGAAGGCCATCATTGACTGAGTCCCCTTCTGGGTATGATAGGTGATGTATAAGTCTGTAGGACCCAGGCTCCTTCTTAGGTACCAACCCCAGTGGGGAAACTACAAAGTTGTCCAGTGGGGGCTCCCTAAAGGGCCCTGCTATCCTCCCTAGCTCCAGTTCCTTCCCGACTTTAGCCTGCACTATTGCTGGAAGGTCCCTGGCTGACTTTAAGTTGTCCGCCTCCCTACAAGATAGGGGCCCCACAAAAGGGATCACAAAACCTTCCGAAAACCCTCCCAGAAGTAAAGCCCCATCTACCTGGTTGGGGAACCGTCGGAGGAGGGGGAGGATGTTGGTCATGTTGATGGGTGATGGTCCTTTAAGGGCGGGGGCGGCCCGTGAGCCGGGGAGTAGGAGGGGTATGCTAAGCTCGGGCGGAAAGACAAATGCGGTCGAGACGCTACGAGGATGGTCATCTGTTGGTCTATCTACAAATGTCAGTGCTGCCTCAATTGTCCTGTTTTTCGTTGGCTGACTGTTTCTTATCCTGTTTGGACTGACAAGAGGTTGCGGGATGTCAGCCACTGCACTTGTTGCAGGCATGCTGGAACCTACATTTGATCCCCCATGAGCATGCCCCTGCATTGTAGAGGTTGCATGTTCCCGGAGACACCCTCCTGAACCCCCTCTGTGCCCCCCCCTCCGCGCCCCACGAAAGGACTGCTTGAAACCCCTCGAGCCTGTGTGGGAGAACTCTGAACCTGTGTGAGCCCCCTCTGCGCCTTAGGCTGCTTCACTGTGTTCTGCACATCGCGGGACCCCATATGGTCCACCCACAACTAAACCTCCTTCCGGTCCCACCCCATTTCTGGGCATACTGCCATCTTCTTCCTAAATTCCCGGTCATAGTCCAGCCACCCTGACCCACCCCACTTTTGTGCTTCTGTGTGAATCAGTCTTTGGTATAGCACCAGCGTCCGCCCTTGCTCTGGGAATTTTTCCAATATCACAGACTGGAAGATGGCGAAGGCCGAAAGCCAGCTGTCAATAGACTTCTCCGGCCATGCCTGGAACCTGCCTTTCTTGTCCTCATCTTTCCCCCAAACCCTCCTGGCGTCCTGGCCATGTTGGCCAAGCAGGAGCAGGGAAAAAATATCTAGAAATTCCCGCCTCCATATGAATTCCTTAACAGCAAATGGCACCTCCCAGGACAAGGAGCTGCGGCCTGAAAAGAGTGGCGCATGAGTGACTGGTGTGGGCCCTGGTTGCGCCCCCGGGGGCTGCACTGTAACGGCATTTGCAGCTGCCAAAGGCTGGGGTGCTGCAACTGGTAGGAGTGCTGTGGAAGGAGTAACTAAAGGAGCGCTGGGCGTGGCCTGAGTGGTGATAGCCACTGCCCCCACCACAGCAGGTCCCACCACCTCGACTTGTTGTCCCACGCTCGAAGTCTGGATACCTAACCCAAGGACCCCCCCATCCCCGAAACTCCTGTACCTTGGCTGTACCTGTAGAACCATTCCCTGTCTGCGCTCCTAATACGGGTATTGTCACCGGGGGGGATAACTATTGCACCTGGGGGAGCTCCCTTGGAGGGCCCACACATTAGATGCCGCTGCCACCTCTACCTCCCCAGTGTTCGCAGTGACGGCCCCAATGTTCGAGCTAGCCCCGGCAAGACCAGCTCTGACCTCTTCCATGAAGCTCTTTAAAGTGTCAGTGAGCTTACCCAAGTCCTCATTTTTGCGAAGCTCACTTGAGGCATGCTGCCGGCCGGGGGGAGGCTGGTCCTTGTGCCACGGGCGGGGGAACATGCAGCGGGGCACTTCGGGTAGTGCCGGCTGCCCGGCTCTTGGATGGCGGCGGGTCTGCTGGGAAACCTTTGACTGTTGCCCTGCAAATCCGCTTGTGCCGGAAGGGGCCTGCCTCTTCACTAGGCTCCTGCTCTGAGATCGAACTCGATCAGATGATGCCAGAATCCTCCGGATTGCTAACCTGCAATAGTTCAGCTGCCCAAGCCAATCCCTTGGACTTGGCCATTTCGACGATGGCCACTAGCTGTGCGTCTTGGGAAGTGCCTTGCTGAGTTTCTTCCACTTGGGACGTCAACAGGAAAAGTGAAGGGGATCCCTGGCTAGCCATAATTATCTTGAGCAGGACGACTCAACCTGGAATAAAAAACAGCAGTTAGCAACAAACCTGACCTCTGATAGACACTCCAAAGATGTTCCTGTTGTCCCTTCCGTGACGCTCAACCTGCGTCTGTACTTACTAACCTGGATGTGAGTTAACGTGCTTGTATAGTTGATGGGTCTCTCCACGAATTCTGTGGTGGAGGTGAAGCAGAGGTCAGGTTAGCGTACCCCCCAAATCGGCTCTTGTACCCCCGTCCCTTCACATGCCCAGTTTTCTCTTGCTGTCCCATGCGCATACCCACCCACGCATCCGTACTTACTATACTGAATGTGGGTTCTCCTTCTTAATTGGGAGCTGCTCAGTGCGTACCTCCCGAAATCTGTGTCGGAGATGAAGCAGAGGTGAAGTTGGTTCTTTCCCCACCCCTGAGCCTTCACCCATAACATATGCCCCACCCTGGGAGGCATGTAGGCCCTGTGACCCCGACTCTGAGACTGCTGCCTGTTCTTGCATGCATTGTGCGCGGGAACTATTCACCTTCGTCTCACATACTGTCCCTGTTACAACGCCGCTGTACCTGTTTTGTTTGCAGTCGGTTAGGGTGTTGTGAGGGTTGAGGTCAGCCGTCAATCCGGGCGGCAATTCTGATCCTGACCTGCTTAGGGAGAAAACACGTGTGCTTGGTCAAACTGGTCACCCCATGGAAGCCCCAGGTAGTTTCCACGACCGGCTGCGTCACCTATCCAACTTTTTTATTCCAGATGTACCACCCTTCGTGCCCTTGCTTACAACGCCGACTCTGCTGTGTATGCGGACCTCGTGTCACGTGAGGACTTGCTGGTAAGTGTACCCTCTCCCTAATAACTCTGTAAAACAAGAACATATATGAGACATACCCGTACCCCAAAGCCCTCAGGTAACTGTGGAAAGGGGGTGGGGGCGGGATCAGCTGTCCACTAATCATGCTGTAAGTAAGGCTCATGCGCGAGGCACATTTTCAACCACCTCAGGACTGGCCTAGTATGTTGATTAGGAAAACTTGTATAATGCTGTTTCTGTAATTGCATCCAAGTATATGATACCTGTAAAGTAGTACCTGCAAGAAGTCAGCAATAAGGCTAGTACCTGTAACTGTGGTGCCCATATAACTAAGGATTAACATGTTTAAATTCAAGCTCTTCCTCTTGCGACTGATTTGAAAGCAGCTATGCCGATTCCAGAGTCCAAAAACCACTGGTTATTATGTTCAGTGCTCTGACACCTGAGGGTAATGCTCGCGCCATGTTAACTCACTTTGAATAAAACATTGATGCAGCTCCTGGTGGTAAACTGTAAACATGGCTTGAGACAATAGAAACGTTACCACAAGACCTGGCATATCATGCTGTATTGGGAAAAGCGCAGCTTCTAATGGAAGTCCTGGGGCTGCTGGGATGTATGATATTACTTTTCTCTTGTAACACACTGTTTGCTACCTCTCACATTTTGTTTGCTTTAGATACTTGCACAAGTGCCACCATTGACTACATAAAGTTTGTTCTTGTGCTTGAGTGGCTACCATATATTGCAGTATTATACCTCTGATTGTACTTTGTTTTCGCTTGTAACCTGCACACATGTCCCTATTTCCTCCTGAATGCACCGTATTTTGTTTGCTCACAATTGTCACTTTTACCTCATGTAACGTAACGTTTGCTTTTGTAACATGCTCACTTGTAATTTTCTCCTGATGTATCATTACTGTTCCTATTGTGAAGCCTTCGGGTAAAATCAGCGCTACATAAACACGCATAAATAAATAAATATGAGCTAAGGATGCAGGCGTTATCGCCACATAATGGTACAGTACAGAGGAGACGCGCGGTAACCTGAGCGCCTGAATGGGCCTAGAGCCACCCGGCCCGCGTCATGTCGTCACAGCATGCTGCTCCAGAAAGACCCGATATCGAATCTCGCAACCCCCGCTGCAAAAACAAAACACCCACGGCCTCGAACCAGACCACGCAAACCGTGGCCCTGCCCCCCACCGCTAGAGCCGACGGGGCCTGGGGGTAGGCGGCGCGCCAAAACCAGGCAATCCAAACCTCCGTGCCAACCCCCGACGAGACACGCTACTGACTCTGACGAAAAGCTGGGCGCTGGGATGGGAAGCAGGCTGCCCCGGACCCCCCTACGCCTGGCCCCAGAACAACCTCTCTCTCCAGGACAATCCTCTCACCCTCTCCGGCGTGATCCCGAACAGCAGCACACCCAGAGTTTAGGCGAAATACCGTGTCGGCTGGAGCAGAAAGGAGGTAAGATGGAGGGGTGGGGCGGGGGCCTGTTGGTAGGGCTCCACAATCTGCATGACCCGATGCGATCTTCGCCTGCGGGGCGGGGGAAGGACGCGAGCATGCCGCAAAACGCCACCGCTCCCCGCACCCCAGGCGCCCCACGAGCATCACTGTACAACAATGGACCGAGAAACATTGCCCCTTAGGATACCCCCCCGCACTGTCGGCCAGAGCCCTGATTTCCCGCCCCAACACCCGGCCAAACCACGCCAAGGGAGCCCGGAAAGGGCCCCTCCAGGGCATGGCCCCTGTGGGAAACAACATCCTTTTTTGGGAGGAAGCAGGCGGGGCACAGGGGAGGATGCAGGCAACGACTAACCTCAATTCGCAGCAGCTCACGGCATGACCCAGACAGCGAGACGGGCAGCAGTAAAGAGACTGCCCAGTGGGAGGGGGACAGGTTTTGTACCCCTGCCCCCCTCCCACGACCGGAAGTGATGCGGCCGACAGACCCTTTTTGTCTCTCGCCCAGGGCGCCTGGGATGCCAACATCTGTGCCTTTCTGTGGCACTAAGGTGGCCGCCCTGTTGGAGGGTCCTCTACGGGGCCCCCCGGGCAGTCTTGTCAATACTTTGGTCCTCCTCTGCCCATAATTTTAATGGCCCTGAATAATATACTTCCAGAACAAGCTTCTCTTTCTCGTTTCTTTCTTGCCCTTCTAGCTTTCTCTCCGGTTCCTTTTTCCTTTGTCTTTAGGGTCCCGTCCATTTTTTAGGCACTTGTCTTTCCATCACGCTCTTCTTTTCATCTATTCCTTCTTATCACTTTCTTTTCTATCTTTCTTCTATTTCTCCTCTCCTTTCCCTTGATTCTTTCTGTCTCTCTAGTTCAGAATTGTTAACTTCTCCGCCTCTCTAGCCCTTCTCTCCCGTAGAGTTTCACCTATTTTAATTAGGGAAACAGCCACTACAATGCGGCCATTTCCATGCATAACCTTAACCACTCATGCATTACAACACATGCGTGGTTACCATGCATAGCCTTTACCACGCATTCCTTTACTACGAGATACGTAGTTAAGGAATGTGTGTTAAAGTTTATAAGTAACAAGCATTGGCATATCCAATAGGGCTCGCTTTTTCTAAGTATTTAGTTATGCAGCACAATATCCTTGGTGCAACAACATCAACCGTTGCATGGCCAAACACTTATAAGGTTCCAAAGTCGAGACCTATTGGCTATGCCAATGCTTGTTTGGTTTATAGTCGGCAAGTTACGGAAGCATTGGCTGAAGGAGAGCATCTCGGACGTGGGCATAGGGATGCTGGCATCTGTCAAGAATTACGTGGACTCCAAGAATATCTTCGGAAATAGAAACCTTTTATAGAAGCATATCTGCAGCCCTGCTGAAAACGCTTTCTTTCAGCGTCATATTGTGTGGTTATCCCAGCAAGCAAATGTTTCTTGGCTTAGTTTCTTCTCGTTGATGGTTGGTGAGGGTGGGGGGATGGGCAGGGGAGGAAGAGGCAGTGAGGGGAGCAGGAGGCGGTATATTAATGGTCTAAAGTTCAAGAATTTCTGACAGCATTGTGTGTTGTCTTCCGCGGAGCATTTTTTTTAAATCCAGGCTGTTTAATTGTAACGTTTGTGCATTTAACTGTGCCCTCTGTAATCTGTATCAATAATGAACATCAGACTGCCAATAAAATCCGCTCAATTGCAGGGGTGCTTAGGCAGCCTTCGGCATTATTGCCAAGTCTGAGAAAAGCCCTTCAGTAGCCATGGCAGAACTGGCTCGTGTAGGGCACATGAAAAACCTGCCAGCTGCTCTCTGAAAAACGATCCCATGTGGAGGGAAAAATGCCGTGGTCGAAGCTTTTGGGAATGGCAGCTGTTTCCTATCTTTCTGCTTGGAAACTTCTTCTGGGAAGTACGGAGGCATTGATGACTTATGCACAAGGCAACATTTTGGGCACGTAGAAGAAAAATTTCAGCATTGCCGTTTTTTTAATGAAGCACAGGGGTGTAAATATAGCTGTTAACCCATTCCTTTTCTCCAAAGACTGCCATTTTGTAATGCTACAATGTCAACACATTTTTGGGGAGGAAGTTAATTGGCTTACCCCACATCCCCTATTAACAGTTTATCACACAATGCCTTTGTGAAAGGCTGCAATTGCCTTGCTGTTTTCAATTAATTTGTGGGGGAGTCAATGTTTTATATAATGTTGTTGCCTCATTTGAAAGGGCAAAATAAATCTATGCCTGAAAACATTTTAGAACAACCCCCCGCCACCGATGAGGCAAAGGCTACAAAGAGAAAGGAACTGAATGACCATTTTCACTAAAGTACTGGAACAAGCATTGGCCGTGATTTCGTGAGACGCGGGGCCGCAACGCCGCTATTTTGCAAGATGCACAGCCGCGAGACGCGCCCTGTGGAGGGGGGTGAGGGGTGAGCAAGACAGAGAGGCAGAGCAAGGCGCGCGTGTGGGAGAGCGAGAGGAAAGCCATATGGCGCCTCAGCTGGTCGTAAGTGTGCACGCCCGCGCACATGCACGGAAGCTGTGGGCCGGGCGTGGTCGCATTTTTTGAAGGCCTTACTAAAAGTCTCGCCAGGCTAGCGCATGCGATGGGTCAGGTGAGACCTAAAAATTAGGTAAAATAGACTGCCTTTTAGGAAAATGCAGTCATCGAGGTAAAAATATTGGGGCATATTTATGTTGGGAATGTGCCACGTTTGCGTCACACAACTGCGGCGTAAACGTGGCGCATCCCTACGACCCATTTACAACGTGACGCATCTAGGCAGATGCGTCACGTTGTAAAGCCCTGCGCCACTTGTGGGCGTTCCAGTGCATGGTGGGCGTTCCGGGGCAGGTGCGCCTCGCAAAAGTGGCTGAGTGAAATCTATAAGATTTCACTCAGTCACTTTCAGGCCAATGCTGCGTCAAAACCCTGCGCCTTGACGCAGCATTGTAAAGATGGGGCACCCCCGAGCCTTGCTGGAGCTGCGTCGCGCTTGCGATGCAACTCCAGCAATGCGCCACCATTACGGCACAGATGCGTCATGCATCTGTGCCGTTTTTGCCCCATGGTGCGCCGCATGGTGCAGTGAGCTAAAAAACGGTGATGGATCAAGCCCTGATCTGTTGACTGGGTAGGAGTGTTCTGATTAACTCAGATACTCTGTCCATCACCACCCCCTTTTTGTAATTATTTTGGCCACCATGAGTGTGGAAGGGTATGCTCAGACATGAGTCCCTTGCTCATTGCACCATCAGGATTCAAGCAAGCCGGGCCGAAGACGGCTGTAATGCCAGAAACCGGTCCCCGGAAGCTTGTTTCCTTTCCAGTGAAGAATTGGCTTGGTAGTTTGGTCTGCCCTGTTCCCATGATGCACTGGGCCAGGGACAGACTAATTTGCATATAGCCAGGTCCTGAACTGGGATGGTGCAGTGAGCTAAAAAACGGTGATGGATCAAGCCCTGATCTGTTGAATGGGTAGGAGTGTTCTGATTAACTCAGATACTCTGTCCATCACCACCCCCTTTTTGTAATTATTTTGGCCACCATGAGTGTGGAAGGGTATGCTCAGACATGAGTCCCTTGCTCATTGCACCATCAGGATTCAAGCAAGCCGGGCCGAAGACGGCTGTAATGCCAGAAACCGGTCCCCGGAAGCTTGTTTCCTTTCCAGTGAAGAATTGGCTTGGTAGTTTGGTCTGCCCTGTTCCCATGATGCACTGGGCCAGGGACAGACTAATTTGCATATAGCCAGGTTCTGAACTGGGATGGTGCAGTGAGCTAAAAAACGGTGATGGATCAAGCCCTGATCTGTTGACTGGGTAGGAGTGTTCTGATTAACTCAGATACTCTGTCCATCACCACCCCCTTTTTGTAATTATTTTGGCCACCATGAGTGTGGAAGGGTATGCTCAGACATGAGTCCCTTGCTCATTGCAGCATCAGGATTCAAGCAAGCCGGGCCGAAGGCGGCTGCAATGCCAGAAACCGGTCCCCGGAAACTTGTTTCCTTTCCAGTGAAGAATTGGCTTGGTAGTTTGGTCTGCCCTGTTCCCATGATGCACTGGGCCAGGGACAGACTAATTTGCATATAGCCAGGTTCTGAACTGGGATGGTGCAGTGAGCTAAAAAACGGTGATGGATCAAGCCCTGATCTGTTGACTGGGTAGGAGTGTTCTGATTAACTCAGATACTCTGTCCATCACCACCCCCTTTTTGTAATTATTTTGGCCACCATGAGTGTGGAAGGGTATGCTCAGACATGAGTCCCTTGCTCATTGCACCATCAGGATTCAAGCAAGCCGGGCCGAAGACGGCTGTAATGCCAGAAACCGGTCCCCGGAAGCTCGTTTCCTTTCCAGTGAAGAATTGGCTTGGTAGTTTGGTCTGCCCTGTTCCCATGATGCACTGGGCCAGGGACAGACTAATTTGCATATAGCCAGGTTCTGAACTGGGATGGTGCAGTGAGCTAAAAAACGGTGATGGATCAAGCCCTGATCTGTTGACTGGGTAGGAGTGTTCTGATTAACTCAGATACTCTGTCCATCACCACCCCCTTTTTGTAATTGCATTGTAAATGCGGCGCACCATGGGTGGCGGAGCAGCGGCGCAAAATAACTGGCGCATACCTGGGGATGCGCCAGTTATCATAAATCTGCCCCATTGCTTTTTGATGCAACTGTGCTTGAACCTGAAAGCTGTGAAGATGGAGACCCGAGCACAGCAAACTACATTCATGCCATTAAAAAAATATATATATATATGCTTTCTTGCGCAGCGCTTTTTTCCAAATTTTTCCCTAAAACCAACATTATACTATATTCTACAAGCTCGGGATACCTTTAGAATCCACAGGATGTTGGAAAAAAGGGACACACATTTGATATGGATGCCTGTGGAAAGAAAGTTAAGAAGGTGTAGGCAGAAAGAATCCCAAATAGCAAACAAGCATTTGCAATGCAATAGGTCTCGCATTCACGCAAGTTTGAGCTTTTGGCATTGTAGACAATGCCTTTTATTTAAGTTTTGGGTTTTAATACATAAATAAAAGGCGTTGTCGATTACAATACTAATAGCGTAAACTCTTGCTAATGTGAGACCTATTGCATTGCAATAAAGGGCCTTCTCGACCTCTTGTTAGACTGTAAATATCAGAGGAAGAGACCTGCCTGTGGCGTCTTCAAAGTAGTGATAAATAGTACAGTGAATGTGATGTGTAGGTGTTGTAAATTACACAGACACAAAGTGTGAAGTGAAAGTTACATATGATCTGAGTTATAACACTAACAAAGCACTCCAACACCTTTCACTCTGTGATTACACTGTCACGGCTCAGGAGGATGAGCGGGTCTGGGGCTATTTCCTACCCTATTCGTGACTTGAGTGTGCAGTGTGGCATTGCGTAATCTCATTGCTATCTTTGGCCTAATAAAAAACACTCCAGCTGTAGTTGGCCCTGTCTTCATCTCCTGGCGCAGGGGAGGCTGGGCTTTATGGCAGGCATGGCGGGAGGGAGGGATGGTCTCGGCTGCAGCTCCAGCATCGCACAGTGCCCCTGCTATTACAAGTGAGCGAGAGGAGCTGAGGTGGTGGTATTGGTATTGGTGGTGGTGGTGGTGGTATTGGTATTGGTGGCATTAGTGGTGGTGGTGGTATTGGTGATATTGGGGGTGGTGATATTGGTGGTAGTGGTATTTGTGGTGGTATTGGAGGGAGGGAGGGATGGTCTCGGCTGCAGCTCCAGCATCGTACAGGGCCCCTGCTATTACCAGAGAGTGAGAGGAGCTGAGGTGGTGGTATTGGTGGTGGTGGTGGTATTGGTGGTGGTGGTATTGGTGGTAGTGGTATTGGTGGTGGTATTGATATTGGTGGTGGTATTGGTGTTGGTATTGGTATTGGTGGTGGTATTGGTGGTGGTGGTATTGGTGGTGGTGCTGGTGGTATTGGTGGTGGTGGTGGTATTAGTGATGGTATTGGTGGTATTGGTGGTGGTGGTATTGGTGGTGGTGGTATTGGTGGTGGTGGTGGTATTGGTGGTGGTGGTATTGGTGGTGATGGTGGTATTGGTATTTGTGGTGGTGGTGGTGGTATTGGAATTAGTGGTGGTATTGGTGGTATTAGTGGTGGTATTGGTGGTGGTGGTATTGGTGGTGTTATTGGAGGTGGTATTGGTGGTGGTTTTGGTGGTGGTGGTATTGGTGGTATTGGTGGTAATGGTGGTGGTGGTATTGGTGGTGGTGGTATTTTGGTATCGGTATTTGTTTTCTTAGTGGTATTGGATTGATGGTGGTATTGATGGTAGTGGTATTGGTGGTGGTGCTATTGGTGGAATTGGTGGTGGGATTGGTGATGGTATTGGTGGTGGTATCGGTGGTGGTGGTATTAGTGGTGGTATTGGTGGTGCTTTTGGTGGTGGTATTGGTGGTAGTGGTATTGGTGGTGGTGGTATTTTGGTATTGGCGGTGGTATTGGTTTTGGTGGTATTGGTGGTGGTGATATTGGTATTGTTGGTGGTGGTATTGGTGTTTGTGGTGGTGGTATTGGTGGTGGTGGTAGTGATGGTGGTGGTTGTATTGGTGGTGGTGCTATTGGTGGAATTGGCGGTGGTGGTATTAGTGGTGGTACTGGTGGTGGTGATATTGGTGGTAGTGGTATTGGTGGTGGTATTGGAGGGAGGGATGGTCTCTGCTATTACCAGTGAGTGAGAGGAGCTGAGGTGGTGGTATTAGTGGTATTGGTGGTAGTGGTATTGGTGGTGGTATTGATATTGGTGGTGTATTGGTGGTGGTGGTATTGGTATTGGTGGTGGTATTGGTGGTGGTGGTGGTGGTATTGGCAGTGGTGGTGGTATTAGTGATGGTATTGGTGGCATTGGTGGTGGTGGTATTGGTGGTGGTGGTATTGGTTGTGGTGGTATTGGTGGTGGTGGTGGTGGTATTGGTATTTGTGGTGGTGGTGGTGGTATTGGAATTAGTGGTGGTATTGGTGGTATTAGTGGTGGAATTGGCGAGGTGGTATTGGTGGTGTTATTGGAGGTGGTATTGGTGGTGGTATTGGTGGTGGTGATATTGGTGGTGGTATTGTGGGTAATGGTGGTGGTGGTATTGGTGGTGGTGGTATTTTGGTATTGGTATTTGTTTTCTTAGTGGTATTGGATTGATGGTGGTATTGGTGGTAGTGGTATTAGTGGTGGTATTGGTGTGGTATTGGTGGTATTTTTTGGTGGTGGTATTGGTGGTAGTGGTAATGGTGGTGGTGGTATTTTGGTATTGGCGGTGGTATTGGTTTTGGAGGTGGTATTTGATTGGTGGTGGTATTGGTGGTGGTGGTATTGGTGGTGGTGGTATTAGTGGTGGTGGTGGTATTGGTGGTGGTGGTATTTGTGGTGGTCTTGGTGTTGTTGGTATTGGTGGTGGTGCTATTGGTGGTGGTGGTATTGGTATTGTTGGTGGTGGTGGTGGTATTGGTATTTGTGGTGGTGGTATTGGTGGTGGTGGTAGTAGTGGTGGTGATTGTATTGGTGGTGGTGCTATTGGTGGAATTGATGGTGGTGGTATTAGTGGTGGTATTAGTGGTGGTATTGGTGGTGGTGGTATTAGTGGTGATATTGGTGTGGTATTGGTGGTGGTATTGGTGATAGTGGTAATGGTGGTGGTGGTATTTTTGTATTGGTGGTGGTATTGGTTTTGGAGGTGGTATTTGATTGGTGGTGGTATTGGTGGTGGTGGTATTGGTGGTGGTGGTATTGGTGGTGGTGGTATTAGTGGTGGTGGTGGTATTGGTGGTGGTGGTATTGGTGGTGGTATTGGTGTTGTTGGTATTGGTGGTGGTGGTATTGGTGGTGGTGGTATTGGTATTGTTGGTGGTGTGGTGGTATTGGTATTTGTGGTGGTGGTATTGGTGGTGGTGGTAGTGGTGGTGGTGGTTGTATTGGTGGTGGTGCTATTGGTGGAATTGGTGGTGGTGGTATTAGTGGTGGTATTGGTGGAGGTTTTGGTGGTGGTGATGGTGGTGGTATTGGTGGTGATATTGGTGGTAATAGTGGTGGTGGTATTTTGGTATTGGCTCTGGTATTGGTTTTGGTGGTGGCATTGGATTGATGGTGGTATTGGTGGTGGTGGTATTGGTGGTGGTATTGGTGTTGGTGGTATTGATGGTGGTGGTATTGGTGGTGGTGCTATTGGTGGAATTGGTGGTGCTATTGGTGGTGGTGGTATTAGTGGTGGTATTGGTGGTGGTATTAGTGGTGGTATTGGTGCGGTATTGGTGGTGGTTTTGTTGGTGGTATTGGTGGTGGTATTGGTGGTGGTATTGATGGTACTGGTGGTGGTGGTGGTATTGGTGGTGGTATTGCTTTTGGAGGTGGTATTGCATTGGTGGTGATATTGGTGGTGGTGGTATTGGTAGTGTTGGTGGTATTGGTGGTGGTGGTATTGCTGGTGGTGGAGGTGGTGGTATTGATGGTGGTGGTATTGGTGGTGGTGCTGTTGGTGGTGGTGGTGGTATTGGTGGTGGTGTTGTTGTTAATAAAAAAAGGCTTTTGAAAACAACCCGTCAGGTGGCTTTAGTGAAGATGACATGTCACAGATGTGCTGTTGCCAGCTTCAGCCCATTAGCACATGATTATGTGCTACCTGGAATTCACATGGCTTAATTCGCTAGTCTTTTCTAAATCCATTTTACTTGGGGGGTTGAAACAGACACGAGATAATGCCCGGTTAAAGTGATTGAAAGCGGGTGCCCGCGTTAGGGGGGAGACCGTGCTGCTTAAAAAAACACAAGCGGTTTTAGCTGGGGCAGCGTATGTTGGCCCTGCAGTAAAAGAAACTCAATAATAGTGTTTACAGACTAAAGAACAGGTCCCGTGTAACAACCGAAGTAAAGGGGCCAGTAGCCAAGGGAGGTTACAAATGAAGACAAGGCCCTACTAAGGAGGGACTAACAAGCCTATTAACGAATCCGAAGGCAGCATTTACGAAAGACAATGACACAAGCTAATGAAAAATATGGGCGGGGAGTGGGCATGGCTTCTCTCCCGTACTCTACTACAGCAGACTCGTATGTCGCTAGGCTCGACCTAAAAAGGGCTCAGCATTGGGAGGGGCTTAAAAGCAAAGTGATTAACGACATTTTCAATTGAAATTCTTTTCTGGATTACTTTGTATACTAAAAAGCGTACATTTCTCGGATTGAAGTAAACATTGTTTTTTTTACAAAAATGAGTATTTTTCCGATTTCCGCTTGAGCCTCATTTTGGAGTGAATTTGTTTCCCTTTGCAAAGAACAGCAGGGATCTAAACCCCAAGTGAAAGAAACAGTAAATTCCCAATGATGGTTGGCCATCTGGTTACACTTTACACTTTTTATGCACTAGCATTGTGGATTCCTCCTCTGTGGACTTTGGTGATCAAATTGGTAGTCAGCTTAATGATGAATAGGTTAATGTGATGTAAGCACATTCAAAAACATATTGCACTCTACAATTGATGTGGGTGAAATATAGACAAATTAGACATCATTAATCATGTAAATGAGGTAGAACATACATATGAAAGACATCTGGCTAAATGAGATTTTAATTCTGTCCATGTCTGGTATGAAGAAAACGAGTGATGATGAATTGGTGTATTCTTTCGAGTATTGAGTATCAGACTTACAAGTAACAGTTGTGCCTTTCATTCATTATTTTATAAAAAAGTGTTACATTTTAGATAAACTAAACATTTCTGTATCACATATGGAGAATGCAAATGAAAGTCCAGTTTTCCTGAGGTGAAGGTTTTGTATGTGTGTTGAGTGTGTGTGTGTATTTATACATGTGTGTGTCTCAATTACCCAGTGTCGATTGCCACTGGGAAGTAATAGTTAGATCAGTGTTTACATTGAAAATGCGTTTTTCATTTTGCTAAGAACTTTGGCACTGTTTGACAAATCTCCACGAAACTTTCCAGAAAAGTGCCTTTTTTGCCTATTTTGTTCATGGGAAGTTTCTGGGTGATCTGTGAAGCGGGGGCCGAGATAAAAAGGGAGGGTAAACCACAAACCCCACCATGCATTTTCTATAGAATTCTTTAAGAAGCACCACCACAAAAAGTGTGGGGGAGGCTATCGGTGGAGGGGGTCAGAACTTTACAAAGCACTGAATAATACTAATAAATCAATGTCCAGAAACTGCTTTTACATTAAAACTGAAAAAGTATTTTAACTCACCCAGCTAATATTATAAATGTTCACAATGACGACAGGATCACTTTAGTTCCTCCTGAAGCGGAGATTTGTGTAAGAAGCTAGCTGTGGTTAAACAATGTAAAAATCATTTCCTACTGTGTCTGTTACAGAGTTAAACATGCAAAACCCCTTCTTTTTTCACTTCTCATAATGTTTACAGTGTAAAACCTCTTCCTACTGTATTTTTTAGAAAGTTCACAAAATAAACCCCATAGCTAGTTGTCATGTGTTACCCCAGGGAAAGTCCCAATTCACTGTATTGGAAACGGATCCATCCGTTAACTCTCTATTTGTAAGACTTTACGGAACTACTTTATAGCTGACCATTATAGATAATGGGGTAACCCAAAAAGTCAAGACGGACCTGGTCAAAATGGACCAGGGTGCAATACGAGAATGAAACATGCGTTAGCATCCGTTAATGATAAGGTGTAATTGATTCCTTAAAATCGGGAAACCTCCGGGCAATCCATGTTGCTCCTATAGGAGCAACATGGATTTCCCGATTTCAAGGAATCAATTACACCTTATCATTAACGGATGCTAACGCAGTATGGTGCATGAAGTTTCTGCGCATCTCAGAACACTGAACCCGTGGTGAATTGGGCCACAGCGTTAATTGTTTGGATTGAACACCTGTGTAGCCAGGCTTGGCACCAGGATTAGGTTGCCACATCCAGTCCTCAAGAAGACTCGTAGCTGAGACTTTAATCTCACTCCTTGCATCAGCCGAGTCTAAACGTCGACGCTCTCCACTTGACAAGACCTGTACCTATTGTTTTTCCGGCACTCCTTTGGAAGATGCATTAATTGCATACTATATTTATAGATTACATGTAAATGAATGTTTTTCATTGGACAGGTCTACCATGTCTGGTTTTGATTACCAGTAATTTTGAATTTATCTAAATTGTATATATCCTTATTCCTTTGATTTACCCTCTCACCACCCACCACTACCACTCCCCCAATCCTTTCCTTTCTTGCGCGCAACCTATATGTATTGAAAAGAAATTCCTTGTCCAGCCAATCGAATATATGCTTTGGTTTTATGTGAACTGCATTGTGTTGGCGCTATTTACTGTGTGGTCTCTCTATACATGTATACATGAATAATAATTGAGTGCATGCTTGAGCTAGTTCACTGTGATATTAAATATCAGTGTTGTAGTGCCCCACACAACACATACTGTACATAATTGAATATAATTCATGTTAAATTGGTCACGGACCATTACTTTATAGCTGAGTCACGTTCCTGCCACCCCACCCCGCCCGATCAAATGGCTATAAAGAAGAGGAACAGGAAAGAGGTGGTGGACTCAAAACCCCTCCCTCTACTCTGTTCTGTAATACTTACTGAGAGGCCATGAACCCAAGCAGCAGGTAACGCTGCCTGTAACCAGCCCGCCCTTAAAACATTTACGAGTGCATTCGTACATGTGCACATCAGAATTTCCCATGAGCAAATACACACGTGTATCTTTGCTTATGAAATAATTGAATAAACAATCAGTTTTCAAGAACGCTCCTTCAAACTTGCAGCTTTAGCAGGTTTCAGGGCATGACATTGCAAACCTTTATGAATTCTGAATGTTTTTTCGGGTACGAAATGGGTCATGTATCTATTCCCATGACTACGTATTCGAAAAAAACCTAAGGTTAAGCGAGGCAAAGTTCACGGAAACAGCCTGGCAGCAGGGTGCGGCGGATCTGGAGAGGGCCTCACCAAAATGGAAGATCTTCACTTAGTGTGATTCCAGTGGTTTAAGCGGTATTCATTTACTATTCATTTACTATTAAAATATAGTATTTATTTAGTATGCATGAAGACTATGTAGTATGCCCACAAGCCGGAATATGCAAATGAGGGAATACTAGTTCTACTCAACTACCCTTCAAATACATAATGAACACTTCAATTGATTGCTAAAAGAAGACTAGTAGTATTCTAGAAGAATAGTATGTGAAGCTTAGTAGTATTCTGTTAGGGTTTATTTGCAGCTCTTGTGCTTTTTCAAGAGCAAAATGGCTAGTCTTATTGATTGTGACCACTGTTTGAAGACTAGTGGTATTCTTTGTGAGCAATATCTGAATACTAACGCAATGATTGTGAAGGGGGGTTCGCGGGGGGGGGTTCACGCTGAAGGAGTCGTGCGGGGGGGGCACGCAGGGGGGATAAACGCTTTACCATACCCTGTGCAGGGTCATTCTTGGTCAGAAAATGGGGCCGGACACCTAATTAAAAGTGGCTGCTTTTAGTAAATCAAATAGCTTTAAATGTGTCCGACGTGTGAAAATCGGACAGTTTTGAACTTGTAAGGACACGTGGAATCGGTGTTTTGCAAGGTATGGGAACTGCATATATGATCTAACCTTAGGGTAAGAGCAAAAAAAGATCTGGTGGCATAGGATGTAAGTGGAGGAGGGATAGAAAATGGGGGAGAGAAGAACTATGTAAACAGTGGTCTAGAGGGATGTTTCTTTGGGCATGCAGAGCAGGTGGTTACGAGCAATTTCTGAATTGAGCTATTTAGTACTGTCACTGAGTGACACTTTCCCGCGAGCAAAATCAAGCAATCAAGATACGGGAAACCCCCTTTGAAAATAATCCTCCTAAGTAGTCTGCTTCGTGTCATGAGCCATGAGCACTCTGTCAGTGACCCACTCGGTGCCACTGCACAGACGGGGCAGGCAGAAAAAGAGGGTAGTCATGAAAAGCTAGGTTTTAATAGGTGACTAAGACCAAACAGCTCATCCTATCATTGCAACTTTCCTGCATGAGTACCTCAAGCAAAACTTGATATCCAGATATTAAGTGATGTGCCCAGAATCACAGGATGGGGATCCAATGCTAGGACTCGAACCTGTGGCCAAAGTTTCAAAGTCTGCAGGTGTGATTAGAAGGCCATACCGATGGCTAGGTATGGCGATACAAATTACCACATTCAATTGCTACCACACATGCTTTTTTATTAATAGATTATGTCATTCATTTGATCCTGAAGCGCCGATGTTACCAGGAGATCTCAGATACATTGCCTCAATTGGAAGTCTCACATTCAATGCCCTGCAGCGTCCCAAAAGCCCACAAAAGATGGCATCTAAAATAGCTGCTACGGTTTCGGATTGCTTATGCGAGACATTTTCTGATTCAGTGTGATTATGAGTGACATTACAATGAGTATGAGTGGCACTTTCATACGAGCAAAATTAATCAATAAAGATGAGGGAAACAGAGATTTCCAAAATTACAGCCATTTAAACACCGAGAAACTCTAAGACCATCTTAAAACTTCTGCAAAGCACCAGAAATGGAAGAGTTTGACATCAGGATTTTTAGTGGGATGAAAAAAGTGGGAGTCTCTAAAAGGGGCATGCATGGCCTATGTAATTAAGCGTATGGCTTAAACACACACCAAATTTCTCCAATGGCAGCACCTTGCAGGAAGAATTACTAGTAAAACAATTGTATTGCCATCTTATATCACACTCCACAACTGGGGAAGAAATGTGCATGGGGCAATCACAACAAAATGCCCAGTCTTCAAAAAATGATTACAAATTCCTGTAGTGTTTCAGTGATAAAAAATGGTCCCCCCTTAACTTATGGCCTGAAACTCTTCCTATCAAAATGAGAGAAGGAATGAAAATGTTAAGTTTACGGGGGCTTTAAAGACACTCCTATCTACCATTTGACTCAACTGGGACAGCTCTGTATACCACTAGAAGGAGTTTAAAAAACGTGAAGAACTATCCATGGTAAAGTTCACGTAAACAGCCTGGCAGCAGGGTGCGGCGGATCTGGGGAGGGACATCTCTTGGCAACCAGATATACAAGGGCTGCAGACATTCAGAGGTTGATGAACAAGTTCATACTTGGCTCTGTTGAGCCTCACTAGATAGGGTTTACTTTTCAGGCTTTTTACGTTGCCACCCTAGCTTATTTGGCACAGAGACATGTTTCTTACTGGTCGTGAATAAATTTGAAATATCTCAGGCTCTCTTTTGTTTATGCCACTTTGATCCGTTGAGGGAGTTGAATTGTGCTCTTGGGCGAAACTCAAGGCGTGTATGTTTTTACAAGGCATTATTGCGAGCATTAAGTGGCATGCATGTAAAATATTTTTTTAAAATCCTCGCACTTTAATAACAGGCACATATCAATAAAAAACACTTGTCGTCACTGGGTATTTCAAGAGATAAATGTGCGCTGAAGCATGGAAAGGCGTACAGAGTAATACAGGAGAGAAATCCATACATATCGAAAAGGGGCATCTGTTAGGCCTCATATTTTTCCAGAATTCTTTTCTAAAGCATCGGAGATTTTTTTTAAAGTCAACCAGCTCGTGTAATTCCTGAGTACAGTTTACATCATATGTTGTTGCGCAGAGGAAGTCCTTTGGCATTTGGCAAACATTGACTGGTCTCCTTTCTGTTGCATATTTCTGTATTTGGGGCTTCATTTATGAGAAATGACGTATTTCTGCGTGAAAGCAGCGATGCCTCACTTCTCAGTGCGCACTCCTTGCGACATACCTGATGCATCATATTTAATGTATGACGCATCATGTCGAAATGAGTTACAGATATGTTAGTATTTCTGACGTATCCGTAAGCGCAAAGGTGACGCATTGCTGGAGTGTGTCACAAAAGTGATGCATCGGAAGCGCAAAACTGACGCAAGGCCTCATAAATAAGGCCCTTGGTTTTTAAAGTGATACTAATGAGATGAAAGTGTTAACGTGTAAGAATGCCAAAATAGTGAGGTAATACTATCACACAATGTGCCGCGTTATGCCACATAGTTTGCCTTTTCTTGCCACATGATTTGCTCAGCTCTGCCGCAATACTTTGGTCCCCCCCTGCCCATAATTTTAGTGGCCCTGAATATAATACTTCCGGAACAATAGATATTGGTGTAAGAGTGTTAGGGTCCAGTCTATGGGATAACATCAGGTTCTCCCCAGCACTAGTGACCATTGCTCCTGTTCTGTAGTTACATTTAACGCTTCAGTCTAGGCACTACACATTTTAACATTTCCAGAAATATGAGTAGATTATCAGCATTGTATAAAAAGTTAAGGTAAATGCAACATCTGCAGTAAAGAGATTAATGTAAGACCCTGATTCTGATTCACTGAAAACCATATATCTGCATTAATGATCACCACAAATACCATTTTAAACGTTTAAATATTCGAATGGCACTGAGCAGTTGCCTTGTCACCCTTGACCACTCATCCTTCACACATAGCTGCCAAGGTTTCGGATTGCTATGTGTGACATTGTGTAATTATGAGTGACATTACAATGACTATGAGTGACACTTTATCGCGACCAAAATCAAGCAATGAAGCCAAGGAAAATATTTAAATATCACAAATTACCCCCATTCGAACAACGAGAAACCCTAAGAAGATACTAAAACTTCTGTAAAGCAGCAGAAATGGAAGGGCATTAACCAGGCACAGATTCCGCATCAGAGGGAAGGCAGGCACAGAAGGTGCTAAGAGGATGATCTCATTGATCTGCTCATTCAGGACTTGCACTAGCCTAAAAAAAGCAAGGTGTATAGCATAGCAAGTGCAACTAGGAGCTTATACCATCACTCTGTCTCTGGTTTCGAATGCAATATGGTAAAAAAAAAATGCTCGGAAGAGCCAGCGCAAAACCTGGAGCTGTTTTGCTCTAAACATGCGATAGTGCAAATAAATGAATACATTCAAATAGCACAAAGGTGTAAAGCAAAGTCCTAAAAACAGTTGGACATAATATTATACTAGTATTGCACATATTCAAAGAAAGAATGTTTTGATTTATGACACGTTGTGGTCACAGCCACTTGCATGTCGGTCTATCGCTTTTCGTTCATGATGGCATTAAGGAGCCCATATATGATGTAGATGCATTATCTGCTCCTCATGTGAACTAGAAACACCAGTCACGTGTATATTTGAAACAGTAGACTGCAGCGGGCATGCTTCACCCATGTAAGAGGACCTGGGGCAGCTCTTCCAGAAGATCAAATCTTGACACTTCGCATGAGCAGCGCAGCCGAAAACAATCTTGGTTACGTACTAATAAGATCCTGTACTCATTTCTTGATGCTGGCTTAGCCAGATGTGAAAGCTTTCCTTCTTGTTCCTTAGGTCCATTGCTGAACTCAGAGTCATTAACTAAGAGCACGGGTGCAGCATAACTACTGCAGCTTCTAAACTGTCCATCTGTGTGATTGCGTAATCTAAGTATTATGCAATCAATGAGGAGGGAAAAAGAAGCTGTGATCCATTTGGCTTCCAATGGTTAGTACAAAAGAATCAGAAAGAGGGGAGAATGGACCACTTGTCCTGTATAACCAAGTCTTGGTTGTGTGGGAACCGTCATAAAAACCCTAATATACGTACACAGGCGATTGGCGGAATATCTTGATTTTTCACCTTAGTGTACTGTTCCAGCATCATCATTGGGTCTTTATTATTGTGTATATGCTGACCTTCACCTGGAGGAAGACCAACTGGTTTGTCAGTAGGGTCCAGAAATTAAAAGAGAGGGCGAGTGTGTGCTCAAGTGCAGTGAGTTAGAATTCCCTACATCACTTTGTCATAGGCAGTTATTGAAGAAAGTTGTGATGTGGGAAATTAAAAATAAAGTGGTGCCTGTGTAGATCCAGTTACTAAACAGTGCGGTAGATTAGTAATTGGATCTACACAGACACCACTTTCTACACCCCAACCGCCAGCTCCACTCCGCCGACCTCGCCCTAGCCAACATCCCCCGCATCAGTAGAGCGACCTTCGAAATGACAGCACTGGTCATGCAACCGTTTAAAAAAAAAATGGAGAAACACCTCTCCCAGGTAATAGCTAAGAATGAGAATTTGGAAGCCCGATCCCACAAAACATTATACGAATCTCTGGAATATCTGAAACCACGGTTATGAATCATCCTGAGAAGTTTTTTGAACAACTGCTTGTCGAACTGTTTGGCGCCTCAAAATTTTCCTTAGCGTTTATGGTAGAGCATGCTTATAGATTTCTGGTGCAGAGGCTGCCAAGGGGGAATGCACCCTGCTCCCTCATAGCTGGGTTGTTGTACTACTGTGATTGCGACACAGCGCTGCACCTGGTTGGGTAGAAGCATTCGCTCTAGCTCCAGGGGTCTGCATTGTCCATCTTCACAGACATTACGCAGATGGAGCCGTATGCCCGCAGGAAATTCACTGATGTGGATAACCTGTAATGCATCAAGAGGATTCAATATGGCATGTTGTCCCCAGCAAGGCTGTGGGTCAAAGTGAATGGGAAAACACACATTTTAGCAACCCCACGGATGTAAGCCCATTCTATAAAAAACATGCAAATAAGAAAAGCCCAAACATCTGCCAGGAGGCTGCTGCGTGAACTGATCCCAGGAAGGACTGGGGAGATTGAGCTGCAATAGGGGGCCCCCACTCAGCCCAATGCAAATGAATATCTCCTGCATGGAATGCAAGTTAGGGAAGTTGGAAAGATGCCAGAGAAGGGTCAGCAGCAGCTTAGGTTTTCCTGTGGAATAAAGCTGTTATTCTACAAATGTCTCTGCTGTAAATACTGCATTTAACAATGTATCCAGCAAATGTATCCAGGCCCTTCACCCACTTGTGCTCAGAGAAGGACATTTTCCAGTGAATAAGGATGCATTATTTAAAGTAGGGATGTTTCACTGTTAGAAATAAGGTCTCTAATTAACAGTGGTTTGCACCCTGTTCAAGTAGAGACCCTCACTCTAGTCAGGGTAAGGGAGTCACACAGCTAAGATAACCCCTGTTCACCCCCTTGTTAGCTTGGCTCGAGCAGTCAGGCTTATCTCAGAGGCAATGTGTAAAGGATGTGTACATAGACACACAGTAACACAGTGAAAAAACTCCAAACGGAGTCCACACCAGTCTAAAAAAAGAGCCAATATTTTTCTGAATGAAACAAGGCCAAAATGACAAAAATCCAACATACACAAGTTAAAATGTCAGCTTTCAAAAGTTATATAAGTTCAGTCCATACAAACTTATGGATGTGTTTCTTTTAGCACAAAGTACCTTAGATGTGTCCAAATTCAAAGACAATGTGAGGCACAGAGTAGGTGAGGCACCCGAAAAGCTAAGCAATGTGTTGGTTCCTTACTCACAGGGGAGGTTATGCGTCAGTTCCTTACTGGAAAGGGAGGTGATGCTTTGATCCCCGGACACGCGGCCTCGGTTCCTTAGTGCTTGGCGTCATCGATGAAGAGACTGCATCGTTGGACGATGCGTCGAAAATCCAGATGCGCTGCGTCAATACCACAGCTGCGAAGCAGGTAATGCGTTGATTCTTCAGCTGCTCAGCTGAGGCTGTGTTGGAGTCGGAGCGGGTGTCACGGACGTTGGCGACAGTGTGCTCTGGACTCAGGCTATAGTGATTGTTCAGCCGCAAAGCAGGAGCTGTGCCAATTCTTCAGTCGCACTGTGGGGCTGCATTGGTTTTGCAGCCGCACGGTGGTGTGGCGTCAGAATTTGCAGCTATACATCGATAAAAACAGGTCCTGGGAGTTGATGAGTGGATTTTCTCCTTCATTTCACCAGATTCTACTTCCAGGGGCCCCGAACCTGGATTTGGCACCACTTGGCAAGTCAGGACTGTCAGCAGATGAGCCAAGGAACTGGGAGTGGAAGTCTTAGATGGCCCTGAAATCTCTTAACAGCACTCAAGAGCCCTTGGAGAACCTTGGAAAGCAGTAAACAGAAAGCAAAGTCCAGTCCTTTCAATCCCAGAACAGAAGCAGGAAGCAGCAGGCCAGCACAACAAAGCAACAGGCAGAGTTTCCTCCCACAGCCTCCAGCTTTTCTTCAGCAGAATGTCCTCAGCCCAGAGGTGTTCTGATTTTGGGGTGTCAGAAGTCCAGTACTTTTACCCCTCTCTCCCTTTGAAGTAGGCAAACTTCAAAATAAAGTGTAGTGCACAAGAGTCTGCCTTTCCTTCACCTGGCTCCAGACACACGACAGGGGGATGGAGACAGCTTTGTTTGAGAGCAGGCACAGCCTTATTCAGGTGTCAGTGACACCTCCTCCCTCCACTCTAGCTCAGGAAGGCCCATTATCTTGGTGATGACCCACCAGGATATGCAAGGCACACCGAAACTCCCTCTGTATGATTGTATAGAGTGAATGCGCAAGAGCCCAACTGTCAGCCAACCCAGATGTGGATTTTACAGACAGGCAGAGGCACAGATTGGTTAAGCAAGAAAATGGCCAGTTTCTAAAAGTAGCATTTTCAAACACGCAATTTAAAAGCCAACTTCACCAAAAGATGTATTTTTAATTTGTGAGTTCAGAGACTCCAAACTCCAAATCTCTATCTGCTCCCAATGGAAAATTACACTTAAAAGACATTTCAAGGCAATCCCCATGTTACCCTATGAGAAGAATACGCCTTGCTGTAATGAAAACTTAAATTAGCAGTATTTCACTATTAGGAAATGTAAAACACAACAGTACATGTCCTACCTTTTAAATCCAGGGCACCCTGCCGATGGGGCTACCTTGGGCCTACCTTAGGGGTGTCTTACATGTAATAAAAGGGATGGTTTGGGGCTGGCAAGTAGGTGCACTTGCCAGGTCGAAGCAGTAGAAAACTAAAAAAAGTGTGATCTTGTACCTGCGATGTAAGACTGCTTCTTGATATGTGTGCCGATGGGCATGCCTGTGGGATGCTTCCTATTGCTGGTCGCAGATGTCCTGTGGGTGGGTGAGCATTATGAAAACCCCACAACTGAATGCCCCTGCCTGTTGCTTCCCTCAGGCTGTGTTCCAGTGTCATGCCTCTTGCTAGTTGGTGGTGGGGCTGACCCGGTGCTTGATCTGTACTGTAGACATTTCCGCCTCTGCTCTCCTCAGAAACATTAATACAAAACACTCTTCTTGCACCGAGCTGTTGCCGGCCTGTCTTTTCTGACTTATAATTTTATTTATTTTATTTATTTATATTTAATTTTATAAAGCGCGCAGCTACCCGGAGGTTTCCCGGCGCTAGACCAACAAGGGAGTTGTGCATGTCGCAAAGATTATTGATCAAATATCCAAGTTTTTACATCTCTGCGGAACTTTAGATAATTGGGTTCAATCCGAATAGACAGAGGGAGAGAGTTCCACAGGGATGGTGCCAGAAAAGCAAAGGATCGACCACCCAGTCTGGCTCTCCTCGCCCTAGGAATCTGAAGTTTCTGTTGATTGGATGAACGAAGAGTACGGGAGGGAAGGTACGGATGAATTAAAGATCGTAAGTACTGAGGGGCCTTGCCAGTATTGATTTTATGTATAAGACAAAGAGCCTTAAATTTACAGCGAGTGTCAATGCATAGCCAATGGAGGCTACGACGGTACAGAGACGTGGAAGACTCGTAGGGTAGTTTACACAGCAGACGAACTGCCATGTTCTGAACCGTTTGTAATTTACGGATTACCTCTTTTCCTGCTCCCAGAAAAAGAACATTACCATAGTCCAGGCGAGATGTTATTAACGCCTGGACTACGGTTTTCTGGGTGTCCAAAGGAAGCATCCAAGTAATTTTCTTCACCCATTTGAGAATGGTTATGCAAATGGAGGAGACTCTAACGGCATGTTGTCTCATGGACAACTGGTCATCAAAAATTATCCCCAGGTTGCGAGCTGTTTTCGAGGGATTAGGAGGGGTACCCATTTGAGCAGGCCAATGAGAGGGTCCCCATAAGGCGGGATTATTGCCAAATAGGAGAAGTTCGGTTTTCCCTCCATTCAATTTTAGCTTGTTATCATGCATCCAAGAGGCAATATTATTGAGACCATGGCAGAGGGAGGATGTAGTGGAGTGATGACTGGTGGAAAGAGAGAAAATGATCTGTGTGTCATCTGCATATGAAAATATGGAGAGCCCCGCTTGCTCCGCAATAGCAGCCAAGGGTCTGACGTATAAATTAAAGAGAAGGGGGCTCAGGATGGAACCTTGAGGGACACCATATGCAGATTTGTGAATTTTGGATGCAGAGGTGGTCGAGAAAACTTGAAACGTCCGGTCGGACAAGAAACTGGTAAGCCAACAAAGAGCGGAGTGAGTGATGCCAGATGACTTTAGAATGTTAACCAGAATGGGGTGGGAGACTGTATCAAATGCGGCACTTAAATCTAATAGAATAAGTGCCACGGTCTCCCCTCTGTCCACCAGATGACGAATGGGTTCAGAGACTCCCAGAAGTGTAGATTCATTAGAAAAGCCAGAGCGAAAACCAGATTGTGAATAGTGTAGAATATTGTGAGATTCAATGTAGCTGGTGAGTTGTTTATTAATATGCTTTTCCAGAATCTTAGAGTAGACTGGAAGAAGTGAAATTGGGCGAAAGTTGGCAGGGTTATTTGGATCTGCATTGGCCTTTTTCAACAACGGTATGACCATTGCATGTTTCCATGAATTGGGGACCTTGGCCTCCCTAAGTGATGTATTCAATAACTCCGTAATAAATTTTAAAGAAGAGGAGTCTAGGGTAAGCAGAATTTGAGGAGGGAAAGGATCCAAAGGGGATTGGATTTGATGCTTTTAACTATGTCATGTAATATGGAAGGGGTCAAAGGGTCCCAGGCAGTGATCTCCGATGCTGCCGACTGAGGGACGCGTGGGGTAATAGATGTGATAGATTCAGGTTCAGGGGAGACTAAGGGGACGTTAGGAGGGCCAAACTCAGCATATACACTCTCGGTTTTAGAAATAAAAAAATCTGCTAAGGAGTCACATTGTGCTTTATCCAAGCATGGAGCCTTGGGTTGACTAGTAGCACCAGAAATTTCCTGCACCACCTTAAACAAGGCTTTGGGACGATTTTGAGCATTTAAGATAGATGATTTGACATATTCAGTTCTGGCTATCTTGCAGAGGGTATGGTATTTTGTTAAGGCAGCTTTATATTGTAATTTAACATGTGGATCGTACTCAGAGCGCCACTTCCGCTCGAGATGTTTGCAGCTTATTGGACACCAAGGTGGCCTGCGGACATGAGGAAGGGTTAGACTGGGCAAACAACAGTTTGAGCAGAAAAAGTCTATATAACCTGACTGACATAGAGGAGGAGACCCCTGAGGTCCTTGTCCTGGGCACTGAGGATACTCTCTTGCTGGAACTTTGCGATGGCTTGCACTCAATGGGCAGTACAATAGACTCCTTTGATACTCAGATTGACAAACTTGCAGAGAGGCTGAATAGACAAGGTACGAGCATCAGAGTCTGAAGCCCCGAATCTCTGACCTGGAAGACAACACCACTGCTTATGCCACCCATTTGAACAAAATGGAGAAACAGCTCTCAAAGGTAATGTCTAGGAATGAATATTTGGAAGCCTGATCCCACTGAAACAATATACAAATCTCTGGAATAGCTGGGAACACTGTTATGGATTTCCCAGATGGGCTTGTTAAGCAACCGCTGTTGGAACTGTTTGGCACCTCAGAATTGTCCTTGGTTTTTCTGGTAGGACATGCTTATAGATCTCTGGGGCACAGGCCAACACCGGGGGCTCCACCCTGCCCCCTCATAGTTCAGTTGTTGAACTACTGGGATCGTGACCCGGTGCTACACCTCGCCAGGGAGAAGAGTCCACTCCAGTTCCAGGGGTCTGCAATATTATCTTCCCAGACTTATCACAGATAGAGTAGGATGCCAGCAATAAATTCACTGATGTGAAGAAACTGTTAGGCAGCAAGGGGATCTGATATGGTATGTTTTACAGCATGTGACTGTGGGTAGACAAGAATGGCAAAACATGCATCTTTAGCAACCCCATGGACATAAGCCTATTCTGCAAAAAACATACAAATAAGAGAAGCCGGAACGCCCACCAGGAGGCTGCTGCGGGATCTGATACCGGGTAGGACTGTGGAGATTGAGCTGCACTGGATGTCCAGACTTTCTTGTCTGTTGCATCGGAGGTGCCTCCTCAGAGGTGTATGAGGTGCAGGAACTCTAACTATATAGTTTTAATCATCATGTTCTCACGTGCTCTTGTTTGAGGGATACTGTAAGGTTTATATTAATCTGTCCGGCGGAAATGGTTTTACATAGCGCTGCCTCTGTGTAGCACCTGCTTAATTGTGTAGAAAATTAACAGGGAATCACCACTGAAAGTTGGGTATGTGAGTGTGGGAGAGGAGAGGAGGGTTGGGAACTTAAAATGTTTAGTGTTTTTCTTAACTACAGATACTTTGCTACAAGGTCACACAAAACATGATCCATTTATGAAGTAGGTGGTTCAGTCTAATTGGACGAATCATGACTCACTTTCCCCTAAGGCATGACTATCAATGCGGCTAGACATTCAGCATTGTTACCCTGGAACATCCGGGGTATAAATAACCATGCATGGGGAAGTTAGTAATGACATATTTGGAGCAGCATTGCATAGATATTGCCTTCTATCAAGAAATGCACTTTCCACCCGGAATGACAACTATGTTCGCTGCCAAATGGGGAGTCCCATTGATTCTTGTCCTCATGTGGTATTTACGTGCGTGATGTCTGAATCCTTATACACCAGTGTATCAACTTCTTCATGTACAGAGTGCACACAGACTCCTACCGGCAATATATTTCGGTAGAAAGCAGGCTTGAAAACCAGAAGGCAGTGCTCCTTAACACTTATGCTCCAAATATTGCCACACCCACATTTATCCAGTCTCTCTCACGGACCCCACAAATTGTCGACACTGTCCCCATAATATTGGGGGGGGGTCTCAATTTAGTACTTGACGGCAACAAGAAGGTACATCACCCAGGCGTACGGGTAATCTCCACTCTACTAGAGCATTGGTGGAACTCATGGAGAAATTACACCTGATGGATGTTTGGAGACACAGACATTCTTTCACTCACAAATATACATTTTATTCTGTCCCCCACGGGATTCAGTCCCTTATCGACTACTAGCTAGTCATTCAATCCATCAATGCGTAGATAAAATACATAACACATCAGCTGCGTACACTGTGTGACCATTCCCCAGTAAAACTGGTCCACCAGATAACTGGTTGTGGGTCCCCCTAACCCCAGCAATTCCTGAGTGGTGCCCTTCTGGACAAGCTCTTTCGGATGGAGTTATGTGAGGCAATAGAATAATATTTCAGACTTAAAAGGGGACTGTGTCCATCCATTCCACACTCTGGGAAGCCTTTAAGGTCTATATCAGGTATATCACAATTTCTAAAATTCAGGAATGCTGAAACCCATTTGTACAAAGTTCACTAAACTTGAGCGAGACCTTTTGAGGTTGGACATGACTGCCAAAACTCCCCCTTCTGCTGCACAGACACCATCTGTCCGACAGTATAGAGAGTTTGCCGATAGTGAGGTAGCACTTGTGGGCAACAAGCTCGTGCCTGGAAATAAGGAGAAGGTGATAGACCGGGTAGGACACTAGCTTACTTAGTGCAGGAATACTCACACCGGAAACACATAACCCAAATACACAACACGGCAGGAGAAGCCCTATTCTCCATGGTATAAATGGCAACTGAATTTGCCCGCTACCATGGCAACCTATAAATGACTCAATTGGTTGAATCCTCTACCACTATCCAAACATACCTTTATGGCATGGTAATACTTTGGTTGGAGTGGGCGCATTGTCAATTCCTAAGTGCCCCCATCACCGTGAAGAGGAAACAATAATAATAATACCAGTATTTGTAAAGCGCGAACAATTACCTAAGGGCGTCAAATCGCTGGGGACCTGTTCCACTAAATTGTCTGGCTCTATCTGTGATGCCACAACAACTCAGAGTTAAAAGAGAACATTCTAAAACAAAACACTCTTAGGATCTTTGGTACCCAACCGGATCCCTCTGGAGCATCCCTGCACCCTAAGGATCCGAGGTGACTTCCAGTCAGTCCGTCAGTCAAACCACTTTATTCGGTTAAGAAAAACCATAAAACTACAACACATATATCACAATACACTACACAATAAAACATCTAAAATCCGAATCATCAGTAAGTATGGGTGACCTAAAAAAAGAAAAGATGTTAAAAAAACTGATTTCAATAGATAACATAAAAACCCAGGCTGCCATTCATACATGTATAACAATGAATCACCTCAATGGAAATAATTCAGAATTAAAAATGCCAACATAAAGAGGATAACACATAAGCTTGATGGATACTCTTAAAACGTCATAGGGTACTGTTTTTTCCTAAGTCTAACAGCTGCAACAAAAAAACTTGCAATGTTAAATATTTCCCACGGGTCATTCAGCAGCTGGAGATAGAGTAAAGTGGGTTTGACCACTATAAAACCTTTTACCCTTAAAACTGGAAATAAAAACCCCCTAAGGATACACTGTAATAATCACAAAACATTATAAAGTGCATAGTATCCTGAGTCGAGAAATTATCACAAGTACAAGGACCTGAATCACACACCCTGCTCCAACCTTGCAAATTACCCAGGAAAAAATTAATTAAATTAAAATGAAACCAGGTTAAGAGCAGGCGATGGAAGGGCTTCATGACAATTCTCAAAAAAAGGTTCAATCTGGGGGGAGGTTTTTAACAGGAAATAGGCTTTTACTGACGGTTTCATTAACTCGGTCTCCTCCCGCTCAGCCAACATTAAATTCTTTTTTTTTTTGTCCTCATTTTCCACTGTGGTTTAAAAAATGACAGGTACCAATGAGCTCCAATGCCGACTCAGTATACTACTGGTAGGGCTTACACTATCTTCCTGTACCAACACCCTTCAGCATACAAGAGGCCATTAAGGACCCATACATTGAATCCCATTTTAATGTGGAAAGTGCTGCCGTCCTAGCTAGGGAACCAACCCTAAGCCAAGCACGTACCGAAAGGTGAAGACCACAGCAGCTTAATCATTGAACCGGGGGAAAAAAAACGAACCCCCCACCCCCCCCCGGATAGTTCATTCCATTTAAGCATGTGCCAAAAAGCCCTTTTATTACGGTTCCCAGATCTAACTAAGTCAAGTTTGGATACTTGTAGAACTGACGCTCTCTAATCTGAAAGTGTAGGTGGCTGGTGATCTTTCCACTTTTTACAGATTTCTCTTCTAGCCAATAAAATCGAATAAAAGAGAGGATTTTTCGCCAGACTCCGCACTTCATCCGTTACACCCATAATTGCTAGAGGGAGATCAATCGAGATTTGCAGACCCAAAGATGATGTGAGTACTTTACTAATGGAGTCCCAGAAGGCACTAATGGAGGGGCATTCAAAAAACATATGGGCATCATTGGCATTTACTAAGCCGCATCTGGCGCATGCAACCGAGGAACCTTGGACAAATTTTGCCAACCTATATGGGGAATAGTATGCTCTGTGAAGTGTGTAAAGATGGTTCCTGCGCAACCATGTGGGCTTCACAATATCCCAAAGGACCATAAATCAACCAGATTGCCACAGGCTAAGGAGGGGCCCCACAGCAACTCAGGTAGCTGGAATTCCCCTTCAGACTCCTCTAGTATCAAATTATACCACAGGGATACTTCTTTCTTGCCGGGTGGTTTGTCCAAAAGTAAAGTTTCCAGTTGGTTTCCACCCGCAACTGGAGCTCCACTTCGACCTGAAGCCTGCATGGAATAAGACTGCCCAACTGGCTTTCTGGATGTACTTAAATTTAGAGAGATTAGATCCTATTTTATCTTTTAAGGTTTCCCAAGGCAATAGACTACCCTCCACAAAGATGTCTCCCCATGTCTCAAGCCCGCCATCTCGCAAGGGGGCAACTAGAATATCTTCCAGCCAACCAGGATTCCCAGGGGAACCACATAATGGGGCTCTACTAGAAAAATATCCAAGCTTTGTTAGATTCCTCACCTTAAACCATACTTTTGCCAACCCCTGTAGAACCGTCAATTTGATTTAAAAAAAAAAACTTGGGGTCTCCAAACTTAAATAGACTGTGCTGCTGCTTCCCCCTTATTATTAATGACAGGGGGTACCCGGTAAACCAAACGGCATCTGGGTGAAAACAACGAGTTACAAAAAAAGTGATGCCAAGGTATTTACTACAAGAAAGTTAAATATGAGAACAAAAAATATTAATTATCTGTCTCTTCGCAACCTAAGTTGTATGATATATATCTCTCATCTGTTAAGACGTTCATCCGATGGTTATTACCAAATTACAAATACAAATAAATAAGGAAAAAACACAACAAAACAGTAATTCAGTTTGTGAATTATTTTAAAGATCCTTTTTCATTTTATACATTCTTAATATAAATCAATCAACCAAACAATATTCAATCTTGTAAGGAATTACATGTGTGAGTCCAAAAAACAAAATTTATAATCTAAATCCAGATGATCCAAATGTCTTATTGTTGTGGACCCTTAATCCAAGGTTTGTGTAAGGAGCCCAATGATTTATTTACAAGGAAAACATGGCATTGTCTTTTCTTGGCCTTATTTCCTTTTCGGACACCAAAATAGCAAGAAGCATAAGAAGTCCAAATGATTTTATGGCTTCAAAACCAAATGATGCTCCTAGGGAATATATCCACAAATTCTCCAAATCAAAACAGGTGCCGAAATTAATAATGACTGTCGACGCGTTTCGGCCTTTCAATTAATTTTTAGGCCTCATCAGGACAAAGGGCAACAACATTCATTTAAATGATCCAAATGTTATTATCCAAATAACAAAACCAATAGGGGTATGGTCGTCCAATGTTGTTGATATAGTTCAAAAGTGTCACACAAGTCAGGACGAACTTCCTATATAAGGCACACCTGTACTTGTCCAAATTTCATTAGAATCTCATGCTTGTGATGTAATCACCGGCATCCGCAGGGTATCTAAACCCAACTCCCATCTGGGAAACGAGCCAGAGTCTCCTGATTCTTGGCGTGTATTACAGCTGCTTCCCCCTTAAGCATGGCTAAGAACATGCAGCCAACCCCTTGACCTGTCGGCATCTTTAACAACATCCTAGCATGGCACAGTTGGAACGCCCACGCATATATTTGTAGATCAGGGGCTGCCAACCCACCCTTCTCCTTACGGCGCCTAAGCTTCTTCCAGGCAATCTTTGGGATATGTTTTGCCCAAATGAAATATGTTATATCTCCCTGTAGCTTAGAAATACCTACAGAATCAAAAAAAAGAGGAATAGTATTAAAAAGAAAAGACACCTTGGGCAAAATAGTCATTTTAACTAAGTTAACCTGGCCCAACAGAGATAAAGGGAGATGTGACCAGGATTGCATGAGTGTACGGCATTCACTTGCCACAGCTGAAAAGTTGATTATAGCTAATTTGTTAATATCCTTAATAATGTTCAGACCCAAATATCTTAAACTCGAGGACAGCTGAATCTCCGTACCACATTCTCCATCATTCCAAACCATGACCTCGGTCTTTGAGGCATTAACCTCGTAACCAGATATTTCCCCGAACTCTAAAGCCAGTTTAATGGCAGCCGGAAAAGCTGAGCGTATATCTGTGGAAAATATCAAAATATCATCAGCATATAGTGCCACTTTTCTTTCCGACCCTTCGAAAATAAATGGTTTAATAGATTTTTCTTCCCTCAACATCTGGGCAAAAGGCTCTATATAGAGGTCAAACAAAAGGGGGGAAAGAGGACAACCCTGGCGAGTTCCCCTAGTGACTGGAAAGGGGTCAGCTAGTTCGCCATTCACTAACACCCTGGCTGATGGATTTGAATATAGAAGTCTAATAGCTTGGCAAAAGCTGTCTCCAATATTAAACTTAGCCAAGACCCCCGACAGGTATGCCCAGTTCACCCTGTCAAAGGCCTTGGTGGCATCAAGCATCAGAACTGCCAGTGGGAGAGAATGTGTTCTCGCTATATCTATAGCTCCTATCAAGTCATAGGTCAGTTCGTACAATTGCCGATCCTTCACAAATCCCTTCTGGTCCCGATGTAAAATGTCTGGTGCCACTATGCTCAGTCTCTTTGCTAGAACTGTGGAAAAGATCTTATAGTCCACATTCAAAATGGATATAGGCCTATACGACGTGCAGGAGGTTGCAGACTTCCCTGGCTTTAAGATTAATATAATAGAAGCACTATCCCAGGACACAGGGAGTGATATTCCATCCTGCAATAGCTGGTTAAATAACATTGTAAGAAAGGGGACAATTACTTGTTCCAGGGCCCTATAGATCTCAACTGGTAGGCCATCTGGACCGGCCGCTTTCCCCTTCTTACGATGTAGGATAGCGGCTCTAACCTCCTCATCTGTAATGGTTTTATCCAGGGACGCCCGTTGCTCCTCGGATAATTTTGGAAGAGGCATCTTTCTTAACCAACTCTCCATTTTTTCTTTGTCCAAAATGTTATCTTCCTGATAGATTGATTGGAAGAAATCTCTAAAGATTCTCCTAATATCAGAATCTGATAAATAGGATATATTCTCATGGACGACTGAATTGATATTATTGCAAACCTGCTCCATTTTCTGCTTTCCAGGGCAAAAGTTTTCCAGCTCCCTCCCCAAACTCAAAGTGAGCCATCTTGCTAGCCTCCCATTTCTCTTGCAGACGTTGATTGAGCACTGATCCCATTTGGCCCTTTAGGGTTACAAGCTTATTGCCAAGTGTTTGTGTTGAAATCCCTGGTAAAGCTTGATCAATCTCGTTTTGAGTTTTCAACATGTCAGCCTCTATACTAGCTACTTCTTCCCTATATCTCTTCCTACTGAAAGAAACTTTGCTAGAAATAGTTCAGCGTAAAAAGGCCTTAAAGCAGTCCTATACAATCCCAAAAGCAGCTGATCCCACATTACGCTGGAAGAAATCCTGGGATTCCATATTTAGAAATTATATATCATCTGCTGCTGATAGAAGCGACCGATCAAACGTCCAAGCTCTAGACACCTTAGGGAACCCCTCGAGTTTCATAAATACTGCTGAGTGATCTGATAAATGGGATGGAAGATAGCAGATATCTTTTACACATACAACCAGCCTATGGTTGACTAGAACAAAATCTATTTTAGACTGGTGATGGTATTTGTGGTTACGATACGAAACCCCCTGCATCTTTCCGACCCTGTCCCTCCAAACATCAACTAAACCGTATTGTTTCATAGCCCTGAGAAGAAAGACTCGAGTCTTAGAAAGGGCAAGAGGTCGACTATTTGGAGACTTGTCTAGAACCGGATCCAAAACTATATTAAAGTCCCCCGCCAGAATTGCTGGTTCCGGGAAAGACAAAAGATGTGAGAATATAGTCTTTAAGACAGAGGGATCATCTATGTTAGGCCCATAGTAACCTAGTATCGTGCTTTGCACTCCCGCGACTATTACTGCTGCAATGACCCATCTGCCACTTCGGTCCACAATTTTTGATATTAACTTTACCTTGAGAGGTCTTTTAAAAAAGATTGCTACGCCTCTGGTGTTAGTAGATTGCGAAGTTGAAATGGAGAGATCAATCCATCTATTTTTCTTTACCAAAAGAGTATTTCAGCCTCCCTTAGGTGTGTCTCCTGGAGAATGATGACCTGCGCATCAGAATCCCGTAGATATTGCATGATCTTATCCGCCCTGGGTCTGGTGCGGAGGCCATTCACGTTCCAGGAGATGACCTTCACACTATTCATAGGAGATAGATTGAACCACCCCCAGCACAATTCCAGCAGCTCGGTACTCTCTGTCCTAATCGTAAGATATAATTTCTACCGTTAATGGATCTAGACCAAAAATAACCATGTTCTAAGCAGAAAATGAGGTTTCTCATTTTGCTCTCGCCCCCCCGTGTCCTGCCCTACCCCCCCCCCCCCTATCTATCCGGAACAAGTCCAGAAGATAGTGCCCCACCCCCACAGCTCCCACAAAATTTTAAGTGAGGACAATTACAAACAAAAAGATTATGATTGGTTTTTTTTCTCTCGTTTTTTCTCTTTCCACTTCTTTTTTTTTTCACTTTCCTAATTCTAAATATGATTCATTAAGTGTCCCTTTCCCCCTTTTTTTTTTGGCTTTCCTTCTACCTTTATCTAATACCAGTACCCCCGCCTGAAAAAAAGAAAAGATGGTAGTGAGGAAGAATTGAAATGGGGGAAAGAGCAACTAGGTACACCCTGAAGCAGCAATAACAATAGCCTCAGCCCAAAGAACCCCTAGCTCCTCCCTTTGACCCCATGGTGAATAACAGCTCATCTGCCTCCTGTACGGACCTGATATTAAACATTTTGTTGTTATACATTATTCTCAATGTGGCAGGAAACTTAAGTTGGGCAGAGGCACCTGCACCTCTAAATGCCTCAAGACGCCTGCCAAGCCTCCACTGTTTCTCGAGGGTGGCCCTGGATAGGTCTGATCTAATTTGAAAATTAAACCCTTTCCCTACCAAGGTTTTTTGTTTTAAATCTAGGTTGAGAATACTTTCTTTAAGGGTGTAGGTATGAAAGTTTACCAAGATTTTTCGGGGCTTTTCTCTTTGAGGGTTTTTCCTAAAAGGGTCCCTATGGACGCGTTGAATGTCCTGGGACAGGTCTTCAGTGGACACCGCCAAACTTAAAGATTCCCTTAAAAGAGAAACAACATATTGTTTAATATCGGAACTCTCACTTCCCTCTGGAACATTCAAGATGCGGATATTACTTCGCCTAGAATTATTCTCTAGCGTTTCCATCCTTTCGGCCATTAAAAGATCTTCTTTCTTGAGCTTGGAAATGTCACATTTGGCCTGGACAAGATGTAAAGATAATCCTGCAACTGTCTCTTCAAGCGCTGATGTTCTGGCATGCAGACCATCGATTTTGTTGTCTAGAGATTCACAATAATTCCTTATCTCTAATTGGTTTGCTTTAGAGGCTTCAAACCCATTCTTTATATCAGCTGACAGAGCCAAAAGCATAGACTGCAATGAGGCGGTCATAGGGCCATCTGTTTCTTTTCGCAGGGGCAGTTCTTGCGAGGCATCCACTATTTGTTGCAACTCTATCACCGCTCCCTCTGATAGAGCACAAGTGACTTCTGGTAATATATGGCGCAGAGGTATGTTATCAGGGATATTAACATCCGTCATATTATCCACTACTTGAAGAGGCAGCCCTCTCACTACATCTGCTGAAAATACCTCAGCTCCAACCTCAACAGTAGAAGAAAGAGGTAACTCCATAGCACTAGCCCCATTCGCCCCAACTGTGTCCAACTCTTGACATCCCGAAGCGGCGGGCTGTGCCATAACCTGCTCCTCAGGGAGGTGCAAAATCTGTGTGATTGCTTTAAAATAGGAACGCAAAGATGGGGTTATTTTAGAGCCAGTGCTAACAGTTGAGGTATGACCCCTTGTTATTTTTTGGCTTTTGGATCGCTTAGTTTTATTTTCTGCACTCAAGTATGAGGAAGTCTTCTTTGATTTTATTGCACCAAAATCCGGGCTAATATAGACACTCAACTTCAATGTAAGAGCTTAAAAAGTAAGGTGGAGGATGGCACCGGACTCGTGATTAGATTACTATCACAAACGGTGGTATCAGCGTTTTTACCCTCCGTACCCCTTTTTAAACCTCGCTTACCTCTTTTCTTTGATGTTAGTATTGGTGCTGTTACAACAGTCAAGAGGTTGCTGTCAACCACATCACATGCCTCTGTCTCGGTGCCGCTCTTACCCAGAGAATCACCGACTGAATCACCTTGACCTTCCAGCTGCCCCTCCAGTCCCCGCCGTGAATCCTCACCAGCCTCCACTGCCCTCTCCAAACCGATGTCTCCAACGCTGCTCCCCGCCCCGCGAGAAGCGTGTAGAAGGCTCCGGAGCCGCCGCCCCCTCCTTAGCTCCAGGGCGGCCCGGGACCAACTCAGCAAACCCGGCTGGGCCGACGGTAAGCCTTGTAGAGACACACACCGTCAACAACAGCGCTCCTGCAGCCCTCCCTGAACCAGGAGGAGGAAGGAGAGAAGAACACTCCTCCACGCACATGGGAGGCGAGGGAAGCTGAGGACACCAAGACGCCGAGACGCCAACAAACGCCGGTAAGCCTCAGCCTCAGGTGATCGGATCGTAGCACAACACAGCCGGGCCGGCAGGAAACAATTACCGGGCCGAAAAACCTGGCGTCGCTAATCCGTTTTTTCAGCACACTTTTACGCTCAGTTCCAGATTAATGTATGCCGCTTAGGTCCTCAAGATTGCACCATATCTATCGATGTTGGGAGCGCAGAGCTGGAGCACCACGGCCGCTCAGCTTGCTGCCGCCATGTTCCCCTGCCAACATTAAATTACAATTTTTTATTTTTACCCATGCCAGGTCCTCTTTTCTTATTTTATCCGGGAAATCAAATAATTCTGAACGCCTTAATTTGTTTAAGGTGTACTTGGCATAATATAGACATGGAATACGGTTACCTTGCTCCAGGGTGACACAGTCCCTAATAATCTTGTGATTCAGGGTGAATTCTTGGTTAATATAAATAACAAAGGAGGGAGAGAGAGATTAGGTCGAAAATGGATTTGTTCTCCCTGGGCATATACAATTAAACAAAAGGAATCCACTCCTTCAGAAAAGGTGTTTCCTACAATGGTGGGGGACACCATGGTGTTTTTTGGTACCCCTAACACACCAACAGGCCCCTTGGTGTCATGCTTCATCATTGGGGTCCTCGTACCCCTCTACGGGGTACGGCATGCTGCTACCAATGACTATGCGGGAGCACTAATATTGACTATGTGTGGTGAAGTGAGTTTTTTTTATATATTTACTATGTGAGTGAAAAGTGGGGTTTAAAAAGGGTGATGTTAAAAAATACCTGGCTCGTTGGGTAACAAAAAACTTTAATGGACCCCCGGGCTGGTACTATTAAAAAGTAGTGTGAGGAGATTTTTTATGCAAAACAATGTGCATTAGCTCCTTCTAGTATGCGTCAACATGTTTCGGTGTGGAGCACCTTCTTCAGGACTGGGGTACACAAATCCCCACCTTACCCGGCATGGCCCAAAGCCAGATGCCCTTCACGGTGCAATGTCTGATGCCACAACTTTGAGTGTTGACACCAACGCCACTGGAGATGGAGCTGTTTGTCCTTTTGGACTCTGAGGTGAATCAACCACCAACTTTGCACCCACTCCTGCTGGTCGTCCTCTCTGACTCAAGATGGCTCCACAACAATATGACATCCCTGATCCTGACAAGGATGATGAAAGCCTACTATATGATGAGGAGAACTTATTTTATGACTTTAGGATGCCAGTAGGCTAGACACATCCCCTGACACTGGCCTCCACTTGCCTTCCCGGCTACAGCTACTGTGGAATGTACCTCATTTGCCACAGTCATTAGGAAGGCAGCAACAATTTTGGTCCTGGTGTCACTGATCACTGAGGTAAAGACAAACCTCCTCATTTAATTCCTTCATCCAGGAAAGACATCAAAAGAGCCTCTCCTTCCATTTAATGAGGTCCTCAATGGCACCTCCCTACCAGGGTCTAGGCATGTGCCATGAGATCCATACTTCCTCCTGCAACATCCTATGCCAGAGATTCTGTTAGTACAGGCCTCCACAAGCAGACTCAAACCCAATGCGTACCAGACCACCCAGCTAAGACAAGAGTCAAAACACATGGAAGCATTCACAAAACGTATTTTCTCCGCGGCCAACCTTGCCTTTAGATCTGTGAAGACCAGCTGCTTCTTTGGGAGATACTCTCAATTTCTATGGGAGAGGATGGCGGACATCTTGCTAACATATTCTAGAAGACCAGAGCCACCTTCTCATGCTTCATCCAGGATGGCCTGGACGCAGCAAAATACTCCATCAGCTTGGACTGGATAGCCAACTGTCTGGGAAGGGTAGTTGGGACCAGTGTGGTACTTAGGTGCCACGCTTAGATCCGCACAGCAGGATTTTTGAGCATCTTCCAACAGTCCCTTATGGACATGCCATTCGATGGCGCATGTCTCTTCAGAGACAAGGCAGACTGTGCCCTGGAGCTCTTTAAAGAAAGCAAGGCAACAGCATTTTCCTTTGACCTGGCACTGCTTGCATGACAGTTTCCTCAACAATTTTGATCCTTTTGAGGCTTTGGAATGGATTCCAGCAACACCAGCATCAGGGCTTGTTTCCACAAGCAACAAGCCTCCCAAGCCTTTTGAGGCAGAGGATGCGGTTCTTGCCACCTGTGTCCAAAAGAACTGACCAAACCCCTGTGCCCCTCCCTGCAGCTGCCGCAAAATAATTTTAATTGGCCCTCAGCTGCACATGATTGCCTGGTGGGAGGCTATGCCCCCTGAATATCAACCTACAGAAATCAGTGTGACAGAATATTGGGGACAAAATATTGAAAATAAATATACAGTTAAGTAATTCTATATTTTGTACATCTAACTCTACATATATGTGCCTCTGGGGTACAAACATCTTCAAGGTACTTAGAAATGGAGTTAGGAATAGTAAATCTACATTTCCCTATATTCACTTATCTTTTCATATTTTGTCCCTTGATATTCTGTCCTCGATATTCTTATACCACAATATTGTTGGTGTCGATATTCAGTACTACAATCCGGTGGAAGGTCTTGTCAACTTTCACCTCCATGGGTGAAGGAGCATCACATTTGACCACTGGGTGCTCCAAATTATTCACAATGGTTACTCCCTCCCTCATCATCACATCTCCTCCTGGAGTACCACTTGTCCAAACTTAGAGGAGACTGCCAGGCTCTCTTGGTAAGGGGGTCATGGAGAGAGTGTCAGTATCAGAAACAGGGGCGTAACACAGGCCCCCGCAGCCCCCGCAGTGCGGGGGGCCCTGCGCTCCAGGGGCCCTTCAGGGGCCCCTCAGTCTGAGCAGAGCTAGCAAGGCACACCACGTCATCTTCTTTATCACTTAAGGTGCGCAGGCCGGGGGCCGGCCTCTTATTAATTGGTCTCCAGTCCAGGCCCGGCCCTGGTCCTCTGAAAGTGTACCAGGCACACGAAGCAGGGGGAGGACAAACAGCGAAGGAGCGGAGACAGATGGGGGGGGAGGGGAGGGGAGAGATGCCAGCGGGGATAGGCAAGAGAAGAGGAGGTGAAACCAACGAGTAAAGGAGCTTGAAGAGAAGGCAGGCCTGTAAGGAAGACAGAGGACACACACGGTGGGGGTAGGGGGGGCAGGCGTCACTAAGTGAAGGGGGTCCCCTCTGTCTCCATAAAGCATCCTGCCCTGCACATGCTGTGGACTGAAGAGAGACAAAGTATCAACCCTGTATCTCTTCAATAGGAGCCACGAGCCAGGCCCGGGACAAGGATGGGGTTGGGGCCCCAGAGAGGGCCCTGCTCCTCTGAGGCAGCACAGAGCTGACTTCACCTGGAGAAAGCCTGCAGCTCCAGGCTTCCCTACACTTGAAGGGGCCCCTTGCCCCTACAGTGAAGAGAGTGCTGAAGCACAGGCCTGAGTACTGCACACCAGTTCTAACCAACTTTAGCCTTTCTTTGGGCAGGAAGCAGTTTTCTGAAGATCTTGCACACAAAAAAAAACAGTTACAATTTATAGCTTTTGTTTCTTGTGGAGGCCGGAAGGGAAGGCACCCCAGGATTTAGAAGGAAACCAGAGTGCTGGAGTGCAGAAAGAAACAGTGGACAGAGCAGTGATCAGGAGAAGGTCAAAAGGAAGAACAAAGGAAGAAGCAATGCTGAGAGGGAGAGACCGGTGATAGAACTCTGTGTGTGCACGCAAAGGGGCTTATCCCCCCTCACCCCAGGTGCAGGAGGCCCGGGACCCCTCAGCCATGCACCTTGCTTGTCCTGATATTCAGCAGACACCAGCATGCTCTGTTCTTTGTGCAGAGACAGTGCAATAAAGTGAAAGTGCTCTGAAGAAATGTAAGTAACCCTTTATTGTTACATTTTAGGAAGCCACTGATTCTACAGGAAGCAAGGCCGGGGTTTTTTAATTGCAGGAGTGGTTGAGAACTCTTGCAGAAGGCCTGGAAGGATGACTGCAGTAATATTCAGTGTTTGACTGTGGACCAGGGGCGTAACACAGGCCCCTACAGTCCCTGCATTGAGGGGGGGGGGTGAATGAGCCCCCTCACCCAGCAAGAGCAAGCACTGTTGAGCAGAGCTGCCTTGCCAGTGGCTCGCCGTGTGCTCTTCATGGCAGAGTGTTGCCTGCGTGGGTGAGGGGTGGCCACCGATGGCAATTCACTTGAGGGAGGTAGGCAGAACCAGCTCATGGTTTTGGGGTGATGGTTCTGCCGATGGCCCAGTGGGGTGTTCACAGGGCTAGGGGTGGGGGCATACAATAGCGGGTGGTTACGGGCAAGCGACGTGGCCTGTAGTGGGCACAGGGGAGGGGGCTGCTGACTCCAGGCACTAGGAGTTGCCCCGAGGGGTACATTCAGGCCCGGCTCCAGGATTCAGGATCTGGAAGGCCAAGAGAAAGCATGGGTGGGCCGTGAAGATGAGTGGAGGTGCATAGCATTTTCCAGGTATCAGTGAGTTGGGATCATGCATGCTGGAGGGGCTTTGAAGGGAGTTGAGCTGCATACTGTACCTACTGCTGAGAGCATGTACACCAGATTTAGTTCGGCCTTTCTTGAGGTTTCACCTACGTGCTTAATCTCTTCTGTTCTCTCTGCATCAGGCTTCTTTCTCTCTACCACATGATCCTTTCTCCCCACCTCACCCTTCTCTCTTTCCACCTCAACCTCCTTCCTTTCCACTTCACCCTGCTCACCTACCCACCTCCCCCTCTTTTGTTTTCTTTTTTCCCCTTTTCTTTTCATCTCTCCTTCCATTTCCTCTGCCTCACCCTCCTATTTCTCCACCGCTCCCTGCTCTCTCCCTGGCTCGGCTTCCTCTCTGTTTGACCCACCCCCATCTTTTTCTCATCTCACTCGCCTCTTTCTGCTTCACTCTCCCCTCTCTCTCCACCTCTCGTTGGTCTGACTGCACCTCCACCTCCACTCCCTTCTTCTCTCTAGCTCACCCAACTCTCTCTTCTTCACCCTCCTCTGTCTCTGGCTCACCAGTCACCCCCCTCTCTCTTTCTCACTATCCTCCCTCTGCCTCACCTCCTCCCTCTCATCATCACTCTGCTACCTATAACCCTCCCTTCTCTCTGCTTCACCTATTCTTCTTTCTATCTATCTCAACCTTGACTCTCTCCACCTCACCCTCTTTTGTCAGTCTTGCCTTTCCTACTGCAGCATGAGGGATAGTGGCTGTACTTATGTGGGTGCATGGATATGTGCAATCCTGCTGCCCTGCACCTGTTCCTGTTCTTCCCTGGTGACCTTTACCATTTGGAATGACAGCAGCAACAAGGCCTGAATTATTTAAATAGTGTGTTCATGAGCACGCAGAACATCTACAAACACTTGAAAGCCATACATGTTTTAAAGAAGAAGTAATAGCCTATGCAACTTGTAAAAAAAAGTTTTGGATAGTGCCTATTGCGGTACATGTACTCCAAAGAAGAGAAGTAACAATTGGATGATCAATCAAAGTTGCCAACCTAAGCTGAACCAACCAAACTTCAAACAGAGAGAGGTCTGTTTCAACCCCTATCTTCCCACTGTGCAAAGATTACAACTTCTGAGAATGACAAGTGGTCCTTCAATTTGGTGGCTAGTTTCTCAAACAATATTTGACTGTCAGCTCTTTGAGCAGAATGCATTCTAAGTGAAACTCAAGGAAACATACATCTTATGTGAATGCTTCAAAACTGAACTGTCTCTTTTAAATTGTGATTAGCTTGTCCCCTCCTCTTTCCTGTTTCCCTACTTTCTCCTACTAGTATATCCACCCTTCTCTCTGCCCATCTTCCTTTCTCATCATTTTTATCCTTCACCAGACTCATCTTCCACCTTCACTATTTCATACTCCTCTCCTACTACTCCCATCTTATCACCCTCTCCCAGTACATGCCTACCAATCATCAGTCTACTTGCATCACCCAATTTGCTCATCATTCTCCTGCTCCTGTATACTGCTTTCCCAGAGTCCTCTTTCATCTTCCTTCATCCAACTCAAACAACATCTTCATCACCTTCTCTAGTTTAACACTCATCACCCTCATACTCTTCTCTAATCAACATCTGTTAAATGTGTTCTCTTGCCTTCTACTCACTCGGTTACTCTTACCTACCTCTTTCTTTACCATTCTTTTGTTTTATCCTTTTTTCTTAACTTCATCTTTTTTATCCTCACATTCTCCTCTAATCACCCTCCTCCATTTCTCATCTCTGCACCTCATCCTCATCTCCTCATCAAAATTCTATAATTGTTGATAATCTTCCCTGCCCTAAAGTGCCACAGGTATGAAAACTTTTTTTCAGGACTTCTGTCGAAAAGACACCATCCCAGCTGCTAGTTAATCGACAACATTAGTGCATTGTGTACTAACTTTTGATATGCCCCAAAAGACCGGATTTATTTGAATCTTAAATATCTGTGTTTACCCAGATCAGAGACACTGAGAAGCTCAGAATATTTATACTCATGTAAGGACATACAAATTGTCCCACTCTTGTGTAAGTAATGAAAGGCTGAGAAGATTTTAACTTACTAAGTCACAGATTATAGGAACATCTTTGAAGCAAGTGCATTAGCCCACAGGAGTATCTTATCTCTTTATGATCTGAGGGGCTACAGCAGTGCTATATTCCATTTGTATCTATTCATATGACAAAAAAGAGAATAAAACGAATACTCAGTCACTGTTGCTCGCAGCAATGTGTGGTGTTTGTGCCATAACTGAGGTGTAATTATATTAGACTCAGCCATCAGCGAGTACCGCTGGAAATTAAAAGTAATAATTAAACAAAACTGACGCCAGTGCTGAGAACTTCAGTTGAGAACTAACAAACTGAAAAGAAAAAGGTTGTTATGAATATAACATGAACAACTTGCTTGAAGAATTGCAACATAAGAATTTTTAATGCTTCTTTTCTTGATTTCTCCACTTTTTAAACACAATTTTTCGTGCATGGAAATACAAAAATATTTTATACACAATATATACAAAGACAAATTAACACTGTGAAAATTAACACTTGCACGCTTCAAACATTCTTGGCCAATCATTCACCAAAAAACATTCACTCAAACAAACAAACAATAATTGGTCTCGGTATCAGTGGAACTTTAGTTATAAACTCAGAGAAGTAGTCCTTTTCGTTTTCCAATGTTAGGATATTTGCAAACTGCAGATCAAATGGAGTTTCCAAGTCTATTGATATTCACTAACAGCCGTTTTGAACAAAATGTTTTGCATGACCCGAGACCAAATTGGTCTACGCGTTTCAAACCCCGCCAAGTACCGGGGTTCTCCTCAGGACCAATAAGGACACTGCAATAATAAAAAAAGAAGAAGACACGACTTTAGGATTAGGACCTGTAATAAAAGACTGAACCCCTATGCTAAACACTAGCGTCCTCGTCCTACCTTGATTCCTAGATCAGAAATCCAAATTAGTTTTTATTAAGGTTTGTATCTCCGATGGAAGTGCGCGCGGGGGCTAAGAAAGGGTGAGAGAACAACAAAGCGCTGCATTTAGTCATTTCATTCACACGCTTTCTATCAAACATCCAGCTGCCGTCTCTGTGGTAAGGCTTACCTGCTCGAGTGGCGGCGTCTCTGTCGCCGAAAATTCTATTATCTGTCCATCCTTGCAATTAGGGGATTCGAGCGACTGGAACTAATCCCTCCGCTGTTAGGAAAGGACAAGAATTGTGTGTCAGGCATATGCTATAACAAAACGCATGAAATCCATGCCCTGTCTTCGGCGGTAAACACAATGAATGGCATACCGGTTTCAGCAGTTTGGGCACTCCAAAACGGGAAGGCTGGAAGTTTCACCTTCACTCGCTCCAATGTGGTGGATGTCTCGGCAGTTACTTCCTGGTTTGTTAACAACTCCCACATGGTGGTTCTGGGAATTGTAGTTCCGCTCATGGAGTGTAATTCAGCCTATTGGTTAGGCAAAACGTGGAGCTGGAACAACCGCGCTTCCTCTGACTTATGCTGTTGGAAGTGTGGGGGAAATGAGTTTCCGGGAGGCCGCTCAAAGCGGAGTAGATATGTAAAAAATCAGCGCTTCAACCTATTCTCCTCCTTAAGATATGAAAAAATCTGGTAGGGACATACACTTATTAAATTGGATCTAGCTGCTAGGTTTGTATATTTCAGAAATTTCATTGAGTCCCCTCAAAGCAGTATTAAATGTCATGATTAACATCGCTTTACGCTGGCATAACGTTGCGTCTAAGTCCCCTCCACGTGGGTCCTTTTCTATTTTGGAAAGCACTGTCCATCTCAGATCGGTTTGCTCATGCTTTTTGCTCGTCCAGTGGTTGACCAATGGGGCATTTTCAATTCCTCTCCGAATTCTAGATTTGTGCTGGGTAATTCGGTGTTTCACTTCCTGCGTAGTTTTCCCTATGTATACCATCGGACAGGGACAGACAATAGCTTAAAAACTCCCTCAAAAGAGCATGGTGGACACCACGAGAGACGCTACTGGAAAAGAAAATCAAATCAGAAGTCAAAAGATTGGTGTGTGTCACCACCTTTTGCCCAGCAGCAAGCCAACACAAAAAATGTATTACGTCAAATTGGCATTTACTGAAAGATCTTCATGAAGACTTCACAGTACCACCATTGTTTGCTTACAAAAAAGAAAAAAGCGTGGCTAACCACATTGTGAGGGCTGCCCTCCCAATTGCAAAAGCCCCAACATTGAGAAGCTTGTTTGGATTACCTCCAACCAAAGGACATCATAAGTGCGGAACATGTTCATGCTGTGACGAGACAATAGAAGATTCAGTGTTCGCATTCAATAACATCTATTGGAAACACGAAACTTTTACTAACTGTAAAACCAAAAACGTGGTCTACGCTATTGTCTGTCCCTGTCCGATGGTATACATAGGGAAAACTACGCAGGAAGTGAAACACCGAATTACCCAGCACAAATCTAGAATTCAGAGAGGAATTGAAAATGCCCCATTGGTCAACCACTGGACGAGCAAAAAGCATGAACAAACCGATCTGAGATGGACAGTGCTTTCCAAAATAGAAAAGGACCCACGTGGAGGGGACTTAGACGCAACGTTATGCCAGCGTGAAGCGATGTTAATCATGAAATTTAATACTGCTTTGAGGGGAATCAATGAAATTTCTGAAATATACAAACCTAGCAGCTAGATCCAATTTAATAAGTGTATGTCCCTACCAGATTTTTTCATATCTTAAGGAGGAGAATAGGTTGAAGCGCTGATTTTTTACATATCTACTCCGCTTTGAGCGGCCTCCCGGAAACTCATTTCCCCCACACTTCCAACAGCATAAGTCAGAGGAAGCGCCGTTGTTCCAGCTCCACGTTTTGCCTAACCAATATGCTGAATTACACTCCATGAGCGGAACTACAATTCCCAGAACCACCATGTGGGAGTTGTTAACAAACCAGGAAGTAACTGCCGAGACATCCACCACATTGGAGCGAGTGAAGGTGAAACTTCCAGCCTTCCCGTTTTGGAGTGCCCAAACTGCTGAAACCGGTATGCCATTCATTGTGTTTACCGCCGAAGACAGGGCATGGATTTCATGCGTTTTGTTATAGCATATGCCTGACACACAATTCTTGTCCTTTCCTAACAGCGGAGGGATTAGTTCCAGTCGCTCGAATCCCCTAATTGCAAGGATGGACAGATAATAGAATTTTCGGCGACAGAGACGCCGCCACTCGAGCAGGTAAGCCTTACCACAGAGACGGCAGCTGGATGTTTGATAGAAAGCGTGTGAATGAAATGACTAAATGCAGCGCTTTGTTGTTCTCTCACCCTTTCTTAGCCCCCGCGCGCACTTCCAACGGAGATACAAACCTTAATGAAAACTAATTTGGATTTCTGATCTAGGAATCAAGGTAGGACGAGGACGCTAGTGTTTAGCATAGGGGTTCAGTCTTTTATTACAGGTCCTAATCCTAAAGTCGTGTCTTCTTCTTTTTTTATTATTGCAGTGTCATTATTGGTCCTGAGGAGAACCCCGGTACTTGGCGGGGTTTGAAACGCGTAGACCAATTTGGTCTCGGGTCATGCAAAACTTTTTGTTCAAAACGGCTGTTAGTGAATATCAATAGACTTGGAAACTCCATTTGATCTGCAGTTTGCAAATATCCTAACATTGGAAAACGAAAAGGACTACTTCTCTGACTTTATAACTAAAGTTCCACTGATACCGAGATGAATTATTGTTTGTTTGTTTGAGTGAATGTTTTTTGGTGAATGATTGGCCAAGAATGTTTGAAGCGTGCAAGTGTTAATTTTCACAGTGTTAATTTGTCTTTGTATATATTGTGTATAAAATATTTTTGTATTTCCATGCACGAAAAATTGTGTTTAAAAAGTGGAGAAATCAAGAAAAGAAGCATTAAAAATTCATATGTTGCAATTCTTCAAGCAAGTTGTTCATGTTATATTCATAACAACCTTTTTCTTTTCAGTTTGTTAGTTCTCAACTGAAGTTCTCAGCACTGGCGTCAGTTTTGTTTAAATATTCAAGTTTGGCTCAGCCTTGCTGAGTTGTGAGTCAAGGCCCTTTGTGTTTTTTGGAAATTAAAAGTAGGCAGTGCTGCCACAGGACAGCCGGCAGTGTTTTTTTCGTTTAATAAGAACTTGCCCTGCCCTGCCCCTGTCAATGCTGTATCTGTGTGGAATTAGTGAAACTTGTCAAAAGTCTTCACTTCACAAAAGTCAACGGATGTGGTATTTGCAGTATATAGTGCTGCACTTTAAGAATAGTACAAAAGCACACTAAGATATAAATACTAATTCCACATTTTCAATTACTTACCAAAGGATGGCAAAATACTATCATATTATTGTGGCCCTGTAGTATCGGCTTCGGCTAGAGGAGGTAGGAATATCGGGACAGGCCCTGGACTGGTTTAAGGCATTTCTGCCTGGAAGGTCATTCCGGGTTTCCACTCCTCCGTTCCTTTCTAAGGAACAGTCGATCATACAGGGAGTGCCCCAGGGATCTGCACTCAGTCCAACATTATTTTACATATACATCCTACCACTGGCTGAGATAGCCAAGAGATGGGGACTATTGTTAGTATTGTATGCTAACGATACTCAGTTAGTGGTGACCTTGAGAGACAAAGCTGGACTGAGTGCACAAAATTTCAAACAGGGCCGTACAGCCATAACTAGCTGGATGACAGCTAACTACCTACAACTAAACGCGGGCAAGATAGAGGTCTTACTTGTAGGTAAAGAGGCGGCGGCTTGTAGAGACAAATGGTGGCCTGAGACTCTTGGTAAGCTCCCCGAGCCTAAAAGCCAGGTGAAAAACCTTGGAGTTTGGTTTGACTCCTTTCTCAACTTCACCCACCATACTAAAAAGGTTGCTGCCTCGTGCTTCGGGATCCTTCGGAACCTTAAGCAGATCCTAAAAATTTTCGATCCCCAGACGCGCCAGCTCGTGATACAGTCTGCCATCCTTTCGCAGCTGGATTATGCGAATTCCCTACTCTTAGGGGCTAACCAGGCTGAGAAAGCAAGGCTGCAACGAGTTCAGAATGCTGCAGCGAGAGCCTTGACAGGTCTCCCCCGTCATCACTCGGTGGCAAATACACTTACCAAACTCCACTGGCTCTCGGTGGAGAAGAGGATTCATTTCAAGACCCTGTGCCTCGCATTCAGAATTCTGAAAACCGCCTCCCCCCCATGTTATGCCCACTTTTGACCGCATACATGCCTCAACGCACTCTCCGCTCGGAGGGCCAGAACCTAGCAGTGGTCCCCTGTATTAAACAATCCTGGATGGGAGGCCGCTCCTTCCGGTACCTTGCGGCTAATCTTTGCAATGCCCTACCCCTCCGGATTCGTGGAATAACTGATCTTTTGCCATTCAGAAAGGCCATTAAAACCCATCTCTTCTGCTAGACGGTTACGTTATGTGATTACCACTGTTCCATCTGTTTTGGCGTACTCTCTTCCTTTTTTTGGAAAGCGCCGGGACGCCCCTTTGCTGGGGCAGCTGCGCGCTATAGAAGACCACATACCATAACATAACATAACATCTCCCTAATGCTGTGTGATGAGAGCTTTTGTGTCTCTTTTGATCTGGTAGGAGTGTCACAGGCTTTCCTCCTTTTCACATGTGCTCATTGATAACCGCAATCCTCACTGATTTCACGCCTGTCTCCAGGCACTTCAAGCAGCCCATGGCATTGGTGCCTATCATGTTTATTAAACAATTAGGATGAGAAAGCGAGGCCGCTGGCCCAAATAAATCACAACGAAAAAGAACAAACAATGTTTTTCTGCTTGCAAATCGGCTCTGGGAGGGCCATGGGGCTACCTTGGGTGGGCCTGGCCCACCTGGCCCTCTCGCTAGAACCGAGCCTGGGTACATTCGAGGTCAGTGGCGCGCTCAACGAATAACAGGCGGTTTGAGGGTTCCTAAAAGGCTCTCTAGGGAGGGCTAACAAGGAGCACTAGAGTGCTGGCCGGCAAGCAAGTGTGTTTACGAGGTAGGGCCAGGTGCCAGGGGACTGGGCGAGGCTGATTGTAAACATTGGGGCATTGACTGTGGTCACTGGGGGCTGTTCACCTGGACAAAGGCGGCTCACAGGAGCGCTGGAGAGAGGCTGTGGGGAGTCTTTTAGGGGCAGAGAATCACAGGCCAAGTCTGGGTGGCATGGGGCCCCCACTCACTGATGAGTCGGGGACAGTCTGGCAAAGGCCCGTGGTCCCTTTAGGGTGTTGAGACTCTAGAGAGAAGCTTAAGGAAGGGTCTGCTTACTGTGGCACCCCTTACAGGCCTGGGGAGAGGAGGGTCTGTGACTGGCGCCACTTTGCCTCCCAGCCACCAGTGCTGCATGCCTACTTCTGAAATCAGACCCCGAGTTGGCCCTAGTGTCCTGTCACCTCCCACTGCCTACTACGTCATGTGCATTCTAACCTTCAAATCCAGTCCACCCATTCCACTTACCCAAACATCCATCCATCCATCCAACCAACCATCCACCCAACCAATCATCCACCATCCTCAGCCACACACCCATCATTCCATCCACCCGTCCATCCATCCATCCCTTCAACTATCCATTCATCCATCCAGCAGCGACTGGTGCAGTTAATCACCAAAGGGGGAAATATAGACGATAGAATAGAGTAAATTAAATAAATCCTATTCCACCCATCCATCCGTCCGCCCATGCAACCATCCCCAGTCACACACCTATCCTTTCATCCATACATTTTTCCATCCATCCATCCCCAGCCACACACCCATTCTTTCATCCATCCATCCATCCGTACTTCAGTCCACCCGTCCAGCCATCCCCAGCCACATATCCATCCGTCCATCCCTAGCCACACCCGCATTCGTTCATTAATCCATCTATCCGTCCGCCCAGCCACCACACACTCATCTGTCCTCCACCTATCCACCCATCCCTCCACCTATCCACCCATCCCTCCACCTATCCATCTACATCCATCCATCAATCCGTACCTCTGTCTGCTCATCCATTCATCCGTCCATCCATCTATCCCCAGCCACACATCCATCTATCCATCCACCCACATCCATCCATCCATCCGTACCACCGTCCACCCACCCATCAATCCATCCAAAGTGGGGCAAAGTGGTAGGTGGTGGGCCGGGCCACGGGGGGGGGCCTCCATGTATTTTGCAGGGGGGCCCCCTCAAGTTTCGTTACACCACTGATCAGAAATTGGTACTGGTTACTTTTGCTGGTGCCAAGGAAGGACATAGGCATCCACTCTCTATCTTTGCCCTCTGAACTTTTTCCTTTGGAAGGACAAGTTCAAAATGCTCACCCTGGTCCAAGTTTTGTCAGTGCTGGATCCAGGACCCTGAATGGTAGTACTGGTTCTGCAGGACACGTATTTCCACAAAAGCTGTCCTCTACCGAAGATCATCACACCTTTCCACACAGAACAGTTTATCATCCTACCAGTTTTATTCCACCCTCCGTATCCATCCAAAGAGGAAGAGAGCTTCAATCCCCTTGATCCCAAGAGAGCCCTGAGCTTTTACATGGCCCCTACCAGGGAACATCAGGTGAACTATCATCTCTTTGTTGGATTCTCTGAAGCAAAAAAGAAGAAATGATACAGAATAGAACCATCTCCAGATAGATTGTATTGTGCATCAAAATCTGGTATGGGTCAGCTAAGAGGGATTCTTCAGAAGGCTTATGCATGCTTTCCACCAGAGCAAAGTCTGTTACAACTTAGCTGGCATGCGGTGTGCCAGTTTTGGACATTTGCCATGCTGCTACTTGGGCACTGGTCCACAAATTTATGAAACGCTAATGAATTGATAACCAGGTCCAACTGGAGGAGTATGTTACCCTGTCGGTCCAGCAGGATTTTCTGGTCTGAGCCATTCCACAGTCCCGCCACCTGAGTAGGTACTATTTGGTACCTATTCACAAGATGAGGAGTCTGCGGGTAGAAGTATCCATTAGAAGAAAAAGATACTTACCATTGCTAATGCTCTTTCTGGTGGATACTCTATGTGACTGCAAATTACTGACCGACTCACCATCCCACCATTGGTGGAATGGTTTCATCTACTCCATACTAATAGGATTCCTATCTAGAGACCAGCAGATTGCCACAGTCTAATTTTAAGGGCTCCACGCCCCACAGAGGTCAAAAAGAAACTGACACCAGCAGCAGAGGTGGAGTCTATCTAGGGGCCCCAAAGCCATACCTGGGTGGGAAGAACCCAATATAGAGCAGACCTGCATGACAACACCTACTGACGGGAAGGGAATTGCTGAGAAACTTCTCCTGATCCAGCCTTCAACCAGGGGGTATTTATATGGCGAGAATTATGCGGTAAGATAGAGTATAAGCCAGAAAGAATGTTACCAATGGTAAGTACGTTTTTCGTCTTGAACCTGCTCATTCAACCACAGCGATTCCACCCTATTTGTTGCGGCTGTACGGGCCTAGAACACCTTGCCCATGTCTCTGGGTCCTCTGACCAGCGTTCTTCAGTTCCAGGCACCTTCACAAGCCTTCCAAATTTTGTTTTGTTTTTGAGAGTAGGATGCAGATGTGGCAGGCTATATAGGTACTTTTAGCGCCAGGATGCCTTGGCGAACGAGTACACGTAGACCAGAGAATGTCCACATTTTTTAAGGGTGTGTAAGGAAAGGAAAGACCTCACTCAAACTGGCACGTTATTTATATGAAGACAGACATGCAGATCATGTATGTGCATGTCCTGCAATGTAAACTGTCAGCACCCGTGGGATAGGGACTGGTGTTGCCTTGTAAACCTCTGCAAGGTAAGGGGCTAAGGGCGTGGTCTTACCACGGGGTAAGCAGTAAGTATGAAAAGGGTAACTATCTCTGGAACGGAAGAAATTCGGAGCAGAGGGGTCAGAGGGGAGTGGCTGGAAGTCAGTTGGACAGAGAATTTCTGACACTAAATGCTTCAGTGCGCTGCCAGCTGCTTGCTGCCCCGAGGCACGGGCTGGAGTTGGCAAAAGTTTGGCTTTCTGGGCGAGGCTTTGGCAATGGAAAGTAACGGGACCACTTCTTACGTAAACCTTTTAGTAATTAACTATTTTTGTTTTGTAGAAGGAGAGAGAAAGAGACTGTGAGGCACAGAAGGAGAGGACGCCGCGGGAGAGCTGGGAAGGAGACAGGGGGAGCTTGAACGGGGGTACAATAGATAGGAAAGCGGGGTGAAAGAGAGCAAGTGAAAGAACGCAGGCTGTGGCGGGGGGTGCTAAGAGAGAAACAAAGGAGAGAGCGAGGAAGAGGAGCATCTCGAGCGAGGAAGATGAGTGACACGCAGAAAGAGTGCAGAATAAAGGGAGGCACTGAAGAAACTGGGATGAAAGGAGCGAGATAGGAAACGGTGCACCGGAAGAGAGGGGAAGTGACTGGGCCAAGAAGGCGGGAGAGCAAGGGAAGGATTAGGAGGAAAAGGGTCAAGGAAAAGGGCGGGTGACCTAGGAAACAGAAAAAAAGACAAAGGAGCTTCCATGGTTAAAGGGATAGTGAACAAGCAGAGAGGAGATAAGCAAAAGAGGGAGAATTGGTGCCATAGAGACGGAAACTGAGAAGGGAAGAGTGGGTACCATAGAGGAGAAGGTCAAGCCAGAGAGCCCACTTTAGGGGAGCACCATGCTGGCTCTCGGCGAGGTACTGGCCACTCTACTAGTGACTCTCTTGCTTGTCCAGTATCTCAGATTCCGATGGCTAGGCAGATATCTACCACCTGGACCCAGCCCGCTGCCCATCATCGGCAACCTGTGGGACCTGGGGTTCAGACTGGATCACGAGGTCTTCATACAGGTACTGTACCCTTTGCTAATAAGGAGGTAAGAATGTCAGGGGGTAACACCATGACCTTCTGGGTGTGGGCTGCTCTTGAACTCACAGTATGAGGATGTTGACCTACCTTGGTTGGACTTCCTATTACTAATCGGACAGTACTCGGCTGCTCCTGGTCGTGCTCCACGAAGAGTGATCTGCCCCGGATGGGCTCCTTTAAAGGGTCATCCGCCGAGTGATGCCACAATAACAGTCGCTGCTACCCAACAGGGGTGGTGGAGCGGGTGAGGAATGAAAAATATATTTAGCACTAACCTAGGCACAGCCACTTCCTCTCCTCCGTGCTATTCTCTTCGGACTCCCAGCAGCACGGAAGCACACAGGCTTCCGGACTCCCCTAGCCAATCTTGATGCTTCTGTCGCTAACATGACAGCAGCGTTGTGAATGTCTGAGCGGCCTGGTTCGGCGCTCAGACAGGGAGTGGGAGTCCGTGCACGTTCGCCACCCGGCTGTGCAATACAGTTGGACAGCAGGGTGGAGAAATGCTAAGTGCGCATGACTGTTTGGACAGACCACGACGGCTGGCCAAACTGTCATGCGCACTTAGTGAGTGCCTACCACTCCCCCCGCTGCTCTGGCCAGCCCAGCCCAGCCCATCCCGCACCTAGAGTGTAAACCAACTGAGCCAGCACAGAAAAATAAAATGATAATAACATTGTAGTATTATCATTTTATTTTTCCTTTTTTGATCTGCTCAGAAAGCAGTGGGCCGATGCTCCTCCGCCTTAGAGGAGGAGCCGCCGCTGCACAATAGATCTCAAAACCCCAGCAGATGTCTGATTAGAACTGGGTAAAAAGAACTGTCTTTCACTCTCTTTACTGGACAGCCCCTCTAATACTTGCAAAGGTGGTAAGTGGGTGCATTAGCAGCTGGTCTACCCAACATATGGTAACTTACAGACCTTTTATGCTTAACCCACAGATGGCAAAGACCCACGGCAACATCTTCACCATGTGGCTGGGGCAGAAGCCCGTGGTTGTGCTGAACGGATATCAGGCGGTGAGGAATGCTTTGATTGGCCACTCCGAGGAGGTGTCGGGGCGCCCTACAACACCGCTCTTTGAAGAAATGTCAGGCGGCAAAGGTACGCAAACAAATTCGGGATGGACTGTTTCCATTGGGCGCAGGGTTAAGACTGATTTGCATATGGCTGGGTCCAAACTGGAATGGCATGGTGAGCAAAAAAACTATGGATTTAGGCCCATATCCCTGTACCGGGATGAATGTATGACATTGTTCTGCATTCTGTTCATCAATTGGTCTTTTTGCAGGCGGCAATGGTAAGCAGGTATTTTGGTTCAGTAAAAGGCTGGCACGAGTCAGGCTAGATTTGGTGTGGGTGTTCTTTCCTATGAGACATAATGCTTGCCTCGATGAAGGCTTATAACTTACCTACATGTGTTCAGTTCTACCTTATCTCAACCTCATCTTAGTCATTCCTTAATTATATACATTTTATGAGAAAGAAGACCTGGATTCGGAGTAATGAAGATGACCAGTAATTAAAATACCACGTGCACATTGCCTTATCCTTACAAAATTCTGGTTGGTTTAACATCTGTAAATGCAACATTTTGAATCCTTTTTGGGAAAACAATGTTCAGAAAAATTTGAACATTTCTTTTTAAATCTCACTTTTTGCCTGTAACAACCACCCTATTTGTCTGGTCCAAGACAGAATATAATCCTCATTTAAATATCCTGCAAAGGAGGGCTCACGAGAGTTAGAAAATAATGTTTTTACAAATGCCTTTACAGCTTTGAAGGCATTCAATCCCACTTCAAAGGAGGTTAAACTAAACAATTTCAGTAGTAAGCAGAAGAGAGTAAATACACGATGCTGGTCCATTGGTCAGGCAGCTGCAGGTTGGCCAGTAGGGTAAAAGCCTACTGATGACATTTACACCTGACTTGCAGCACGAGTGTGATTCTCTGCAGGGCCTCCCCAGCTATTTCTCTTTATGAGTTTAATAAACTTAGCACATTTAAAATGGGTAACAGTAACATCTGCAATTTTTTTAAGCATTTAGAAATGCTACAACCTGTGGTTGCAAGTGCTATATAAGGAACAGCTCTTACTATAGACTGCAATAATAATTTTCACTCAACTCTACTCAATCAAGTGTTTTTTTAAACAAGCGCTGGCACAGCCAGTTGATTCAGAAAAGGGGGTGGTGATGAACAGAGTGCCTGAATTAAGCAGACCACTCTTACCCAGTCCAAAGATCAGGGCTTGATCCATCACCGTTTTTTAGCTCACTGCACCATCCCAGCTCGGAACTTGGCTATATGCAAATTAGTCTGTTCCTGTCCCAGTGCATGATGGGAACAGGGCAAACCAAACTACCAAGCCAATTCTTATACTGGGAAGGAAACAAGCTACCGGGGACCGGTTTCTGCCATTTCAGCCTCGTCGGCCCGGCTTGCTTGAATCCTGATGGTGCAATGAGCTAGCGACTCACATCTGAGTATACCCTTCCACGCTTATGGTGGACAAGTTGCATAAGTTGGGTTGGCATGTTTTTTATTTATTACTGATAGCACACCATTATTGTCTCCCACACATACGCAAACATCACAATTTCCTCTAAACACAGACACTTAAAAACTAGCAAACACAAAAAAGGTCCTACACGATAAAACACATGAGGACGTTGTAGTGGTGGGAGTGTTGTTAACATTAATGCCAGTTGTGATGGCGGGAGAAGTGGTGATGTAGTGATTCTGGTAGCAGTGATGAAAATGGTAGTACTGGTGCTGTGCCAGTAGTAGGACTGGCGATATTGGTGGTAGTGTTGATGGTGGCGATAATTACGGTGATCTTGGTATTGGTAGGATGGTGAATGTGTTGTCTTAGTAGTGGTGATGGTCATAGTAATGTTGGCAAAGCTGGCAGTGGTGATAATGGTGGTAAGGGTGATAGTGTTGAATGTGGTAATAATAGTGACAGTGGTGGTTGTGATGGTGGTAATGGTGGCTAGGCATTCGCAATGGGGTGGTGGTAATAGCGATAAATGATGATAATGGTGGTGGTAATGGTGATGAAAATGGTTCTGGTTAGGTGGCGGTGATAATTACAGTAATAGCGGTTCTGCTAATAGTGAAGGTGGTATAGATTGAACTTGTAGCGCTAATGGCAATGGTGGTTATGGTAATGCTTGTATGAGTACCACCGAGTAGGGAAAGAAACATTTGGTAACCAGCAACAAGATGCCCCAAGAGGACAAACTGTGGGGCATATTACCAAGGGCAAGTATCGCCGCTTTCTCGGCGAATTGTGCCGAGAAAGTGGCGATACTGCTAGAGCCCTATTAACAAGGGCATTTTAAAGCCTGCCCCAAGCCCACTTTGCATGTCGGCGATAAACATCGCTAATGACATGCAAAGTGGGCGTTCCCACGTCCAACCACATGTAAAATGTGGTTGGAGGTGGGAACACCCTATTACCAAGGAAGGCGATGGGAGGAAAAGACCTGCGATAAACTCATTGATAATTGCGCGCTAAAAAGGCGATGAAATCCGGCGATACGGGAACGTGCATTGTGCGTTTTCCAACGCACTCCTTGGTAATATGCCCCTGTGTTTTACAAAATGCTCTTTGTCATATGCCGCTTTCTCGGCGAATTGTGCCGAGAAAGTGGCGATACTGCTCGAGCCCTATTAACAAGGGCATTTTAAAGCCTGCCCCAAGCCCACTTTGCATGTCGGCGATAAACATCGCTAATGACATGCAAAGTGGGCGTTCCCACGTCCAACCACATGTAAAATGTGGTTGGAGGTGGGAACACCCTATTACCAAGGAAGGCGATGGGAGGAAAAGACCTGCGATAAACTCATTGATAATTGCGCGCTAAAAAGGCGATGAAATCCGGCGATACGGGAATGTGCGTTGTGCGTTTTCCAACGCACTCCTCGGTAATATGCCCCTGTGTTTTACAAAATGTTCTTTGTCATATGTCATGTTATGGTGGTGGTGATGGTGATATTGGTGGTGATAGTGGTACCGATAATAGTCATCATAAAACTGGGGATCCTGGTGATGGTATTGGTGGTGGTAGTAGTAGTAGTTGAGGTGGTGGAAATTATTGTGGCAGTGGTGGCAGTAATTTGGTGGTGATAATTGTGCTGGTAAACGGTAAGGTTGTTGAGAATGGTAGAGAGATCTCTATGGCTCATGTAATAACTAGAGTAAAAACCTTCATTGATTAAATGTTCCTCACCAGTGACAGACATACAAAAAGTAAACATTCCACTGTATTTTTCTGCACTCTTCCATCATGAGCTCCATTCACTCAGGAGAACCCAGGGGCACCTGTCCCCACCACAAGGTCAACCTAGGGAACAAAACTATCAGCAAATAACTTGCCACTATATTTAACACCTCCATCTCCTCTGTCACTTTCCCAGAGCAATGGAAACATGCAGAAGTTAAACCACTTCTCAAAAAAACATCTGCAGGACCCATATGATCTCGAGAACTAGTGGCCCATCTCGCTGTTCCCAGCCAAAGTCCTAGAAAAAGCCATCAACCGCCAACTAACCAAATACCTAGAGAACAACGATCTCCTGAACCCATCCCTGTCTGATTCCGCTCAAACCATGGAACAGAATCCAATAAGTGTGCTAGTTTGTTTTATAGGTTACGTAGTGGCGGGTAACTGCCAGATTACCCTTTTGTCTAAATTTGTTCAGCCTGTGTGCATCATGGGTGTAACTGTTTACAAAATGCATGTGCTTCGAATATATCATTGGTGTGTAGAGGTATTGGCCACATTATAAATCTTTGTATTGAAATGATTAGTAGCACTTGGGACTAGATGGGATGGTATTTTGGGCCGCGCGGTCACTGGCAAGGAATGGGACAAGATGCTAGCTTATTCCAAGACAGTCTCCCTCAACACAAGACTTAAACATATACAATTCAATCTTCTGCACATGACCTACCTTACCCCACACAGGCTACAGGTTACTTATGGTGGTGAATCCCAGCAATGTTCCAGATGCTGATTGCTTGACGTGGATTTTAGTCACATGATGTGAGGGTGTACAACACTTGAGGCTTATTGGACCGTAGGGCTGCCTCACTTCCATTCAGCACTAGAGCGCTTCCTTTCCTGTGGAGTGGAAACCTGCCTCTTGGGGGGATTTGCCAGACCCAAAGTGGACAAAGTCTGCACCAGCTTTCCGAATTTAGCCTGCTTGTTAGCCAGGTGCAAGAACTGCACACGCATGGACCAGTTGTGGTAGCATGGACTGGGACGTCACTATGTGGGCTAGGGCTGAAGAAACTGTACTTTACTAGGAAGATGTCTTTGGAGTTTCGAGACTACTACTCAGATGAAGCATACTGTCACAGCTCCTTGTGGTGCCTGTATTGGCACATAATTGTCTTTTCTGGTGATGGAGGTGGGGGGGGGGGTGAGGGGGTCACAGATGAATGTCTGCAGATGGTAAGTCCAGGAGGACTGGACTCATGCTGGAGTTTCATGATCCCCATTGACATTCTGTATCTAGATTGATCACTGACATAGGTTGGCACAACGGGGGAGAATCACTGAATTCAGCTGTTAAATGTTTCTTCCACCATAACCTCAGAGCAGAAAGGAGGGTGCTTTGCTAATAGTTTATTTTTTACAGTACTGGTTTTCCCCATCCCAACTTATCACTATTAAATACTATGACTCCTGACCACTTGCAAAAGACACACAGATGATGGACGGAATGCAGAGCAAATCAAACATTCACCCCCAGTTCAGAGATCTGGATACATTTGTCATTCTTTTGCTAACCATGCCACCCCAGTCAGCCAGATGCAAATCAGTCTTAACCCTGTGCCTCATGGAAACAGTCCAGCCCCAACTGCCAAGCCTGGTCCCCCCCTGGACCGGAAACAAACATCCTGAGACCGGTTTCGAGGTATTACCTCTCATTAGCCAGTCTAGCTTGGATCTAGTGGCACCGTCTGGCAGTTCGGGTTGGACTGTTCCTATGGGGAACAGGGACTAGATTGATTTTCATATGGCCGGGTCTAAACTGCAATGGCAAGGGAGCAAAAAAACTATGAATTTAGGCCCAGATCTCTGTACTGGGGGGAATATATGACAGTGCTGGGCATTCTGTCCATCAATTGTTCTTTTTAAATGCGCCACCCTGAGTGGGACGGGTATGCCCAGACGTGGCACCCGTGCTCTCCATGCGAGCCTAGCTGATGAGGGGTGATACCCCAAACCGGTCCTAGTTTGCTTGTTTCCAGTTCAGGGAGGACCTAGCCTGGCAGTTCAGGTTGACTGATTTGCATATGATTGGGTTTAAACTGGAATGGCATGGGGAGCAGAACAACTGTGGATTTAAGCCCAGATCTCTTTACTGGGGTGAGTGTATGACATTGTTCTGCATTCTGTCCGTCAATTGTTCTTTTTTCATTCCTCACCACTTGTAGCATAATTGCAAAAAGTGAAGTACAGACACAAACTGAAAAATTTTTTTTTTTAGAAATATGTTCCAGATTGAGTAGGAATCATCAAAGTCCAGAAGTTCACTAGAAAGATCTTTGCACTTCTTTCCTAGTAGGAACCAAAAATATGTTGCTATCATTTTTGTAAAATAGCATACCAAAACTATTGCACATGGTGTATCAAACTGACAGGATTGTCTGAAAGTGGAATCAATCTACCAGTGAGGTAAGTTTGAAGAGTCTCCTGTTCTTTGAGTTCCTGCATGTACTAGAACATCCGAGATCTAGGGCCAGATGTAGGTAAATAGTATTTACCGATTCGAAAATACCGAATTTTACCGATTTGGTATTTTTGAATCGGTAAATGCTATGTAGCAAATTAATCGGTAAAAATTACCGAATCGTTAAGATTCGGTATTTACCAAATCAGTAAGTTCCGATTCGGTAATTGCCATTCATTCCTATGGGCCTGGAGGCCCATAGGAATGAATGGCAATTACCGAATCGGTAAATACCGATTCGGTAAAATGGGGAAAACATTGAAGGGTGGCAAGGTGTCACTTTGACACCCTGTTGCACCCCTCAATTGTGTATGGGTGCACATGTTACAGACATACATGCCCTAAGGGCATGTATATCTGCAACATGGCACTGAAGCAATTTGCATAAAATTGCTTTTTTTTTCTTCATTATTTACCACCAACTTGTAGTTGATGGTAAATATTGAATCCTAACATGGGATAAGCACTCATTTAAGTGCTACCTACATTAGGAATTCGGTAATTTACCGAATCGGTATTTAAGAAATCGGTAATTTACCGATTCCTTAAATTACCGATTCGGTAAATTACCGAATCCTTAATTTCGGCCCCTACATCAGAAAAGCCTTTTTCCGGTCAGTAACGTCCGAAATTCGTTAATTTCGGCCGTTACCGACCGGTAATAGCCTTCCTACATCTGGCCCAAAGTGTTGTGTGTTAATTGGCATCAACTGGTTTAGGGAGGTAGTCATACATAACAAATCCTTTTACATTGGTTCCAGGTATTATCTTCATATCGGGAAATAACTGGAAAGCTCAGAGGCGCTGTGGCTTGATGGCGCTACGGGCCCTAGGAGTCGGGAAGAAAGTTATGGAAGGACATATTCAGAATGAGGCACAGTGGTTGTTGGAGAGTTTTGCAATGATGAAAGGTACGTAGTTTGTGCTTCAGTAACAATGTCTACCTTTGCCTGTTGCTGTTCAGATTGTAGAAAAGATATTTGACATTCACCATACCAAGGGGCTGGTTACGAGTCAGGCGGATATATATGTGGAGATACCGGGTGGCTGGCATATCTAATTATAGAACTACATTTTACAAGGTAAACATCACAGAATAGGCAATAACTGTGCAAACTGGGTTTTACCAACAGCAATTCTGCACAGAATTCACATTTTTGTGGGGTTTAACACACACAGTTACCACCTGCTTTAAGGCTGTACCAAAGGGTTAGTGCAGGGAGAGTAGGGTGGGGCGGTAGTTGGGGAGGATTCAGAGGGAAGAGGAGAATGTTTCCTGGCAATAAAAAATGACCTGCTTTCTCTGTGCCATTGGAATGGAGACTTTGGATGGAATTTACCCAAGGCAATTTTACTGGTTGAATTTTGTGGCCTATCACCGGGTCTAGTGTTCCCACTCTTGGAAAATCTGAGTGTGAGAACACCAGGCCCTTCATAATTGAGTGGAGCAGGATCCCACCCGGGGATTACACTCCACCCGACTAATAATCAGGTCTTTTAATGGTTCTATGGAATGTTTCTACTGCACCGGTCCTCCACTAACGCAGCTGAGCGTTGCCCCACTGCTTTAAAGTAGTGCAAAGAAAAAAAAATTATTTTTATTTTTAGTGTTGCAGTTGCACTGCAGCCAGGTTGTTGGGGCGGATCGAGGCCGCGCACCTGTGACGAGGGAGGAGGGGTGATGGCTGCCCCTTAAGTGCGCATGACAGTTTGTCCCGCCGTCTTGGGTCTGCCAAACAATCATGCGCAATTTGCATGTTCTCCACAGGCTGAATTACACAGCCTAGGTGGAGAACATGCCCAGCCTCCATCCCCTCTCCCATGGGAGTCTGGGAACCTGGGTTCTTTCTCGCTCCTGCTCAGAGTAGAGGCAGCGGTAGGTAAGTTTTCATTTCTTTTTTTCTCCTAACCCCCTACCACCTTTCCCCACCCCCCGCTACCGTTCCCTACCAGCCACCTTTGGTACTGTTTCCAAATTTGTAACTCTGTTGGGACACTCTGATTTGTTTTCTATGACAGTCTTGGTTCTTACATCTCATTCTGTGACCCATTTCTATCTCTCTATCAGACTCTGCCTGCAGATCTATGCCAAACCTCTCTTGCTTGTCTTGCTCTGTTTAGCTGCATACTAATCAGTTATGAACCAAAAATCATAGGGGCTAATTTAGATTTAGAAAGGAGGAGTAGTAGTAGTGTCCTTCGAGATGTCAAAGGACAGTACGGCTGCCATCCCGAGTGTAGTTGATAAGTCATATTTAGAGATGACTACCGGCCCAGCAGTCATCTTCACCTCGAAAGGAATCTCTATCATGGCGGTCCCCTTTAAAGTACAAAAGGTTGGGTGGATGGCCGCCATTTAAGTATGTTTTGTTTTTCAGAAACAAACTTCCAAAGTGGGAGATTGTTTCCGAAAAACAAAAAACAACGAATCACCCTTATACCCTGGCAGCTTTCTCCCAGGGTATGGGGGTCTTATTTATTTTTACCAGGCGGTGATGTACAGAAAAAAAGGACATTACTCCATCAACCTTAAATGAGGCACGCAGTTTATGCCCTTCATCTGATGTCCCATACTCTTCCAGACACAGGGGCTTATTTATGAGCCCTTGCATCACTTTTGTGCCGCCGGTGCGTCACTTTTTGTGACGCACCAGCAGGGTAAAAAATGTGCCATGTTGTGTCATAGATAGATGCGTCACTTTGTAAACCCCTGCACCACATTATACCTGCACCAGGTATAATGTATGCAGGGTGGGTGTTCCGGTGCAAGAAAGGGTCGTAGAAGTGATGCAGTGAAATCTATGAGATTTCACTGCATCGCTTCCAGGACGCAAATGTGTCAATATCTTGCGCCTGCTGCACGGCAGACGTGAAACTGACGCAAGCACATTTAACGTGGGACTTGCCCATGTGTAAATGGCCCATTGCTGGAGTTGCGTCACTTTTGTGACACACTCCAGCAATGCGTCATTTTTGCGCCTACAGATACGTATCTGTAACTCCTTGCGACATGATGCGTCATACTGTAAATAAGACGCATCATTGCTATCGCAAGGAGGGCACAATGAAAAGTAACGCATCGCTGTTTTCATGCAGCGGTGCGTCACTTTTCATAAATGAGGCCCGCAGTATTCTGCTTGCTCTATTAATGGAAAACCTGTGTTGTGGCACTCACTAAATGAGAAAGGCGGACCGAGAGTTTGGCAGACAGGGTATTCAATGGTGTCTGTGACAAAGTGCCCTGTTCAGCAAATTCTAAATCAGTCCCCGATTCTTTGTCTTATGTGGTTTGTGAATTCTACTGCTTTTAATTTGTACTCCTTAAATTAGTTGGGTTCTTGTAGAAGTCAAGCTAATACTACTTGAGATGCAGTTAAAGAGTACCTATGATTTAATGCCAACAGCTCACAGAGCTAATGTTAAATACCCAGAGAGAAGTGGGGCACATGGTGATGGCTTCTCGTCCATTGATTAGAATGGCAATTCCTTATTAATTGTCCAATATTCATTAGCTTTTTTTTTTATTGTAACTGTCGATTGTGTTGTATTGAGTTTTGCTGTTGCACCATTTCAAGGTCATTTAATTTGGGTTGTAGTCAGAGGAATCTGCCCAGTGTGAGGCATCATCCTTTTTAGGTCTCACCTAGCTCTGTTGCAAGCTAGATGTTTTCCAAAAGTTAATCCTAAAAGTAAATATATTGTAAAAACATAAAAGGGGCTTCTGGTCAAGCCTCTTCAATAATTGTTCTGTTCAATTTTCATTTACATTTTACTTCCACCCGTCACAGCCTACAGTGGTACAGCCCACTTGGCTCTGTTCTGTGGAGAAACACCATTTTGTTCTCATTCATCTAAATGTAGTCCAAATGATTCCAGGACTGGTTGGCCAGTTATTGCTTTTATTTCTTTTTTCATTTCATGATGGTTTTTTGTTCATTTTTGCAACTGGTCATATTTCACTTATTTTTATTTTTTGCAAACATAAGAAAACCACATTTTAAAGGCAGCGTTTTTACTTCATCTTACTTTCACACTTTTACTGTCTATCCTATAAAATAGATACAAAAAGTTCAGTTTTGTCAGACCACATATAATGACTTTGCCAATAAGTTTTCACCATTTGACTTTCATTACAATATATTGGTGATTAAGCTCCCATTCATTGCAGCAGACGTTTTGTGGCCCGAAGTGATACATTGAACAGCATTGGGGCCACAGTTAGGCACCATTGTTGTGGGTAGAGGTGGTGACTTACTGCTGCTCTGTCCTCTGACCTAGATCTTTGCCTGTGCCCCCTACCGCTCCTTGCCCTATTCTATTTTATCTCCCACTTTTTCATTATCTTCTCTGTCCTCGTCCTGGACCTTGCTTACCCACATGTGCCGCTCTGTGAGAAATTGGGTTGTCATTTGAGTGGGGTGTTAATGCTGCTCAAGCAACAGCCTGAATTCCTCTTAGGGTGAACCACAAAAGTCTCTAAATTAACCTTTGATTTATCCCCTGCTAGATTTGTACAAAAAGCAGTGAGGCTTAACTTACAAGCAATGTTATAAAGTATTCATGCGACTATAAACAATGGGGGAGTGATTCAATTATGGAAATCTGAGGCTGGAATCATGAAAACTGATTATAAACCAAAGAATGCCTCAGACACCATTGATTGTATTTATATTTTTACTCAGACGTCTTTTTAATTGACTCTGGGTTCTCTATTCATATTCTGCTCTATTATAAATATTTTTTACATTCAGAGTTCCTATCACCAGTCATCTGAACATGCCTGTGATATTGTCTTTTAGGCAAAGCAGTATTTACAACATTTACAACATTTACATATATAAAGACATTAACAGTACAAAAATTATATTTTCATAGACAAACACATATCTTTACAATCAAAAGCACGGTACAAATACATACACTTTGTTAGAGAAGCGTTATTTTCGCTTATCTGTCCTAATTCTTTTATCTGCTATTGGGAAACCTTATTTTTTTGTCCTCAATAAGCGTTATTTTTCTATGTCCGATGAGGGTCAGGGGCAAATCACACATTCCTAACTTGAGTTTAACTTTTTATCTCAAGAGGCCAGACATTTGGCATGATTTTATTGTTGTGCACTCTTTACCTCCTTGTATATACATTTCAACGCGTTTCGACCGCGTGATGTTTGGATCGGAACGTTGTGTTTAAATGAAGGTCTTCATCAGGGCGGGACTATTTTCGGGTAGGACGTCTAATATCTATGTTAAACAAAAGTGGTTGTACTTTCAATCTTTGCTTTTTACTAATGTCAGTATTGCCTATTTAATGAGATAAGCTCCTCAATTACCTTTTCTCTGTACCTTCTCTCTGTGATGCAGTCTTTCTCATCCAGTGTGTATAAAATCATATTCAAGCAAAGCTAATCATACTAATTCTACTTTGAATAGTACAGTTTGCTTTTTAGACCAGCAACATTCCACAATAGGACCCTCAGCTTACTACCTTGATTGTGCTTGTCAGTTGTAACATCAAAGACATAGGTATCAGAGGTTTGAATACCCCCTATTTGGGCTGAGGGGAGGTTACCAAGAATTCTAATAGGTTCTTCTGCCCTCGTGTCACTGATGTGTGATGGAACAGGGACTGTGGCAGCTAGTGGTCCAGGCAACTCTTCCCGTAACCCTACTACACCACTGGTCACCTGTTGTGATAGTATAGCTAGGCCCTTTGGATCTGTACCTACCCCGAGGGTGGTGCACTGACTTGGTTGACTGCTACAGTGCTCCTCTAGTTCTCCAGGAGACCTCAAGGATGTGGTTCCCTGGCATGTTCCCCTTTTCAGTCCCCTTATATTGTTTTTTGACTGTTTCCCACCCAACCAACTCTGCAGACAGTTACAATTTTCCCTTGCCCTGCCATAGGGGAGCTGTCTGTATCTTGCAAACCAAAACAGGCTTTTACTCCTGAGGTCCAGTTGTGTCTCCCTCTGGCCATTTTTAAGTTCCGGTACTCCTGTCAATATGATCACATAAGGAGATGAGGCTTGGGGTAAATTTATAGTAGGCTTGATCATTACTTATGTCCTCCTCACTGAGCTCTCTTCTCCCCCCAGCCCTTCTCTACTCTCTCTAGGCCCTGTTGCAGTAATATTGTTTTTGTTTAAGCCCCGCGGGTTGTCCGTTGTGTTGTCGTACCCAACTTCACAATTAGCGTTCCTTGATGTTGTGTGGGTAACGTGATCTTGTGCCTGCTGTACACCTACACTTTGCACAGGGGTCAGGGTGGTTTTGCCTCTCAAGTGAGTGTGATCATCGGCCTGACTAGGTCCCCCGAGACAGTTGGAATCTTGCTTCCTTGGCATACCAGACCTGTCGGAAGATGTCAAGCTTGAGCTGTCTACCTGGCAGCTAAAATAAATCCCCCCCAATGAGGTTTGTGTGGTGTTGGTGAATATGTGTGCTTTCCTAGTATCCCCCAATGTTACCAAATTGGGTATACGATCAGCTAGGGGGGCAACTTCTTCCTTCACAATAGCTCTAAGTTGGGTCAGTAGGTCCGCTAACAGTTTCTGCATCCAGGATGGATAAACCATATCTGTTCGAGTGTTAACAGTACAATCTACAGTTGCATCAGGGTTATCCAAAGGCTCTACTCTAATTGTAGGCCCCCCTATAACTTTCTCACTTTTGACTGCCCCCTCACTTACTTGCTTAAGCTTCCCATTCTTGGATAGACTAGAAGCAGCACACCCCTTTCGGGTTACAATGTTTGGTGCAGCTTCTTGTCATGAATATGGCGGAGGAATGGTTGCCCTAGGTGTAGAAGCTGGGGTAGCAGTTTTAGAGGTAGATAGACTAACAGCGGGAGACAAAGATCTGGGGTTAATGACAGTTGCCTTTCGGTGATTTCTATTTCAGATGTTACCGCACCTATGGCCCTCGGTAACATTCTATCAATTGAGCTTGGAGGCAGTAAAGATGAGGGGGTTACTTGGGATCAAAGTTGTTTAACAGAGCAGATGCGTTTCCCCATTTTTAAACCTTAGCGGACCTGCAATGTAACCTCCCATCTGGAAACCACAGAACAAACAACTGGGATTAATATAATCAACAAGCCACAAGATATGCAGAGGGTAGAATTAATGGGTAAAGCAGGAAGCAGATTTCAACCTGTATACTTGCAATTTTAACGGGTAATTAATCCCTGCCCTTTGAGATCTGTACTAGATAGAGTTAAGTGAATACAAACTAGTCGTACAGCCGTCAGTAGAGATTGTCAGAAGTGTCTCAGGAGCAACCCAGTCCACTGCTGTTGGGTGTAATAGGCAAAACTCTTCCCTTGGAATGTTTAGGAGGCACTCTCCTGATCCCCTCTGCAGAAACTCCTCCCCATAAACCACCTTGGACTCCTCTGCAAAAGGGCCAGTTAGTAGCGGGTGACAGCACACATTTCAGCACGAGACAGGCAGTATAATGAAAGAATGAAACAGCAAAGACTTACCCACGTTTTTCTGAAGAAAGTCATAACCAAGGGGGGTTGCCTTGCCCTGCCTCTTCCTGGCAATGATGGGCAAGGGCGGGATTAGTAGATTAAGTCAGGATTTGCCGTAGAGGTGTTTGAGAGCCAATGAGCAAAATATTTCTAATGCAAATGCCCAATTATTACAAGGTGATTCTTTGTTTCAGGACTAAGATCATCCTATAGTCTCAAAGTAGACACTAAAGCCTTTCAGTGTTGGGCACTCAAGAACTACCCTGTACAAATTTAAATGAAACACTGGCACTTTTTTTTTCGTAAACCCTTCATTATAGCACACATTCAAACAAGTCACACACAACTATTCAGAGAAAAATGGTAGCTGACTGAATGCAAAAAAATCTCAAAAGTAATATGGGAATGATGACTCTGTCATTCTCTAAGGAACTCTGGCAAGGACTGTTGGCAGGGTCGAAAAACAAAGATAATAGTGGGTACAGAGCCACCCAAAATCACACAGGGAGTCTGAGGAGAAAGGGGACTCAAAGGGGAGCCAATGTGGCATTCAAACTAATAACCAGGACGGATGTACAAGACATATATATAACAACATTTACAATAAACGTATCATGGTGTAATGCATATGGGAGCTCCACACTGTAAGACTGAAGGCCAGTAAGTTCCTCACCCACAATTGCTGTTTGCAAATACCCACACATGGGATATATAACAAAAAGCATGGTCTGTGGAGCTGATACTATGATGTTATAAAAGTAACTCAAAGACAATACAGTGGACAAGAAACACCACCCAGGGTTATCAGCTGTGCCTAAGAATCTTGACGATAAACAGAATGCTTCAAGGCAATAATACCAAGGGTGTAGAACTTGAATACACAGCCACAACAGACAATGAGCTAGCGAGTGGAGTGCTTAATAAGAAAGAAGGGAAAACAAAGCACACCTAGCAAAAAGCAAGTAGCAAACCACACACGGGAGCTGGATGATAAGACAGCAGAAACAGGAAGGTAGCAAACTAGAAACTAGAACCAAGGTAAATGGATAGAAGGCACTCACTGGGGAAAAGGTAAATGTCGGAGGACTGACAGTTCAAGGAAGCACTAAATAGAAAACTCTAAGTCTCAGAAAATCAAGAAAGCATAGCAAGTGGTGCTAGTACAAGGAACAAAGATTAACTATAGTTCAGGAAGTCAGGAAACAAGGGATCAGCCAAAGATGAAATCTGCTACAATGAACAATGCTGGCCTGAAGAAAACTGGGGTCTAAAAGAGTTCACAATTATCACATGCCTCAGGTGTGAGCAGGCTATCACCTGACAGCCACAGGGTTTCTGAATTCGCCCACTCATCCGTGGCCTGCAGTGGGCGAAGCCAAAGTAATGAGCAGGGAATTCTAGGTATTAGAGTTTTTAGCAAGAGCAGACTGGCTTCGGCATAGATAGGGAATGAATAGGAATTTCAAAATAAAGCCGAAAAGAATGGAAGTCAGTATATGCACACAGAGGAAGGTTTGGAAGCTTATTTGAACACTGGAAAGTCCCACATGTAGTCCCTGTGGTAGTGGGCATTAGAGCTCAGGAAGCGAATGGTGATACACACCTACCTTTCCTATTTTACGAAAGGCAGTGCTGACCAATCACAAGCTGGGAGTGAGCTTGCTAGCTGCGACACAAGCACAATTTCTATCAGTTATAGTAAGGAATTATAGTGGACCAACCCACACCTTTATTTGTGGTCTATACTTGACCTAGATCCTTAGGAGCCAATTGACATACTGTCTTGGTAGTTTATTGATATATCCTTATTTTCTTAGGGAGGGTTTATCAAGAACTCCAATATGATAAAAAAAGATACAGGAAGACCTCAATTGAACTAGTTGTCAGAACTTTTTAATCGCTCCAAAGTTTCCTTTTCTTCTGCTTTTCTAGAACAATATTGATTCATCTTGTAGGATCGAGAGGAAGAGAGTGTCTCAGATGTGTTCTATTGGTTGATTTTATTTTGGTTCTTTTCTATGATTGTAAGACATTTCTCATGTAAGTTTGCAGGTATTACAATTTTTGAACATTTAATTTTAAATATATATTGTTTTATCTGTGTCACATTTAGAATTTAGCTGGGTTTAATTTATTAATGTGTTACAATGAACGCTACTTAAAGCTATAAATGTGAACATCATTGGTCGATAAAATGTTGGTATGTCTTGTTTTATGCTCACAGGAAAAGACACGGACCCTAATACTGCCATCGTCCATTCTGTCAGTAACGTACTATCCACAATAGTTTTCGGCCATCGCTTCTCCACAACCGACTCAGACTTCGCTGAGCTGATTGATGCCACTGACTGCGTGATAAACATGGGAGGCTCGATATGGGGGAGGGTGAGGCCCTAATGTATAACATTCATAAAATGCCATATAAAATGGTTGCTAATATCTGCTCACAATTCATGACATCTTTTAAACAAAGATCACCTGCAATATTTTTTTTCAATTAGTGTCTATAACATTTCTAATTTTAATTCTGATCACTGCATTTTATTTGTATTTTTTCAGGAAATGTATTGCGTACTTTGCAGAGAATAATGTCATTAGCTGATAGACTAAAAGCAGAGGAGATGAAGCTTTGTGGAAGAACATGAGCAGAAGAGGAGAGATTGTTAGCCTCCTTTATACTAACCCCAGGCGTACTGGGCATAGCGGGGCAATGCGGAGGTCCACGAAGTTGTGGACAAACTCCATGGACCTCCGCTACGCTACACCACGCCACCCACCTCCACCACTACTATATTAACAATTAATTCTACATGACTTAAAATTAAGTTAAAACCACTTACCTGCCATGCGTGGTCCCCGGGCTTCCCTCCTCCTCTTCCTCGCTGTCTGGATAATTCTGTGAGAAAATTTTGCATGCGTTTGGGCTTGCTCAGTTTTCTAGAAGAATTATCCAGACAGCGAGGAAGAGGAGGAGAGCAGCCCGGGGACCCCGCATGCCATGTAAGTGGTTTTAATATAACTTTAAGTCATGTAGAATCAATTGTTAATACTGGACGGGTGGAGGCGGGGACCGGCAAACTCGCTCTGCTGCAAGTGTGTGGAGATTTGCCTTCTCCGCTTTCTCCGCACAATGCGGAGGAGGCAAATCTCTGCACATTCCGCGAGCGGAGCGGAAGTCTCCGTCCGGGGTTACTTTATATTCATTTCCTAGGGACCTTCTGAAACAAATGCTTTTTCAAAGGCTTTTCTGGAAGGTCAACGAGGTCAAGCAGATTTTACATGAATTATGCTACGATTTAAATATATAGATTACAATGGTTCTAAAGTAATTACAAGAGTCTCCCTCTGGGGGAAGGGAATGGCAAGACATGCGCCCCAAGCTTCCTGTACCAAGTGGGCTCAGGCTTCAATTCTCAGATGTGGACCATTAAAGTCATGTGTTGCTTGAGTTGCTATTCAGAGTGTGGGGCGGGGAGAGTAATATATAATGACCCAGGCTTGACTGAACCATTCGGGCAGGGATCAAGACTGGTAAGCATATGGTCAATTTCTATAATAGTGCAGACGAGCTAAAAGCAATTCAATCTCAGATTCTCCGGTTGCCATACAGGGGAGGAAAAATGGGATGGGAGAATAGAGGGCACCATCCAACTACCAGATAAGGGAATAAAAAGGTCTATATTTTTCATAACCTCATGGTCAGTAAAAATTCAGCAAGGAGACTTACAGTTGGTGGTAAATAACGAATCCTAAAATGGGAAAAGCACTTATTTGAGTGCTCCCTACATTTCAAATTTGGTAATTTACGATTGGGTATTTTAAGGAATCGGTAATTTACCGATTCCTTAAAATACCGAATCGGTAAATTACCGAATTTGCAATTTAGGCCACCTACATCCCAAATGCCCAATACCGGTCGGTAATGGCCGAAATTCGGTCATTTCGGCCGTTACCGACCGGTATTGGGCCACCTACATCTGGCCCTTAGTGCTTTGCAAAGTCACTCACTGCAGCATAGGAATTTTATTTTTCAAAAAACGTTTTGAAAAGATGTGACCTAGGCATTGAGAAGGTGGAATTGAATGACATTCTCACCCCACTCCTTTTTCGTTGTACAGCCAGTCCTTGTACCCCCAGAAGGATTTCACCCAACGTTAGAATCTTCTTGGTGACCTGCTGGAAGCATAAAATCTGTTGTTGAGATTAAATGGGCACTCAGGTCCATCTGTTAAAACCCATATTCAATGCAAAACCCTATTTATATGCAGAAGGTTGTCAAAATATTGTAGGTGAAAAATGTATTTTTTATATTGAGGAAGTTTGAGCGAGATAGGGACAGTCACAGGTAGATGGAGAGTTCGACAGTAAAATAGGTAAAGGAAAACAGAAGAAGCGACGAAAAGGTTGTAAAAAGAAAAAGAGAAAGGTTCTGTTGAGGGAAAATGAGAGGGAGAAATAAACAGATATGGAGACAGACAGTAAGAAAGAGAGAGAGAGCTAGATAGATGAGGGTGAGAGAGTGAAGGAAAGAATGTTGAGCATGAGAAGTTTTTTATGTTATGATTTTCTTGCAATAAGAAACTTTAAGTGGACACAGTCGGTTTACAAACAATGAAATATATGAGTCCTCTTTAAGGCTTGTTATCTTATTCTGTCATGTGTTTACACTGCAGACTTTATCATTCCTATCTGTTATCCTTCCAGCTATTTGATGTTTTCCCTTCCTTAATGCGCTATCTACCTGGAGGTCAACAGAAGATGTTCAAGTTTAATGCCTTCCTTCACCAATTTTTTGAGAAGGAGATCAGAAGCCATAAAGAGAGTGGAACCCCAGAAGAATCACAGGACATCATTGACTTTTATCTATCCCAGATGTCCAAGGTAAGGCTGTGTTGGTTAGAAGTGTTTGTTGGGTTTTTGAATTCATATTATACCTAGAATCTTCTAAAGCAAACTGTGTGTTACAGATGATTCAAAGGTATCCTGATGAACTCACATCAGTGGATTTGAAATGTTCTCCATAAAGTTACTCAAACTCTGTCTACCTGCATACCCCTCAACGAAGAATCGATCCCTCTTTTCCTCTCCATACATGTTGCGTATGAACTTGAAACATTCTGATACCTTGCATTCTAGAACTGCTGCCTTCTTCCTGCTATTTAGACACAAATGTAACATTCTTCCTTTAGCATAACCCTCTTCTTGGACTAGTTGGAGGTCTATTCTGTATTATAGAATATTTCAACTGATTGAGGGCAGGTAGACTGTTGCCTTCAGTAGAACACATCTTGCTATAAGATATAGGAAGACAACATAATTGTTTATTTATCAGATTGGGGGCCTTAACTCCAACTGAACATTATGACAAAATGGCACCTGCATGGATTCCATGTTTATCAACTAAAACCAGCTGTAAATGTAACACTTATCTCTGCATCTAATTTGACAATAATTATTCTCCCAGAACGAATGTGTTTGATTGACACAGAAATAATTCATTTGTAGCTGTTCATTTGTTTCGGGTCGACAGAGTATGCTCTCTGTCCAAGCAGGAACCACAATCCTAGTCAGGGTAAGTACAATACACACGAAAAATTAACCTGTGCTCACCCTATGGTAGCTTGGCACAGAGCAGTCAGGCAGAGCAGTCAGGTTTAACATAAGAGGTAATGTGTAAAATATGCGTGCAACATATCAAACAGTATCACAGTGAAAATCCCACAAAAATGCCCCAAACCAGTTTAGAAAAATAGATTAATATTTTATAAATAAAATAAGTCCAAAACAACAAAAATCCAATTGTAGAAGTTGAAATATAGAAGTCAAGATATGAATTTTCAAAGATTAAATGTCAACACAGTGCTTAGAAGCAAATAGCGCAAAAAAAGTTAAAATGGTCGCACATGAACGGGACTAAGGCAAGAGTTCAGGCCACGATGGAACACATGCTGGTTATGGGACCCATGCCCGGCCCGCTGAGCAAAAGTATCAAAATCCTTGTTGTAGCAAGAGATACAGGGTGCAGCCAAGCGATACATCGGTGATCCCCACTATTTTGAGTTGTTGCGCCAGATTTTCCCATGCAACTACGGCGATGCATTGAGTCCATTGAGTCAATTGCCGGTTCTGCGTGCAGCGGTACCGAGTGTGATGCACTGGGATAATCCACGCTGGATAGGCGATGCATCAATCTTCTCCACACAATAGCAGCGATGCATTGCTTCCAGAGCAGTAGTTTCAGAGGCAAGGCAGCAGTTCCGAGTGCGAGGTGCCCGACCGGTCCCTGCAGCAGCAGTGATGCATGGATCCTAAGCTCGCAAAAGGAGATGCGTTCATTTCGATCAGCACAACAACGTCGATGCCGGGTTCTGGCAGATGCACCTGGAGTGGATTGGCACCTCTTGGCAAGCAAAGTCTAGGTGTTGGTTTGAAAAATTGAGTGAAGTCTTTGATATTCCTGAAACTTCAGAAACAGGAGGCACGCCAACAAACCCTTAGAGATTACCTAGGTTCTGGGGTGCGGAGGTGCAGGTCGAGTTCTTCTCACTCTCAGGCAAGAACAAGCTGGCCAATACAGCAAAGCAGTTCAGCAAAGTCCCAATCTCCCCCACAGCACAGCATTCATTTGTCTTGGTAGAATGTCCTCAGTTCCAGAAGTGTCCTGATTTGGTGGTCTCACAGGTCCTGTGCTTATACCCAGTTGGCCCTTTGAATTAGGGAGACTTCAAAGAGATGCTTTAAAGTGCACAAGACCCTGCCGTTCCTGCCCTGGCTCCAGACTCACTACAGGGGAGTCTGCAACAACCCTTTGTGTGGGGGCAGGACACAGCCCTTTCAGGTGTAAGTGTCATCTCCTCCCTTCCCATCCTGCTCAGGATGACCCATCATTATGCAGATGGCTACTTAGTCACACCTACTCTTCCTTTGTGTGTGGCTGTCGGGAGGAAATACAGGAAGCCAGCTGTCACCCACCACAGAAGTGGATTCCAGAGACAGGCTGAAGGCACCAAATGGTTACAGTAAGAACATGGCAACTTTCTAAAAGTGGTAATTTCAGAATTTCAATTTACAAAACAACTTCGCCATGAATTGTGTTTTTAAATTGTGATTCCACAGACTCTAAATTTGGGGGTTCTATCTCTTCCCAATTGTAATAAGACAATCCCAGGATTATCCTTTGATAGAGATAGCCTTGCAGTAGTGAAAAACAAATGTAAGAGTTTTCACTACAAGGGCATGTAAAACTTAAAAGTACATGTCCTGCTTTTTAAATACATTGCAGCTTGCCCTCTGGGCTATCCAGGGCCTACTCTAGGGGTGACTTATATGTATTAAATAAGGAAGGTTTGGGCCTAAGAAGTAGTTTAGCTTGCCCGTTCAATAGGGCGACGACTGAACACACAGGCTCTGCAGTGGCAGACCTGATACATATTTAACTTAAGTGGGTGGCACAATCAGTAGTATTTAATTTACTGTTCTTGGGCAAATGTAGTGACCTATAAGTAAAGCAAATATGCCAATTGTGGATACACCAATGTTACTACATTTTAAGGCGAGAGCAAAAATACTTTAGCACTGATTAGCATTGAAAAAGTGCCCATAGTCCTAAAGCCAACAAAAACGAGGTCAGAAAAAGTGGAGGAGGAAGGAAAAATGTTTGGGGCAACCCTGCAGAAAAGGTCATTTCCAACAGTTGTGTTGTTGGGTAGAATCATTTCACTCACAATTTTAAATTAACACTTGGTGCTACAAGCAAATTGTAATAATAGAATTATGGACACTGAATCTATTTTTTCTCAATTCCTCTCCCCTAATTGTTTTGAAAATTGGTCGCCTTTTCAGGTGAGAAACCAGATGGCCACGTCAGCTCTAACTTTCAAAAAGCTCACCTGGGGAAAGTTGTTTTTATTAGCTGAGTTCAGTCTTGAAGCTGCTCAACAATAACAAGAAACGTTGGTACTAATTCTTGGGAACTATTCCATGACATCCTTGCACTGTGCCACCTCCATGTGGCTGCACCCTATGTAAGAACTCTAGGTCCAGCTGCACTCAATCATAACACACTAGACTTCTTCAGATAATTTTCCTCAGTTTAACTCCACCTCATCAGGCCTCCCTGTGACTGTGTTGAGCCATGTTGGTCATGGGCACCTACATGCCCAGATACAGAAATCTTCTGGTCCCCGATGAACTTTTACACCATGAGCCATCTTTCATTCATTTAAGGTCTGACAGAGGTTGACACCAACCATAACATTAACACACAGGATTCCAGGGCTGTTCTCTCGGTGGAAGGGAAGAGGCAGGTTCGGTAGAGAGAAAATGATCAGTGACTCTCCTCCGTCTCTGCTGCAAACTCATCAAGCTCACACTGCTCACTCAACATTCTATCAAGTCAATCCTCTCAACATTCTATCAAGGTAGCTCCCTCAACATTCTATCTTTCGAACTTTCTATTGTATCAAACCGCATATGATGCAATGGATGCCTAGCCACTTTTCTGAGTAGGCCAAACCTTGGCAGCTTATCTTATCTGGACTGCTAGGTAAAACTCAACTGTTGCTTGTAAACTGTTTTAGAATCCCATAGTTTTTTGAGAGATTTTTTCTGAATATATTTTTTACAAAGAGATGTTTGTGATTGATGTGAACTCAGGGTGCTACTGTTTTACATGAATAACACAAGCATTGCATTATCAATGAAAAAATCTTTAATCTTAAATTTTAGGTATCACCCGCTTTAGTAATGCCAGCTTAATATCATATTAGAAAAAACAATTCATGGACAGAATGCTGGACAATGCAAATATTAACCCCCAGTCACAAGGATCTGGGATTAATCTATCATTCGTTTGCTCACTACACCACCCCAGTTTGGACCCAGCCATATACAAATCAATCTTGACCCTGTTCCTTGTGGGAACAGCCCAGCCCGAACTGCCAAGCCAGGTCCTCCTTGGACTGGAAACAAGCATCCTGGGACTGGTTTCAGGGCATCACCCTTCATCCGCCAGGCTAGCTTAAATCCAGACGTGTAGTGAGCACGGGACCCATGTGTGGCATACCTTTCCCACTTAGAGCGACATATGCAAAAGAAACAATTGATGGACAGAATGCTGGACAATGCAAACATTTACCCCCAGTCACAAGGATTCTTTTGCTTACCACACCACCCCAGTTTGGACCCAGCCATATGCAAATCAGGCTTGACCCTGTTCCTTGTAGTAATTGTCCAGCCTGAACTGCTTTATATCATATACATGATTTTTATCTGTGTGCTTCTATAGTGAAGGTTTTATTAATTCAAAGATCTTGTAGTATTGTACTACTCATTTTGTTTAACGAATGTACAAATCCAAATTAACCTAGAAACTGAGCCAAAACAAATGTTTGTTTTCTAAAGCACATTTATCCAAGGAAAGAAGGCCAATCTAAAAAAGTTTATAGACTATGTTCAATGGGGAGTACAAGTCCCCCTCCACCACCACCGTGCCAAAAATATAGTAGGAAAACGCAGGTATAATCATGTATTCAAGCATATGAAGAGAATATAATTAACTAAAAACAGTTGTTAAAAATCACTTTGAAAATGTATTAAGGCGGTTTTCTGTAAAATGTATTTGAAGAATATTTTTTGCAAATGAAGATCCTAAATTCCAAGTTTTAATAATGTTGTTGATAAACGGACACTATGAGCTCTTTCAAGGAAATTTGGGATTAAGGCTTCCCTAGCAGCAGTTTATTTGGTGTGAATGGTGCATTACTTGTATTTACAGCTTTATACCATGCAAATATAATCTCAAAGTCATCAGAGCACCTTTCATGTATGTGGTATAAATAGAGTTCTAACCTAGCCAAAAGGCAGCAGAGTGATGTACCTAGTCAAGGCCTGGCACAAGGCCAACCACTGATGGGAATGTTAGCTGGATTGTGGACTGTTCATGCATTGTGATGTAGCATTTTTCATGAAGTGCATCATCGATGCTTTCCAAAATTGGAGCAATGCTGGAGCAGCCCTGATGGATACAGGGATGTTTTTTGAGATCCTGAGGTCATGGTAGGAAAAGGTCTGCAGCCTTGTTTTTTTTTTTTAAATAGTTTTTATTCACAACTCGAAGGAGAGAGATACAAATTATTAAAACAAAAACAGGCATGGGAGAGAAAAGACAAAATAGCAGAATGAAAATTAGAGCAATTACAAAACCAGTCAATACAATAAGTGGATAAGATAGGGGAAAATATGACTTTGCAGGTACTTTCCCCAAAATAGATACCCAAATTTAAAGTAAACATTCAGATGATAAAGGAACCCCACATTTTATCACATTTCGAAAGACAGAGTACCTCTATGCTTAGTCAAAGCATGCTCCATAGAATACATTTCATTGACCAATGACCACCATTCCATGATATGTGGGGGATTAGGAGAAATCCAGGCACGTGCAATAACTAAGTTAGCACATGATAATACAATAGTAACTACTGCTTGCTGCGGGATAGAGATGGTATGAATATCAAGTAATACAGAAGATACTGTAAGAGGGGGAGAACAGGCCAATTTTAATTTCATTATCTTATCCAAAGCTGACCAGAACTCGGATAGCATTGGGCAAGAAAACAACATATGTTCCAAATCCGCAGCAATAAGACCATACTTGGGACATTTAGTTTGATCACTGAACGAAATATTCGTAGACCACTTAGATATCCTTTCAGGTGTGTGATAAAGCATACAAGTGTTTTTTAATTGCTGAAGCCTTAAGCTTGAGGATTGAACTAGATTATTGATATTGCGAAAAGATAAGGTGATCATAGTAGGGGTGATATTAAGCCCCAGCTTAGTGCTCCATTTTTCTGCTAATTTTAGTACAATCACTGATTATATAAGTATTGAGACACCTATAACCTATACTAATTAAAGATTCATTCTTAAGTGAATAAAAACAATCCCAGATGTCAGAGTCCGATATTTCACGTATTTTCATCTTGCAAATAAGAAAATCATAAATTTGCATATATTTGAACCTCATTGATTCTGTTACTTTATAGAGGATTTTAAGTGTCTCAAAGCTCAAAAAAAGTCGATGTCATATAAATCCCCCAGTGTCTTTATGTCATGTGCAAGCCATATATTTGCCGTATCGTCATAAAGATCCCTAGAAGCCCAGGATTACTCCATAACAAAAGCTTGGGGTGAAAAAAGAGGCTTTGCAAAAAGCCAGAATGTTAAACCAGATCTTAACCATATCCCTGGCGGTCTTGAATTTAATCCTTTTAAAATAATTGAGGTCATTAACTCTTAACAAAAACATATTAGAATCCGACTTTAACATAAAAATATGAAAATAAAGTTGGTTGTCCGTATTTAGTAGACACCGTAAACAACCTTAGATTTAATTTGTATCCGGAAACATCTCCGAATCTACTAGCCTCAGTAGTTATTCCATGTAGAGCCTTTACGAAATCAGTGGAATAAATGGCAATATCATCGGCATATGCCGTTATTTTCAATGAATGAGGGCCCGAACTAAAAGGAATGATACGAGATTGTAATTGCAACGCATGAAGGAATGGTTCCATCGAAAGGGCAAACAAAAGGGGTGACAAGGGACACCCCTGACGGGTGCCCCGAGATATAGAAAAAGAGGCCGATGTCAAACCCGCGTAGCTGATTCTCGCGGTAGGGTTATCATATAGGGATCGGGTCCATCTTATGAATTTACCACTAAAACCAATGGTAGTCATTACCGACCAGAGATAATCCCACCCCACTCGGTCGAAAGCCTTCTCAGCGTCCAGTAGGATCATACCGTGTGGGGTGGAATCTATCTCTGCTATGTCAAAGGCAGTTATGTCCATAATAATATGAGCTGTAGTATCCCTACCTATTACGATCCCATGCTGCTGTGGGTTAACTATTTTTGGTATAAATGGAGCCAGTCGAGTGGCCAGCACTTTTGCAAATACCTTGGCATCTGTGTTTATAAGTGAAATGGGTCGGTATGACCCACATTCATCGGCCGGCTTGCCCTTTTTCAGAAAAAAGACCAGTTTAACAGTGTTCCAGGAACTCGGGGCTTTCCCATTGTCGCCAATAAAGCTAATGACCTGATGGAAAAGGGGTAAGAGCTCATCGATACAGACTTTAAAAACCTCTTCAGGTAGAGTATCTTCCCCGGCCCCTATTCCCGATGGTAGGGAAAAAATAGCTTGCCGGATCTCTAACAGACTAATATGCTCAGACAATTGATCGAGCCCGGGGAAATCTTGCTTTTCTAAGATATTACAATCCAGATAATCCTGAATACTAGCCGAGGTGGGGTGGTTTTGTGGCGTGTATAGTTTCCTGTAAAACTCTACAAATTGTTCTAATATCGGTAGCGGTTGGTCATATATGATATTATTAGGGCCACTTAGACTTTTAATCAACTTTTAATCAAAGTATTGGTTCTCTCATCCGCGACTCTCATATTGAGAAATATAAAATTTGTTTAATTTTACACTACTTTGTTCCCAAAGTATTGTTTTTAAAGTGGCTTTTAAATGTCCTAGCTTTAATACTAGTTCCACCACATTAGAAGAGCGTAAGCGTAGAGCGTCGGCCAATAAAAGTTCGAGTAAAAGAATAATATTAGTCAGTGTTTTGTTAAGATTAGTTTTAATAAAATCTATAAGATGTGACTTTAGCTGGGAAATAAACACTGTGTTTGTAAATAAATGCCTAGGGAAAGAAAACATCCTAGTACCTGTATGGATTTGTGCTATATTGAACAAAAGCAAAATAGGATTGTGATCTGAGGTGACTCGTGGGCATAGCTCGATAGAACTAGTATTCACAACATTATCAGATGCCCAGGCCATATCAATGCGAGATCAGAGTTTGTGAGGTGCAGAATAATAAGTATAGCCGGCCACATTAGGATGAATACTGCGCCAGACATCTTTGATATTATGGATGCGTCCTATTTCTAAGATAGCGTCACGAGATCTGCGCATTCGTTGAAAAGCGCCGAGCCGGGTGGTGTCAAGCTGATAATCCATTATACAATTAAAATCACCCATAATGACAAGTTCTCCTTCTCACTCCAAAAGTTCCATATTCAATTGATCAAAAACAAAAGAATCATCAAAGTTTGAGCCGTAAACCACACAGAAAACAAATTTACATTTTTCAATTGATAATTGCACAATAGCCCATCGTCCGCTTTTATCACAAACTGTTTTACAAATTTCTACTCTGAGACGTCTATCTTTAAGAATGGCAACCCCCCTAATTGAAGCATTGAAAGTTGAGCAAATAATAACCCCATAGCCAAGTTGTCCCAATAACTTTCTGTCCCTATAAACAATATGGGTCTCAGATAAAAAAATAAAAAGTGGGTCATACAGTACTAACTCTTCTCGGACCAGGCGTCTTTTATTCTTATTATTAAGACCTGCAACATTCCAAGCCAGACATCTTAGCCGAACATTAAAAAAAATTCATATAAATCTTAGCATTCTGCAGAAATGAAACAAGTGAACCTCTCCCAACTACTTCCACCAGATCTCCTTCTCGAGTTGCTTTTTCCAAAAGAAAACCCCCCACCCACCCACCAAGTAACCCACCCCCTCCCCCTGCTCCCTCACCTCGCTCGAGAGGGAGCACCCCTCAATATTCTGCTGCCGCTGAATTGGCAGCTACCCTAAGGAGCAGCATGAGGCTCAACCTACTACCTTACCCAGGAGTAAATAATGAAAGAGAAAAAAAGGAAAGAAAGTGTCAAAGTACGATCAATAAAGAAATGTGCATTAAGATAAAAGTAAAAATTTAGGGGTATATTATCAAGGGGTTTTATCTCCGCTTTTTTGGCTTTAAAAGCCAAGAAAGCGGAGATAAAATTATCTCCTTATTACCAAGCTGTCGCTAACACCAGTTAGCGACAGCTAATAGGAGATAGCGACCATCATGGGCCCCACTTTGCATGTCAGTGATATTTATCACTAATGATATGCAAAGTGGGCGTGCCAAGATGTTAGCGACTGGAAACAGTCGCTAACATCGCTATCTCCTATTACCAACTTTTGGAGATATTTGCGGTAAGGGCGAATATCTCCAAAAGCTAACACCTGCCCTGAGCAGTTCTTAGCCATGTTATCCAATGGGAGGTGGATAACATGGCTAAGAGCATTTGCTCGATAATGCATGAATATCGCTGACTTTTCAGCGATATTCATGCATTGCGGGCGTTTTTTATCGCATTTGCGATAAACCTTGCTAATAGCAAGGTTTATCTGCGATAAAAATCGCCGATGTGCGGCGATAATTTTTGTCTCTAAACAAGTTAGAGACAAAAATTATCGCTAGTTGCTGATAATATACCCCTTAGTTAGAAATCTAAGCTTTCCTTCTTTCTAAATTAAGCGAGTGTAGATAGTGCACTCTTGGCCTCCCTTTCATCGGTAAAAAAGTAAGTACGTCCTCCCTTAATAACTTTTAGATGGGCAGGCTCCTGTAGAAACACTTGCCCACTAAGAGATTTAAACGGGTCAATAAGCTTGCGTAGCTTCCACTGTCTGTCCATAGTGGCCTTACTGAGGTCAGACCGTACAAAAAAAGACAGATTTTCAGTAATAACAGGAGAGTTAGGCATTGCTTTAAATGATACTGCCTGTCTCAATAAAAAATTCCCGAAATAAATAAGAAAGGTACGGGGAAATTTGCTTTCCTTGTTCCTCTGAACAAGTGGAAACCTATGAACTCTCTGGAGTTGGGAGTCCCAGTCCCAATCAACTAGATCCGGGAATGCATTCTGAACTAGATTTACAACAAATGCCCTAGGATCTGCTCCCTCAGTTCCCTCAGGGATCCCAAAAAGTCTCAGATTTAATAGTCTTTGACGGTTTTCTAAATCTTCAACTTTTAGCTGTAAGGACGTAATCTGGGCATCGTGTTGGGTCACAACAGCATCTGTACGGACTCACCCTTTTTCTATATTAACCACCCGGTGTTGTAGATCCTCCATTTCCTGTGATATCCCCTCATCTTAAGAGTAATCTCTTGTAGGGAATTCTGCAGCTTGCTATTATCGTCTCACAACTGCAAAAAGTGTTCTTGTGCTTCCTGCCGATGGATGGTTAAAGTTTGTAAGATAATATCAAGAGATGAACTGAGAATCTCTTGTTCTCCTGGTATGGTTGGCCCAGAAACAGTAATTGGAGAATAAGATATCACAGGAGCTAATGAGGCAGGGGGGGTTAATGAACTTGAACTGGAGGGGGGGTTAGTATCATTTGGAATTGCCTGGCTTAAAGATGTCTTCTCGGTAGAAGGGGTCAAAACAGAGCATATAGCTACAGGAGCAATTTCAGGGGATACTACCGATGATGTGATATTTGCAGAAGGCAAATGTGGTATGCTATTGATGGATGAAAGGTCGTCTGGTGAAGTAGAAGAGTCTCGAGTAGAATCATAATCTGATGGACTAGTGCCGGAAAGTCTCAAAGTCATATTTTTCACCAGCCCTTTTGCCTGTATCCGTTTCCTAGGAGGACTTTTCTCCACGAGAAGAAACTTCCTAGTAGGAGGGGCGGTGATTAAAGATGGTGCGTTTACTAAACCAAGAGCTTTTCCTTTCTTATTCTTGTTTTTTGACTTCAGTTTAGCTTTGTCTCTTCTGTCAATCAGATATTTAGCAGTATCTAGGGGGGAGCCAGTATCCGCTAGATCCTCATATTCCTCATTGGAAACATCTTCACCAGCCACTTCTTCCGCCACCACTTGTGAGAAATCAATAAATGTATCAGCTGCCTCAGTACTTGAAATTGGTGTCTTATCAAATATCCCCGTTGTAGGAGAAACACACCTCTCAGAATGATCAGAGGCCGGAATCAGGGTACATTCAACTCCTGGATTTAAAAACTCCGGAAAATTGTCTCAGGCCTGGGCCTTTCCCTTGACCCTGTATTTTGACTTTTACCTTTCTCAGGGGCACGTGGTTCGGGCAGCGCTGGCTCAGCTGCCTGATAGATTTTGGAGCTGCTGTCTGAGCCCGATACCAGATCACCAGTGTCAACCAGGGGAGCGGCTTGCTCAATATGTATCGCTATATTATTGAGCCCAACATCTGCCACTGCAGCTATATTAGCAATGACATCAACCTCAGCTTCCTCCCCTCCTTTGTTGCTTTTAAGGGTCCCGCTTTTAACAACGGAAGAAGTCCCCGACACAACAAGCACGGGTGGCCGAAGCACTTGCTTACCCGATGACGCTAAGGCATCTCCCCCTGGAGATGAAGTCAGCACGTTCACTGCGGCCGCCGTTTGTGAAGGAGCAACGGAGATTGGCGCGATAGCATTCATCGCGGGAGCCGCCGCCGTCGTCATTACCGCCACCTCCGCAGTGGCATTTTTGTTTGCGCATGTTGCTCTTGGCACATTTTTGGGAGCCATAAGTGACCAAGGGCCCCACACTGAGCCCTCCTCAGCGGACGTCGACAACAAACCCAGTCTCGGCCAAAGACCGGACCAGCCGAGCGCCGACCCGCTAACCAACCGAGGGATAGTATGCCGGGCGATCAGCAGAGGAATCCAAAACAGCCGCTGCATCCGTCATCCGTCACCAAGATCCTGGGAAGCAACGAGGCGGGTGAAGCCGTCGCAGGTAATTCCAATTCAATTGAAGAGTTTTACTTTTTCCGTCCCTGCTGTAGCTCGTGGTTCTCCGGTCAGGTCAGGTCAGAAGAGAAGCAGTCGAGTTAATTGGGATAATCAATTCGCCACTCACCATTCGTTCCTATCACCTTGAAGCATCGAAAAAAACCGCATCTCTTTAGCCCAGATTCGCTACGATTTTGTTGAGTGAGGTAAGTGAGGAGCCTCCAACTAGCTGCTGCTCCGCGGCGTCCTCAGTCCGCCATCTTGCCTTCAGTCTGTATCGCAGCCTTGTGTTTTTATTGTTACACTTTTTAGTATGCAGTCTCATGGTCTTCTTGATGCAGGTGTGCTGAAAACCTCTAGGTGAACTAGTTTGTAAGAAAAGTGAGGATGTAGGGCATGATGGCTTTGTAAAGAATGCAGCCAGTTTTAACCCTACAAAAATATCAGCAAAGTACAATGTTGCATTGGGAGATTGACTACAAATTGTAAAGTATTTTTTTTTTAAAACCTGACAAGATCTATTCCACAGTAGCATTGTGGTATGCAAACCAAGTCTTTATGGGGGGACTTTTGCCTGCTTTATATTATCACCTGTAATATTGTGAAAGGGAACATGTGCTCTTCTGGCCTAACTGCAGCTGCTTGCATTCTTGGACAATATGTGCTCCAAATCCTCACACGCCTATCTTGGAACATTTATTTTCCCAGTTTCATGATTGCTTGTAATGCCCCACCATGACAAGCAGTATCCCACCTCAGTGTACTGTGTATTTAAAGCCCTTCTATACCCTACAAGCAAATGGAATGGCAAATTCTATGGTGCGCAAAAATATGAGCAGTTATACAAGATTCCCGTTCTCTGAACCGACATCTAGTCACAACCTAAGAGACACAGCGGTAACACCGTAAAATGACCCCTTCCCTCCACAACAAAAATCCAACACCATCGCTGGCAAGTAGATATTCTGTTGATAAATGGCTTCATTTGCTTCAAAGCTTGAACTCTGTTCTGCTGCCCACCTATGGTCTCAGGTTCAATTTCCACCAGGTCCATTCAGCTTTTTATTCTTCTGAGGTCGAAACAATGAGTACCATTGAGTTTTGTAACAATAAACATCTGTTTTTCAGCGTCAAGATACCTTTCTGAGTGAATGTGTGCTTTACAAATACATGTTACCTTTTATACAGATCACCATGATATATACAATCATAAATAAATACATGGATAAACCACTAAGGTCCATGTTTCAATCGCAAATTTGCATACGCCAGGTTCTGCTTTTGCTTCAATTCTGGAGTGGCTTCCATGTGTGAAGGATTACAGCGGTGCTTTATAGTGTTAAGGTTGGGGGTTGTATCTTTTCTACAGTGCATTTGAGGGGATATTTTGGATCCTCATCTTGTTTCTAGCCATATCCTCAAAGTTGCTTGATACTTCTGCTTTTTCAATGGCCTGGCTTTGTTGACCCTCCTTATCCATTCTAGGCATCTGACAAAATGACCTCTGCGCTTAACGAAGAAAACTTGATACACCTTTCGATGGACATTTTCATGGCTGGAATAGAGACCACCACAACGACGCTGCTGTGGTCAATTATCCACATGTTAAATCATCCACACATCCAAGGTGAGAGATGGGCAGCATTTCTCTTTTGAAAGTACACAGAACCCCTGTGAGTCAATATATTTAGCTGTTAGCTGTATGTATTTCATGGCCCCATCACAAAGAGCTTTGAGTTAGGGGCGGCCTTACGCATGTGCAGGCTGTGCACCTGCACAGGGCCGCCAAACCCCAGGGGCCGCCATGCCAATATATATCCTTAATATAATAATCTTCTGTGGATGGATACATATTTGCGTGGCGGCCCCTGGCAGGGATTTGGCGGCCTCCGGCTCTGTTCCACTTCCAAACACCCGGGACCCCCTCTTCTCGGGCCCCCTACCTACGCTTCCTGCCCAGGGCTGCCATGAGCCTAGAGCCGCTCCTGTTCGAGTAAGTATAAAGAAGCATTGGAATTGGCTCCAGTAAAATCTAACAATATCAAAGGTCCTAATAAAGCTTCTCGCAGCCTCATTATTTTATCTTAAATATCAGAGGGGATCTTTTGAATCCCCTACTCTCACAATGGCCAGAGTAGGATCCTTGGTAGTATCCACTCTGGTTTTCCTTTGAGAACCAGAGCCACATCTTCCAGCAGGGAACTTGAGATGAGATGCTAGACCATGATTCCACAACTCTGTTCACAACAACATATGGAAATGAGAACATCATTTTATAACACTCATATCAACACCATAGGCAAATGAGAACATGATTTTAGGACACTGATTCTAACACCATGCAGAAATGAGACCATGCTTCCACAACACAAACTATAACACCGGATGGAACTGAGACCACGATTTCCAAACACTATTTATATCATTGTATGAGAGGGAGACCATGTTCCTGTAACACTATTCAGAACACTGTACGGAGACAAGGCAATGATTCTGCAACACTAATTATACACTGCACAAAAATTAGACCATGATTCCACAACGTTATACAAAACATTGTGTTAAAATGAGAAGATGATTCCGCAACGCTGTTCATAACATCGTAGGAAAATAAGACCATGATTCTACAACACTATTCAAAACACCATACAGAAACCATTGTTCTATGACACTAATTATATGAGGGATAAAGTACCCCCTCCCGTACATTATAAGGATATTGCTAGTCACCGAGGAGTTCCATAACCATATGAAGGAACAAAGTCAAAGTCTGAGTCTCTTTATAAGGTTAAGGAAATCCAAAGTGACTTGCAATATCCTTATCATGGATGCCAGGAGATACTTTATCCCAAATAATACATGGTCACACCATCACCTTTCCCAAAAACCACTTAAAACCTTGGTGGGTAGCTCTTTCATGTGAAAAAGGGAGCATGTTTGCAAACATGAAGAATAAAAATAAAACCTCCAGTGCAAAAGTAAACACATCAGAGCCTGTTAGGTATTTGTTGTAAAGGGATGTTAGAAATGTTAAAAAAAAAAAAAAAAAAGCTGCCCTGGCTCGGAATGTGTAGTAACATGCAGAAACATTCTAGTTTTTTTCTAAGGAGTGCAGAAAATAAACATGTTCTCTCTGCTTGTCATTGCAAGCTAAAAGTGCAAAAGAAAGAAATGCAACATCCTGTCTTCGTTGCTTTAAACAGCTACTTAGTTATGTTCCGTGACTTGACCTGCCTTTCACCTCCGATGCTAGCTCTGGCAGTAGGTATTGTGTCGTCAGATCTCGACTGTAATAACTTATAATAGTTGAGCTCTGACATCTTTGTTTTGTAATCCGTGATTTGGTGCATCACAAGTCGTCGATTATAAAGAAATCAGAGACTGACATTTATACAGGGATGATAGAATCCCATGTATTACAACTCCATACAGCCATGAGACCATGATTTAAACATAAATATAGCATACATAAATGGGTCATAGTCACCCCTTGAGCAGCAAATTGTTTGACAAAAGCAGGCAGGCACCAACATTCTCAACAATGCACTTCGTACAAGACCACTCTTCCCAGTTCCTTTGCATCCGTACCCAGAAAAAAATCAAAGATTTCTGGTCTCCCAAACCTGTGGAATTTGATTTGGCACATTGATTACAGCCAATGGTGTTCGAGAATGTGTATTGCAGATGGTAGCTTCTTGTCTACATTGTTTGGGGTGATATTGTATTATGTAGATATAGCAATGTCTGTCTGAACAAATGGCAGACATATGGGTTTGTTCCTGCCATTTCTCTGGGGAGATATTTTGTTTGGTGGTAGTCTGGAAGACAGAAAATCTGTATTTCACATCCTGCAGCTCATTGTGTTCGCCCAGCACGTGGCTTTATTACGGCAAAACGTAACCTATTGCCGGGATGCATAGAAAGGAGTAAATTAAGTCAATGCTCACAAGAGGCTGTCTGTTCTCCCACACAGCTCTCTCGCCCTCCCTTCTTTACTTCAGTATGCAGAGGTTCTGGCTTCATCTTGATTCCATAACACTATTCATAATATCATTTAGAAATGAGACCATGATTCAATAACACTCTTCATGACACAGTACAGAAATGAGACCTTGATCCCATAACACTCTTCATGACATAGTACAGAAATGAGGCCGTGATTCCCTAACACTCTTCATGACTCAGTACGGAAATGAGACCGTGATTCTATAACAATCTTCATGACACAGTACAGAAATGAGACCTTGATCCCATAACACTCTTCATGGCACAGTATGGAAATGAGACCGTGAGTTCATAAAACTCTTCATGACACAGTATGGAAATGAGACCTTGATTACATATCACTTTTTAAGACACAATATAGATGAGACCGTGATTGCATAAAACTCTTCATGACACAACAGAAATGAGACCTTGATTCCATGACACTCTTCATGGCACAGTACGGACACGAGGCCGTGATTCCCTAACACTCTTCATGACCCAGTACGGAAATGAGACAGTGCTTCCATAACACTCTTCATGACACAGTATGGAAATGAGACCTTGATTCCATATCACTTTTCATGACATAATACAGATGAGACCATGATTCCATAACACTCTTTATGACACAGTACAGACACAAGGCCATGATTCCATAATACTCTTCATGACACAGTAGACATGAGGCCGTGATCCCATAACATTCTTCATGACACAGTACAGAAATGAGGCTGTGATCCCGTAACACTCTACATGATACAATACAGACACGAGGCCATGATTCCATAACATTCTTCATGACACAACAGAAATGAGGATGTGATCCCATAACACTCTTAATGACACAGTACAGACACAAGGCCATGATTCCATAATACTCTTCGTGACACAGTACAGACACAAGACCTTGATTCCATAACACTCTTCATGACACAGTACAGACACGAGACCTTGATTCCATAACACTCTTCATGACACAGTACGGAAATGAGGCTGTGATTCCATAACACTCTTCATGACTCAGTTCAGAAATGAGACCGTGATTCCATAACACTTTTCATGCCACAATACAGATGAGACCGTGATTCTATAACACTCTTCATGACACAGTACACACGAGGCCATGATTCCATAACACTCTTCATGACACAACAGAAATGAGGTTGTGATCCCATAACACTCTTTATCACAGTACAGACACAAGGCCATGATTCCATAACACTCTTTATGACACAGTACAGACACGAGACCTTGATTCCATAACACTCTTCATGACACAGTTCAGATAAAAGGCCATGATTCCATAACACTCTTCATGACACAGTACAGACACAAGACCTTGATTCCATAACACTCTTCATGACTCAGTACGGAAATGAGACCATGATTCCATAACACTTTTCATGCCACAATACAGATGAGACTGTGGTTCTATAACACTCTTTATGACACAGTACACACTAAGCCATGATTCCATAACACTCTTCATGACACAGTACGGAAATGAGGCTGTGATTCCATAACACTCTTCATGACCCAGTACGGAAATGAGACCTTGATTCTATAACACTCTTCATGACACAGTATGGAAGTGAGACCGTGATTCCATAACACTTTTCATGACACAATACAGATGAGAGCATGATTCCATAACACTCTTTATGACACAGTACAGATGAGGCTGTGATCCCGTAACACTCTTCATGACACAGTACACACGAGGCCATGATTCCATAACACTCTTCATGACACAGTACAGATGAGACCGTGATTCTATAACACTCTTCATGACACAGTACAGATGAGGCTGTGATCCCGTAACACTCTTCATGACACAATACAGATGAGACCGTGATTCCATAACACTCTTCATGACACAATACAGATGAGGCGTGATTCCCTAACACTCTTCATGGAACACTATGGGAATGAGGCAGTGATCCCATAACACTAATAATAACACTGTACGGAAATGACCCTGGTCCAGTAGATAACCTATGCCTCGGCTTAATGTGAAGGGAAATCAGGCATGCAAGCGACACACGCCATTTTCTCCTGTGATAATGGAATGTGTTTCCCCAGTGAAAGTTCAGCAGGAGCTGGATGCTGTTGTTGGACCAATGCATGTCATCGAGTACGAGGATCGGAAGAGGCTGCCCTACACCAATGCTGTGGTTCATGAGATCCACCGCTTCAGCAATGTTGTTTCTGTCGGCATCGTGAGGCAGGTGATAAAGGAAACAGAGCTGCAGGGGTTCCATGTGAAGAAGGTACAGACTCTTCCCCAATGTTCCACACTCTGTGCATTAGCAGAAGTATGGGTCATGATACTGAGCAGGTGGAATTTATTATTGATATATTTGTATATAAGTGTGTATGGAGCTTTGTGCAGTGCTCAAATGGAACCTTCCAGACATTTCACAGTCATCAAAACAATAATACATTGCAGGATATTTAGGCCAACTTAACCGTGTTCTTTAAATATTTTCCGCATGTGGCCCAAACAAAAATCAAATACCTCTTCTCAGTCAAGTGTTGAAGAATGAGGCAGTGAGTAGGCCCTTTTAGTTAAAATTGAACTCTGCCATTAGATCATACTACAAAGTCATTAGAATTCTGTTAGATTTACTTTCCAACACTTCATATCCCACCAAGAGTTCAGGGAAGTACTTACATGATGATGTGGTGTAGTTCATATATTCTACCCTGACTACACCTTCCCACACAGACCAAAGGTATTTTTCCAACCAGCGATAAAGAATGTGTTCCCTCAGTGCCTACAAACATTGTGACAGGCATTGTTCACACTTATTTGCAGCTATTCTAGTCCTTTACAGCCCTCCCAGCCTGTGTCATCACAAATTAATTAAATCACGAGGACTGCAAAATTAAAAGGACAATTGGCTCAATATGACTTTATACACCACAGGGACATATTTGTAACTGAGCATCCCCCTTGCATATTCAACAGTATTTTATGTCATTTAGGAATGCTTTTGCTAATTTTGCTGTCAGCTCTATGCACACATGCAGAGATCCTACAACATTCTAGTAATCAGTTTAAAATACACCCTTCAGGCCATGCCAATCTCGCTGAGGTCAACCCAGTCCCACTGTAGCAGGGATACACATGAGGTGTGGGGGCATACTACTTCACGAGACTGTCTTGGATATCATCAATGTATGTCTCCTCACATGGTACTTCCTGGTGGAACGCCCACCACAACACCCACTGCACGCCCCGTTCACGCTAAATGTAGCATGAAAAGGGCCTTATTCTCAATGCAGCGTTAAGCCACTTAACCTGGCTTAAAGCCACGTTAAGTGGGTCAATGCTGCCTTGAGAATATGGCGATTACCCTATCGACACGGGAACATCAGAAAAAGTGACATTCCCTTGGCGATAGGGGCTTGAGAATATGCCCCAGAGTTTAAATATCTCTCTCACTCACTCAGACGCACACATACATTTCCACATCTTCAGGCAACATTCTGCCCAAGTGACCGTAGTTATTGTTGTGCACACATGAATGCAAAATCTCCACGTGTTTTCATTTGTGCTGTGCTGTCTACTGGGTCTCTTCCCTGCACCAGCTCTGGCCTGAGCCGAAGCGCAATAAGAGCAGGAACATAACAACTTGGTATTTGAGAAGCCACCACCCTCGATGATGTTCTTGCAAGCCATTTTTCGGTGCTGTGCGTCCAAATTATTTTTCCACTAACCAGAGACGAGACAATTGTTACTTTCTTAATCTCTCCTTCACCATTATAACTTAAACATATATACAGAGAAGTGTGGCTCAATGGTTAGAGCGGCAGACCCTGATGCAGAGGTCTAGCCTGGGACCAGGGTTCAATTCCCGCCTCGGCGGGTCTTGGGCTTAATTTCTTTGGACCTGATCATTCTCACCTCGGTGCCTATTCTAATTCATGAGTCCAACTCTGGGCAATAGCTTGCTTAATCTCCACAACGGCCCCAACAACGCTAGGATGCCTAGCTTCACCTTGGGGGTGCCCAGGAGTGGGCACTTCACAGGGAAAAGCCAGGAAGGGTTCCACAGTGGTATGCGTACAAGCGCCGAGATGCCCCATGGGGTGATTTGTGCGCTATACAAGTACTACTACATTTACATTTATTTTTCATTGGACTTGATACCACTTTGTTGCCATTTTTCAGTGCTAATTGGTCGCAGAGAACAAGATTGACGTTCTACATCCAAAAGTAAAACCAGCCTGAACCAGTGCAGTGCCTGACACGCTTCAGCACACAGCCCCAGGGAAGCAGGCTCTGTGAACCAAGTAACGTGGGAGGAAGGGTTTATGGCCACATCCTATCGGGCATAATTCCGGTGTTTCGGTACTTGTAGGAGAAAATTAAAGTGAGCAAAGATGTCTATTTTATATTTATTGTAAGACTGTGAGCGACTGCCAACTCCTGTATCCAGCTCGGACGGCGCGCACCAAGCAAGTAACGTGGCAGGAGGGATGAGGGATAGGACAGGAACACCAGGCACAAGGGGGAGGGGCTGCAATGCATCATGGCTCTACATGAACCAGGCGCAACATACAACGAAAAGCAGAACAATGCATAATTAAACTCCGGGGGGAAGAAAATGGGATGGGTAAAAACAGCAAGAATCCTGTTAAAGAGGCTTGGAGTGTTGTGGAGATGAGGGAGCGCAGTAGCGGCTGGCTGCCAAAGTTGTGTTCCATTTTGAAGGGAGTGTCTCTGGTACCAGTATGAACCCGAAAAGGAACATAACCGAGCAAAATAATAGTGCGCCGACAAATGCTTATATTAAGAACAAGGTAAGCGTATATGTAACAGGGGCATTCCCCTTGTGAGCATACCACACAACGAAATGACTGAAAAATATGACTAAGTGACTAGTAAAAAATACACATTCACAAGAGGCACTATAAAAAAAACAATTAAAAGCAACTGGCAGCAATGGGTGTGCACTTACCCCACAGAGAAGATAACAGCATGTCTCAAAAAGACAGTGCATGCACTGCATAGGCAAGACCTAAAAATAATTCTAGCACCTCCAGGACACTCTTACAGCTGTGGATGGCCTGAACTTGTCAAACTGTCATACTGGTAGGAGTGTGATGCTTAGTACAGAGCAATTATAATGGCAACTGACAGCAATGGCAGGTCCCACTGGGAAAGCAAGCTGCAGTGGCCCATGAGCAATACTTTGGCTCAGGCACTTCTTTATTTACAAATTAAGTACTAGTTTCCACTTCTGGACCTTTTGGGATTTGTTAAGGATCTTCCGGCATGTACTAGATTATGGGTGGCATTGGTGCTCCCTTTGACCAAAAGGTAGTTAGCCTAGTGTTGGAGTAAATGTCCATTGTCAAATGGATAAGAGACCTAGTATATATACTGCAACAATGCAGCAGGCACTTCCCTTTGCAATGACATATAGGGTCCTCTCTGAAGATACCTACTGGAAGATGGCAGTATTGACTCATTATAGCCAAAAGAAAGAACAATGTAATGGTTTTGTCAAAGACATAGAGTCTCTAACACACTGGACAATGCAGATGGGGCAGTGGCTGCCCTGTGGGGGTCAGGGGAAGGTGCTTAGGATTGTTGGGGATTGATGGAAAGATATCCATAAAAGCTGGGGGACAGAAAAGCTATAGGTAAGATTTAGGTGGGAATAAATATGGCTGTACCTCTGTTATTGATAATGGGGGCCTCTAAATATGTTAATACATAAATAATGCTTCTGATCTGTTGCGCGACGTGCAATGTACTGCAATTAACAGCCTCCGGATATTTAGGCAGCCAACATCTGACCATGCATTATAGACCAATATTAGATTATTTGAAAGTTTTAAGATAAAGTTATTAACAACATATTTTCTGAATTTCCTATCGACATCTACATCTAGTGGAAAGAATTGAACATTTTTTAGGGTCAGTTACTTTTTTCTCCAGTTGCATTTCATTTTTGAAGACTGAATTCTTTAATTGACCCTGAATAAAATTAACTCTTCCTCTTTTAATTATTAGCCAGCCCACCTACTAGAATAAAACACACCACACCTCTGTCTCATCATCTGGCTTCCTTCGGATGAAAATAAGATATGACATGATTGTAATCTGTTTGTACCCTTACAGGGCACTGTAATCCTGCCAAATATCTCCTCTGTCCTGTATGATCCTGAATGCTGGGAGACCCCGCGACAGTTCAACCCAAGCCACTTTTTGGACAAAGAAGGGAATTTCATTGCTAAGGAGGCCTTTTTAGCCTTCTCCGCAGGTAAGGAGGCTTCATTTGCTTCAGTTTGTGGTGTACTCTGTGGGCCACACTGTATTGCTTTGCCCTCCCAAAGAATAGAAAATACAGCACTCCCACATGGAGGCACAAACACGGCGAAGCAATAAAAACAGCTGGAAAGGGATTTCACTCCTATAAAAGGAGATACATAAAAAAAACTGTTCTCAGAATAAGACGTGGAGTTTAATTTGTGCAACACTCTCTAACAAAAGGCTTTCCCGGATGTCCAAGGAACAACACTCAAATGTATATATCTGTGCAAGCAATAATATCACACTTCAAAGATAGCATATGCAACTGTTAAATTCATGGAATAAATTACATGGAATGAAATACAAGCAGATAATAATATGGACGTCCACTGCAAGAAATCAGAAAGATATATACACTAAATACATCAGATGATTATAACCACTGGGGACTTGAATGTGCACACAGACACACTTACACATTACAATTAAAACACCTCAGATGATTATAACCACTGTAGATTTGAATGTGCAAAGAGACACACTCACACATCACAAAGTCAATAATAAAAAATAAAGCACCTCACTGGCTGCAAACACTGCATCTTAGCCCACTCCAGACTGGGGGATTCACATGGGTTAAGAGTCTCAGCAAGCCGGGTTCTTCTACACTGAAGTAGATGCATCCGCTATTCAAGAACAAAATTCCGGTTTACAATTAAAAAAACCTGAGTTTTATAATCTCAAAGCACTAGAGGTTTCTGAGCGGACGTCCTCAGCTTCCAAGGAAACATACTGGAGATGACCACTCTCCATGCAAGCATTCCATAGGCAAAAGAGTTCTCACATATACTTCTGTGCTCTCACATGTTCCTGCTAGTTATCTTAACAAAGCTTGAGAAAGTAAAAAACAATCTCCAAAACTACAGAAAACAACCTTGCACGTGAATAGCCTAAACAACTTGAGTAATCTGGGGGCCTGCCTGTGCTCAAATCTCAAGCTAGACAGAGTCAGAATTCAAGATGGCATGAGGGCATGTCAAAGTCAATAGTCAGAACTTCATAATACTTCCCAATGCACATTTGTGCACCACTGCCTATAGCAGTTCACACTTCATCTCCCAATGTACAACATAATGCACATTTAAACACCACTGCATTTAGCACTACACTTCAGTACTGAGAAGCACATTTCTCACCTTTCTCTCTCTCATGCTTTCAAACGCACATCCTACACATTCTGTTCCTGGCAAGGCTATTCTACCATGTGGAAGCCCTCCCCCTCTAAAACTACAAGGAGACACGAAATAAATCTTCAAAGAAATAAGTGCATATGCAGAAAAAAATGATGTTGTACATTCAAGAAAACACCTAAAGTCAATTAAAATAATGGTAGTCAAAGGTCATCACCTTGTCCCAATACATGGGAGTGCGCCTGGCACTACATACACATAGATAAAAGTGGAAAGCAGGTGGAAAAAATCGTCACAATGAGGCACACTTACATTAAATGGTGATATTATGTTATGTTAGACAACACTTGTATCGCGCACAGCTACTCCAGAAAGTGTCCCGGCTCATGCCCAGAAGAGATTAGAAGAGGAGAAAGCTATATAAAAAGCAAGGTCTTCAGTCTCTTTCTGAAAAATCTTAGGGTCAATCAGACCACGCAACTCCACATGGAGTTGGTTCCAGACTACAGCACCCAGATGTGAAAGGGGGCTGCCACTGATCCTCAACTTACGAAACCTGGGGATGCATTCCATAAGCTTGGTAGATGAGCGTAACTGCCTAGCCGGAGCATAAAACCTGGATCTTGTTCTCGGATAGGATGGGCCATGTCCATATAGAGCGGCGTGAACAGTGACCAGAGATTTAAACCTCACCCTCTCTTTCACTGGCAACCAATGGAGGCCATGGTGGTGTTACCCAACGCTTTTCCACTTAGAGAGGTTCAGTAGTAATCTAGCCGCAGCATTCTGAAGGACCAGGAGTTTCTTCAAAAGGTAACCAGGCAGACCAACATACAGCATGTTGGCTTAATCAATGCGGGATGTGATCAAGGGCTGGGTGACAGTTTTCGTTGCTGTAATTGAGAGCAGCAGTAGGATTTTTTTTCAGTGCCTTCAGAATTTCAAAGCATATTCCAGATCATTTTTTGATCTGAGGGCCAAAGCACAATTTTTCATCGAACCAGATGCCCAAGTTCTCAGTAGGCACCCCATGGGGTGAAGGCAGGGGAGACTCATCACGCCAAAAGGCAAGCCAATACGGTGAAGGGAAGTAACCAAATAAGAGGTTCTCTGTCTTGTCCTTATTACACTTCAGTTGGGCTAGTTATAGCCACTGAAAGATTGCGGTCAGGCACGTTTCAGCATAGGTACAACTGGACTCACTTTTATTCCAGGAGAAAAGGAGCTGAGTTTCATCAGCATAGAAGATGACTTTGGCTCCAAGTTTATCTGCTAGCTGGATGAGGGTGGGTACATACATATTAAAGACTAGGTGGCTCAATACAGAGCATTAGAGGGGATATGTTTACAAAATTTATCAGTTAGATGTGGTCTGTGGGCTGGGACCGGAGGCTCTGTGGACGTGCATCTGACAAAAGGATCTATGCTTGAACCCCATGGTCAAAGGCTCACATCCAGGTGGGTGCACTTAGCATTTTCTCCTTTTAAGTTCTGGCTCATCAACGAAGAATTGTTACCAATTCCTTAAAATATACACAGGGTTGCCTCTGCTTAAAGGAATATTAACCTCTCACCTCATACTATTAGTGAGTGACCAGATTTTGAAAACCAAAAACAAGGAGAAAATAGGACTGCAATTTTGCATCAACAGAGGGGCTAAAGAGGCTTAACTGACAGCAATCAGACATAATAGAAAATGAGTCACTAAGAGTACTCAAGTATGAATGTTACATACTATCATCTGTGTTTGCTAAATTGCTTTGCTTGAGTCTACTAACTAATTGTGTACTGTAACAAAGTTCAGTCAAACCTCTTTGAAAACCAGTACGTGTGGTAAATTTACTAAAATTTGCCACGACATGTAGTGAACAACTTGGCATGTGCCAGTAAATCTAGGATGCCTGGTCATTCTATCCTATTGGCTGTTCAGTGTATCATTCTGCCATCCCGAAAGGGATTCTATTGGAATGCGTGAGGAACTATTTTGCATCTGAAAAGTAGATTTTGTCATCATGCTGCTTAGTCACCTTCAATTGGTGTAAGCAATTGGGTTATTGGTTGAGGGGTGTGGAAACTTCAGGATATCACCTTTTTTTTGAGAGAGAGTTCAAACGGATGCCTGCCTTGGTCCAGAACCCAAGGAGGCACCTCTTGGGGATCAGCCACTCATGTTAGTAGAGGCAGCATGGTTCAAGCAAGTCCAGTTGCAGGTATAGGCAGGTCCAGCTGCAGTATGCCAGCTGAGCAGGTGCAAGAAGGCCTCTGAAGCATGATAGTGCCCCTGTAGCTCACATAGGAGGTCAGCCAACAGACTCTTGGAGTCGCACTGGGTAGCCGGGGATGAAAGAAAGCAGGTCCAGTCTTCCTTCTCAGACAGCAAGGCAGTCCTTCAAGCAGCAGGGCAGTTCTTTGGCACCAAGATAGTCCTTTTTCTGAATCTTTCACAATTCCAGGAGTGTTCCAAAGAGTGGCTCTGTTGTCAAACTCCATTGTGGATGCCGAATGCAAATCCCTTAAAAGTGTAAATGAGGCTGGGTACTGCTCTTCCCTCAGCCACCATAACAGGATAGCCCATGATGTCCACACATAAGCCTCCTTTGTGTCACAGTCTGGAAGGAATACACAAACCCCAACAGCAGAACCATTTACAGTCATGTGAACCAGGGCACTGGCAAAGGGCACAATTAGTTGAGACAATAAAATGCCAAATTTCTAAAAGTACAATTGTCAGAGTTGTGATTTAAAATCCAATTTCACTGTTAAAGAGAATTTTAGATTACCATTTGTTTGGGTATAAACAGTATATCATTTTCTGCTCCCAATCCAAAGGTAGCACTTATCAAATGTAATAAGGTAACCCTTTGTTAATGTGTGTGAATGATAGGACGTATAACAGTGAAAACGAGTTTAGGAGTTTTTCACTGCCAGAACATGTAAACCTTGTACGCACACTTCCTACTTTTTTAATACAATGCACAGTATCCTTTGAGTCCTTACGGCCTACCTGAGGTGTGACTTATAATTATTACCAATTAAGTTTTAGGCCTATCAAAAGGTTTATTTTGCCAGGTCAAAATGGCAGTTAAGAACTGCACTACAGACTGCAGTGGCTATTGATACATGTAGTATGCTAGGGACTTACAAGTAAAATTTGCCAATTAACTGTAGGCCAATTTTACCATGTTTGAAGGAGAGAGCATAGGAGCTTTTGCCCTGGTTAGCAGTGGTAAAGTGACAAGGGGGCATATTAGCAGTTTCCTGCCGCTAAAACGGCGATAATGTTAACGAGGTTCCTTGCTAATATGCCCCTCGATTCCTAAAACTCAACAAAAACGGTTTCAGCAAAGGAATGGAGCAAAGATAATAAGTTTGTGGTAGTACCACACAAAGGATTTCGGGTCTAGCAATTGGTTATCTCCTATATGCATTCTACATAGAAAGCAGTCCCATTTTCTGCACTGACAAAGCAAGAGAGTTTAATTTATTGTGATCTGAGCAGTTGTGCTCGCAGCTTGTTAAAATGCCTTTTGGCATATTAAAGGCTGAACTCGATGGCCAAATCAGCCAGATTCCACCTGAGCTACCTCTGGAAACTGAAACCCTTCCTTGACGTTACCGGCCTAAAAAGCGCAGTCCAAGCGCTAGTAATCTCTAGACTGGAATACGGTTGTTCTAGTCTCTCAGGCTTACCCAAGATCTCCCTTGCACCCCTAAAAGCCTGCCTTAATGCCGCCACCAGACTTCTTACAAGCTCACAAAAATGTGGTCATATCTCTCCACACCTGAAAGCTTTGAACTGGCTCCCGCTCGAGGCCAGAATCCAACTCAAACTTGCTTGCATCACACACAAAGCTCTATACTCCAACTCCCCTGCCTACCTTGCACAGAAACTTGTGGTATCCGACCGAAGCAGAAACTCCCGTACCGCCAGAGACCTTTTCCTCCAAACTGCACTGTTCAAGAAAAAAAATGTATAACCGGGCTTTCTCTGGATCCGCTCCAAGAATATGGAACTCTCTCCCGCCCGCCATCAGAAGAATCCCTTCTCTGACATGCTTCAAAAAGGAGGCCAAAACCTACCTTATGGGTAAATTCCTCTCCTAAATGCTGCCTCCTGCTGATTCTCAGTCCTTGACCAATACACAGACCTTGACCTAATACAGACTAGCGCCTCCCTTCGGAATACCGTCCTACCTCTTCAAGAAATCGGGGGCCTTATCTGGAGTTAATGATATGTAAACTGTTTTCCATACGTGTCCGCTTAACTATTGTGATTCCTTCCTATTGTACACTGCTATGTTTCCCTTGTAAAGTGCTCTGATACCCTAGGGTCAAGTCCGCTCTCTTTAAAACAATAAAATAAAGAAAGAAATAAAGAAAGAAAAAATATTTTTCTTTCATCTCATTGTTAGTCAGCTCAATAGTATTCATTTCATTGGCATTGGAAGGGCGAACACCTGAGTGAATCATTTGGGACTTGAACCTGTGACCATGAGGTCAGACAAACATCCCTGTGGTGAATGCTTTAGTCCACTGTTGTACAAGATCCAGCTCAGTATAGTTTATCCGCGAATAGGAAGCTTATCAGGACTAAACTGTAAGGATTTATTTATTGCCATTAGGTTTGTTGTTGTACATCAAGACAGTCGTGCCTTTTTACCAAGTCATATTGCATATGCTCAAGAAACATACTGTTTACTTTATTCACAGCTTATGTTGTTTACTGTCTGAAGAGTACTCCTATCCTAATCCCCAGGCAGAGTCAGTCACACATGCTCATGGGTACTGAAGTAGTCTCTGTACTAGATATCATACAGTGAAGTTACATCTATTTATACATACTCACCTTGGAACTATATAGAAAAGGAACATTATTTATTTTCCTTCAACTATTACATTGGTAGCTCATGGCACAAAGTTGCACATCCTTACAGCTGTTCCCTGTGGTAATAGAAATAGCGCAGTTATTTTATATGAGCGATATGAGCGTTTCCTATATTGGTAAGCGTGTGTGTTGCTCTCACATCATTATTTCTTGCTACCCATTGATATGGTTGGAATAACTGTCTAGACAGTCACTTCCAATATACATGGAATGTGATGAGGCACTCCCATATGTGGATAGGTATAAAGGGCAGTAAAATTGTTTTCCACTGAAGTTTGAATCACTATATGTAAATGAATAACAATTGAGTTTTAATAGAAGAATAGTTATATACCACATATCACAACACACAATTTCGTGAACACCTGCCAACATTCATATACAGCTCATTGTCATTCATAATGAGGTGTACTGTTACACTTTCATTTAATTGTATTGGTTTTTGTTGGATAAAACAACTCCTCATATTTGTAACAATCACTGACCATACAGTGTGATTGCATCTGTACACACACATTTACCCTGGAATTGTATAAGAAGGGAAAGCTATTACTTTTCTTTGCCCAGTTTACTCAGAGAGCTCCAAGCTAGTGCAAAGTGGCAAGCATTGTGTAGAGTCCAGGATTGTTGGCATTGAAAGGGTGTAGGCTCAGAGTTGATACACAAAGGCAATGAATGAATTCACCCTGAACATTGATAACTTTTTTAAAGCTTTCATTTGTAGAGCTTTCAGATCAATTGTGAAAACAATATTTAGAACAAAACTGACCGATCTGTCTGTACCAACATGTCTTAGGTTATGTCATCAAACTTACATCGAAGAGTGTATGTGTAGATTACACCCTTTGCCGTATATTAAGCAAGTTTCAGTCTTTGCCAAGTTTCTATCGAACAATTATAGGCTATATACCTACTTTCAATAAGGTTGAGTCTGTGTAACAAGTTCTATCTGCATGAATGAGAATCACACATACAAATGATTCATGGAGATTCCCAAATGATCGACTAATGCCCCAGCTCTAGCATAAACAAACTTAACAATAGAGTTGCTGAAAATACTAAGTCATCTTTCATTCAGGGCTGGTTGGGATTTTAGCAGTGGATTCACAGATTTCTACAGCCAACCCCCACCCCTCACCTAAGCAGTGGGATCATTTGTGCTTCTTGGATCGCTTTAGCATGAGGGATGTTTCATGGATGTTAGACATGTGAGGATGGAGTGTTTCTGGGGCTGTGTAGTACATTATGCAATTTCTAGTTCAGTTATTTCATTGACAGATATGGCGTTTATGATGTTAAGCATCACTGTAAGGTTGGAGTTGGGTTGAAGGGCTGAGTTGAATAGAAAATCCATAATTGTTCTAATCTTTGAATTTTTTTAGAAAGACTGCTGGGCTAGTTCTTAGATTTTTTTTCAATAGGATGCACAAACACTGCAGTTTCACAAATTTACTCTAATTGAATATATCAAAGAACTAACGACTATAGAAATTAAAGTTTTTCAATCTGTGCTACTATCTTATTATGATTCTTTGTGAAGCAATAGGTAATCAACGAAGGCGAAGAGGGAGTCTTTGGTTGAATATCCGAGTGACATATGATATTGCAAGGTAGGATGTAGGTTAGAAAGGTGGGGATAGTTGGTCTGATGTGACTGTGACTTATCACAACCTATTTAGGTTTTGGGAAACATTCTGTGGCATATCAAATCCAGCTAATGGAAATGTACTAGTTTCAAGCATTATTATAGGAGAATTTCACAGGAAAGTTGCTGGGTTGGTGCCTCATATAAAATCAATCAGATGCATACTTGAATACCACTTTACCTTTCCTCATACCTATTCTAGTGTGGCTTCAATGACTCAAATATTTATCTCACTGTTCATCATTTTAATCACAGGTCACAGCACTAACACCCTCCTTTCCATCCCACGACAGGTCATCGTGTGTGTTTGGGGGAGCAGCTGGCTAAGACTGTCGTCTTCCTCTTCTTCGCCAACCTTCTCCGGGCCTACACATTTCAGCTCCCTGAAGGCGTGAAACAAGCTAGCACGGATTACACTTTAAGGTCCACATTGAAACCCCTACCATTTAAAATATGTGCAGTGGCACGCTAGATAGTGTCACCTTATACACAATGTGTATCTATAGGATATGAAATTATGATACTAAACATGAGATAAAGTAGATCCTACGTTATTTAAGACCAAAGTATGAGGAATATTCATAATCAGAAATTGTAATCTCAATAGGGAGATGTGTGTGATTTAATTATTAGGGTCCTCTGTTTTGTGTATAAATTCAGCTAATCTTGGAAATGATTATTAAGAGTTTGAAAAAAGGAATAATGACTCAACAGGTAGTTTGTTGTAAACGCACCGATGCAATCTGATAATTTGAGTGAAATGAATTGGCCTGTATTTTCTATTCCTAATTTAGCTACTGATTCCTTAGTGATAAGAATACAAAAATCAACGAGAATGTGTGTGGCAGTTTTCATGTGTTTCTACAAGTGAATAAAGCAGATGCCATTGACCTTTGATTATTTATCTATGTATTGGTGAATTTATGTATTTATTTAATAATGTATTTATTTGTTTCACCAAACATGGGTGGGAGAATTTTGAACATTAATGAGGTACATGAGAACAGGCCATTTAACACAGGATTTCTTGTCTTGGGTGATGTACATATGTTATATTAAAAGGGTTGTATAGCAAAACTAATATCCTCATGTGTGGTTCTAGCAGTGAAAGCATAGAACTTGCACAATTACTTAGTGACCAAAGCGAGGGTGGCATTGAACTTAAAAACCAACTTGAAAATTCCAGTTTTTCAGCAATTTGTAAAACCTATGATGATCCTTCCATAAGCTTAGGGCAACTAGCAGACCATCCCAAGTATGTGTGTTCTTGTATGGGAGAACACAGCCACCCTCTATTTGACTCTTCAACTTGGGAATCAGCACAAGTGCTAGATCTGTGGATCACACAGATAAGCAAGATCTTTGCAAACTTAACTTGACTGAATGTCACCCAATATGCATGAAACCCCATTCCTTTCTGCACAGGCCATCATGAACTTCGAAACTACCCATTTCTTAATTTGTAGCCAGTAGAGTACCTTGCTCTGAGCAAAACCTTGGGTTATGTTTAATTGACCATGGAATTTCTAAGGTGATCTACAATTGAAGAATGTCAAAGGACAAGTATATTTTGTGATTATCCTTACTAGTAATAAAGCAGGGGAATAGGTGATAAATCCTGAAGTCAACTCTGTACCATCCATTGCTCTCACTTGTTCTGTGCTGTTCTTCTTGACAAACGATAATTCCAATTTCTTTACCAATTTAAAATCTACACAATTTCCAGTAGCCTCTGAATGAATGACTGCAGTAAGATGTGAAAAAACTATTACTTTCAATTTAATGTTTAAACAAACACAGGATGTACCTGACTGTAATGTATTCAAAATTTGTTAAGCTGAGTCTATTAAAACATTGCTCAACTGATTCCTCCTCACATCTGTAAAGCATTCAGGTTTTCCTGATGCTTTTTAACAGGTTTCTTAATACATTGTTTAACATGATATTGATAAGAACCATAATATAAACACAATCCTTGCTCTCTTCTTTTTCCCTTTTCTTCCTTGGTTATGGGTGGATGTATCATGCTTAACTGGATGGCACAGGAGGGGGAAGGGTGGTTCTAACTGTATCACAACTTCTCTTGAACGCTTTTGTTCTGAATTCAGATCTTTTCTTGTCAAATGTCAGATATACAGCAGGGCCCTGTAACCCAGAGGCGTTTGCACAATCAGAGCATGTTATACTGACTTTGACATTTTCATACTGAAACGCAAGAGAAAAAATGAAGAGCAATACAAATAAAATCTAACTTCCCCCCTTGATTGCACTAAACACCCACACTAGAGAGAGACATTTTGATATTACATTTGAGCTATCCACCGGAGTTCCAAATCACGCCCCACTCCCTGGCTCCTCCCAGGAGAAACCTAATCTCTATAGATGAGGGTCCCGTGCCACTGGAAGCAGCTCCAGCAGCAATCTCCGATAGTCTGCCCATCTTTTCCATATTTTAAAATGTTTGTGGGGGCATCACCTGGCCATGAATATAGGTTTCTCTAGGCCTATGCAAAAATCCAAACCATTCTTCCACGCAGCCACTGAAGGAGGCCTCGGTGCTTTCCACGCCCTCGCTATGTCCCTCTTTGTCAATGTAAGACCAAACAGCAGTAAATGTCATTTGTAGATGTTGCCACCTATCCCCTCCATAACAGGGCCAGTTTCGGTGAGCGGGGAAGGTCCCAACCCAGAACCGCCGATAAGCAAGTGTGAACCCCCCTCCAAAAATGATCTAGAGAGAGACACTGCCAAAATGTGTGCACCAGAGTACCCTCCTCCCGATTACATCTAAGGCACACAGGAGAGGCAATCAACCCTGCCCTCCACAAACGTACTTGTGTATAGCAGGCCCTATGCATGTATTTAAACTGGACTAGGCGCAAACGCACTGCTGTGGCCGCCCCTCGTGGAGCAGCCAAGGCCTCCACCCATTCCTCTTCATCCAAGGGACCCACATCCACCTCTCAATCCTCACGGAGTTTCTGCAGAGTAGAGGAGCAATGAATAACTAGGGTTTGATAGATCCTGAAGATCTTGCGATCCTGGAGATCTCCCATAAAGACTTTAGCCTCTAGGGGGCCGAACTCAGCCATGGACTCCAAGTCCTCCAGGCTGGGGGACAGGGAGTGTCGGAATTGAAGGTACTTAAAAAATTGGGACCTCAGCATATGAAATTCTGTCTGGAGGTCTTGGAAGGATTTCAAAACCAGACCCTTCATAATATCTCCCAAGAACGATATACCTATATGATCCCAACCCCGGAATCCCTGCAAAGCAGCTAGTTGGGGCAGACGGCCATTATCCCAGAGGGGAGTCTCCAGCATCAGTGTGTTCCACCATCCCATCCTTCGCAGCGCTTGCCTCCAGACCTGAAACACGACTTTCGTTGCCGATGGCAGCGAGTCCCGCAGCGGTGCTGAGCACAAAATCCTATGCAGCGAGTGATCTCCCATAAGCCGCCACTCGACCGCGTATGCCGGATCCTCCCTACTGCCATACCACCATTCGTTCAATACGAGCAGGTGTGAAGCCTGATAGTATGACAGAATGTCCGAAGATGCTAGTCCCCCACAATAGGTAGATAAAAAACACGTCCGTGGGGCACCACGCACCTTGGCCCCGTCCCACAAGAACTGCCCAAGGGCTGCATGGACTTGCCGGAACTATCGGGGGAAATCGGATAGGGGTGGTTCTGCAACAGATATAGAAGACGGGGAGGGCAACCATCTTAAATATAGCCGATCTGCCATATATGGTCAGGGGCATACAGGACCAGATCTTAATATCATCACGCACTCGCTCCCACACCGGAACCAGATTGCGCTCCCAGAAAACCGCGGGCATGTACAATATAAACATCCCAAGATATTTTAGTACCCCGGTCACCAACTGGACCGACGATGCCTAGGCGCCCATTCGCGCCCGAGAGTCGAGCATTCACAACGTAGATTTACGGGGGTTCATATACAATCCAGAGGTCTCCCCAAAGATTTGCAAAATGCGCAAGAGCCCTGGCCCCGTTCTGTCCAAGTTTGTGAGGAAGAATAGGACGTCATCCGCGTATGATGCAATCCTATCCGACAGTCCCTGTGCCCATTCAAAGTCATGCACCTGCACATCCATTCGCACCCACGCAGCCAGAGGCTCCATGGCAAGGGCAAATAAATAAGGGGACAGGAGGCAACCCTGTCTCTTTCCCCGACCAATAGAAAACGCGGGGGAGGCTGCACCAGTTCAACTTGTCTATCTGTTAATCTTTTATCAGTTCGTATAGTTAAGTCAGTTAGATCCTCTACACTTTTCGGAAGGTCTGGATTCTGAGATAAGAGTTCTTTTAATTCTTCGTTCAGACACCTATAGGAAATGGTATTTCTTTTTTCAGCAAGCCAGTTGATTTCAACCATCAATTTCTGGAATTGTGTCACACTGAAACAAATCTCTCTTATCTTGCCTTTGGGCCTATTAATTCATGATCAATCCCTTGGGTCAATGTCCTTCTATCAAAAATCCTCCTTATTTATTTATTTTGATTGCTTCAAGGTCATTTAATAACGGATAGCTAATTAGAACTAAACCTCTGACTTTGAGGTTGGATTATTATTATTTTTTTTTTAAGCACCTTTAGTAACAAAACATGTGCATTACAGACGTGCGCCTACAACAATACACTGGCCGGCATTTCCACAGTTGTCACAATACAAAGCACTCTCACAAAATCCGACTTCAGAAATCGGGTATACGTTCTGTTAGAATGACCTCGGGTTGCTTGTGTGCCACCTGTGCATAATTACCAGTATAGCATTGAGAGCAAGCGCAACATATTTGGTGCCAGTTTTTCATTACAGTTCCATGCAATATGCTGTCGGTGTGCATGACCTAATCCAGTGGTCCACTCCCTTTATGTCTGAAACGTATATTATATAACTCAATACAACATTACTAACTCAAAACTTGACCTCAACAAACCAAGGGCATAAAAGGAAAGGGTATCAATTTGACCAGTACTATACACATATGTAGATCGTTCATCTATAACTTCATCCCTTCTCCCAGGTGGGTGACCAACACTCCTTTAATCTTTATCGTCTCTCCCTTAGGGCCACACGCTCATTCCGCCTGAGTAGGGGATCCTCCCCCTGATTGGGTTTCACTACAGCTCAGTAAATATTCACGGAGAGGGGCCCATATGTCTCTGGGTTTGGATTTGGTAGGCAGTTCCTCCGCGTATTGTTCCAACTGATCCCTGCAGTACACCATGTCTTTAAGCCATGCCTCTACTTTTGGCCGACGTTTGCTGTCCCATGTGAATAAAGTGCGCCTTTTAGCCAATAGGAGTGCCACTTGTATCAACCTGCCCAGTACCCCCTTCCCGCGTGGCACAACGCCCAACAAACACAGTTCTGGGACATTCTGTAGCTCAACACCAGTCATCTTCGCTATGCATTGCAGTACGTTTTCCCAATACTCATGCACAGTGCCACACTCCCATGCTAAGTGGAGGAATCCCGCCTGCCCCCGTCTACATCTCTTGCATGTGTCATCTTCCCGCAGTCCTATCTTCCAGAGTCATGGGGCGTGTGGTATGTCTGGTGTATGAACTTTAGGTGTATAATTCTCAAATTACTGTTAGGGGTCAGCCTTCCAGTTGCCGTGCAAATTCTTTCCCAATCTGCAGCAGTCAGTTGAGTATCCAATACCCTGTTCCATCTCTCCAAACTAGTGTCCTCAATGCGTGGTGTGTCAGCCTGTGTCGCTTTGTACAGTTTGGTGATCATTTTCTTTTCGGTGGGGGCCGTTATGACAGTCTGTAATGGTAATAAAGTCTCCGGCTCTGTCGGGAATGTGGTGTAATGGGCCTGCATCGCTCTCCTCAGCCGATAACAGGTAAAAGTAAACAACGTTGTCGGATTGGCTATGTATGCCAGTCCCTCCCCCGTAATGTACTGTCCCTCGACATATAGATCCCCCATGTGTGTTAGACCAACGTCCCTCAGTAGTTTGATAGTCCCCTTAGCTTGCGCTACTGATAACGCTGCATGACCCTCCATAGGCAGCATTGGGGCGTATAGTGGAAGTTTTTTCGCTATGCGTCCTATTGCCTGCCAGGCCGCCGTTGCAACATTAATCGTATTAATCTCTGCCTTAGGCGTGTGTCTAGCAGAATGTGAAATAACTCCCTTTAGAGGTATAGGATCAGCCTCAGCCCGTTCCACCGCTACATGGGGCACGTAGGCATGCGGTTTGTACCAGTAGTAAGCATATTGTTCCTGACAACACAAATAGTATAAATACATGTCCGGAGCTTTAAATCCTCCTCTCTCAAAGGGGAGAGTGAGCGTGTGCCAGCTGATCCGTGGCTGCTTTGTACCCCACACCAAACGTAATAGCTGCGTTTGTATTGTTTGAAAAAAATGTTTAGTTAATGGAACCGGGACGTTGCAAAATAAATACAGAAATTTAGGCAGTATCACCATTTTTATGACTGCTATCCGGTCCGCCAATGATAGTGGCAGGCATAACCACTTATCCACCTGTGCGACCAGCGCCGTGTATGCTGCCCCATAGTTCTCAGTTATTACTAATGCCGATCCCTATGCACCCACACTCCTAAATATTTGACCGGTTCAGCCGACCACACCAATGGATATTCCACCGGCAGAGCTCCAGTGCTTTCCGTCAGCAGGATGATCACCGATTTTTTCCAATTAATTGTGAAGGCCCGAATACAGACTGAAGCGGACATATTCACACAGTATAGGGGATAGCTTGGTGGCAGGGTCTTTCACATACAGCACCATGTCGTCTGCATACAGTGAAATCCCGATCGGCCACAGTTCAAAGTTCAGCGCTGCGGGTCTGTGGAGTTGCCTAATTTTGCATGCTAGGGGCTCCAGCACTATGGCAAATAGTAGCGGGGACAATGGACACCCTTGTCTTGTACCTCGTTCAATGCGCACTGGGTCTGATGTGTCCCCCCCCCTATTCGCACTCTTGCCGATGGTTCGTTGTATAATATTTTAATCCAATTTATGAATATGGGAGGGAATCCCATTCTGTGCAAAATATGTATCATGTTTCCCCACTCTATCGAGTCGAATGCCTTCGCGGCGTCAAGTAACACCGCAACCACCTGCATCTCGGGGTTCAGTACATGGAGTAGCGAGAAGATAGTGCGCAGATTCATGGCTGTTGAGCGATCCGGTATGAAACCAGCTTGATCCGGTAGGACCACCAGTGGCATCAGTGGCTGGAGTCTCACCGCCAGAATTTTTGCCAGTATTTTCGCATCTATATTTATAAGAGAGAGAGGTCTGTACGATTCGCATTCCTCCGGGGGTTTGTCCTTCTGGAGCAATGTTATGATCATAGCTTGCCGGAGGGAAGGTGGCAACTTGCCCGTCTCATAAGCCTCCGCATACATATCCAACAAATGGGGTGCAAGCATCTTCGCATAGGCTTTATAGAACTCTGCTGTTAGGCCATCCGGCCCAGGCGCTTTCCCATTGGAGAGTGAACGGATGGCGTCCTCTACCTCCTCCACATCTATAGGGTGACTTAGGTACGCTCTATGCGCATCCGACAGCCAAGCGCAGGTGATATCCTCCAAGTATGCGTCCAATGTTCTACCCTCCGTGCCTCCCCCAGAAGCATAAAGTGTACTGTAGAAGGAACGAAATTGCTCTAGAATGTCCCTGTTCGTGTGGTGTTCCTGACCGGTGCTGTCAATGATCCGCTCTATCGGAGGTTGCATAGCTCGTGAAGTTAGCCGGAAAGCCAAAGACCTACCAGGCCTCCCACCTTCTCCATATCTCCTGGCTACATGTCTTTTGGAAACATATTTAATTTCAGTTTCTGCTAACTCATTATATTCGTCTATGCTCTCATGTATCTCTGCCAGTATCTCCCTGTTCATATTGCGTCTCCAAGTCTCTCAGCTCTCTATAGTTCGTAGTTGAGATCGTATATCCTTTAGTATCCCTGCTGAGGTAGCAGTGCATGTGCCCCTAATTGTGACCTAAAAGGCTTCCCACAGTGTCTCCATGCTATCTACAGTTCCCACATTGTCTTCAAAATAGTGTTCTATGGCCACTCTTACAGTCTCCGCATATGAAGTGTCTAGCAGTGCCTCCGCCCTAAATCGGCATGTGAAGGGGGTCTCTGTGTCTTCGGCAATGTGCAAATTACCATAACAGGGTTGTGATCAGACAAGGTTCTTGGCAATATCTGCACGTCCTCAACCCAGGCGTTTATCTCCTCGGGTACAAGCCAATAATCTAGTCTAGACCAGCCGTTGGTCGCCGGAGTTATGTGTGTACCCAGTAGTGTCTGTGGGTGTCTACGTCTCCACGCATCTACCAGCCCGAATTCTACCATGGCCTTCGGGATGCACGCCGCTACTTTGAGCATTCTGGCACCTTGTGGATTGGACCTATCGACACCCGGGTCCAGCTGTGTGTTCAAATCTCCCCCCCACATGATTGGAGTGTCGGGCCATGTCCTTAGTACGCTGTATAGGCGTTCATAAGCTGAAGAGTCGTCGACCACCGGCCCGTACATATTTATTATCGTAATCGTACTATGGCCCAGTTTACCCAGTACCATCACCCATCTGCCCTCCGTGTCTTTGGCCGTATCTAGCAGCTTGAAATTTACCCCTTTTTTATCAGAATTAGAACACCCCTAGCGTATGTGGAGTATGAGGATGCAACCCTGTGGCTTGCCCATCTCTTAGCTACGTGTTCTTCAGATTTCCTGGTTAAGAGCGTTTCCTGCAGAAGTGCTATTCCAACGCTGTATCTATCTAGCCACGCTAACACCCTTCTAATCTTCTGTGGAGTGTTGAGACCTCTGACGTTCCATGTCACTGTTCTAATCTGTTCACCCATCTAGGCAGTCCCTGCATCTCTGTTCCAACAACGTGTGTTCCAGGTCTACCTTTACCCATAGCAACTCACAATAGAATATAGTAGCCCTCAGTGCAATAAAAGAACATAACGCCCCCCCCCTCCCTCCACCCACTTCAGCATACCCCTATTGCCAAAGACATTTTCCCTCATGAACTCCCTCTGTGATAACAATTCAAACAGATGAACAATAGGTTGGGGAATACCCATCGGGGCTCGTGACAGCTACCACCACTCCCTTGTAGTGTATGGGAGGGGAGCCATTGAGTCAGTCTCAGAGTCCAATATCCCTTCCTACACCTCCGGGGGTGTCCACCCCCTTTGCTGCACATATGTCTGTCTGCTGCATTCCGGCCTGCTCACAGTGTATCTCAACTCATCCCCCGTCTTATGACCACCCCGCTTTCCATCTATATGCACAAACCACCTTACTTATCATTCATCAACGTCCGATGTCTGGCACTCTGCAGAGTCTTTCTTGTTGCGCAGCAGCACCTTCGCATAGTCCATCGCCTGTTTCGGAGTTGTGCATATTTTACCTTTTTCAAAAGTTCCTATGCACAGTTTGGCGGGGTATAGCATCGCATAAGCAATTTGTTCTTTCTGGAGTAACTTCTTAACATTCGAGTATTCCTTGCGTGCCGCTTGTACCGCGTGTGTAAAATCCGGGTAGAAGGACAAATTGTTTCCCTGGTGAATGATGGTGCCTTTTTGTCGAGCAATGCGCAATATCGTGTCTCTATCCCTAAAGTTTAGCAGTCGTGCAACTATCGGCCGCGGCTGCGCTCCTGGAGGGGGCCGCGCCACCAAAGATCTGTGTGCCCTTTCCACAGCAAATAGGGGGGAGAGTTCGTCCTTACCACATATGTCCAGCAGTAGCGTTTCCATGTAGTCCTCCATTTTCCCCACATTTGTTGATTCCAGGAGGCCTATTAAGCGAATGTTGTTCCTTCGGGACCTTGCTTCACTGTCCTCACTCCTCGCTTGTATGACCTCTAGCAGTTTCGCGAATTCCCCTGTTTTTTCTGCTATCTGTTCTGCGTCCGAAATCCGCTGTTCCGCTTCCTTCAATCTTGCAGTGTGTTTGTCCAGTTTGGAGGAAAACTGGTCCATGCGTCCCGTCAGCACCTCAATCTTCCCATCTATGGTCTGCAGGCTGTTCTGTATGGCTGCCAGTGTCTTTTCTAAGGCCGTCGTGGGTGCTGTGTCCTGCTCCGTGTCTGACCCAGTCGTGCGTTGCGACCTTCCCCCCTTCCTCACTTCGAAGGTCAGCTTTGGCTGGGCCTTATCCGGCTTACCCATGGCGGCCCCTTCAGGGTCCGTGCACGTCGCTTCCGGTGTCGCCTGTACTCGGCGGTCTCTCCTTTCGCCTTGCTCGGGCTTGATATTACACCAATGCTGTATTATCGCTGGGCTGTTTGTACTGTTCTTGGTCTGTATTTTTTATATCAGGTGGCCGCCTTCCCACACTGTCCACAGTTCACTATCGGCCCTTACAGCCTTCAGGTCTCAGGCCCCAGCTGCAAGTGGATTGCGCTTATTCCCGCCCTCTCGGGGCAGCACAGCTTCTCAGCGCTCGTGTCCCTTGTTACCTTCTACAGCATGTAATGCCAGCAAAGTGGTCCCTACAGCACGGTCTACATAGAGCAATTGTCCCAGGGGCAGTCCCTCCGTACCTCACTCCAGTCTCGTTCTCTCTGCCTACAAAAATGGCGCGTTATTTTCTCCCTGCAGTGTCTCTAACGGTCGTTCGCGGACTGCTTTCACCTCTACAGCGGGTGTCTTCTCCCAGAGCGTCTTGCAGTCACAGCATTTCAATCAATCGACCCTATGTGGCCCCGTGTAGTGTGTGTGCGCGCTATTCTCAGTGGAGTCGCAAGCTATAGCGTGTCCGAGCTCCAGCTCCGGCCTCTCCAGGCCTGTGGCGCATATCGCGTAGCTCCTCAGCCAGGCGTCGTAGCGTCCCTATCGCCGTCTTGGGTCCCACTGCGGTATCGGTCTCGCACACCTTCACGAAGAAACCCGTGCCCGAGGATATCTGGCCCCCCGCTCAGCACTGGGTCTCAGCGCGCATCTGCGGCCCGCAGTAGGTCCCCACTATTGATCTCACCAGCTCGCGCCTTCAGACACATCCACGGCCTTTCCTGCCTGCCGAAGCCGGTGCCTCGCGTACCTCCCACTCCGGTGTCTGTGCTTCATCGTGGCCAGCAGGGTTGCTCCCTCGTCTCGCCCTCAGGCAGCTCCCCGGCCGGCGCACAGTCCCGTCTTTATCAAGCACTGTGCGGGGTTCCCGACGGGCGGTCCGCAGGTTCCCTACGCTGTCTGGAGTCTCATCGCCGCTCCGCTCGACCCGTCTGCTTCAGTGATTAGCGCGCCACCTCCATTTTGTGCTCGTATGGTCTCCAGCTCCTCCGACCCGTTACCACACCGCAACTCTCTCCGTGCTGATCAGAATTTCACGGCAGAGGTCCCGTTATCTCACGTATGCATTCCGATGGTCCCCACTCGGTGCTCCTCGGGATATCAGGCAGGATTTTAGCAAATTTTGTTCAATGGCTGGCACTACAGTGCGGCCATTTTCGCCGAGCTCCAAGCCACGCCCCCGACTTTGAGGTTGGAAATTAACTGGTTTTACAGACATAATGTAAACCAGATTCAGTTAAGAAAATTCCTAGTTTTTTTGAGACACCACTATACCTTTCTGGTGAAGCAAATGGCGTGCGTATTGTAACTACTATGTGAGATTTCTGATTGTAAGTACTCTCACTACCAATTACATTTTGTGACTTGATCCTGGGGGCCCATTACTAAGTTAATTAATCTGATATGAAATACTTAATATTTGTTATTTTAGGAACTAATCCTCACTCCTGACTTCTTCTATCTTATTTTGTAAACCTAGGATGGTCTTTCCAATATCATGTAAGGAAAATTTGTAGGGATTCCTGGCACCCAGGCAGATAAGCCAACGTGGACTTCCCAATCTGGTATAGTTCAATGATTATCAATTCCAGTCTGCAGGAGTGCCATGAAACTAATCCTAATCACCTCCACAGACAGACCATGATCTCATAGTGGAAATGGGAAGAGAGAGAAAACACTGATACAAGGATCCTCACACTTCCTTTGGAATCTGCTTATGGAAGCCTGTAATGAAACAATACTAAATTAGAAAAAGAATCTTATACTATTAAAGTCATGTTGAGTACTTTTACCTAATTAGGTCAAGTACCAAGTCCTCTAACTCGGGCCTTTATCCTCTAGGTTAATGCAATATTTTCACCTAAGAAAAAGATTGTTAATATTTGTTCTCTTTGAACATTGTGGTGTAGTCCTTATGTAAGACTCTTATGGACTTACTAGAGAGTTCAATGCACCAAAGGTAAAAAGGAATTTCAGTCTTGTAAGTCCAGGGAAAACTGACAATATGTACAATGTTCACTATGGAACAGAAGAGATGAAAAGTGCAAAATAAGAATGAGCAAAAACCTGAAAAATGCTGGGAAAGTAGTGCATGCACAGAATAGGTGCAAATATACAAGGCTTTGAAAAACGTAATGGTCTTGAAAATTATCTGAATAGCAAGATAGTGCAAAAAGTAAAAAGTTCCATTCCAACACTCTTTCTGCAATACACTGGCTCCACGATGATCATCCGATGACTGCATAAACTCAATGCTTTGGGAAGTGATGAGATTTTGACTTCGCTCTCCTTTTATGCAATCTCAATCCAAGATGGCCACCATGTCAGAAATTCCTCTTCCCGCGAGTTTCATGTTGATTTTGTCTTAGTCATGCCTTTCATCGGTGTGCACACCAGCTTTTCTTTTAAGCTGAAGATGCTTATATCTAGCTCTCCAATTTTGTTAAGCATTATTTTGAATTGTATTACCTGTAACTCAATAATTATTAATTAATGCTATATCGTGTAATCATGACAACCAACTGCTTGCATGCCCAGAGCACGTGTAACCAAACCAGAAAAAAAAACTAGGATCTGACTTGTGAGAACCTTTCTCACCATCTTTCTTGAAATACTTCATGTGCGCTACAATCAACTTTTTGGCAATTGTTCTATATTTAGCATCAAAACAATCACTACAATACTTCACATATCTGAGGATGTCATCAGGGGATTATGCTTGCCAACACATTACACTCTGCTGAATATGAGAATTAATTCTGAATGCAATCCCAGCACAAAAACTGAGACAAATCCTATAACTCCTTTAGCAAGTACTTCTATTCCACTGTACTGCCTGTAAATCTGCAGCAATCTCTCATAATATGCATGTACTGACTCTTTAGGCTCTTGTGTCACCTTCATAATCTTTGATCAATGTATCTCTCTCTGAGGAAACTCAGTCTTCAAATGTTCAATCACTAATTTATATTTGTCCATTACAATAGGAGATGGAATATTTTGGGTAGTCGCTCTCTGAGGCTCTGCATCAGGCCAACCAACATGTTCCTTGCGCTTTATCCACAAATCTTTAGGAATAATTATCTCGAACAATGTATGCAAATCAAGCCAAAGTTCTTTCGAAATTATGACAATGCTTTCTACTTCTGTATACCAATTATCCAATTATTTACTAAGCTTTCAAAAAGTTTTTGTAAGTGTTAGTAGATTGCTCATCATGCATAGTACATGCACATATGCTATTTAATGCACTTCTCACAAATGGTAATCCACAACTATTTAACATGTTGAATCACTTACGCTTGTTTTCTTTTCTCTTTCAATTTTCTTTTGTTTTTGTATTTTCCCCCTTTCATTGACCAAAATATTTCCAAGTTATCCGACTCATTTATTCACTTTAATACACATCTACCATGTGTTCACAAACTCCTATTGTACTTTCGCTCATGTCCATTTTGTAATTGGCATGTCATTTCTATATAAATTCACAATTACATTCATCTGCTAATTCCTTAAGCTTCTCATATGCATCACATGCACATCTTGCTGATTCCCTACACGGTTATCTAAATTTTTCCTTATTGGTTAATGTTATACTTTCTAGATTATTAGTGCCATTAACAATATCTCCAAATTCCACTTTTAGTCTATAAATGTTTTGTGTCTACCTCTCTCAGTCGGGGCACCAGCAAGCAAACTAAGTACTGCTTCATTTCCATGGGGACTCTCCTGCTTTTGTGGTTGTTCTGGACTGATGTAGATATTTACATGGAACCAATAAAGAAGTCTACAAAACTCTACCAGGCTACCTGTGTCAATCAGTCATAGGGCACAACAGTGGTCTTGTTTCATCATTATACAGAGGTAGTCGGTAATCTAACAAATTGTCGAAAAATCCAGTCTCATCTCCAGAATCCCTTTCTATCTCTTTGTCTCTTTTCGGTTCATCTTTGTCAACATTTATTCTTTTTATATATTTCCTTCACAATTGAATAAAGACCCATGCACACTCTCTACCACGCCATTGGTTCATGCTTTCTTTTGCATATGCCATATCACATCCAACCAATTGCCTAATGCAACTGGTCTTGTCATCATTTTCTGGCACTCTTTTTAATTCCCTATATGACCCCACTCATTCAAAGCCTGTAACCATGCAGGTCTAGACTTGGATTTGCCTCATATATGGCACGCCTCAAATACTCAATCTTGCACATGTTAAATGTACCATTCATTGAAAATTGCATGTCTTATCATCATTGGTAATTTTATTCCATTCTTTCAACCATAAACAAGAATGAAGTCCTAAAGTTAGTAACATTTTGTGTGCAGGTGTACCTTTCGGTTGGAACTGTATCTCCTACAAAGACTGGGATTTTAGAATTTTTCAAAGGTGAACTCATTTTTATCTCAACCTAACTCTCACAACACAAACTGGAACAATTCAACCATTCACAATACAATTTCAAAATGAGACTTGGAACACATACCTTAAACAAAACATGTAAAGGCAAGCAAACAAAGACAAAGTATTTGTCTGGGTGGAGGAATACAAAATGAAAATCAAACTCACCACAAGAAAGGGAAAAACACTAAAAACACTTTACACAGTAAACACAGATAGACTCTCGACCAGCAGTAATTTATTTATCTTTGAGTAAGTGTGTCTCGTACAAAAAGAAACAGACAACACAACCCTTATTAGTTTACATGCAACTAAACAAATAAGGATTTATCAATCTCTAACGTATGATAAATACTACTTTTCAGCGGACAACCTTAATAGTTATCTACGGATCCTTTTTCTTTGAATCTGCTAATCGTTCACAGAGAACTAAAAACCACTTAAATCACAATATTTTCATCAAAAGCACAATTTAGAACAATTTAGGCATTTACAATACAATGGAAATGTTAACTTGGTGTGTTTGTTGCACAAGCACAACATGAAATACAAAACCACTGACAAAACGCTATCGCAATGCAATCTGTGCCTTTCAGTAGAATGCACTCTGCACATAACACATCACGTGCAAAACAAATGACAATCTTCAGATAACAGGTCTCATGGTGCATTACAATCCACATAACAAAATACCACATATGCAAGACAACTCACTTGACAAGCCCTATTTAGACTTGTGTAAAAAAACATCAACGGGACCTACATATCAGTTTAATTCACAGGGTTCCAGGACTAGGAAGTAAGATAATCTAACTCTAACAGTTGAGGGTGTGCAGATGCAAGTTACATAATTGCACAGAAACATTCACCATTTGATTTGCTTGTGATCATCAAGTTTGCCTAAAACCATCCTCTGCTACCAAAATATGTTAGCCCCTTTTACGTAGAAGAGCTGATTGGATGGATTGGGGCTATGTGTAAGTGACATCCATTAAATACCTCCTCACTAGGAAACCCACATGTGATAAGATTGAAAGTGCAAAACATGAGGGTTTATTTAAAATTAAGAATTAATACAGGAAGTGGTGTGAAGTGGAACCATGGGTTGTACCCGTAAAGTTGCAATAGTAAAAGCCAATCATCATTAAGATGTTTCGTTATGTAATACAGGCTCATTCTAAAAACCCTCTCAAAATTAATATTCAAATAGAGCCTTTATTCTATATACTAATGGTAATAGCATTGAATGACTAAACAATAGCTGCTTGAAAATAAGACCTGGGTACAGTTCTGCTAGCAAAGATATCAACCTTGAATGCGTTTTCCTTTGGAGGACAGGAACATTTTTTAAGCAAAAACTCATAAATTGTTACAGTGAAAATAAACATCAGAACATGGCACAATTGTATTAAGTAAAGGAAAAAGACTGTGTAAACGAGAACTTGAACAGGGTGCACAAATTAGTTTTGTGGCCTACTTATGTTAAATTAAACACACAGGGCCTGATTCATAAAGGTAAACTTAGACTTTCTTTTATGTAAGTTTACTATTTTATTTGTATTAACAAATTACAAAGTTTAATTTCACTAATAGTAATTTTAAGACAGCTGAGACTCCACACTCATGGCGGAGACCCTGCCCTGCACATAAAAAGATAGGTGTGTCCTATCTTTTTATGTGCGGAATTCTCTGTCCCAAATTTGGGATCTCTGCAGATGTAAAATTACTGCTAGTAAAATTAAACTTTTAGATAGTGAATACCCAAAAAATAGTAAACTTGCTCCTCTACTGACGCTGGATGCTGCAATGCTTGTGCTCATTCGCACTGCGAGCTCCCGCTTGCAGTTCCTGTAACCTATGTCGTCTCATCTTTCTGACCTGCCATAACCTCAATTCTCCCGAACTGCCTTTAACACGCCTGACCTGTCGCTTTCCTCTTGTGCTCTTGGCCTGGGAGCTCTCGACTTCAGTGCTGAAAGGCTTGGAGCCTTAAGCACTTTCCAAAGCCAAATTAGTAACACACCCAAGCAAGCCCATGTCCATTTGGTGTGGAGCAAGGGAGCACTGAGGGGGATGGGCAATTCTCACCTGGCTGCCTGGAGAGACTGGAGACCAGGAATGGAAGTCGCACAGTCTAATTTTAGAATACAAAGGCAGGAATATAGACTGTTACATCGCATGCATTTACAACGCATGCGATTACAATGCAGTACCTTTACAACGCAAGTCGTTACATCGACTTGCTGTAGGGGGCGCCATGGACTTAGAATAGTATAATTCACTATTCCAACTCCAGTGTGCGCAACAGTAGGGAAGGTGTTGGAATAGTAAATTATACTATTCCTCATGTTAGCGCGCCCCCTACAGCAAGTTGATGTAACGACTTGCGTTGTAATGGCACTGCGATGTAACAACGTGGTCGTTGTAACAACCGCTTTGTAATTGATTTGTGTTGTGGAAACAGCGTTCTAAACGCTGTTTCCCCAAAGGCAGGCATGTACAACACTTTTCCCCCTACTAAACTGACCATCCAGCACTTCTACCTATCTCATTCAAGTGCAGAGGTGGTGGTGGCAGCAGCAGCAGCATGACCCAGAGGGAAGGAGGTAAGTGTTTCATTTGTTCATAGTATACGACGGGCTCCTGCACTTACTCTTCTTATCATTTCTCGGCTGGGGGCAGTAATCGTAAATCGCTGGCCATAAATTCAGTGATACAAAAGGGGATGATGGACGGAGCCCTTGAGCAAATCAAACACTCACCCCCAGTCAACTGATCTGGGTTTAATCCATCACCATTCTTAAGCTCACTCGGCCACCCCAGTTCAGACATGGCAATATGCAAATCAGTCTGACCCTGTGCCTCATGGAACAGTCCAGCCCGAACTGCCAAGCCATGTCTTCCCTGGACCGGAAACAAGCATCCTGGGACCGGTTTCGGATTCATAATCCTCATCAGCCAGGCTATCTTGAATCCAGTGAGCAAGGGACTCGGGATGATGGGCATACACTGCTATGTAAATAGGCTTTGGCAACAAAAGACTCTCTGGGGAATTTTCCTTCTATCATTTAGTTACTATCCTCAACTGTGGACATGCCTACTCAACCCAGTGAGGAGTTGCCCCCCCCCCTAATTTAAAGAACACTAACTCCACTGTTTCTTGCAGCTTTGTTCTGGACAATGCTGATGTGGAAAAACTGGACAATTTGGTGCTCACCAGTTCATCTCCTTTGCAAACTCCCTCAATGGAGCAGCCCAGTTACTTGATCAGTAATTCTTAACTTCCATGATTTAATTAATTCATCTTCATCATTGGCCATAGCCATCAGGGCTTTAAATGAGAAATCACAGAACCCTGAGCTCCAAATGGATATGTTGCAATTATTGGCTACCTGCATAGGCCAACTTGACCATAATCTTAATACTATTCAGCAAAAGTTGAACATGGCGATGGCCTTTTTCAATATTGTGGTGTCAAGCCCTGGGTGGACACGCGCTGAGGCTAGGCCTCTGGCTTTGGTCGCAGCAAGAAAGGCACATGCATACACTGATAATTATGTACGAGCCAAGACCCCGAGCGGTCTGGCCCTCCTTTATTTATGCTTTCGGGAGAGCCCGCCCTCCCGGTGCATGTAGGCATGTTACATTGTATAGTGCGGGCCGGGTGGCACCTTCACTACATCCCTCCAATCTTTTAGATGCTAAGTTATTATAATGTTCAGAATTCAATCTTTAGACATGTGGCACACAAAGTCTCTTAGTCTGTTGCTGGGGGCAGGATTCGGCCGAAGACCATACCTCTGGCTCCGAGAGTTGTTCTCAACCCCTGTCCCAGCAGAGTCAGCTCCCAAGGACGGTGAGCTTGCACTGGGGTTTATCTGTTCAACACCAGCCGGTGTTTCTCCTTCTGGACAGATTGGCGCCGTTGACTGATTGCTTCGTGAGGTGCTCCGTGGTACCAGTTCTTCTCCCCATTCTTCTACTCCAGTCTCTTTATCTGCCACTGGGAGCCTGGCTCCCACCTTTTTAAACCATGATAAGTTGATCATGACCACTCGGGTCCTGTGCTTGGCCAACACCATGGTTCCTTGCATGGTGATAACATCCCACACCTCTGGCTCATACGGGGTGTGATGCTTCCATCCAGGGTACCGGTCTTTTACGATGACCCGGTCTCTTACTTGAATGTCCATCGTTTGTGCGCTTGGCTTGCTTTGACATTGGTGGATCATCTCCTGGCTTGTGCAGCAGCTTGATCCAGCTCAGGTGGACTCCAAGATGGATCAGCAGGAATGCTGTCCCGAGGCACTTTCTGGAATAACAGGTGTGCCGGGGCACACTGTGTTGTACAGTGGGGTGTCAGGCCGTACACACTCAAAAATTGCTGGAGGCAATGCTCGACATCATCGCCCTTTTCAACGCCAATTCTGAGAGCCCTGTTCAGAGTCTGCATGAAACGTTCTACCTCCCCATTTGCCTGCGGCCACTGTGGCGTAATTTTGCGGTATTGAAAGGCAAGGGATGTCAGATACTCCAAGAATTCTCTCCCTTGGAAGGGTGGTCCATTATCTGACTTGATTTCTTCCAGAAGTCCCATCATCGCGAAGAACCATACCTTGTTTCTGAGATGGGCTTTAGTTTTAGCAATCCCTTGATGCCCTTGATGCAACAGGCAGACCACTCTCTCTAGAAGGCTCCTTGGGATTACCAAGGTGGTGCCGCGCAGGACAATCTCATGAAGTCCTTCACTAAGTTCGCTTCGGGCCCTCCATAGCTGTTGACGGAACAGTCTTTCCTCTTTAGTCAGGGCACGCACTCCATCGAGTGTTGCCAGCTTCGGTCCACCAGCATTGCTTTGACCTTGGACAGGCTTTCGTCGGTCTCGCTGGCTCTTCAAGCGTGAGCGCATTTGGGCAGACCTCCTGAGAGATTAACCGGCCAAACTCCTCCGTGTTGTCCTCATCGGCAAGTCGTTCTGTTGAAACAGACTTGGCAGGTTGATGTGACAGAAAGTCAGCCGGGTTGTTGACCAAAAGATAACTTCAAAGCGCTAGGCTTGCAGTTGTACTGCCCATCTCTCAATTTTTGGGGGAGCCAATCTGGAAGTGCCTGCAAAGAGGGGAATGAGAGGCCACGTGACCACGCCAAACTCCTGCCCTAGAGATAGAGGTGAAAATGTTGGCACGCCCACTTAATAGCCAGGGCTTCACACTCTATCTGGACATACCACATCTTTGTTCCTGTTAAAGCTCTGCTAGCATAAGCAATTGGGACCGATTCTTTCGCTTTCGTTTCTTGCAGGAGAACGGCTCCTAGCCCCATGGGGCTAGCCTTCACCACCACCTCGGTGCATCTGTTGGGTCGAAAGTACACCATAACTCTTTTGTCGATGAGTACCTTCTTCACAGCATGGAATGCCATGTCTTCTTTCACGGACCACGCCCACAGTTTTCATGAGGTTACGGAGAGGTTCTGGGAGAGACGCCAGATTCAGAATGAATCGGCCACAATATGTGGCCATGCTTAGGAAAATGTGGACATCTTTTTTGGCGATGTGGGCCTTGGTGCAGTACATATGGTCGCAGCTTTCTTTGGGTCAACCTGGAGACCATCGCGAGAGAAGATGTAACCAAAGAACTCCACCAACTCTTGGTAGATTGAGCACTTGGCTCGGTGGAGGGTAAGTCCACTTTCCGCGAGTCATTGAAGGGTGTCCCTGAGATGTACGTGGTGCTCCTCTAGTGTTTTTGAGAACACCAGGATGTCATCACTCAAGTTGATAACACCTTGCAGTCCTGTGAGTGTTTCCCTTATAGCGTTTTGTAACACTTCTACGGTGGAGGATACCCCAAAGCTTAGCCTCTTGTGTTATTGTAGACCCACATGAGTGGAGAACGTCGTGATTATCCTGCTGTCTGGATGGAGTTCTAGCTGGTGATAGCCAGCATTGAGGTCGAGTTTCGTGAACCACATGGCCCCGTTGAAGTCTACCACAATGTCATCCATGGTGGGCGTGAGACGGCTTTGTTTGGAAGGCGCATGCCGACACATAGCCGGATAGGCAAATTTCCTCCAGCCGTGTTTTGAGTATTATTCACAGTGGACAGATTGATGGTATTTGTTAGCTTGCTGATTAAGACCTTCAAAGCGCTGACTAACTCCATGACTATATTGGTCAGGGCCATTGGGCTCGCTATCAGGGGTCGGGGCTGCCCCGAACACGGGCACTTACTTGGCCCTGTAAAACTACCGCATGCTTGTCTTTTGCAGACCCTAAGCTGTCTGTTAGATGTACGGGGATTAAATCTTTATCAATGCTCATCAAGGGGGCAAATCTATTGCTACATTCTGTTACACACTCTGGAATGCTGACTTTGTCTAAATTTACACACGAGAGTGAAGATAGAGACAACTCTATTGGTGGCACATCCTCAATAACGGACAGTGGAAGCTCTTTCTGACTTGTTATTTTAAACATATCAGGAACAGTTTTAACAATCAGGGAAGACAAGGAGTGGTTGGGGGGGCTCAGAAGTACTGTTAATATTGCCCGTGGGAACTGTTAAGTTTTCTTCACAGTCACTGATAAGATTATCTATACTAGTCATAACACAGTTATTTCTCTTGAATGTGGGTTCTTTAAACAACCTTTTGTTTTTATTGCCCTTCTCCACTGTTCCTCCTCCTCCTCCCAAGCTTTCCACAGCCTTCCTTTTGCCCATACTAAACAGTAATAGGCAGTAGCGATGGCGGCAGTACTATAGCTAAACAAAAAGGAAACAATATAATGTAATACAAATTAGCAGCCCAAAATGCACAGCCTTCCAGGCTAGCTAGATATCCAATATTAAGATGCACAATTGCGACACAGATATAAAGCACTTTTGTCTGGTTTGGTATCAGTCAGTTTCTCCTCTCAACTAAATACTAACACCAAGGTTGTATTGTTTGGTAGCTGGAATAAGAGGATCCGATTATAAATGGAATTACAGCAGGAGAAACAGTACCTTGTATTATGTCCAGTCCTAAGGGTCTGTGTTAGGGGGTGGCCCCGCCCTCCCACTTCCTGACTGTGACGGGCAAGGACCGGCATGGCCTTGGCCTGGGATTTGTCCGGGCACGGCCAGGGTGCGTCCCGCGGGGGGAGGGAAGGCAGCGCCTCCCCCTCGTTGGCAGCAGCCGGATGTTGCACTGTGCACCCTGGGCATTGCAGTCCTCAAGTAGGGTAGCAGCAGTGGAGGCAGGGGCCAGATGCTGGCAGTGTGAGCAGGGCAATCCCTGGGACCACGGTCCCACCAGTGAAATGTAGGAGACACTTGATTATGGCCCGGAGCAATGCAAGTTTAAAAAAGCAAAAAAACGCAAACGTAAAGAAATGATAATGTGTTTAAGGTGATGGTCATTCAACTGTTTTCAGCGTTACGTGCAAGAAGGTGAGGTGAGCAGCTGACTGAAAACATAGGGGCCCATTAGGATGGCAGGCGGATCGCCCCCGCCGGACCAGCGGTAGCCACTACTGGCCCAGCGGGGGCGATCCGCCCGCGATCCATACCTAAAAGACCCCCAGCCATATTAGGATGGCTTGGAGGTCCACGGCGGACGGAAAGACCGTCCGCCGCTTTTCCGCCGGTCAACTCGTCAACCAGGCAGAAAACATGTTTAACATGGTGGCGGTGTCTGCAAGACACCGCCATCCATATTATGATGATGGCGGCAATTGGCCTTTCCATGGCGGTGATGCCGCCATGGTAGACATGCAATCTTCTGTGTTGGAGGCCTGTTGCGGGCCCCCAGGGTGTTGGGGGGTGCCCATGGTACCCCCCGACATTTGCATGCACAAGGTGGCAGGCACCGTGCAGTACCTGTCAAGTTGCGCATGCAAATGCACAACATGCAGTTTTTACATTGCGGCAGGTGCTGCTTGCATGTCAGTCCACACCAGCGCATACAGCCCACACACACTTGCTAAAATGAAAGCATATCACTGTATGGCACAGCACACCATTTGCTCACACTTCAACACGTCTCTTTAACAGCAGCACACACACACAACAAAAGCTCAGAAGGACTTGCAAATATTGCTGAGCGCATCTGGTTATACTAACCGCAGACAGAGGCTGCACTCCGTGCCACACAACCCGTTGAATGACTACCGCACTGCACACCACTCCCAGCGGTGTGCTACGTGGCTTGCACTGGCCGGACGCGCCACAACAACCCCACACCTCGTGGCTTCTCCCATCCCTGATCTCGGAGGACGCGCTCACAAACATTGTGCACATGCATCCGCTGGCGTTTTTCGCCTCTCTGGGAGTCGCGTCTCCTATCAGGTGCTCGGAGGGGAGGGCTGCTCCCACCCCATGGTTTTGTTTGTGAGCTCAGCATGGGGCGCGTGACACATGCACACAGGAGCTTTTGCACCCAGCCAGGGGGCGTCTGCTCTCCAAACCCACTGAGCGTACATGAGGCACACTCCCTGTCTCGTTCCCCGGAGGACATGCCACTGGGAGGGGGACCACAAACACCCAAGTAAAGCTCTGACCACCGCCAAGCTCGCGCAGCCAGGCCGAAACTCTTTCCAGGAATCAGTTATGAAAAGATTTCGCATTTTAATATGTGCTCATAAATGGGTTTCCATGATCCAATGATGTGTTGCGACAGGTCAGTGGCCGGCCAAGGCTCCTTCCCGCCCCTCCTTTTGTTGCCTGGTGTTGTTAAAGTGAAAGCGCACATACCGGAGAATGAAGCGCAGCTGCCATTGTCCCGATCAGTGTCTGTATAAAATAGTGCTGAACCACCATATAAATCCCACCATGTTACGCCGCAAGTACACGATCCAGTCTGTATGGGCGAGGCGAAAAGGAGACAAGGAGGGAACAAACAAGCCTCACTTTTACCCCGAGCGTTTGCCATAATGGATGACGCCTGCCAATAAAAAGGATGGGATGAGCTTCCACTCCACTTCCAAAATCTCCTAGATGACAAGAGTTCTCACAGAGCTAGTAGCGCATGTGCTGCAATGCTAAGCGAGACCTAAAAAACATGAAAAACAGGCAGCTGAAGCACCCACTACAGTCTTTCAGCAAAGGTGATACACGCCATGGGGGAGGGGTGGCGCTACACTTGAGCATGCCACAGAAACAAGGGCTGAAATCAGACAAGCTCTGAAAATCCTGCGTCACGTGCATAGTTAGTGCATGTGTCTGAGAGTGCTGTGACTTCCTGACCCTTGCACAGCTATTAGGAAATCAGTAGTATCTTGTAGGAATTATTGTATTATAATTCTATTTATATAGCACGCTGCTTCTGAACCCAAAAAGTATTAGTGGTGGATTAGTAAAGTGAAATTTATATTAATTTGACTGTGGGATATGTGTTAGTTGGATTGAAAAGTATAATGGGGGGATAAAAGAGGGAAGAGTCTAGAAGGTGTTTATTGGGAGTTCATAGTAGTAGGATGAGGTTTGGAAGGAATCTATACATGTGAACAAAGGTACCAGGATGGTGTGACAACCCAAGACAATCGATCTGTCTGGTAAATTCTGAGGATCTTTATGAATTTTGGGCAGGAGGTATAACACTGGTGTGTTCTCTGTGTTTTATCTATACAAAAATCTAAATCCATTGACCCGATCCATCCTTTCATGTGTCCATGTTTTAGTAAAGGGGTAGTTTCTTCCAACGGTTCTCATCGGGGATCCCTTCCCAGTTTTTGATAGTGCTTTTGATCTAAAACTTGTCTCATGCCTTTCTTAGTATATTCATCTCTGTTACGAATATGTTTTGACCCCCCTTTTGCCCACTGATTTGATAATCTTTTTTGACATTTTCTATGAGTTCAATCAGAGCTTGAATAAGAGATTAAGGAGAAGCCATTTCTTCTCCAAATGGCTTATAGCTGTCAGTACGTTAGTTTCCAAAGTAATGATCTTCGAAGAAGTTTCAGAATTAAGAGGTACAAATGTAGATTTTTTTCTGCAACCCTGTTACTTCAGTGCTGATGATCCCATTTCTTTCAAGAAAGTAAACGTGTCTTTACATTTTGTGAAATAATTCAATCGCTTCTATTTTAATTTGACAAAGTCAGTCTGGTCTGCTGATACAAAGGAAAGTCCTTTGCGGTGCTTCCACTCTGCAATTATAAGTATTACGTCACTCTTGAGAAATGCAGGTATTCATTCTCTCAAAAAAAAAAATGCTGGTACTCCTTACCGGACAGCGCCGGCCCATTTAAAGCAGTGGCCTTTGGATAGTACAGCTATTGGTCTTTGGACTAATTCATGACTGATATATTGTGGACTGGATGTGTTACCTCTTGTTCAACCTGCGCCATGTTTGCATTTCCCATGGTTGATCTTCCCTTGTTCTTGCTCGGCCTCTTCCTAAAAGAGGCTGCTGGGGAATGTGCCTGGTGTAATTCACACCACAAAGCACCAAGTGCCATAACATGATAACCACACCTCAATGGTCTTCAAGCACAGCGTGTAAACACTTCCCTCATGGGCACAAAGCAAAGACAACACCCTTCAAATCAGAAAATCTATATGGTGTAGACTGCTATCCATGTGGATAAGTGATTCAGCACCCCAAACAGGCTATAAAGCTATACAAATGTTACAGTACAATACAATATTCTTCCTCGAGAAGGAAAACTCAATTGGTCTGTAAGTTGAAATGGTACTCCTTCTTTTGTGTCAAAATGTTGTGTAACTTAAAAGTCACCTGGGTCAGGCGAACTGACGATTGATAATGTGTTATCTACAATGCTCCTCTGCCATTACAAAAATAGCCATAGCATTCAACGCCTAATGCCTGCTCTCATTTTAAGGCAGATGTGTGCACAGAGCAGGGCTTTTGTGAACCTTACTATTTACTATTGATGTGCAGGTGTTCAGTAGATGACCATGTTTGTGGTGCACTGCTGATGTAATGACAGAAAGGAGGTTACAAATAAAGGAGCAGGACATTTTAAAAGGAACGTTGATCATCTCTTGTGGGAGGCAATGTTTTTGTCCAACACACTTCCTAAATGTGATTTTCCTTCAGCAAAATGGAAGGGAGGGCTGAAAGCCGCCTTAAAGACCTCACTATGTGACAATTGAGCACATTAATCCCCAAATGTACCCTTTTACCCTGAAGTAGCACTTTTCCCCTGACCTTGTCATTTAATTTTTTCCTAACCTAAATGACTCCCTCCTACTTGTCCACATCTCTCTACTACTTCTCCACTCTTTCTCGTTATTTATTGTGTCCTGAGGTGTCACCTTCCTATATATTTCTCCCCAAAATATCAGTATATTCCCACATATCTCCCTATCAGCTGCGGCCCGTCTACAGGGACCACCCCCATCCCCTCTTCTCAGTTTCAGGACAGGCAGCCAGGAGGTAGGCATTCACTAAATGCGCAGGCTCCTGGCTGCCTGAGCTGAACTTTCTTGGGCTGAGCATGCCACAGCTCCTGTGGGCATGACCTCCTCAGCTCAGCAAAGCTACTCAAGGCCCTACCCCTTGTGACGTGGGGGACTGTCACTCATTGTATGGACCTGGGCGCGTCAGTTTAAAGCCCTGAAGTGCTCAGAGCTGAGTGTCAATCAATAATACTTCATCACAGAGTGGGGTGGGGTCAGCAGTCTCACTGACTCCATCCCGTTCTGTGACCAGGTTGGGACTGCTGCCTTCCCTCATTGGCTGACCTAAGTTCACCATATGAGGAAAGGCAGCAGTCTCAACCCTCCTCGGACCACCGAGGCAGAGCTGGCGGTAAGTGTTATTTTTTTTCTTTATTAATGTTTGGTGCGTGCGTGCATGTTTGAATATGTGGTAATTAGTGTTGTGAATGGATGTGTGTGTGCATGTGCTTGTGTGAATGTATTGGTGTGTGTGAGTGTGTATGTTTGAGTGAGTGTGTATCCCATCCACCAACCTTCCTCCTAAAATTACTGGTGGCCACTGTCCCTATTGTGCGCAGTTTACTTTCATTTTATTTTAAAATTGCATGTTGTTTCACATAGAGCTACCTCTTGAGTATACCTATCTATATAACCCTTAGGACACTCTGCTACTCTTTTTTTGTGAGTCCTGTTTCTGCTATATAACCAATCTTAAATAAATATCTAATGGGTGGAACATGGGTCACAGAGACTCATCCCACTTTGTCCCGTCGATAGCAGAAACACACACCCCAGGCTATGTCCATGTTGCTTTTACTGTGCTCTCACAATACATTTCTTCTGTTTTCAACACTAGTCATAGTGATGCCACGTTGGCCTTTGTGATAAAAATATTGACATAAAATTGGATGAATATATTTCAGTATTTTATTAAAAATAAGTTCAAGCCACAGAAAGAAGTATATGTACATAAAACAAAAACACGGCACCAAGTTTGGCCAACGCTACTTTATCAACCGAAACGCTACAAAGCAGTGACCTAAATATTAGGCGATGTCAATGCCCTTATTCTGACCACAGATTCCCTCCCTCATTCTTTCTCTCATCTACAAAAGAGCCATTCTTTTCAGCCCAATCCTTGTCATCATCTTTCCCAGGATAAGAACTTAGCTTGTCTATGAATGCTCCTCAAATTGTGTTGAAGACCTCTTGCAAACCTTACAGACCATATATGACTTTCTCATAATTAGTAATTTTGTTTCAGTCAATCTGCCCTTACACTCTGTCCCTGAGGTCATGCGCCAACGCCTAAGACTTGGCTGGTTTCTCAACAGACGTAAATAGTTAGCTATTTCCGTGCATGCTTGCTTATACTTACAAATCCTTGAAGGTCCATCAATAAGGTTTTTTTTATTTAACACTGGGATTGCCCAGCGTATGTTTTCTTTTAGTTTTAGGCAAACCAACCACCCTTTGGGCTTGCACCTGCCGCACTAACTATCTCTACCCCTGATAACTGTGCATTACCGGTTGGCCGTATGCTGCAGTGAGAGTCTTCCTGATGGTGTGTATGAGGCTTCCTGATGGTGTGTGTGAGTCTTCCTGATGGTGTGTATGAGTCTTCCTGATGGTGTGTATGAGTCTTCCTGATGGTGTGTGAGAGTCTTCCTGAAGGGTGCGTTACTTATAGAGCCAATGCGAGACTGCTGTATCCCGCCCCCTAAATTCCCTTCAGGATCAGAACTCAAAGAAAGGCACAATAGCAGAAGAAGAGCAGTCACATTGTACACAAGCTTCCAGGGTTTGCTGTTCAACAAGATTTTGAGACATTCTCTGACGCTTTGCAGTGTATTTTGGCTAGTTATAATTTAAGGCAGATCAAGGCAAAATATGAAATGTAAATGAACATATCTATTTTACAACAGGATTACAAACAATAATAATTCCATTAGATGACTATCATAATGCAAGCACTAACATTAATGCATAAGTTACTTTCATTTTTATCCAATGAGCTATCATATGTAGGTATAAGTGGGCAATAATACTGTAAAATAATTCTTAATCATACATAGGTCTTTCTTCTATCCAGGGCCACCCTCTACCTAGCGGTGTACAACACAGATCTCAAAAGGATGTGGCTGCACTATGCCCCCCAAAATGGTGTCCATGTTGACATTCTTCACTCCCTCTGGTAGCCGGAAGGTGAAGGCCCGAAGGAGGCTTGTGAAGAAGATGAACAGTTCAATCCTGGCCAGCGTCTCCCCCAAACACACACGGTGTCCTGCAGGTGGAAGAAGAGGAGAGCTGGGTCACTTTACTTACTAATGCTTAAGATGCATCATTTGCGAGGTAATATGGCAGGAAGGCCCTTGATGTGGGGCTTGTGGGTAAATAGGAGCTCAGAGTTGTCATCATCATCACCATCATAAAAACTTTTATTCGGTTGCATCATAGCAAAACCATAAAACGTGTAGAAATAAGATATTACGATACATAAAAAAAATAAAAAAAATTCAATGTCTTATACATTTAAAAACTATTATCATAAAAACCATAGTTAACAAGCATTTGCAATGCAATAGGTCTCGCATTTGCGAGTTTAAGCTAATGCCATTGTAAATGACAATGCCTTTTATTTATCTGTTTTGATAATTAACACAAAAATAAAAGGCATTGCAATTTACAATGCCAATATGGAACTGGCTATCGGACCCAATACTTGTTTGATGCATTTACGGATTATGGCTAAATGCCGGGGGAAATCGGGATAGTAATGCAGGATTGAATGAACATTTGCTTTGACGAGTAATAAAAAATATATATGTTAAACAATACGGTGCAAGAGGGGGGTGTTATTTTTATGCAGTACTTAACAGTTTGCCAAAATGGCTGCCGCATAATGAGTCTCAGGAATGCTCAGTCATCAGCGGAAAGAATAAGGACTCTTTAGTTCCACTTAAAACTGCAAGGTCAGTACTCTGTGACTAGGTTTGCCCGCTATAAACCTAATACACTGATAATCTGGCCTCAAAATAATTGACTCCACTTTGGGCATCTCTAGCCATTCATTGCCTGCCCTTTCTTGGTGGACTCGCCCGCTCAGGCCCCTTATGCAGGCGCCAGGGATTTCCAGATTGTACTATATAACCTGCTGTACACATGCCTTCCTGGTGCAGTATTTACAGCCAAGTGGTTTGCTTGTGAAAGTCTTTCTTGCTCCTCAGTAGTAAAAGTACAAAAAAAAAATGCTTTTGCGCTTAAGATGCAACATGTAACGAAACACCACTAGGTTTCCGTTATATGGATGAAATTAAGTACAAACCATAAAGTCCCGATTTTCAGTTCTGAATTAATTCGAAAAATAAAAACAGCACATTTAGCAGCAATCTCGCTCTTGTTGCTAACAACAGCAGAACTATTGGTTGATGAACTGAAGTTTGAACCCGTGTTTTCGGACTGCCAGAATAAGGAATGGTCACCTGATCACCCACACAATGACTCTCTGGTGAGCACGCCTCGAAAACAATACGCATCATGGCTGTGCCGGGCCGCCGCGCTGCCCGCGACGACCCGGAAGCGGTTGGAAAGCCGGCCAATGCCAGCGCGGCCCCAACCGGAAGTCCCGCCCCATCGCGCCGAGAGACAGAGAGAGCTGCCCGAGGAGCCACGAAGGCTCCGCATTGAGTCCCGGTCCCGAGATGGGGGACCGGGTGAAGAGCGGCCGGGCGCATGGGGAAGGCGGGGCACTCATGTGGTGAGAGAGCCCCGCAAAGCGCTACCGCCACCCGGGAGAAGGAGCCGCCGCCGTGCACCGCCAGAACAGGTAAGTTGAGTCAGAGGAGGGGTGAGTGGGGGTGGGGTGTACGCGTGTGTGTGTGTCTGTTTGAGTGTGTTTGTGCGTGCGTCTGTCTGTCTGTGTGCGCGTGTGTATGTTTAAGGGGGGGTGCGTGTGTGTATATGCAGTGTGTGGATGCCTTTGTTTGTGCGCATGCGTGAGTGACGACGTGCGCGCTCACGAGGTAGAATCTCCAGCAGGAGACGCTCGTAACACTCTGCTGTCCACATTCCCCGGAATCCCTGGAAAGTGGCGACATAAGTAGTCTCCCTAGACAGCAAAAAGCTTTGCTTTTTGCTTTCGTCTAGGCGAGACCTAAAAATGATTCATTGAAAATAATGAACAGGAAATTGAATATACAAAAACTCATAATTTACAGCGGATTTTTAAACATGATTTTAAAAAGCAAGCTATGCATTTGGCAATATATTGTGAATCCAGAGACTGCAGAGCCAGATAAGCGGGGCGACATGTTCTCAAACGCATTTTTCGGAGTAAAGGAATGATCCAGCGCTTGTGAGGAAGCTCGTACAATTTACAGAATAGTGTTGCATGCATTGTAGACTGAGATGATATACCATCGCAAGGACGTTTCATTAAGTTTTGTGACCAGTCCTGTTCTTTTGGAAAAGTAACTAACCGAAAAAAGGTATTAAATCGGAACCTAGTCAAAACATATTTTTCGTAATTTGAGAGGTAGAATGTTAAATATGGTTGAATGCCCAGGGCAGTCTGAACCGATAAGATTTGTACATTTGAGGGTTTGCTTACTTCTTGGGTAAGACGAAGTTCTCTGAGATGGGTTAGACATAGTTTTTTCAAGTCTTTCCTAGAGATATCTAACATTGTGGTAGGTTCTAAGAAGTAAGTTGTACAATTCAGGTCCTTGAGGAAATTAGAGACAAACAGAAGCCATGGGATTTTATTCCAGTTTGCCAGAGCCAAGCAGTCGGATATTAATGAACGGGTTAAGTGGCATTGTTGTTTGGTCCAAATACGGTGCCACAGCAGGATCGGCTGACATCTGATGTTATCTGTCAGGTAGTCGATACCCAGTTCAATGTGGCAACCGTATATTGGAGCACTTTGGGGTAATGCCAGTAGATATTTTAGGAACCCGTTCTGAACCATCTGCAGGGTTTCAGTAGGAGCATAACCCCAAACCCCTGCGGCGAAGGTTGCTACGCTATGGCATTTGGCGTGATAGATTTTTAGCAACTCTACTGGGGCAGGTTTACCTAGTTTCCTCGAAAAGGAAACTAGAGCTGAGGTTGCTCTTTGAAAGAGTAGCTTTTTACTTATCATAGCTTGTCTCCAGGATAATCTGTCGTCCTCTAAGATTCCTAAGTAAGGGTATTCCATGGTGCGTTCCAGCCTAACTTGGTCAATAAAGACTGATTTAGGTTTCTTCGCCCTGGGCCCGATATGCATAACAAAAGTTTTATTTTTGTTCACTTTTAGGCCTAAAGAAAGCATAAATTGACAGTATTTATTTGTCTGTCTGAGTAGCTGGTTTAATGTTCTGGCTACAATTACAGAATCATCCGCATATAACAGAGCGGGAATAGGGCGGTGATTGATAGATGGGAGATCCTGACTCCCTTCAAGCATGGCCACTTCCAACCCATTAGTGTATAGGTTGAATAAAAAGGGAGCCAGGACACAGCCCTGTCTAACTGCTTTATTGACGGGAAATGATGGAGATAATTCACCGCCAATACCATATCTGACGCATGCGGTGGCGTCTGAGTAGAGCTCGCGGAGGAATTGAATGAGAGGGGGATCTACCCTCAATTCTTCGAGAATGGACCTCAACTTTGAGTGAATAATGCAGTCAAATGCTGCGCTAAGGTCAACATAGACTAAATACAGGTTACCACCTTTAGCCCCCACGTATTTACCAATTAGAAGGGCTAGGTTTAATGCCTGCTCGACAGTACCAAGTCCCTCCTGGAAGCCATACTGGAGATCTGTCAGAATGTTATTTGTGGACGCCCAGTCCTGTAGGCATTCCAAGATCAACCGACCAGCGACTTTCCCCTAGGAGTCCAGGAGGGAGATAGGCCTGTAACATGCTGGATTATTACGTTCGCCCATCTTGAAGATGGAAGTGGACCATGAGTCTATTAAGCCAGTTTTTGTGACTGCTGCCATGACCTGGGTGACAAGGGGTGACCAAAGTTCCAAACTATGCAAAAAGATATCTAGTGGAACCCCATCCGGGCCGGGGGCCTTACCAGTTTTTGAAGATGACAGCGCATTAATGACCTCCTTATGATCAAAAAGAAGATCAATGGGAAATATCTGGCCCCCTGGACGGTCACCTGCCACATGACCCTCGTTGATGGTATCCTCAGGGGGACCACCAAATATTTTTGAAAAGTGGGCCACCCACTCGTCAGCTGTCACTGCCACATCAAGATGTTAAGAAGATGAGACGTCTACCAGGAAAGGAGATTTTATCGTGCGTCAGAACAGAGAACTGTCATTGCGTTGGCAGCTCTCATGTAATTGGGCCCATAGGTTCTGCTTGATTTCAGCCCTACGATTATGCTGTGCTAGTTCTCGGATGCTTGTTTCCGTTCTGGGAAGGACATGGCTTTTGTAGTTCGGACTGGACTGTTCCCATGGGGCACAGGGTCAGCGCTGATTTGCATATCGCCATTGTCTAACCCAGGGTGGTGTGGAGTGGAAAAACGATGGATTTGGGCCCAGATCTTTGGACTGGGGTGAATGTGTGACATTGATCCACATTCTGTCCATCATTGTTGTGTTTGCAGTTACCGTGCTAGTTTATAGGCCTTTCTAAGTTTAGTGATAGCGGCGCGATCTCTTACTTGACTATGAAGTGCTCTTTTTAAGTCAGATAGGGCTTTACGACAGGCTGAATCAAACCAGCCTGTGTTATCCGGTTTTCTGGATTTTTGGTTACGAGTCAGTTCAGCCCGTATGGTTCTAATAGTTTCCAAGAAGCTAGCTATAATCAGCTGGGGTGAGGAGTCTAGTGCTAAGCAGTTGTTCATCCATGGGGGGGGCTCTAGAAACCACTTTACTGGTAATGGGTACTGGGTCGATTTTAGACCATTTTACAGAGAAACCATTTACTTTGTCCATGGACAGTGTTTGTTGGTTCAGTAAACTAGTCCTAATTTGATGGGGTAAAGCCTTATTAATTAACAGGCTAACACTATTAGGAAAATGGTCGCTACTAATATCTGAGCCTGTTTTAAAGGTTTTCAGTTGTCCCTTTAATATCTGGGAGCATAGAATATAATCGATAACACTTGATAGACCCCTTCCATGAAATGTTGGCAAGAAGTCAACAGGTGGGTCCACAATGTTATTCGCATATTCCAGCTCTAATGAGAAAAGACACTCGTTTAGGCAATTACCTAACTTCGTGTGTGTAAAGTGTGTCAGGGTGCATCCATTTTCATCCTGGAGACCACAGATACCTTTCTCATGGTTGCTACATAATGAAGCATTAAAACCCCCCCCTAAATCACATAGGAAGTAATAGGCATATATTTGTTCCGCTGTTCAGTTAGGAAAGAAGTAATATCAGATAAAAAAAATTCACATTCAGTTAACTGAAGGTTATTATAAAAGTTATCCAAAAAATAGACCATACATTTGTTGAAAGAAACCTTTAGTATTTGAAAATTTTCGCCAAACAGAAGAACATTTATGTCCATGGATGGTAAATTGTTTGCGATGTATACTGCAAGACCTCCCTTGGGTCTTCCAAAAGTTTTGGAGCTAGCCGGGACATGGTATGTTTTATAGCCTAGTATGTGTAGAGGCTCAATGGCCCAGGTTTCCTGCAAACATAATATTTGGTGTACACTGTGTCTAACCATGGTTTGTGATTTATCTTGGAGCGGAGTCCAGCAACGTTCCAAAATAAGACGGAAAGGGACCAAGTGTAATTTGTCGGGTCACTAGTTCCAGGAAAAGATTTGGGAGCTAATGGACCTGACAGTGGATATTGATCTGACTCTGGGACAATAAGATCTGATATAAAGGATACATCGAGAATAAAAGAATTCTCTTGGGGTAAGGCTGCTTTTGCAAACGCTACGGGAGCTACCTTCCCCACGTTACCAGGTGTCTCATTTATTGCAATTATAACGACTGGGGACTCTGGAACGTCAAAGATTATTTTTGAGGGGGAATTCGATGTTTTTGGAATTGGTTTCATCGTCATGTCAGAGCTTACATTCAAAAAGGGAGATCTCAAGAAGCTTAAGGATGGTTGTAGGGGTTGTAGGGGTTTAGGCCCCAAAAGCAGTAGACCCCTGGTTCCCTGACCAGTACGCGATGGTGGTCAATCGACCATTTCTAGACAGTTGAATCTGTTTGCGACTGGTATGCCTCTCCAGCCTGCGGAAAGGGCGGCATCTCTCCCACCATAACCTGACCAATCGACCCAGTCCCTTCTCCTGTCCCAATTTCCTTCTTGGATCCAGTTCCATTCTGGGCCTTCATTATAGCGGGGAGTTGGGGGATAGAAGTAAGAGAGTCTTTTGGTATCAATCCCATCATTAGTTGCTGACATACCCCAAGAGCAAATGTGCTCAACTGTACGTGGGTCATCAAAATTGACTATAACACAGTCTCCCGGGAATTTTTTCTGCTCCGTACCTAACCATGGGACCCTGCGGACCATTGAAACTCGGCTGGCAGAGTATGGTGGTGAAGGTCTGTTGGTAAATAACCAGTGCAGTACTTTATTTCTTAAAGACCAGCCTGGTTCCTCCACATTAGCACTCAGCTCGGGGACCCCTGTCAGAATTACCACATAGGGGCTTGCTTCTGGAGGTAAGTGTATTGGATGCCCACCCCTCCCCCTAGACCTGTTGTTAGTGTTTGTGCTTCTGATGGCTTAACTTGTTTGGGCTTCGGGGTGATAGCGGGGGCTGGCGTTTTTGCTATCACAGGGGCTTTCTTCACCCCTACTGGAGGGGGCTTAGGTTTTACAGTTGTCGCTTCAGTAGCGACTTTTGTGACTTGTGCCCCCGCCTTGGGGGTTTTGTTAATCATTTTTTGCCTCCCTGGTTGTACCAGTCCTGTCCCCTTGGGGATGTTTGAAGTTGTATTCAAGCTGCAATCTGCTTTTCGATCTTTATAAGGGACAGTTCAATAGGTTGCAGATAGGTTTTGACTAGTTCCCCATATCTGGTTAGTAATTGGTTATTTATCCCGCAGACTTTACAGCATCCCCCCATGTTAATGTTTGCACTGATGTTCGCTGAATTCAAGGAGAGGTTAATAAATTCTGTTGGTATAGTGGTTAGCTCTCCCTGTTTTGGACTAACTTGTCCGGCGGCTGAAGTAATGGGTACATCTGGGTGATGGATATGTTTCTTGGGGAGTTTCGCTTTGAGCGATTTCTTTTGATTCTTATGTTTGGGTATAGCGCCCTCCCTCAATCCCCTATTTGGGGCTATCTTGGGGTCTTCCCGGTTCGGGCTCGCAAAGAGAACGTTTTTTTTTTCCAACATCATGGATGATTGCGAGTCCGAGAACTCTAGGGAAGCCGACAGATCAACCCTACTTGGCAGAGTGTGTATATCTGCGTGTACCTCTAACAGGGGCTCGTTTTCCCGTAAGTGCGTAGGTGTCTTTGCTGCAGCTAGGGAACCCAAAGAAGACCGTTTGGCCAAGGCTAAATCCTGCGATACCCTTCGTTCAAGTAGGATTATGCCCTGGTAGATGGCCTCATTAGCCCTAGTTATGTATTGGTCAATAGGGCCAGTTATATGTGCAGCACCCTGTGCGGTTTTACTCCTACTGCCTCTAGTAGTGATGGTATTTGGCAATTAACAATGGCTAGACAGTATAAGAAGAAGATGAGTGAAAAAAGGTATCCAGTCAGGATGAGAAGATATATGTCGCAAGGCAAATGAAAATAGGGTGGCCCAGTCCAGTCTTACCCGGTCTTTAACGGGCTTAAACGGGCCCGCCCTTGGCCCCGGGCTTCGCCCGCGCGCATCCCGCGCGCGTCCCGCGACGCGGGCAGTGACGCTCCGATGTAAGCGCCACCTGGCGCAATTTCCCCGCAGACGGCATCCTGCCGCAAAGTCCTCTGGGGAAAACGGGCCGCCTCAAGCTCTCCCCCACACAGCGGCCGCACAGATGTTCCTGGGGTGCGACGGCGGGAGGAGAGCGAGCGCGGCAGGCAGGACGGCGGTGCCGGCAAAAGAGAAAGCGGGCACGAGTTCAGTAGGCTCCCAAAAGGTTTATGCAGAGTTCACTCCTAGTTCGCCACTAAGGAAAAGCGTCCCCCAGAGTCAGAGTAGTGAGACTACAGTGCAATGAATCCAGACCCCAGGTTTGACTACAGAGAGGCTACAAAGTTCTCCACATCCAGATGTTGAAGCTTATTTACGAGAGGCCTGCGCCTCACACTTTTTTTGACGATCCGGCTTTGCATGCCTAATGGATATGGAGTAAGGCAAGGCAGCACAAAGCGCTTAGTTGCTTTACTCTGCGTCAAGGATGTGTTGTTCCATGGGCATTGTGGTGGGTGTTCCCATGCAACACCATGCTGCCCCAGATTTACAAAATCACGTAACCCTAGTGCAGCTTCAAAACCTTACTCCTCCCCAGAGCAGGCGTAATGAGAAATGTTTTCATTTCTCCTTGTTGTTTCCTCTTTCCATCTGTGCTGTATTCTGCAGCACACATAGAATGAGGAAAATGCCTCGCTGGATGGTTTTTGTGCAGGAATGTGCCCCTTCCTGCACAAAAACAATCCGGCCAACAACACGGACCCATTTGCACCAGGTGCAAGGGTGACTGCGCTGGTGCAAGGCAGCCAAAACTCCACCAGCGCAGTGGGAAAGAACAGAAATGCGCTATATGTCATACATACTGCACTTTCCTGCCCTTTCCTTTTGATGCAGGGCAGCACAGCACAGTGACTTGCTTTGCTGCCCTGAGCCAAAAACTCCTAAATGTGGACCTTTGTGTTTTGGTTTCTTTTCCTTGGCCTCCTCAGGGTTGCGATCCTGTTAACAGTAGGGTTTACTACGCATTTCCTGCAAAAGCCTACATAAAACTATAGGCCAGATTTACTAACATTTTGTGTCATGGTTGCACCACTGTCGTGTCGCATCCTTGACACAAAATGCTAATAGATATTTACAAACCCAGGCAAGAGGCGAATAACCTTGTATGGCTTTATAAAGAAAAATGTAACTCAGTTCAGCAGCTTGTGCTGCATTGCGTTACAATTCATTCTGGGAGGTGATCCATGGGTGGAACATGGCTGTTCCCTTGCACCCACCCATGAATTTCACGCTATCCCAGATTTCCAAAGTTTTATAAACCTGGTATTATGCAAAATCCCTACGCCTCCCAGAGAATGGCGTAACAAGGAGAAACATCTTTTCTCCTCTTTATTTCCTCTTTCTATGTGTGCTGCAATGTGCAGCACACATAGCAAGAGGAAAATGCCTCAACAGATTATTTTTGTGCAGAAAGGTATCCCTTCCTGCACAGAAACAATTCTCCTTGTAACGCAGGCACCCTTGCACCTTGGGGCAAGGGTGCCTGCATCGGCGCTAGGCCGCCTGAAGTGTGCCGTATTTTAGTAGATATAGTGGGCCTCATTTATGAAAAGTGACGCATCGCTGCGTGAAAACAGCGATGCGTCACTTTTCACTGCGCACTCCTTTGCGACACCAATGATGCGTCATATTTAATGTATGACGCATCATGTTGCAAGGAGTTACAGATACGTCAGTATTTCTGACGTATCTGTAAGCGCAAAAGTGACGCATTGCTGGAGTGTGTCACAAAAGTGACGCAACTCCAGCAATGCTCCCTTTCACATGGGGCAAGCCCCATGTGAAAGGGCATGCGTCAGTCTTACGCCTGCTGTGAGGCAGGCGCAAGATTTTGACGCAACGGCGTCCTAAAAGTGACGCAGTGAAATCTCATAGATTTCACTGCGTCACTTTTACGCCCCTTCCTTGCGTCAATACGCCCCCCTTGCATACATTATACCTGGCGCAGGTATAATGTGGCGCAGGGGTTTACAAAGTGACGCATCTACCTAGATGCGTCACTTTGTAAATATGGTGCAACAAGGCACATTATTTACGCTGCTTGTGCGTCACAACAAGTGACGCACTGGCGCCGTAAAAGTGACACATGACTTCATAAATGAGGCCCAGTGTGTTTCTGGTCTCTCCCTTTCACGCAACGCAGCACTTCAAGTTGCATTGATACACTGCGTTGCATGAAAGGTTATTAAATCTTGCCCTCCATTTCTAACTCGCTACTTGTTTTTTAGATCGCGAACATCATGAAGTTAGATTTTCAGATCTTACTGACCACTCAGGTTGCTGGAGGCTTGCTGGAACAGTTGGGTAACAGGAAAGCAAATCCAAGTGTGTGATCCTTTGTGAAAGTTCAAGACTGATAGAGAAGAATTTTGTGAAGTATTGGAAACATAAATCGAAAGGGGGAAGGAGCTGGGCTCCCTGTTGAGACTTGTGAAAAGTGTGAACCGAACAGCAAGGGTAAAAGAGCAAACTGCTACAAATATCACTATTTATGCACTCTTTATAGAAACTTGAACAACTCAGGCCTTCATTCTAGTCAGGCCAGTTCTCCAGACACAATCGAGATTTTCAGTGCAAATCGAGATAACCATCTATACAAAATTACTCCACAGATCTGAAAGTTTCTCAGGTTGGAACCAGACAAACATTCTCTAAGTGTATGATATTTCTGTGGGTAGTATTACTGCATCAAAATACTGTAACCAATACACTACATACATTGCCTTTATCCACACAAACAGTATTACTGCATCAAAATATTGACCAGGGTTCATTTAACAGACCTCTGAAAATGTACAGCTCCTGATGGCTTTTTCAGGACCTAAACTGTTGATGCAGAGGGCATTGCCTTTATGAACACACGCTATAATAGCATATTGAACCCTGATGGTTACACACCTGCCTGTTATGAATCTAATATACATACTTTGCCTGATGGAGAAAGTGTGAAACCTCCAAGGGAGACCCCATGCTCTTAAATGCTTAATAAAAGGCTTAATCTTTTTGTGTCAGTCCTTGCAATCAGAGGGGTCTGGGCGCCATTTTGGAAAAAGGTCAGGGTCTTCATTACACACAAGTGACTCCACATAGCTGCATTATTAGAGCAAGTGCTAATGTCCCATCCCAGGTGTGTCTGCTCTGCGGCACCTCTAAATAGTCCTAGATATAGTGCTTCAAAAATCTTCTCCCACACCTTCAGGGGTGGCTACACTTGGGATGCCTCCTTCAGGGATGAGGCTCCACTTGGGATGCCTCCTTTAGGGATGAGCCTACACTCTGGATGCCTCCTTAAGGGGTGAGGCTACATTCGGGATGCCCCCTGAGTTCCTAGGTAAGTTTAAGCAGTAGTAAGCACTTGCACTGCTGCATCTTCTTTCATTAAAGCAGATGAGGGGAAGGGTTGCAGCAACTGCTACTCCCTGGCTTGAACTTTGATACTCTTGTCACTGCCCTTGGTTTTATATATATATGAGCGGCGCAGGAATGAAGATTGCATTTTTTCTGGCCCACTGTGGTTTTATTTTTTGAACATTGAGACACTGTGAGAGCAGCGCACTGCAGCGTGATTGATTGAACTACATGCACCGTCAAGCACTGGGAGTGCTAACGCTTATCAGGGCAGGTGCAAGTGATTAAAAAGGAATCCTATGCTCGGCGCAGTGTCAAACAAGCCTCTGAGGAAGTGCTCCAATGAGCATGAAACGCGTCAGGCTTTTCATTTCAGACAGGACTTTTGCTCTTTCCACTCTGCGCTGTAACCTGCAATAAAAACGAAAATTGAAACCTACCTGTCTGGTGGCTCTTCGAAGTGGGGTGACCTGTATTTTGGATGTTTAACCGGCCGGTCCCGGTCGGGAAGAGCCCCATGCCCACAGGGTGGTTCATGCTGCAGCTAATGGTGAGCAGCGCGAACATCACAGGAAGGTCGTGTTGCAGGTGGGCATGAGCGGCGCAGGAATGAAGATTGCATTTTTTCTGGCCCACTGTGGTTTTATTTTTGAACATTGAGACACTGTGCGAGCAGCGCACTGCAGCGTGATTGATTGAACTACATGCACCGTCAAGCACTGGGAGTGCTAACGCTTATCAGGGCAGGTGCAAGTGATTAAAAAGGAATCCTATGCTCGGCGCAGTGTCAAACAAGCCTCTGAGGAAGTGCTCCATTGAGCATGAAACGCGTCAGGCTTTTCATTTCAAACAGGACTTTTGCTCTTTCCACTCTGCGCTGTAACCTGCAATAAAAACGAAAATTGAAACCTACCTGTCTGGTGGCTCTTCGAAGTGGGGTGACCTGTATTTTGGATGTTTAACCGGCCGGTCCCGGTCGGGAAGAGCCCCACGCCCACAGGGTGGTTCATGCTGCAGCTAATGGTGAGCAGCGCGAACATCACAGGAAGGTCGTGTTGCAGGTGGGCATGAGCGGCGCAGGAATGAAGATTGCATTTTTTCTGGCCCACTGTGGTTTTATTTTTTGAACATTGAGACACTGTGAGAGCAGCGCACTGCAGCGTGATTGATTGAACTACATGCACCGTTAAGCACTGGGAGTGCTCACGCTTATCAGGGCAGGTGCAAGTGATTAAAAAGGAATCCTATGCTCGGCGCAGTGTCAAACAAGCCTCTGAGGAAGTGCTCCAATGAGCATGAAACGCGTCAGGCTTTTCATTTCAAACAGGACTTTTGCTCTTTCCACTCTGCGCTGTAACCTGCAATAAAAACGAAAATTGAAACCTACCTGTCTGGTGGCTCTTCGAAGTGGGGTGACCTGTATTTTGGATGTTTAACCGGCCGGTCCCGGTCGGGAAGAGCCCCACGCCCACAGGGTGGTTCATGCTGCAGCTAATGGTGAGCAGCGCGAACATCACAGGAAGGTCCTGTTGCAGGTGGGCATGAGCGGCGCAGGAATGAAGATTGCATTTTTTCTGGCCCACTGTGGTTTTATTTTTTGAACATTGAGACTCTGTGAGAGCAGCGCACTGCAGCGTGATTGATTGAACTACATGCACCGTCAAGCACTGGGAGTGCTAACGCTTATCAGGGCAGGTGCAAGTGATTAAAAAGGAATCCTATGCTCGGCGCAGTGTCAAACAAGCCTCTGAGGAAGTGCTCCAATGAGCATGAAACGCGTCAGGCTTTTCATTTCAAACAGGACTTTTGCTCTTTCCACTCTGCGCTGTAACCTGCAATAAAAACGAAAATTGAAACCTACCTGTCTGGTGGCTCTTCGAAGTGGGGTGACCTGTATTTTGGATGTTTAACCGGCCGGTCCCGGTCGGGAAGAGCCCCACGCCCACAGGGTGGTTCATGCTGCAGCTAATGGTGAGCAGCGCGAACATCACAGGAAGGTCGTGTTGCAGGTGGGCATGAGCGGCGCAGGAATGAAGATTGCATTTTTTCTGGCCCACTGTGGTTTTATTTTTTGAACATTGAGACACTGTGAGAGCAGCGCACTGCAGCGTGATTGATTGAACTACATGCACCGTCAAGCACTGGGAGTGCTAACTCTTATCAGGGCAGGTGCAAGTGATTAAAAAGGAATCCTATGCTCGGCGCAGTGTCAAACAAGCCTCTGAGGAAGTGCTCCAATGAGCATGAAACGCGTCAGGCTTTTCATTTCAGACAGGACTTTTGCTCTTTCCACTCTGCGCTGTAACCTGCAATAAAAACGAAAATTGAAACCTACCTGTCTGGTGGCTCTTCGAAGTGGGGTGACCTGTATTTTGGATGTTTAACCGCCCGGTCCCGGTCGGGAAGAGCCCCACGCCCACAGGGTGGTTCATGCTGCAGCTAATGGTGAGCAGCGCGAACATCACAGGAAGGTCGTGTTGCAGGTGGGCATGAGCGGCGCAGGAATGAAGATTGCATTTTTTCTGGCCCACTGTGGTTTTATTTTTTGAACATTGAGACACTGTGAGAGCAGCGCACTGCAGCGTGATTGATTGAACTACATGCACCGTCAAGCACTGGGAGTGCTAACGCTTATCAGGGCAGGTGCAAGTGATTAAAAAGGAATCCTATGCTCGGCGCAGTGTCAAACAAGCCTCTGAGGAAGTGCTCCAATGAGCATGAAACGCGTCAGGCTTTTCATTTCAAACAGGACTTTTGCTCTTTCCACTCTGCGCTGTAACCTGCAATAAAAACGAAAATTGAAACCTACCTGTCTGGTGGCTCTTCGAAGTGGGGTGACCTGTATTTTGGATGTTTAACCGGCCGGTCCCGGTCGGGAAGAGCCCCACGCCCACAGGGTGGTTCATGCTGCAGCTAATGGTGAGCAGCGCGAACATCACAGGAAGGTCGTGTTGCAGGTGGGCATGAGCGGCGCAGGAATGAAGATTGCATTTTTTCTGGCCCACTGTGGTTTTATTTTTTGAACATTGAGACACTGTGAGAGCAGTGCACTGCAGCGTGATTGATTGAACTACATGCACCGTCAAGCACTGGGAGTGCTCACGCTTATCAGGGCAGGTGCAAGTGATTAAAAAGGAATCCTATGCTCGGCGCAGTGTCAAACAAGCCTCTGAGGAAGTGCTCCAATGAGCATGAAACGCGTCAGGCTTTTCATTTCAAACAGGACTTTTGCTCTTTCCACTCTGCGCTGTAACCTGCAATAAAAACGAAAATTGAAACCTACCTGTCTGGTGGCTCTTCGAAGTGGGGTGACCTGTATTTTGGATGTTTAACCGGCCGGTCCCGGTCGGGAAGAGCCCCACGCCCACAGGGTGGTTCATGCTGCAGCTAATGGTGAGCAGCGCGAACATCACAGGAAGGTCCTGTTGCAGGTGGGCATGAGCGGCGCAGGAATGAAGATTGCATTTTTTCTGGCCCACTGTGGTTTTATTTTTTGAACATTGAGACACTGTGAGAGCAGCGTACTGCAGCGTGATTGATTGAACTACATGCACCGTCAAGCACTGGGAGTGCTAACGCTTATCAGGGCAGGTGCAAGTGATTAAAAAGGAATCCTATGCTCGGCGCAGTGTCAAACAAGCCTCTGAGGAAGTGCTCCAATGAGCATGAAACGCGTCAGGCTTTTCATTTCAACCAGGACTTTTGCTCTTTCCACTCTGCGCTGTAACCTGCAATAAAAACGAAAATTGAAACCTACCTGTCTGGTGGCTCTTCGAAGTGGGGTGACCTGTATTTTGGATGTTTAACCGGCCGGTCCCGGTCGGGAAGAGCCCCACGCCCACAGGGTGGTTCATGCTGCAGCTAATGGTGAGCAGCGCGAACATCACAGGAAGGTCGTGTTGCAGGTGGGCATGAGCGGCGCAGGAATGAAGATTGCATTTTTTCTGGCCCACTGTGTTTTTTTTTTTGAACATTGAGACACTGTGAGAGCAGCGCACTGCAGCATGATTGATTGAACTACATGCACCGTCAAGCACTGGGAGTGCTAACGCTTATCAGGGCAGGTGCAAGTGATTAAAAAGGAATCCTATGCTCGGCGCAGTGTCAAACAAGCCTCTGAGGAAGTGCTCCAATGAGCATGAAACGCGTCAGGCTTTTCATTTCAAACAGGACTTTTGCTCTTTCCACTCTGCGCTGTAACCTGCAATAAAAACGAAAATTGAAACCTACCTGTCTGGTGGCTCTTCGAAGTGGGGTGACCTGTATTTTGGATGTTTAACCGGCCGGTCCCGGTCGGGAAGAGCCCCACGCCCACAGGGTGGTTCATGCTGCAGCTAATGGTGAGCAGCGCGAACATCACAGGAAGGTCGTGTTGCAGGTGGGCATGAGCGGCGCAGGAATGAAGATTGCATTTTTTCTGGCCCACTGTGGTTTTATTTTTTGAACATTGAGACACTGTGAGAGCAGCGCACTGCAGCGTGATTGATTGAACTACATGCACCGTCAAGCACTGGGAGTGCTAACGCTTATCAGGGCAGGTGCAAGTGATTAAAAAGGAATCCTATGCTCGGCGCAGTGTCAAACAAGCCTCTGAGGAAGAGCTCCAATGAGCATGAAACGCGTCAGGCTTTTCATTTCAAACAGGACTTTTGCTCTTTCCACTCTGCGCTGTAACCTGCAATAAAAACGAAAATTGAAACCTACCTGTCTGGTGGCTCTTCGAAGTGGGGTGACCTGTATTTTGGATGTTTAACCGGCCGGTCCCGGTCGGGAAGAGCCCCACGCCCACAGGGTGGTTCATGCTGCAGCTAATGGTGAGCAGCGCGAACATCACAGGAAGGTCGTGTTGCTGGTGGGCATGAGCGGCGCAGGAATGAAGATTGCATTTTTTCTGGCCCACTGTGGTTTTTTTTTTTGAACATTGAGACACTGTGAGAGCAGCGCACTGCAGCGTGATTGATTGAACTACATGCACCGTCAAGCACTGGGAGTGCTAACGCTTATCAGGGCAGGTGCAAGTGATTAAAAAGGAATCCTATGCTCGGCGCAGTGTCAAACAAGCCTCTGAGGAAGTGCTCCAATGAGCATGAAATGCGTCAGGCTTTTCATTTCAAACAGGACTTTTGCTCTTTCCACTCTGCGCTGTAACCTGCAATAAAAACGAAAATTGAAACCTACCTGTCTGGTGGCTCTTCGAAGTGGGGTGACCTGTATTTTGGATGTTTAACCGGCCGGTCCCGGTCGGGAAGAGCCCCACGCCCACAGGGTGGTTCATGCTGCAGCTAATGGTGAGCAGCGCGAACATCACAGGAAGGTCGTGTTGCAGGTGGGCATGAGCGGCGCAGGAATGAAGATTGCATTTTTTCTGGCCCACTGTGGTTTTATTTTTTGAACATTGAGACACTGTGAGAGCAGCGCACTGCAGCGTGATTGATTGAACTACATGCACCGTCAAGCACTGGGAGTGCTAACGCTTATCAGGGCAGGTGCAAGTGATTAAAAAGGAATCCTATGCTCGGCGCAGTGTCAAACAAGCCTCTGAGGAAGTGCTCCAATGAGCATGAAACGCGTCAGGCTTTTCATTTCAAACAGGACTTTTGCTCTTTCCACTCTGCGCTGTAACCTGCAATAAAAACGAAAATTGAAACCTACCTGTCTGGTGGCTCTTCGAAGTGGGGTGACCTGTATTTTGGATGTTTAACCGGCCGGTCCCGGTCGGGAAGAGCCCCACGCCCACAGGGTGGTTCATGCTGCAGCTAATGGTGAGCAGCGCGAACATCACAGGAAGGTCGTGTTGCAGGTGGGCATGAGCGGCGCAGGAATGAAGATTGCATTTTTTCTGGCCCACTGTGGTTTTATTTTTTGAACATTGAGACACTGTGAGAGCAGCGCACTGCAGCGTGATTGATTGAACTACATGCACCGTCAAGCACTGGGAGTGCTAACGCTTATCAGGGCAGGTGCAAGTGATTAAAAAGGAATCCTATGCTCGGCGCAGTGTCAAACAAGCCTCTGAGGAAGTGCTCCAATGAGCATGAAACGCGTCAGGCTTTTCATTTCAAACAGGACTTTTGCTCTTTCCACTCTGCGCTGTAACCTGCAATAAAAACGAAAATTGAAACCTACCTGTCTGGTGGCTCTTCGAAGTGGGGTGACCTGTATTTTGGATGTTTAACCGGCCGGTCCCGGTCGGGAAGAGCCCCACGCCCACAGGGTGGTTCATGCTGCAGCTAATGGTGAGCAGCGCGAACATCATAGGAAGGTCGTGTTGCAGGTGGGCATGAGCGGCGCAGGAATGAAGATTGCATTTTTTCTGGCCCACTGTGGTTTTATTTTTTGAACATTGAGACACTGTGAGAGCAGCGCACTGCAGCGTGATTGATTGAACTACATGCACCGTCAAGCACTGGGAGTGCTAACGCTTATCAGGGCAGGTGCAAGTGATTAAAAAGGAATCCTATGCTCGGCGCAGTGTCAAACAAGCCTCTGAGGAAGTGCTCCAATGAGCATGAAACGCGTCAGGCTTTTCATTTCAAACAGGACTTTTGCTCTTTCCACTCTGCGCTTTAACCTGCAATAAAAACGAAAATTGAAACCTACCTGTCTGGTGGCTCTTCGAAGTGGGGTGACCTGTATTTTGGATGTTTAACTGGCCGGTCCCGGTCGGGAAGAGCCCCACGCCCACAGGGTGGTTCATGCTGCAGCTAATGGTGAGCAGCGCGAACATCACAGGAAGGTCGTGTTGCAGGTGGGCATGAGCGGCGCAGGAATGAAGATTGCATTTTTTCTGGCCCACTGTGGTTTTATTTTTTGAACATTGAGACACTGTGAGAGCAGCGCACTGCAGCGTGATTGATTGAACTACATGCACCGTCAAGCACTGGGAGTGCTAACGCTTATCAGGGCAGGTGCAAGTGATTAAAAAGGAATCCTATGCTCGGCGCAGTGTCAAACAAGCCTCTGAAGAAGTGCTCCAATGAGCATGAAACGCGTCAGGCTTTTCATTTCAAACAGGACTTTTGCTCTTTCCACTCTGCGCTGTAACCTGCAATAAAAACGAAAATTGAAACCTACCTGTCTGGTGGCTCTTCGAAGTGGGGTGACCTGTATTTTGGATGTTTAACCAGCCGGTCCCGGTCGGGAAGAGCCCCACGCCCACAGGGTGGTTCATGCTGCAGCTAATGGTGAGCAGCGCGAACATCACAGGAAGGTCGTGTTGCAGGTGGGCATGAGCGGCGCAGGAATGAAGATTGCATTTTTTCTGGCCCACTGTGGTTTTATTTTTTGAACATTGAGACACTGTGAGAGCAGCGCACTGCAGCGTGATTGATTGAACTACATGCACCGTCAAGCACTGGGAGTGCTAACGCTTATCAGGGCAGGTGCAAGTGATTAAAAAGGAATCCTATGCTCGGCGCAGTGTCAAACAAGCCTCTGAGGAAGTGCTCCAATGAGCATGAAACGCGTCAGGCTTTTCATTTCAAACAGGACTTTTGCTCTTTCCACTCTGCGCTGTAACCTGCAATAAAAACGAAAATTGAAACCTACCTGTCTGGTGGCTCTTCGAAGTGGGGTGACCTGTATTTTGGATGTTTAACCGGCCGGTCCCGGTCGGGAAGAGCCCCACGCCCACAGGGTGGTCCATGCTGCAGCTAATGGTGAGCAGCGCGAACATCACAGGAAGGTCGTGTTGCAGGTGGGCATGAGCGGCGCAGGAATGAAGATTGCATTTTTTCTGGCCCACTGTGGTTTTATTTTTTGAACATTGAGACACTGTGAGAGCAGCGCACTGCAGCGTGATTGATTGAACTACATGCACCGTCAAGCACTGGGAGTGCTAACGCTTATCAGGGCAGGTGCAAGTGATTAAAAAGGAATCCTATGCTCGGCGCAGTGTCAAACAAGCCTCTGAGGAAGTGCTCCAATGAGCATGAAACGCGTCAGGCTTTTCATTTCAAACAGGACTTTTGCTCTTTCCACTCTGCGCTGTAACCTGCAATAAAAACGAAAATTGAAACCTACCTGTCTGGTGGCTCTTCGAAGTGGGGTGACCTGTATTTTGGATGTTTAACCGGCCGGTCCCGGTCGGGAAGAGCCCCACGCCCACAGGGTGGTTCATGCTGCAGCTAATGGTGAGCAGCGCGAACATCACAGGAAGGTCGTGTTGCAGGTGGGCATGAGCGGCGCAGGAATGAAGATTGCATTTTTTCTGGCCCACTGTGGTTTTATTTTTTGAACATTGAGACACTGTGAGAGCAGCGCACTGCAGCGTGATTGATTGAACTACATGCACCGTCAAGCACTGGGAGTGCTAACGCTTATCAGGGCAGGTGCAAGTGATTAAAAAGGAATCCTATGCTCGGCGCAGTGTCAAACAAGCCTCTGAGGAAGTGCTCCAATGAGCATGAAACGCGTCAGGCTTTTCATTTCAAACAGGACTTTTGCTCTTTCCACTCTGCGCTGTAACCTGCAATAAAAACGAAAATTGAAACCTACCTGTCTGGTGGCTCTTCGAAGTGGGGTGACCTGTATTTTGGATGTTTAACCGGCCGGTCCCGGTCGGGAAGAGCCCCACGCCCACAGGGTGGTTCATGCTGCAGCTAATGGTGAGCAGCGCGAACATCACAGGAAGGTTGTGTTGCAGGTGGGCATGAGCGGCGCAGGAATGAAGATTGCATTTTTTCTGGCCCACTGTGGTTTTATTTTTTGAACATTGAGACACTGTGAGAGCAGCGCACTGCAGCGTGATTGATTGAACTACATGCACCGTCAAGCACTGGGAGTGCTAACGCTTATCAGGGCAGGTGCAAGTGATTAAAAAGGAATCCTATGCTCGGCGCAGTGTCAAACAAGCCTCTGAGGAAGTGCTCCAATGAGCATGAAACGCGTCAGGCTTTTCATTTCAAACAGGACTTTTGCTCTTTCCACTCTGTGCTGTAACCTGCAATAAAAACGAAAATTGAAACCTACCTGTCTGGTGGCTCTTCGAAGTGGGGTGACCTGTATTTTGGATGTTTAACCGGCCGGTCCCGGTCGGGAAGAGCCCCACGCCCACAGGGTGGTTCATGCTGCAGCTAATGGTGAGCAGCGCGAACATCACAGGAAGGTCGTGTTGCAGGTGGGCATGAGCGGCGCAGGAATGAAGATTGCATTTTTTCTGGCCCACTGTGGTTTTATTTTTTGAACATTGAGACACTGTGAGAGCAGCGCACTGCAGCGTGATTGATTGAACTACATGCACCGTCAAGCACTGGGAGTGCTAACGCTTATCAGGGCAGGTGCAGGTGATTAAAAAGGAATCCTATGCTCGGCGCAGTGTCAAACAAGCCTCTGAGGAAGTGCTCCAATGAGCATGAAACGCGTCAGGCTTTTCATTTCAAACAGGACTTTTGCTCTTTCCACTCTGCGCTGTAACCTGCAATAAAAACGAAAATTGAAACCTACCTGTCTGGTGGCTCTTCGAAGTGGGGTGACCTGTATTTTGGATGTTTAACCGGCCGGTCCCGGTCGGGAAGAGCCCCACGCCCACAGGGTGGTTCATGCTGCAGCTAATGGTGAGCAGCGCGAACATCACAGGAATGTCGTGTTGCAGGTGGGCATGAGCGGCGCAGGAATGAAGATTGCATTTTTTCTGGCCCACTGTGGTTTTATTTTTTGAACATTGAGACACTGTGAGAGCAGCGCACTGCAGCGTGATTGATTGAACTACATGCACCGTCAAGCACTGGGAGTGCTAACGCTTATCAGGGCAGGTGCAAGTGATTAAAAAGGAATCCTATGCTCGGCGCAGTGTCAAACAAGCCTCTGAGGAAGTGCTCCAATGAGCATGAAACGCGTCAGGCTTTTCATTTCAAACAGGACTTTTGCTCTTTCCACTCTGCGCTGTAACCTGCAATAAAAACGAAAATTGAAACCTACCTGTCTGGTGGCTCTTCGAAGTGGGGTGACCTGTATTTTGGATGTTTAACCGGCCGGTCCCGGTCGGGAAGAGCCCCACGCCCACAGGGTGGTTCATGCTGCAGCTAATGGTGAGCAGCGCGAACATCACAGGAAGGTCGTGTTGCAGGTGGGCATGAGCGGCGCAGGAATGAAGATTGCATTTTTTCTGGCCCACTGTGGTTTTATTTTTTGAACATTGAGACACTGTGAGAGCAGCGCACTGCAGCGTGATTGATTGAACTACATGCACCGTCAAGCACTGGGAGTGCTAACGCTTATCAGGGCAGGTGTAAGTGATTAAAAAGGAATCCTATGCTCGGCGCAGTGTCAAACAAGCCTCTGAGGAAGTGCTCCAATGAGCATGAAACGCGTCAGGCTTTTCATTTCAAACAGGACTTTTGCTCTTTCCACTCTGCGCTGTAACCTGCAATAAAAACGAAAATTGAAACCTACCTGTCTGGTGGCTCTTCGAAGTGGGGTGACCTGTATTTTGGATGTTTAACCGGCCGGTCCCGGTCGGGAAGAGCCCCACGCCCACAGGGTGGTTCATGCTGCAGCTAATGGTGAGCAGCGCGAACATCACAGGAAGGTCGTGTTGCAGGTGGGCATGAGCGGCGCAGGAATGAAGATTGCATTTTTTCTGGCCCACTGTGGTTTTATTTTTTGAACATTGAGACACTGTGAGAGCAGCGCATTGCAGCGTGATTGATTGAACTACATGCACCGTCAAGCACTGGGAGTGCTAACGCTTATCAGGGCAGGTGCAAGTGATTAAAAAGGAATCCTATGCTCGGCGCAGTGTCAAACAAGCCTCTGAGGAAGTGCTCCAATGAGCATGAAACGCGTCAGGCTTTTCATTTCAAACAGGACTTTTGCTCTTTCCACTCTGCGCTGTAACCTGCAATAAAAACGAAACTTGAAACCTACCTGTCTGGTGGCTCTTCGAAGTGGGGTGACCTGTATTTTGGATGTTTAACCGGCCGGTCCCGGTCGGGAAGAGCCCCACGCCCACAGGGTGGTTCATGCTGCAGCTAATGGTGAGCAGCGCGAACATCACAGGAAGGTCGTGTTGCAGGTGGGCATGAGCGGCGCAGGAATGAAGATTGCATTTTTTCTGGCCCACTGTGGTTTTATTTTTTGAACATTGAGACACTGTGAGAGCAGCGCACTGCAGCGTGATTGATTGAACTACATGCACCGTCAAGCACTGGGAGTGCTAACGCTTATCAGGGCAGGTGCAAGTGATTAAAAAGGAATCCTATGCTCGGCGCAGTGTCAAACAAGCCTCTGATGAAGTGCTCCAATGAGCATGAAACGCGTCAGGCTTTTCATTTCAAACAGGACTTTTGCTCTTTCCACTCTGCGCTGTAACCTGCAATAAAAACGAAAATTGAAACCTACCTGTCTGGTGGCTCTTCGAAGTGGGGTGACCTGTATTTTGGATGTTTAACCGGCCGGTCCGGTCGGGAAGAGCCCCACGCCCACAGGGTGGTTCATGCTGCAGCTAATGGTGAGCAGCGCGAACATCACAGGAAGGTCGTGTTGCAGGTGGGCATGAGCGGCGCAGGAATGAAGATTGCATTTTTTCTGGCCCACTGTGGTTTTATTTTTTGAACATTGAGACACTGTGAGAGCAGCGCACTGCAGCGTGATTGATTGAACTACATGCACCGTCAAGCACTGGGAGTGCTAACGCTTATCAGGGCAGGTGCAAGTGATTAAAAAGGAATCCTATGCTCGGCGCAGTGTCAAACAAGCCTCTGAGGAAGTGCTCCAATGAGCATGAAACGCGTCAGGCTTTTCATTTCAAACAGGACTTTTGCTCTTTCCACTCTGCGCTGTAACCTGCAATAAAAACGAAAATTGAAACCTACCTGTCTGGTGGCTCTTCGAAGTGGGGTGACCTGTATTTTGGATGTTTAACCGGCCGGTCCCGGTCGGGAAGAGCCCCACGCCCACAGGGTGGTTCATGCTGCAGCTAATGGTGAGCAGCGCGAACATCACAGGAAGGTCGTGTTGCAGGTGGGCATGAGCGGCGCAGGAATGAAGATTGCATTTTTTCTGGCCCACTGTGGTTTTATTTTTTGAACATTGAGACACTGTGAGAGCAGTGCACTGCAGCGTGATTGATTGAACTACATGCACCGTCAAGCACTGGGAGTGCTAACGTTTATCAGGGCAGGTGCAAGTGATTAAAAAGGAGTCCTATGCTCGGCGCAGTGTCAAACAAGCCTCTGAGGAAGTGCTCCAATGAGCATGAAACGCGTCAGGCTTTTCATTTCAAACAGGACTTTTGCTCTTTCCACTCTGCGCTGTAACCTGCAATAAAAACGAAAATTGAAACCTACCTGTCTGGTGGCTCTTCGAAGTGGGGTGACCTGTATTTTGGATGTTTAACCGGCCGGTCCCGGTCGGGAAGAGCCCCACGCCCACAGGGTGGTTCATGCTGCAGCTAATGGTGAGCAGCGCGAACATCACAGGAAGGTCGTGTTGCAGGTGGGCATGAGCGGCGCAGGAATGAAGATTGCATTTTTTCTGGCCCACTGTGGTTTTATTTTTTGAACATTGAGACACTGTGAGAGCAGCGCACTGCAGCGTGATTGATTGAACTACATGCACCGTCAAGCACTGGGAGTGCTAACGCTTATCAGGGCAGGTGCAAGTGATTAAAAAGGAATTCTATGCTCGGCGCAGTGTCAAACAAGCCTCTGAGGAAGTGCTCCAATGAGCATGAAACGCGTCGGGCTTTTCATTTCAAACAGGACTTTTGCTCTTTCCACTCTGCGCTGTAACCTGCAATAAAAACGCAAATTGAAACCTACCTGTCTGGTGGCTCTTCGAAGTGGGGTGACCTGTATTTTGGATATATATATATATATATATATATATATATATATATATTACCTACTGGCGGTCGCCAGTAGGTATATATAGTTAGGATTTTTTCTCTATGGGTTTTTTGAAAATTCTATGTCTAATAACTTTGGCGTTTGTGGACGGAATCGGCTGAAATTTTCAGGAAAATGGCACATTTTGTTTCTGAGCAGCCCTTGAAAATTTGGGGGGGGTTCGTCCAGTGGGGGCCGAGAAAAAAGGGGGGTCCCAAAACGTGTTTTTAACATTGAGTTTTCCATAGGGCGGTTGGCCTCACTTTTAGCCCGAACGGCTGAATGGATTTGCACGAAACTTGGCAAAATTGTAGGGACTGGTAGCCCGATGTGCCTTTTGTAGGTCTCAATATATGTGCTCCAGTGGATTTTGAGAAATTAACGTTTAAAAAAAGATATATATCTGTAACAGCGGACCGGTTAGCGCTCTGGTTCGCGGACTTTTCGCGCAACGGAGCTTTGTGAAGCGAAGCTGATTGGTTCTCCGGCGTCTGTCAACATTCCAAACAGTCCGTAGCGGCCGCCATCTTGTCTCTCGGTAGGATCGAGAGACAAGAGGAGGTCAAAACAAAGGGGGAAATAACTATAAGGGGGCATAGTAGATCCTCGCTGACCCCCTAGGTTTGATGTGGAGGTTTTAAAAGGGCCCCGCGGGGCAAAAAAAAATAATAAAAATAATAATTGAACGGCTGAATGGATTTGCACGAAACTTGGCAAAATATTAGGGACTGGTAGCCCGATGTGCCTTTGCTAGGTCTCAATATATGTGCTCCAGTGGATTTTGAGAAATTAACGTTCAAAAAAAGATATATATCTGTAACAGCGCTCCGCTTCGCGTAACGGAGGTTTGCGAAGCTGATTGGTCATTCTGTCACTGGGCTATAGTTGGGCTACATCTGGCTGATATTTGGGCTACATTTGTTTTTTTGTGTGTCTGGCGGCCATCTTTGGGCTACATTGGGCTACATTGGGCTTCATTGGGCTACATTCGGCTAATTAGCAAATAGCTCATCGCAAACTAGGAATGGTAAAGAATCGCTATTTATTCCTTAAAGTTCGCTATTTAGGAAATGCAAATAACTTTTATGATACATATGGCGGTTCATCTCTAACAAGATAAGAAGCATAGGGATAGATTTATGATGACTGGCGCATCACCAGGGATGTGTTAGTCATTCTGTGCCGCTGTTCCGTCACCTATGGTGTGCTGCATTTACAATGCGGCGCATCATGGGGCAAAAACAGCACAGATGCGTGATGTATCTGTGCCGTAAAGGTGGCGCATTGCTGGAGTTGTATCGCAAGTGTGATGAAGCTCCAGCAAGGGTCGGGGGTGCCCCTGTCGCAGGGTTTCTGTTCTCACACAGAACTGTGGACAGAGGATTGGAACCTCGGCGAATTAGGGTGTCCCAAAACTCACGTTAGTAATCAAAAACTATTTAGCAAGCTAGGTACAGTGTCACATTGGATATAACAAACTCTCAATGTTTAGACAATCCAGAATATGAACTTATAGTACCTCAGGATACGTGGAACTCATGAACAGTCGGTCGTTATATATTTCTTAGAAACCAGAACATGGAGTTAAGAAGAACACATGTGTATTTGAAATGTTTATTTACTAATGCCGTCTTCTCAGGCGTAGTACCTTAGATAATAAAAGTACACATATTATCAGTAGCAAAATTACCAGCATAGTTACTAGTACATAAAAAGTGAATGGTGATAGTATGTTAACATGCTGTAAATGAATAAGAGTTAGCAACACTTATAAGCAGCCGCGGGCCGTGGAGGGAGTTACGGTGAGGCAGGGAGGCGGGGAGGGGGAGAAGCAGGGTGGAGAATACAAGTACACATATTATCAGTAGCAAAATTACCAGCATAGTTACTAGTACATAAAAAGCGAATGGTGACAGTATGTTAACATGCTGTAAATGAATAAGAGTTAGCAACACTTATAAGCAGCCGCGGGCCGTGGAGGGAGTTACGGTGGGGCAGGGAGGCGGGGAGGGGGAGGGGCAAGGTAGAGAGGGCTCCACCCTGCTTCTCCCCCTCCCCGCCTCCCTGCCCCATCGTAACTCCCTCCACGGCCCGCGGCTGCTTATATCTCACCCTCCCTAATACACATATTATATTATTTGCTAAGAAGGTCTCTTTGTGTTGGTTTAGGGCGTGTCCATACTTTAGTGTCTTAGATTTGAAGGAATCACATCAGCATACACCAGCTCTCTCTTCATGTGAACCGCATCAACTGTTGTGTATGTGTGTTCGGCAAAGCAATATAAAACCCGCCTCATGCCCAGAATTGGCAGAAGTTGCACTTATGTTATGAGTATGAAGTCGTGGAGATCAGACCTCATAACAATTCTGTATCGTGTTGTTCTTGAAACTTTAGCACTCGCTGTACAGATATAGTTTAACAAGTAAAGCAGATAGTAGACCAATAACATATTATTCTCATGTAAACCACGATGAACTACTAGGTGGAAAGCTAAAGCAACAACTAAGTGTCGTGTGCAGAAGTTGCAAAAAAGGAAAAATGGCGTTTAAACCGGTAATGAGCCCATGCTAACTTAACACGGTGTAAAGATATCCAGGACCTAGATGACACCTCCTCATGATCCGGAAACGAACTGAATAAGATAATAGAAGTGCCATCTCATGAGAGCAGATTGCAAGTTTATATGTGGACGGTCCGCAAGGTAAAGCATTAAAAACTAGGAAAATTCAATGCTAAAGAAAAATAAAACAGCCAAGTACTTTATCGAGTCTTAAGCCAATAGGCAAGGTAAATAATAAAAACTTGACAAATAAGTCAATGAATTGTCAATGAAATGCTAGTACTCAGCATATCAAACATGAAAAAGGTCTATGACATAACTGTGTATGCAAAATAAGCTGCAACAGCCTCCAATAGGAAGTCACCGTCTTCATCCGAAAACAGTTCAGCCATCCAATTTAAAAGCGGAAAAGAACATACGTGCTCTCCCAGCACCGGATCCTCTATCACCATCAGAGGACAGCTCGGTGGGTTTTCAAGAAAGCTGTGTTCCAAGAAAGACTGTGCTGCCGCCAGTAAATTCCAGGGACCAAGTAGTCCATGCATCAATGCCACAGCCATAATCCTTTCGCCAGGACAAATCAACTCGTGAGTAATGATAGGAGTCATCAGCTGATTAAAGTCGACGTCAGGAGAAACCGGTCCGCAGAGACACAAATCAATGGCCCAATCGAAATCACAGGTCAGGCAGTGAAATACAGGCTGGACACAGGTGAAGTAGGAGAACCGAAAAGATAATCCATATGCCGTGCTTAATATCGCCAACGGCATTGTGCCATAATATTCTAGCATGCGATTGCGGAACAGTGTCAGCAGCTGCAGGGTCGGAGGTTGCATAGGAGGGACATCCATATTTAAAAATGTAAAAAAGCACAAGAGCGTCCGCTGGTAATGCAAGTAAAAATGCAATCCACGAACCAGAGTGGAGAAAATGGAATGAAAGGGAGCAGGGATGACTCCAAAGATTTTCTCAAATGAAGTCACGAGACCACTGGTAACAACTTTAAAAAAGTGTGCCAGGGATTTTGTGGAGGATGCGTTAAAGATAGTCGGAAACATGTTGCTGAAATTGAAAGGCAAACCTGTGTACGGGTGTTCGCTATGTGAAGTACGAAAGTTTCACGGGCCGAACTCAAGGCCGGTTGTATGATCCATCGTACTGAATCACATCGCGGTAATTCACATCGCCGTCACTACATCGCAAATGCAGTCACATCGGCCGTTTTAGCATCGCACGAGGTAGCAACGCAAATGTGGCTATGCAATAGGCTTTACATCGCGCGACATGACAACGCGATGGTTTAGCCCGCACGTTGGAAATCGTTACAGCAAATGGGTTGTTCGCAGGGGCGTAACAAAGGCCCCCGCAGCCCACGCAGTGCGGGGGGCATCGAGCTCCAGGGGGCCCCCTCACAATCCACAGTACCAACGCCCGAGAGCTCCAGACTGCACAGCTCCTAACTTGGCTGCTACCTCTTCTCGTCCGACAGGCTTAAAGGGGCTGGCTCAGCTCCCAGCTAGCTACAGTGTTTTACGCGATACCGCGCATTCTTTGAATCATGAGCCTGCCCCATGATCTAATTTGCCCAATCAGCATAGGTGTCTGAGCGGGCGGCGGCATAGTTTCACCTGTTGTGCAGCCAGCACACTGGGCCTTCCGCTGCAGCTCTCAGCACTCGGCCAGATCGGCGTTATTATTCGGCCGTGACGGTGCATCAGCATGACTGCCTCGGCTCAGGTGCCACCTGCAGCGAGCCCAGTGCAGCTAGTTCTGCTAATGCCATGCATGTCGGCCGGAGAAGAGTGTCCGATCTGGACTGCAGCCGTGGAGCTGCCAGGGACTGTGCAATCAAAGTAAGTGAGGTGTCACACACTGTTTCTTCTTGTCTTCCAACTGCAATTTTCTTTTAGGAGCGGCGACATTCAGCCTAAAATACAGTTACATAGAACAGCTCTGTATGCAGTCTGCACAAAGTCGAATGAGGCAGCGCAGGTAAAGCCAGTGCAGCACAGCAGCATAATATAAAGAGAACTTCGATTATACAATACTATGCTTTATCAGTGAAGGGTCGACTCGAGCCAGTCTCATTGGGATTTACGATATAAAGGTCACACTTGCATGCCCTCAATGTCTAATTATCGTGCACATCAAGCAGGACATGCCTCTGTGAGTGAGTGCACTTAAGGTCATTTAAGAGGTCCGGACTGGCAGGCAGTTTTGGCCCGGTGGTGGCAGTGGCACCTTTATTTGTCTGACTATTAATATCCTGATGCGCAGTGTTGTCCCACTGAATGTTGAGCCGTTTAACAGAGCTGACTCGGCCTGAAGATATTTAGGAGCTCCAGCCGATTGATCGGGGTCTTGTGTTTGCAGGGGCAGTCGGACCCTCAGTCCACAGCACCACCATGCTCACAGGTGTACCGAGAGAGATTGGGGCCTCTGTTTATGTCCGCTCACATGCAGGGGGCTCAGTGGTGCCATGCCTTCTTCTGTCCCGCTCGGCCTTTAACAATGCCATTCAGCTGTAAATTTATTAGCGCAGCCCTGGCCTCAGAAAACCAATCCGAGCAGACTTGGGTTCCCAAGCCTTTGCCCCCACACTCCTGGGGCAAAAGGAGGCACCCCCAGGGTGACGGTTAGGGGTGCCACTTTCTCTGCTGCCCTGTGCCCGCCCTTTCTCTTTAATGACTAACTCCGTCTCTATTTTAGCAGCGTGCCTGCGTGACTGCCAGCTCAGGTCTTGGAGTGTCAATCCGGGATGACTGGGCCTCTCTGTTGCTACTTCTTCCGTCCTGGGGAGTAGGGGGAGGCAGCCTCTAGCGTATGAGTACTAACCCCCTCCGCTTACTTTTAAGTAAGGCTACTTATTTATGAATGGGCCCCGCCAGCTGAGAGCTTCGATTTCTACTCCTGATTCCATCTGTCTGTTTCAGAATGACTGAAACATTAATGATAAGTGAGGCAAAGGCATTCGTTAACTTTTGGTCAGGCATTCTCCCGGGTGAGGGTACAGACCAGTCTGCCCATAGCTGCCAAGGTTTTAGATTGCTATATGTGTCATTTTCATAATTTCATTGTAATTATAGGTCAGCCACCGCAGTTGTTTGCACCACTTTTAAGATCTTAGAGCTCCTCGATCTAATTCATTTCTGACATTTTTATGTTTCCTTTTTTTTATTGCTTGATTTTTTTTACTCGCAAGAAAGTGTCCCTCATACTCGTCAAAATGTCACTCATAATTGTATTGAAATTTTGAAAATGTCACGCATAGAAATCTGAAACCATGGCAGCTATGAGTAAGTCTGGAAGGGGGCCCCTCCATGCACTTTGCAGGGTGGCCCCCTTAGATTTCGTTACGCCACTGGTTGTTCGGGGGGTGGGGGGTATATATTGTGTTGCCCGCCGTGGAGAGGAACACAAATGACTAAATACAGTTAGGTTTTGCTCAATAAACAAAGATTGTGGTGGAGGCTTTTATTTCGCGCATTTTCTGAAATGGAAATGCACATAGAGAAACACATACATTTGTGTTCCTATAAAATATAAGTGCCCTTTAATGTCTGACATTGTGAATTTGTCAAGCAAGACCAGCTAGCTGCGGCCTAGTCATGCTAACTGAAACACATCTGAGTCAGACATTATTTTTTAATCAATCAATTACACTCTAATGGCTACATTATCCTGTCAATGGCAAGTACTACAGGTTTTGTGGAATATAGTTTTTGGGAAGGAGCTAAAATAAGTAAGCAGACAAAGGGTGCGCCTTAGCCAGAAACATAGACGAGCACATCTCCTGAGACGGGTACGACAGCCATGTCGCCTATTCTAAAGGACCAGTATCTCTTTCATACTTTAAAGAATAACTGACCTTAGAACTCACTCAGAGTAAAAATACTTTAAAACAAACCAGCAAGCTATCTTGGTTAGCACGTTTCCAAAATGCACTTTTCACCGTAAGCGAGTACAAAAATGTGATGCTTAAGTATTGGTTTTGTGTGCTTAGTGAATGCGCAGCTCACAAAGCCAACAACTGAAAAAAATATCAACACATTATATTTACTAAATGACGGCATGCTGAAGACCGTTTTTGAGATACGTGTCGAGAGTTGCTAAATTCTCCAGAGCAAAGAAAACGTACTGGCAATTGTTCGTTTTAAGACCCTACAAAGTCCCAGATATGATACTTAAATAGAACTATACAGAAAATCATCTGTATTCATTTTTAACAGGGCACCCACCCATCCATCCACCCATCCCACCCAGCCACCCATCCATCCAGGTACCCACCCATCCATCCACCCGTCCCACCCAGCCACCCATCCATCCATCCATCCATCCTGGCACCAATCCATCCATTTAGGCACCCACACATCCACCCACCCATCCATCCACCCAGCCACCCATCCATCCATCCATCCATCCTGGCACCAATCCATCCATTTAGGCACCCACACATCCACCCATGCATCCATCCAGGCACCCGCTCATCCATCCACCCATCCCACCCACCCACCCACCCACCCAAAAGAAGTATATTATCTTGATATGAGTGGATGATAGTAGGCTCGCAAAAAAAAGTAAACATTAGCAGATGTTTATGAAATATGATATGTTAATTTGAACACATTTATGTACATTTTTGGTAATTCACATTTATGTACATTTTTGTTAATTCAAAAAAATATATGCTCTTGATATTTGAACACATTTATGTACATGTTTGTTAATTCTAAAAAATATATGCTCTTGATATGAAGGGATGATAGGAGGCTCGAACCTTGTCTGACAGCACCAAAGTCTGCCTAGCTACACGCTCGCATTCTTTGTGTCAATGTTTGTTAATTGTAAAATGCACAATTCTGCTCTAATACGCAAATAACATACTTCGGTTTTGAATAAACATACTTGCAAATACATTGTGTGTGCTCGCATTCACGCTCGCATTCTGTTTGTTAATTGTAAAATGCACAATTCTGCTCTAATACGCAAATAACATACTTCGGTTTTGAATAAACATACTTCCAAATACATTGTGTGTGCTCGCATTCACGCTCGCATTCTTTGTGTCAATGTTTGTTAATTGTAAAATATGGCATTTTATGACATACATGGTTTGCAATTCCCATTTTATGACATTATTAAACATTGTGCTTCCAAATACGAGGTCATCATTGTGCTCGCTCGCATTCACGATGTCATCGTTAACGATGTAAATGTAAATGCGATGCACTTGCATGCGCACTGATGACACGCGATCTGATGTCGGCCACGATGTAATCGCCGCGTTGCAATGGCAGCGCGATGCGATATATCCGATGTAAGTGGTGCTTCCCCTCAAGGCCACCTCTCTCTGAGACAAAAGAGCTCTTATTCTTGTCATGCCGTTGAAACGTGTCCTAAGGTTGGTATTTGTGGCCAGATTGAAAACTCCCTATGTTCATGTGTGGGAGGAAATAGAACATTTCTGCAGCAAATAACCCGTTCACTTACTGTTACGATAAAAGGAATACTTTTTAATTAACTCAGAACAATCTTCATTATTGAGCATCAAATAACTACCATTTTCCAACAACTTGAACGTGGGGATGATAGCAGGAACTGGCGTGCCTTGCAACACGCAAGCCATATTTGGTCGGTGTTTGTTGCATGAATCGTGTAACTGTATGTGCTTACACATTAGTGAATGATCTGGCGTCTCAGTGCATTCCTCTCCATTCAGATAAACTTCTTGATCATCTTTGAAACATCTGTATGTGTATGGAAGCGACCAGACCTCATGATCAAAAGCACTACCTAAAGGTTCATAAAGACCTATTGGTATATATTTCATACAATTTGAAAACTTATATAAAGCAAAAGGCAGCGTTATTAAACCGTGGATAAGGCATGTTGCCAAAAAACCCGCAATCCTCTGCTGATGATGTCACTGAGCATGTCATGAATGATGTAATATGTGACATCATCAGTAGTGGATTATGGGTAATAGTATCTCTAGTTTACTCCCCTATAGCTGTCTTTCTTTTAACATAAGTGTGTGTTTCCTTCCCTTATACTTACTGTTTTTGGTTCGCTTCCAGTTCGCGTACCAGCGAGCGAACTAGGAAGCGAACTAAGAGAAATAGAGGTTGGCACAGTTCCAAATATTGTACCAATTTTTTAATAACGGGGAGGTAGTTCTGAAAAGAACTTTTTTTTTTATTTTTCTGAACATTTTTTTACTGTTTTTGAATTTTTCGGAACAGTTTTATATTTTTTTGGGTTTTTCTTGGAGGGGGCAATGAAAACGATTCATTGTAAAGGGCTCAACAGGAGCAACAAAACAAAAAAAAGAAGTATTTATTATTTTGGGCGTTTCGGACAAACTTGCATATGATAGTCAATAGCTCTGTTGATCAGAGTGATGCTTCTTTCTCCGTAGGAAATGAATCCATCGCAAAATACGCAGGTGTGTTTTACTTCACCAAATCTCATTTGTATATTTGGCACCATCTCCCTGCCCTCTGGTCCCGTTACTTCCGGTACAACAGATCTTCTGGCCATAATAGGGAGATTATCTAGGTCGTTCCGAAACTGTGCAGCACTGTAGTTGTTAGGATGCCACCTAGTCATATGGCGATGCATTGTGTAGTTTCCGAAACTGTATTTTTTGTCGGTCCCTCTGGACAGTCTATCTTGACATATAAGGCAAGTTACGTATCTTGCATTTACTTTTTTCTGACCTTTGGGAATTTTAAAAAATTGCCAAATGAAGTTTTCTTTCCGGTGAGACGTCTTGGGCTGCTCAGGCAAAAACTGCCTCTCTTCGTGCTCGTCCTCCTGTTCCTCTTCTTCTTCTTCTTGTTGAATTACAACTTGAGCAGGTGGTCCACTCTTCCTTGGATGTGGTGGAGGTGGTGGGGAAGCACCAGCTGAAGCTACTAAAGAAGCCATTGCTCAGTGATCACAAAGGGTCTTTCTCTCACAATGATGAAAGTCAGAGTGAGGAAAGAAGGAGGGATTTTCATCATTTGGGAAAAACAAGAGTTCTCAACCAATCAAAAGTGTTCATTTTAGATTATATGACCTAGTCTTACATCATTAGGAAACCAAAAGTGAAATGAACCAATGAAAAGTGTTATTACCAAGTCACATGACTTGCTGTGTTTACGTTAAGCGCTTTGCAGGGCCTCCCGGTTTGCTTCCAGAAACCTGCGCTTTGGCACTCGCTTCGCGTACCAGTTTGCTAACGTAGCACGTCATATGACGTATCAAGCGACAACGTGGAACGTCATGCGGACGGGAGGCGTCACGATGTTGTTTTCTAACGCGGCACTTGCGGTAAAGAAACGTTTACCGGCTCGCGGTCTATTTCGCGGCATCAAGGTCAGCTAACGGGAAGCTTCCCGATTCGCGAAGCGGGAACGAAGAAAAAAAAATATTTTAAAAAAAAATTATTCATAAACATATAAAATATATTTTTGGATTTAAAGAAGAATACATTTTACAGCTACAGATATTAGCTGTTAAAAAACCAATGAAATTCACAGAAAAAACCATAGGTTATAGACCATATATAGTTAGGAATTAGCATTTACAAAACCTTGAAAATTCACTGAAAAAACCATAGGTTATAGACCATATATAGTTAGGAAATAGCATTTAGAAAACCTTATTTTACTCACACAAAACCATTGAAATTCCATATATAGTTAGTTGCACTAACTATATATCGCGCACCTGCAATCCACTGCTGATGATGTCACATATTACATCATTCATGACATGGTCAGTGACATCACTGATGACATCACTGATGACATCTCAAATGACATCACTGATGACATCACTGATGACAACATCCAGTGACTGTATGCTTCTGTAAAGTTAAAATATGTCTTACATATTGAAGAATGAGTGGATGTATAAGTGTCTGGATGAAGGATTTAGTAGGTGCATGACTGACTGTATAAGTGAGTGATTAAATGTGTCTCACTGAGTGCATGGGTTAGTGACTAAACTGTTTTAAATTGTGCATCATTGTGTCTGTTGTTTTGTAATCTGATGCATGTGTTGATCATTAGCTATATGACTAACTATATGGGTTATTGATTAGTTGCCCAAGTATTTGTATGGGAGACTGAGTGTGTGTGTGGGTGTCTGGGAGGTGTATGACTCTGTGCATAGATGTGTGAGCAGTTGATTCACTAGATGTATGGGTTCAAAAGTGCATGTGGAAACATCTGTATGGGCGGTTGACTGTGTGCATGAGTGTATTGGTGAGTGAATGGATATCTCAGTGCTACATGTCAAAGTAAGTACATATGTAAAACACAGTACATGTGATAGTTGACATATATAAATAACTGTGCATAAGAGCCAGTGAATGTGTGAGTGGCTGTATGGATTATTGTGAACTTGTATCAGGGATTGTATAACAGAGTAAATATGTGTTATTATATGTTCCAATAAGTAAGGTGTGTATAACTATATAGTTGAGGAAATCGAGGTGTGATTGATTCTTTGCAAGACTGACTAGGTGTGTGAGTAACTCCATGGATGAGTGACAGTCTGTGAGTGTCTGTTTACACTGAGTGTATCTAAGGTTATATTAGAGTCTGAAGAGGTTCATTGTATCATCACATGAATGATGTCATCAGTGATGTGATCAGTAATGTCAAATGAGATGTCATCAGTGATGTCATCAGTGATGTCATTTGAGATGTCATCAGTGATGTCATCAGTGATGTCACTGACCATGTCATGAATGATGTAATATGTGACATCATCAGCAGTGGATTGCAGGTGCGCGATATATAGTTAGTGCAACTAACTATATATGGAATTTCAATGGTTTTGTGTGAGTAAAATAAGGTTTTCTAAATGCTATTTCCTAACTATATATGGTCTATAACCTATGGTTTTTTCAGTGAATATATATATATATATATATATATGTATATAATCAAGGCTCCAGGGAGCCGAAACTTTATTGCGACTACTCTGCAAGAAAAAAAATATTCTGCACCAACTTGAAGGTCCATGTCCGTTGTTTTTGGGCGACCAAGGAGAGGATTGTTGGCCACTGGCTCCAGCGCAGTAAACCGGATATATATATATAGTTTGCAGTTCAGGACCACGCAAAGAACTGCATCAGGTGGGTCCTTGAGATCGGGGGCGGGGCCTGAGTCACACGGCTTCATCAGGCAGCAGGACACTCATTGTGAGCGTAGATGGTAGCCTCGTGGACACTTATGGTGCTGAAGAAGGCAATGACTGCCGAAATGCATTCGCCGTTTTGATTCGAATAAAGTGCTTCCCTAATGTCCTCAATTGTGGCCTCTGCTCTTTTCAAGTAAAGGAGGTGTTTGTTCATTGTTATGCGTACAGGCCAGAGACGCATTTGGAAGCCCTCGCTTTGAAAAGTTGGCCCGGGCATTTTTGGCTCAGCTTCGGCTTTTTTTGGACACTAAGGTATTGCTACTGCCTGGGCCCGCCAAGAAGTTCAGGATCAAGAGAAGCGGTGACATGGATATGTATCCCCGTCTTGGGAGGCGTGCACTGACACAGCTGCCCCCGTGTATTTTTGGACCTGGGCATCGGGGCTAAAGCGGTCTGGGGACATGAGGAGGCATCGTTCATTTTGAAAATAGTGTCTGAGGTCCCTTCTGCGCAAACCTGCATCCCGCACCTCCACCGGACTTGATATTCCATCCCACTACTCACCTGGAAGCAAACTGTTGCATTCTGGGGTTTGCAGTTCAGGACCACGCAAAGAACTGCATCAGGTGGGTCCATGAGATCGGGGGCGGGGCCTGAGTCACACGGCTTCATCAGGCAGCAGGACACTCATTGAGACGAAGATGGGAGCCTCGTGGACACTTATGGCGCTGAAGAAGGCAATGACTGCCGAAATGCATTCGCCGTTTTGATTCGAATAAAGTGCTTCCCTAATGTCCTCAATGGTGGCCTCTGCTCTTTTCAAGTAAAGGACGTGTTTGTTCATTGTTATGCGTACAGGCCAGAGACGCATTTGGAAGCCCCCGCTTTGAAAAGTTGGCCCAGGCATTTTTGGCTCAGCTTCGGCTTTTTTTGGACACTAAGGTATTGGTACTGCCTGGGCCCGCCAAGAAGTTCAGGATCAAGAGAAGCGGTGACATGGATATGTATCCCCGTCTTGGGAGGCGTGCACTGACACAGCTGCCCCCGTGTATTTTTGGACCTGGGCATCGGGGCTAAAGCGGTCTGGGGACATGAGGAGGCATCGTTCATTTTGAAAATAGTGTCTGAGGTCCCTTCTGCTCAAACCTGCATCCCGCACCTCCACCGGACTTGATATTCCATCCCACTACTCACCTGGAAGCAAACTGTTGCATTCTGGGGTTTGCAGTTCAGGACCACGCAAAGAACTCCATCAGGTGGGTCCTTGAGATCGGGGGCGGGGCCTGAGTCACACGGCTTCATCAGGCAGCGGACACTCATTGTGAGCGTAGATGGGAGCCTCGTGGACACTTATGGCGCTGAAGAAGGCAATGACTGCCGAAATGCATTCGCCGTTTTGATTCGAATAAAGTGCTTCCCTAATGTACTAAATGGTGGCCTCTGCACTTTTCAAGTAAAGGAGGTGTTTGTTCATATATATATATATATATATATAGATTATAGTTAGTTAGACATTTCAGTCATACAAAACCAGTGAAATTCCACTTTTATAGTTAGTTCAGCTAACTAGAACTCGCACCCCCGCAATGCACTGCTGATGACGTCACATATTACATCACTCATGACATGGTCAGTGATATCACTGATGACATCACTGATGACATCTCAAATGACATCACTGATGACATCATCCATGTGATAATTTGATGCATCTTCTCACACTCTAATATAAGCTTTCACACACCCACTCTAAATTACAGACTGCCATTCTCAAAACCATAGACACTCCAACACCAATAACTACATACCCACTCACTGATTCTTAGGTTTACACACACATCCACTCACTCACCCGTACAGTCACTCATACTTATGGTCACTCAGTACAGGACTATCATATGCACTCATACACTTATATAGACACTCACACACCACCACTCATCCATAGAGGCACTCACACACCATCATGCAGTCATGCAAATAATTAATCACACTGCCATTTACTCACCTATAGAGTTATACACACACCAGCTCACTTACTCACACAAATACTAGCACATTCATATGCTCTTATACAATCACTGATACAAGCACACACTCATCCATACAGCCACTCTCACAATCACACAATCTCACTTATAGCCATTTATATACTCCAACACACATATATACTGCCTTTCACATATGTAGTTACTCACACATGTACCACTGAGATATACGTTCACTCACTAACACACCCATACACACACTCACCCACCCATACAGTCCATCACAGATTTTTTAAAGGCCAATTTGTAACTATAAAGACCCGGAAACCTATGTTTTTTCAGTGAATATGTATATATATATGTATATATATATATATATATATATATATATATATACATATATATATAATGAGTTCATTTGCATGTGTTTTACAATTATTATTATCTGCTTGTTTTTTACTCCCTCGCATTTGAGTGTTAGTGTTTCGTTACTACTTGCATGTGTTTTACTACTATTATTTGCTTGCGCCTATATATATATATATATATATCATCACAAAAAGAACACCCATTAGAGGAGCCTCAGGAGAAAGTTGACACCTTTAATCACAGGATGTTTGCAGCACAATACAGCAACAGTGTCACTTATCCAAAGTAGAAACCCAACGCGTTTCGAACTGAAAAGTTCTTGCTCACGGGTTAAGGCAGTGCTATTGGCAGCGTTGATTGGGAACACCCTGATAAGTATGATTGGCTCCGCCTCCGTTCCCGAGTGCCGTTAGGCATGCTGGAGCCTGTAGTTCCGCCTCGTTTTACCAAGTGGGTACTGCCAACTAACATCGAAGTAGTCCATATTTACAACCTATGTAGGTGAAGTTAGACTCTGAGGTACTTGAGCTGCATATAAATTCACTCCTGTGCGCAGCTTATCTTCTCTGTGTGCTCGAACACTTCCAAGCACTCGTTCTGCCCCAGATTCGGCAGTGGGCTTCCTCGCGACCGGGCTCGGCCGCTAAACATCATCACAAAAAGAACACCCATTAGAGGAGCCTCAGGAGAAAGTTGACGCCTTTAATCACAGGATGTTTGCAGCACAATACAGCAACAGTGTCACTTATCCAAAGTAGAAACCCAACGCGTTTCAAACTGAAAAGTTCTTGCTCACGGGTTAAGGCAACGCTGCACTGCCTTAACCCGTGAGCAAGAACTTTTCAGTTCGAAACGCGTTGGGTTTCTACTTTGGATAAGTGACACTGTTGCTGTATTGTGCTGCAAACATCCTGTGATTAAAGGCGTCAACTTTCTCCTGAGGCTCCTCTAATGGGTGTTCTTTTTGTGATGATGTTTAGCGGCCGAGCCCGGTCGCGAGGAAGCCCGCTGCCGAATCTGGGGCAGAACGAGTGCTTGGAAGTGTTCGAGCACACAGAGAAGATAAGCTGCGACAGGAGTGAATTTATATGCAGCTCAAGTACCTCAGAGTCTAACTTCACCTACATAGGTTGTAAATATGGACTACTTCGATGTTAGTTGGCAGTACCCACTTGGTAAAACGAGGCGGAACTACAGGCTCCAGCATGCCTAACGGCACTCGGGAACGGAGGCGGAGCCAATCATACTTATCAGGGTGTTCCCAATCAACGCTGCCAATAGCACTGCCTTAACCCGTGAGCAACAACTTTTCAGTTCGAAACGCGTTGGGTTTCTACTTTGGATAAGTGACACTGTTGCTGTATTGTGCTGCAAACATCCTGTGATTAAAGGCGTCAACTTTCTCCTGAGGCTCCTCTAATGGGTGTTCTTTTTGTGATGATGTTTAGCGGCCGAGCCCGGCCGCGAGGAAGCCCGCTGCCGAATCTGGGGCAGAACGAGTGCTTGGAAGTGTTCGAGCACACAGAGAAGATAAGCTGCGCACAGGAGTGAATTTATATGCAGCTCAAGTACCTCAGAGTCTAACTTCACCTACATAGGTTGTAAATATGGACTACTTCGATGTTAGTTGGCAGTACCCACTTGGTAAAACGAGGCGGAACTACAGGCTCCAGCATGCCTAACGGCACTCGGGAACGGAGGCGGAGCCAATCATACTTATCAGGGTGTTCCCAATCAACGCTGCCAATAGCACTGCCTTAACCCGTGAGCAAGAACTTTTCAGTTCGAAACGCGTTGGCTTTCTACTTTGGATAAGTGACACTGTTGCTGTATTGTGCTGCAAACATCCTGTGATTAAAGGCGTCAACTTTCTCCTGAGGCTCCTCTAATGGGTGTTCTTTTTGTGATGATGTTTAGCGGCCAAGCCCGGTCGCGAGGAAGCCCACTGCCGAATCTGGGGCAGAACGAGTGCTTGGAAGTGTTCGAGCACACAGAGAAGATAAGCTGCGCACAGGAGTGAATTTATATGCAGCTCAAGTACCTCAGAGTCTAACTTCACCTACATAGGTTGTAAATATGGACTACTTCGATGTTAGTTGGCAGTACCCACTTGGTAAAACGAGGCGGAACTACAGGCTCCAGCATGCCTAACGGCACTCGGGAACGGAGGCGGAGCCAATCATACTTATCAGGGTGTTCCCAATCAACGCTGCCAATAGCACTGCCTTAACCCGTGAGCAAGAACTTTTCAGTTCGAAACGCGTTGGGTTTCTACTTTGGATAAGTGACACTGTTGCTGTATTGTGCTGCAAACATCCTGTGATTAAAGGCGTCAACTTTCTCCTGAGGCTCCTCTAATGGGTGTTCTTTTTGTGATGATGTTTAGCGGCCGAGCCCGGTCGCGAGGAAGCCCGCTGCCGAATCTGGGGCAGAACGAGTGCTTGGAAGTGTTCGAGCACACAGAGAAGATAAGCTGCGCACAGGAGTGAATTTATATGCAGCTCAAGTACCTCAGAGTCTAACTTCACCTACATAGGTTGTAAATATGGACTACTTCGATGTTAGTTGGCAGTACCCACTTGGTAAAACGAGGCGGAACTACAGGCTCCAGCATGCCTAACGGCACTCGGGAACGGAGGCGGAGCCAATCATACTTATCAGGGTGTTCCCAATCAACGCTGCCAATAGCACTGCCTTAACCCGTGAGCAAGAACTTTTCAGTTCGAAACGCGTTGGGTTTCTACTTTGGATAAGTGACACTGTTGCTGTATTGTGCTGCAAACATCCTGTGATTAAAGGCGTCAACTTTCTCCTAAGGCTCCTCGAATGGGTGTTCTTTTTGTGATGATGTTTAGCGGCCGAGCCCGGTCGCGAGGAAGCCCGCTGCCGAATCTGGGGCAGAACGAGTGCTTGGAAGTGTTCGAGCACACAGAGAAGATAAGCTGCGCACAGGAGTGAATTTATATGCAGCTCAAGTACCTCAGAGTCTAACTTCACCTACATAGGTTGTAAATATGGACTACTTCGATGTTAGTTGGCAGTACCCACTTGGTAAAACGAGGCGGAACTACAGGCTCCAGCATGCCTAACGGCACTCGGGAACGGAGGCGGAGCCAATCATACTTATCAGGGTGTTCCCAATCAACGCTGCCAATAGCACTGCCTTAACCCGTGAGCAAGAACTTTTCAGTTCGAAACGCGTTGGGTTTCTACTTTGGATAAGTGACACTGTTGCTGTATTGTGCTGCAAACATCCTGTGATTAAAGGCGTCAACTTTCTCCTGAGGCTCCTCTAATGGGTGTTCTTTTTGTGATGATGTTTAGCGGCCGAGCCCGGTCGCGAGGAAGCCCGCTGCCGAATCTGGGGCAGAACGAGTGCTTGGAAGTGTTCGAGCACACAGAGAAGATAAGCTGCGCACAGGAGTGAATTTATATGCAGCTCAAGTACCTCAGAGTCTAACTTCACCTACATAGGTTGTAAATATGGACTACTTCGATGTTAGTTGGCAGTACCCACTTGGTAAAACGAGGCAGAACTACAGGCTCCAGCATGCCTAACGGCACTCGGGAACGGAGGCGGAGCCAATCATACTTATCAGGGTGTTCCCAATCAACGCTGCCAATAGCACTGCCTTAACCCGTGAGCAAGAACTTTTCAGTCGCGTTGGGTTTCTACTTTGGATAAGAGACACTGTTGCTGTATTGTGCTGCAAACATCCTGTGATTAAAGGCGTCAACTTTCTCCTGAGGCTCCTCTAATGGGTGTTCTTTTTGTGATGATGTTTAGCGGCCGAGCCCGGTCGCGAGGAAGCCCGCTGCCGAATCTGGGGCAGAACGAGTGCTTGGAAGTGTTCGAGCACACAGAGAAGATAAGCTGCGCACAGGAGTGAATTTATATGCAGCTCAAGTACCTCAGAGTCTAACTTCACCTACATAGGTTGTAAATATGGACTACTTCGATGTTAGTTGGCAGTACCCACTTGGTAAAACGAGGCGGAACTACAGGCTCCAGCATGCCTAACGGCACTCGCGAACGGAGGCGGAGCCAATCATACTTATCAGGGTGTTCCCAATCAACGCTGCCAATAGCACTGCCTTAACCCGTGAGCAAGAACTTTTCAGTTCGAAACGCGTTGGGTTTCTACTTTGGATAAGTGACACTGTTGCTGTATTGTGCTGCAAACATCCTGTGATTAAAGGCGTCAACTTTCTCCTGAGGCTCCTCTAATGGGTGTTCTTTTTGTGATGATGTTTAGCGGCCGAGCCCGGTCGCGAGGAAGCCCGCTGCCGAATCTGGGGCAGAACGAGTGCTTGGAAGTGTTCGAGCACACAGAGAAGATAAGCTGCGCACAGGAGTGAATTTATATGCAGCTCAAGTACCTCAGAGTCTAACTTCACCTACATAGGTTGTAAATATGGACTACTTCGATGTTAGTTGGCAGTACCCACTTGGTAAAACGAGGCGGAACTACAGGCTCCAGCATGCCTAACGGCACTCGGGAACGGAGGCGGAGCCAATCATACTTATCAGGGTGTTCCCAATCAACGCTGCCAATAGCACTGCCTTAACCCGTGAGCAAGAACTTTTCAGTTCGAAACGCGTTGGGTTTCTACTTTGGATAAGTGACACTGTTGCTGTATTGTGCTGCAAACATCCTGTGATTAAAGGCGTCAACTTTCTCCTGAGGCTCCTCTAATGGGTGTTCTTTTTGTGATGATGTTTAGCGGCCGAGCCCGGTCGCGAGGAAGCCCGCTGCCGAATCTGGGGCAGAACGAGTGCTTGGAAGTGTTCGAGCACACAGAGAAGATAAGCTGCGCACAGGAGTGAATTTATATGCAGCTCAAGTACCTCAGAGTCTAACTTCACCTACATAGGTTGTAAATATGGACTACTTCGATGTTAGTTGGCAGTACCCACTTGGTAAAACGAGGCGGAACTACAGGCTCCAGCATGCCTAACGGCACTCGGGAACGGAGGCGGAGCCAATCATACTTATCAGGGTGTTCCCAATCAACGCTGCCAATAGCACTGCCTTAACCCGTGAGCAAGAACTTTTCAGTTCGAAACGCGTTGGGTTTCTACTTTGGATAAGTGACACTGTTGCTGTATTGTGCTGCAAACATCCTGTGATTAAAGGCGTCAACTTTCTCCTGAGGCTCCTCTAATGGGTGTTCTTTTTGTGATGATGTTTAGCGGCCGAGCCGGTCGCGAGGAAGCCCGCTGCCGAATCTGGGGCAGAACGAGTGCTTGGAAGTGTTCGAGCACACAGAGAAGATAAGCTGCGCACAGGAGTGAATTTATATGCAGCTCAAGTACCTCAGAGTCTAACTTCACCTACATAGGTTGTAAATATGGACTACTTCGATGTTAGTTGGCAGTACCCACTTGGTAAAACGAGGCGGAACTACAGGCTCCAGCATGCCTAACGGCACTCGGGAACGGAGGCGGAGCCAATCATACTTATCAGGGTGTTCCCAATCAACGCTGCCAATAGCACTGCCTTAACCCGTGAGCAAGAACTTTTCAGTTCGAAACGCGTTGGGTTTCTACTTTGGATAAGTGACACTGTTGCTGTATTGTGCTGCAAACATCCTGTGATTAAAGGCGTCAACTTTCTCCTGAGGCTCCTCTAATGGGTGTTCTTTTTGTGATGATGTTTAGCGGCCGAGCCCGGTCGCGAGGAAGCCCGCTGCCGAATCTGGGGCAGAACGAGTGCTTGGAAGTGTTCGAGCACACAGAGAAGATAAGCTGCGCACAGGAGTGAATTTATATGCAGCTCAAGTACCTCAGAGTCTAACTTCACCTACATAGGTTGTAAATATGGACTACTTCGATGTTAGTTGGCAGTACCCACTTGGTAAAACGAGGCGGAACTACAGGCTCCAGCATGCCTAACGGCACTCGGGAACGGAGGCGGAGCCAATCATACTTATCAGGGTGTTCCCAATCAACGCTGCCAATAGCACTGCCTTAACCCGTGAGCAAGAACTTTTCAGTTCGAAACGCGTTGGGTTTCTACTTTGGATAAGTGACACTGTTGCTGTATTGTGCTGCAAACATCCTGTGATTAAAGGCGTCAACTTTCTCCTGAGGCTCCTCTAATGGGTGTTCTTTTTGTGCTGATGTTTAGCGGCCGAGCCCGGTCGCGAGGAAGCCCGCTGCCGAATCTGGGGCAGAACGAGTGCTTGGAAGTTTTCGAGCACACAGAGAAGATAAGCTGCGCGCAGGAGTGAATTTATATGCAGCTCAAGTACCTCAGAGTCTAACTTCACCTACATAGGTTGTAAATATGGACTACTTCGATGTTAGTTGGCAGTACCCACTAGGTAAAACGAGGCGGAACTACAGGCTCCAGCATGCCTAACGGCACTCGGGAACGGAGGTGGAGCCAATCATACTTATCAGGGTGTTCCCAATCAACGCTGCCAATAGCACTGCGTTAACCCGTGAGCAAGAACTTTTCAGTTCGAAACGCGTTGGGTTTCTACTTTGGATAAGTGACACTGTTGCTGTATTGTGCTGCAAACATCCTGTGATTAAAGGCGTCAACTTTCTCCTGAGGCTCCTCTAATGGGTGTTCTTTTTGTGATGATATATATATATATATATATATATATATATTCACTGAAAAAAACAGGTTTCAGGCACGTTATAGTCATAAATTAGCATTTAAAAAACCTTAGAAATTAACTGAAAAAAACATAGGTTTCAGGAGCGTTATAGTTGGTTGGACATTTCACTCGTACAAAACCACAGAAATTCCCCCGTTATAGTTAGTTCAGCTAATGGGAAACATTATCATCCAAGATAGGGATCTCTATGTCGAGGAGGCCCACTCAGAGTTGAGTGACATAAGACATTCTCAACTGTCTGGGGGAAATTGAAGATTACAATGATCCTTAAACACAGTTACTTCATGTTTAACCCCCAACAAATAGTGTTGCCACTCTTGGAAAGCACCTTTGATGGCCAATAGCTCTTTATCAGCAATAGAGTAGTTAATCCCAGCTACCGTCAATTTTCGAGACCGGAATGCCACTGGATGAAGTTGACCGGTGCTAATGTTTCTCTGTGAAAGAATTCCTCCAATCGCCAAATTGGAAGCATCTGCCTCCACAAAAAAAGGTTCTTCTGGATTGGGATTTCGAAGCATCCGAGCAGAGATAAAGATCTTCTTTAAACCTTGAAAAGCTTCCTCCTTTTCATCATTCCTCTCAAATATTGCCTTTTTCTTCAACAACCGAGTGAGTGGGCTCACCTTTTCCGAGAAGTTAAGAATGAAGCGTCTGTAGAAATTGGCAAAGTCGATGAAACTTTGCACCTCCTTCACACTACCCGGAGACGGCCACTCTTGAATTGCCCTCACTTTGGCATCATCCATGGAGATACCTTCTGGGGTCAATACACACCCCAAAATCTCCACCTGAGTAGAGTGAAAAACACACTTCTCCAGTGTGATAAACAGCTGGTTTTCCAACAACTTACCGAGGATTGCTCGCACGTGCAGAATGTGTTTCTTCATGTTGGACAAAAAGATGAGAATGTCGTCAATGTAGACCACTGCAAAATGTTCCAAAAATTCCTTTAAAACATTATTGACAAAGTGTTGGAACGCCGGCGGGGCGTTACACAGACCGAATGGCATGACTTGATATTCAAACAAACCCAGTCTCGTTCGAAATGCTGCCTTCCACTCGTCACCTTCAGCCATGTGCACCAAACGGTAAGCTCCCCTTAAATCCATTTTTGTGTACACTCTAGCTCCCTTTACCTGATCCAACAATTCCGAATTTAAAGGCAGAGGGTATAGGTACTTTTTAGAAACTAGGTTGAGTGCCCGTTAGTTAATACACATTCTCGGTGTGCCATCTTTTTTCGGAATAAAGAAGAGTGGAGAGGAGACTGGCGACTCAGATGGACGGATAAAGCCATTGGCTAAGTATTACTCCACATACTCCTTTAAATGTTGATTTTCCACTTTGGAGAGGGCATAACTCCGGCTGCAAGGCAATGAAGCTCCTGGTTCCAAATCGATTTTGCAATCGTACTCCCCATGCGGGGGTCATTTCAGGCCCTTTCAAAGAAATTTCTTCATTGTCATGTACTATGGGACCAGAGGAAAGATCGGTTACATCAACCGCTCTAACAGACTCAGTTCTTTCTTTCTTGAGAAATTAAATTCCTAATGATTTGGCAAATCCAATATCACAAAAATTTCCTCTAGCCCCTATATCAATCATTACAGAAATCTTATCCACCACAGAGTTCCCAAAGCTTATCAAGCCAGAAATGATTAAATGAGGGGCAGAAGATTGCAAAGTATTTGCGAGAAGTTGAGTGTCTGAAGTTGACTTGTGATTCCCTTCCACCAGGGCAACGCCTTCTACTGATGATGCCTGTCTTTTACCCAAAAACTGTTCTTGGGTTTCTTGGGACATTTCTTAACGAAGTGTCCGGAGGCTCCACAATACATACATGCTTGCCTACTCATCTCTTCTCTCTCTCTACTTTGGAGAAAGGACCTCAAATTGACCCAATTTGCATAGGTTCTTCTTCAGGAACAGCCTCCTTAGATCTAGTTTTATCAGACCTCATTCTATCGAATCGAGGTGGAAAGTTTCTCATTTCCTTTCGACGTTCACCTCTTCTTTCAGATTGACGTTGGTCTATCTGTAGTACTAAATCAATCAACTCCGAGATCTCTGTAGGTCTTCTAGGAATTTGGGCCAACCCATCCCTTTAACTCGTCTTTCAATCCTCTATAGAAGATGGCTGCCCTTTTGGCTTCTGGCCAATTGGTTTCTACAACTAGCTTATTAAACTGAACTTAATAAGCTACCAATTCTCGATTACCTTGCTTCAAGTCTAAAAGTTCATTGTCGGTAGTTTGAGAGATGGATCGTCTGTCGAAAATTTGCAAAAATTCCTTTTTGAATTCTTCAAATTCATGTAGAATATGATCATTATTATTCACCAAAGGCATTGACCAGGCCACTGGATCTCAGCTCAGGTAGGACGATACGAAGGCCACCTTCGACTGATCTTCCTTAAAAATTATGGGTCTACATAAAAAATGTAAAGAGCACTGAGTAAGGAAAATCTGGGCCTTATGGGGATCCCCGCTAAACCTCTCGGGAGCAGCTAATGGAATTGTGGCGAATTGGCATGAATGAACTGGGTAGTCAAGGATGGGGATTCATTTTCTTTGGTCACAGGGTTGGAACCCACAGTCCGTTCTTCGAATCTTTGGCGTAAATCAAGGGCTTCTTGATTTGACTTCCTAACCTCTTCCCTAAGATACTTATTCTCTTCCACGGCATCACTCAGCTGTCTTTGTATGCTATCAAGCACTGACGTTAATGCCTGAACATCTATCCCCTCAGCCATTCTGCTCAGGTGGAAGTTTGGGTAAGGGCACTTCAACCTGTCAAGTACCAAAACTTGAGAGGCATCTGGACCTGTGAATGTTTTCGGCAGCCCACGCAGCAGCCCCGTGCACACGCCTAATCCCTGCTGATGTGCGTTAATGAATGCGAAACACGTGTCCAGGGATGGCAAGCACACCAGTGAACACCCCCAAGATTCAACAATCGGGTAGAAGCGCACCCGCTGATACCGACTACATCAACCATTATGCTCCGGGGTCACACGATGATGGGACGAGCAGTGTGCGACCTCATTCGGACATACTAAGTACCAAAACCTGAACTTGGATTTTCCACAGCAGCAGATGATAATTCCTCAATCCCCTACTCCACTACTGCAAACGTCAAGGCCCACGAGTAGCAAAGAGGGGGAAAGGGGATTTGGGAGAAAAGAGAGACTGCCACTGCTTCACTTCTTCTGGACTGGTCTCGAATCGTGCTCCTCAAGATATCCTGTAACCAAATACAACATGTAACAGCTACAATTCTCACTGGCAACCAACTTCTAGTACTTTCCTAAAATACCTGTGCTTCCACAGTGTCCTTGCTGCTCTCTAAATCTGATTGTTTATGGAAATAAGGATTTGTTCAGAACCTTCTTGTGTGGTTGCACATTTACTGTTATTCTCCAGCAACGAAAAACACACATGTAAATACTGTAACTGACTATGTGAATGACCCCACTAGAAAATCCCTCTTACCTGTATTTCCAGTTATACTGCCTAAAGATTGTCTTTTTGAATATTCTTTTCTAATAATTTTTGGGATTGATACTAAATGTTCTTCTCTTCTTGTCTTACAGAATTCGATATTCTTCTCTGTTGGTAAGTACAATTATATGGATATATATATATATATATATATATATATATATATATATATATATATATATATATATATATATATATATATATATATATATATATTCACTGAAAAAACCATAGGTTATAGACCATATATAGTTAGGAATTAGCATTTAGAAAACCTTATTTTACTCACACAAAACCATTGAAATTCCATATATAGTTAGTTGCACTAACTATATATCGCGCACCCGCAATCCACTGCTGATGATGTCACATATTACATCATTCATGACATGGTCAGTGACATCACTGATGACATCACTGATGACATCTCAAATGACATCACTGATGACATCACTGATGACATCTCAAATGACATCACTGATGACATCATGACACACCAATACCAGTTACTACATACGCACTCACTGATTCCTACGTCTACACACACATTCACTCATTCACCCATACAATCACTCATACATACAGTCACTCATTATTACAACACTATCATATGCACTCATACACCTATGCAGACACTCACACACTGCCACTCATCCATGGAGTTACTCACACACCTAGTCAGTCCTGTAAAGAATCAATCACACTTCCATTTCCTCATCTATACAGTTAAACACAGAACACCATACTTCAGTGACATCACTGATGACATCACTGATGACATCTCAAATGACATCACTGATGACATCTCAAATGACATCACTGATGACATCATGACACACCAATACCAGTTACTACATACGCACTCACTGATTCCTACGTCTACACACACATTCACTCATTCACCCATACAATCACTCATACATACAGTCACTCATTATTACAACACTATCATATGCACTCATACACCTAGTCAGTCCTGTGAAGAATCAATCACACTTCGATTTCCTCATCTATACAGTTAAACACAGAACACCATACTTTTCACACATATGCTAACACATACTTACTCTCTTATGCAATCACTGATACAAGTACACATTGATATGCACAGAGTCACACACCTCCCAGCCAGCCACACACACACTCAGTCTTCCATACATCCACTCATTCTTCAATATGTAAAACATATTTAAACTTTACAAAAACACACAGACACTAGATGATGTCATCAGTGATGTCATTTGAGATGTCATCAGTGATGTAATTTGAGATGTCATCAGTGATGTCATCAGTGATGTCACTGACCATGTCATGAATGATGTAATATGTGACATCATCAGCAGTGGATTGCGGGTGCGCGATATATAGTTAGTGCAACTAACTATATATGGAATTTCAATGGTTTTGTGTGAGTAAAATAAGGTTTTCTAAATGCTAATTCCTAACTATATATGGTCTATAACCTATGGTTTTTTCAGTGAATTTCATTGGTTTTTTAACAGCTAATATCTGTAGCTGTAAAATGTATTCTTCTTTAAATCCCAAAATATATTTTATATGTTTATTAATAATTTTTTTTAAAATATTTTTTTTTCTTCGTTCCCGCTTCGCGAATCGGGAAACTTCCCGTTAGCTGTCCTTGATGCCGCGAAATAGACCGCGAGCCGGTAAACGTTTCTTTACCGCAACTGCCGCGTTAGAAAACAACATCGTGATGCCTCCCGTCCACATGACGTTTCGCGTTGTCGCGTGATACGTCATATGACGTGCTACGTTAGCGAACTGGTACGCGAAGCGAGGCGCAAAGCGCAGGTTTCTGGAAGCAAACCGGGAGGCCCTGCAAAGCGCGTAACGTAAACACAGCAGGTCATGTGACTTGGTAATAACACTTTTCATTGGTTCATTTCACTTTTGGTTTCCTAATGATGTAAGACTAGGTCATATAATCTAAAATGAACACTTTTCATTGGTTGAGAACTATTGTTTTTCCCAAATGATGAAAATCCCTCCTTCTTTCCTCACTCTGACTTTCATCATTGTGAGAGAAAGACCCTTTGTTACCAGTGAGCAATGGCTTCTTTAGTAGCTTCAGCTGGTGCTTCCCCACCACCTCCACCACATCCAAGGAAGAGTGGACCACCTGCTCAAGTTATAATTCAGCAAGAAGAGGAAGAAGAGGAACAGGACGAAGAGCACGAAGAGAGGCACTTTTTGCCTGAGGAGCCCAGGACGTCTCACCGGAAAGAAAACTTCATTTGGCAATTTTTTTAAATTCCCAAAGGTCAGAAAAAAGTAAATGCAAGATACGTAACTTGCCTTATATGTCAAGATAGACTGTCCAGAGGGACCGACAAAAAATACAGTTTCGGAAACTACACAATGCATCGCCATATGACTAGGTGGCATCCTAACAACTACAGTGCTGCACAGTTTCGTAACGACCTAGATAATCTCCCTATTATGGCCAGAAGATCTGTTGTACCGGAAGTAACGGGACCAGAGGGCAGGGAGATGGTGCCAAATATACAAACGAGATTTCGTGAAGTAAAACAAGTCTGCGTACATTGCAGTGGATTCATTTGCTAAGGAGAAAGTAGCATCACTCTGATCAACAGAGCTATTGACAATCATGCTCATGTTTGTCCGAAACGCCCCAAACAATAAATTCTTTTTTTTTTTTTGTTGCTCCTGTTGAGCCCTTTACAATGAATCGTTTTCGTTGCCCCCTCCAAAAAAAAAAAAAAAAAAATATAAAACTGTTCAGAAAAATTCAAAAAAAGTAAAAAAATGTTCAGAAAAATAATTAAAAAAATATAAAACAACAAAAACAATTAAAAAAAAGTTCTTTTCAGAACTACCTCCCCGGTATTAAAAAATTGGTACAATATTTGGAACTGTGCCAACCTCTATTTCTCTTAGTTCGCTTCCCAGTTCGCTCGCCGGTACGCGAACCGGAAGCCAACCAAAAAAACAGTAAGTATAAGGGAAGGAAACAGACAGTTATGTTAAAAGAAAGACAGCTATAGGGGAGTAAACTAGAGATACTATTACCCGTAATCCACTGCTGATGATGTCACATATTACATCATTCATGACATGCTCAGTATGTATGGAAAGGGGCAGATTTATATTAACTAGCACATCCCCAGAGATGCACCAGTTAACGTGCACCGCTGCTCTACCACCCACAGTCTGCCGCATTTACAATCAGATAGGACAAAGCTGCATCAAAACCCTGCGCCCGCTTGAAGCAGGCATAGATCTTGACGCAGGTAGGGTGAAAGCTAAAGCAACAACTAAGTGTCGTGTGCAGAAGTTGCAAAAAAGGAAAAATGGCGTTTAAACCAATAATGAGCCCATGCTAACTTAACACAGTGTAAAGATATCCAGGATCTACATCAGTTTGGGGTTCACGAACCTGGCAGGTAAAAGGCACTGAGGCTTTGCACCGTGCATATCTCATCCCAAATCATATGTTGTTTGTGAATGAAACAATTTCCCAGACCAAATGCTTTGGATTGGCTACTTCTAAAAAATTAAACACCCCTACTATCCCGGAGTTAGAGGAATATGATGGTTGGAGTAATTTTACTCGGTTGTCCATTAAAGATTTACAGGCCCTACTCCATAATTCTTCCTTTAACATTTCCAGTATAAATCCAAAAGGTTGGCTGCTTTGGCAACGTGCCTTATCCACGGTTTAATAACGCTGCCTTTTGCTTTATATAGGTTTTCAAATTGTATGAAATATATACCAATAGGTCGTTATGCACCTTTAGGTAGTGGTTTTCTTCATGAGGTCTGGTCACTTCCATACACATACAGATGTTTCAAAGATGATCAAGAAGTTTATCTGAATGGAGAGGAATGCACTGAGACGCCAGATCATTCACTAATGTGTAGGCACATACAGTTACACGGTTCATGCAACAAACACCGACCAAATATGGCTTGCGTGTTGCAAGGCACGCCAGTTCCTGCTATCATCCCCACGTTCAAGTTGTTGGAAAATGGTAGTTATTTGATGCTCAATAATGAAGATTGTTCTGGGTTAATTAAAAGTATTCCTTTTATCGTAACAGTAAGTGAACGGGTTATTTGCTGCAGAAATGTTCTATTTCCTCCCACACATGAACATAGGGAGTTTTCAATCTGGCCACAAATACCAACCTTGGGAACAGATTTCAACGGCATGGCAAGAATAAGAGCTCTTTTGTCTCAGAGAGAGGTGGCCTTGAGTTCGGCCCGTGAAACTTTCGTGCTTCACATAGCGAACACCCGTACAGAGGTGCAGACCCTTTTAAATACAGATTTGCCTTTCCATTTCAGCAAGATGGTTCGGACTATCTTTAACGCGTCCTCCACAAAGGGCCTGGCGCACTTTTTTAAAGTTGTTACCAGTGGTCTCGTGACTTCATTTGAGAAAATCTTTGGAGTCATCCCTGCTTTCTTTCATTCTATTTTTTCCACTGTGCTTGGTGGATTCCCATTTTTACTTGCATTACCAGCGGACGCTCTTGTGCTTTTTTACATTTTTAAATATGGATGTCCCTCCTGTGCAAGCTCCCGCCCTGCAGCTGCTGACGCTGTTCCGCAATCGCATGCTTGAATATTATGGCACAATGCCGTTGGCGATATTAAGCACGGCATATGGATTATCTTTTCGATTCTCCTACTTCACCTGTGTCCAGCCTGTATTTCACTCCCTGACCTGTGATTTCGATTGGGCCATTGATTTGTGTCTCTGCGGACCGGTTTCTCCTGACGTCGACTTTAATCAGCTGATGACTCCTATCATTACTCACGAGTTGGTTTGTCCTGGCGAAAGGATTATGGCTGTGGCATTGATGCATGGACTAATTGGTCCCTGGAATTTACTGGCGGCAACACAGTCTTTCTTGGAACAGAGCTTTCTTGAAAACCCACCGAGCTGTCCTCTGATGGTGATAGAGGATCCGGTGCTGGGAGAGCACGTATGTTCTTTTCCGCTTTTAAATTGGATGGCTGAACTCTTTTCGGATGAAGACGGTGACTTCCTATTGGAGGCTGTTGCAGCTTATTTTGCATACACAGTTATGTCATAGACCTTTTTCATGTTTGATATGCTGAGTACTAGCATTTCATTGACAATTCATTGACTTATTTGTCAAGTTTTTATTATTTAGCTTGCCTATTGGCTTAAGCCTCGATAAAGTAGTTGGCTGTTTTATTTTTCTTTAGCATTACATTTTCCTAGTTTTTAATGTTTTACCTTGCGGACCGTCCACATATAAAGTTGCAATCTGCTCTCATGAGATGCCACTTCTATTATCTTATTCAGTTCGTTTCCGGATCATGGGGAAGTGTCATCTAGATCCTGGATATCTTTACACCGTGTTAAGTTAGCATGGGCTCATTACCGGTTTAAACGCCATTTTTCCTTTTTTGCAACTTCTGCACACGACACTTAGTTGTTGCTTTAGCTTTCAACCTAGTAGTTCATCGTGGTTTACATGAGAATAATATGTTATTGCTCTACTATCTGCTTTGCTTGTTAAACTATATCTGTACAGCGACTGCTGAAGTTTAAAGAACAACACGATACAGAATTGTTATGAGGTCTGATCTCCACGACTTCATACTCATAACATAAGTGCAGCTTCTGCCAATTCTGGGCATGAGGCGGGTTTTATATTGCTTTGCCGAACACACATACACAACACTTGATGCGGTTCACATGAAGAGAGAGCTGGTGTATGCTGATGTGATTCCTTCAAATCTAAGACACTAAAGTATGGGCACGCCCTAAACCAACACAAAGAGACCTTCTTAGCAAATAATATAATATGTGTATTAGGGAGGGTCAGATATAAGCAGCCGCGGGCCGTGGAGGGAGTTACGGTGAGGCAGGGAGGCGGGGAGGGGGAGGGGCAGGGTGGAGCCCTCTCCACCCTGCCCCTCCCCCTCCCCGCCTCCCTGCCCCACCGTAACTCCCTCCACGGCCCGCGGCTGCTTATAAGTGTTGCTAACTCTTATTCATTTACAGCATGTTAACATACTGTCACCATTCGCTTTTTATGTACTAGTAACTATGCTGGTAATTTTGCTACTGATAATATGTGTACTTCTATTATCTAAGATACTACGCCGGAGAAGACGGCATTAGTAAATAAACATTTCAAATACACATGTGTTCTTCTTAACTCCATGTTCTGGTTTCTAAGAAATATATAACGACCGACTGTTCATGAGTTCCACGTATCCTGAGGTACTATAAGTTCATATTCTGGATTGTCTAAACATTGAAAGTTTGTTATATCCAATGTGACACTGTACCTAGCTTGCTAAGGGGTTTTTGATTACTAAGGTGAGTTTTGGGGCACCCTAATTCGCCGAGGTTCCAATCCTCTGTCCACAGTTCTGTGTGAGAACAGAAACCCTGCGACAGGGACACCCCTGAGCCTTGCTGGAGCTTCATCACACTTGCGATACAACTCCAGCAATGCGCCACCTTTACGGCACAGATACGTCACGCATCTGTGCTGTTTTTGCCCCATGATGCGCCGCATTGTAAATGCAGCACACCATAGGTGACGGAACAGCGGCACAGAATGACTAACACATCCCTGGTGATGCGCCAGTCATCATAAATCTATCCCTATGCTTCTTATCTTGTTAGAGATGAACCGCCATATGTATCATCAAAGTTTTTTGCATTTCCTAAATAGCGAACTTTAAGGAATAAATAGCGATTCTTTACCATTCCTAGTTTGCGATGAGCTATTTGCTAATTACAAATTACCCATTCATTTCCATGCAGCAGGAGGCCCATAGGAATGAAGGTGCAATTTGCGATTAGCAATTACCTCATCGCAAATTACGAATTTTTCCGAGGGTGCAGGGGTGTCTCAAGAACACCCTGCTGCACCCCTGAAAAAGAAATTTGGGGGCATATGGCGCACATAAATTTTGAAAACATTCCTTTACCTCAAAAACGATTTTCAACTCATAATTTGAAAACACTGCACATGGGGAAATGACTTAAAATGTCCTTAAGACACATAAAAGCGTTTTTTGATTGCCTTTGCAGCATGTTTCAGTCACCTTTAACATGCCTATGTAACGCAAACATTCAAAATCTAAATTTGCCATGCACAGGTGGGAGCATATTTACAAGCAATTTGCTCCACAGACAAACTTCTTACATTGAAATGGGAAAAATAACATCAGAGACTCTCAATTACCTTATAAAGAAGCAGACACCATTATGTCCTTGTCATCAATATTAAAACCATTGCTTTTTCTCAAAAACGATTTACAAGTCATAATTTGAAAACACTCCACAGCTCCTATGCACATAAAAACCCTGTCAGTACTAATACTTCACATTTTCTCCAATTACAATTTCTCAAAGAAACAAAATCTATTTGTAAAACACTTGAGACAAAGCAACATTTGAAAAACACAACTTTCTTCATAATTTTCTCCTTAAAGCACACTATTTTCTATCTAAATTAAAGAAATCTTTTCTCACCTTAGCAAATACTTTGAGTTTCAAAACAGTCTCAGAAACACACCAATTTGTCTTCAGCAGAGCAAAAGGTATGCACTCCAGAGTCTGCAGCTATCAAAAGCACAGAAATGCTGTAATTCTTCACACATATCTCTCATGTCACCCAATCAAAACTCTTCCCTCACTTTTTTTCAAATGAAAACCCTTCCCCCCTCTGCCATTTCATGCCTTTTCTGCATGGCAACCACGTCTTGGAAGACCTCTGGTGTTTGCAAGTTCACACAACAATGTTGCAATTGAACTCTGAACTCTCAGTGCACCTCATATCCAGTGCATTCTTTCATTTAATGATTTTTTCTTCACCACTCAAAATACATCTTTCAAACAACTCATCCATGCACCCTAACTTTCTGTTTTCAGCAATCAAAATCCACCAATCACTGTTACTGCTTCATTAACACAGAAACTCCACATTTTTTTTCATTTTAAACTCTTATTTTTTCAACTGCCATTTCATTGCCACACTTCATCTGACTGCAGGAGAACCTTCTCTCACCATGTTTTCTGTCTGGATTGTTGGACATAGTTACATCTATTGGGCTCAGAGGTATGCCGAGAACAGGAATTTACCTAACCTCAATTTACAAGATGTGGAAATTAAGTGGTTTGGCCACAGAGGATTAAAATGTCACCAATTGATACCATTGGTGAAAACCTTTATGCATTTGCGAAAACCTGACCTGTTAATTGTGCACTGTGGAGGTAATGATTTGGGCACTTTGACTGGGGTAGGTCTGGAAATGCTTTTAAAGGACACCTTTGAGAAATTGATGGCACTTTTTCCTCAGACTGCCTTGGTATATTCAAATATATGCCAAAGACAGAAATGGAGGTGGTCAAACCAATTTTGTCCACAAATTGAGAAGTCGAGGAAGCATGTAAACAAATCTGTTTCAGCTTACATGAGAGACCATGGAATGGGCTCCCTGTACAACAATAACTTGCGTTACTACATGCAAGATATCTACAGAGGAGATGGAGTTCACTTCTCAGATGAGGGCAACAGAGTTTTCATTTTGAATTTAAGACTGTGCATTGGTACCTACTTATAAGTACCTAAATGTACCATAAACCCAAAAGCTCTTCTCAGAGCTACCCTACATCTGATCACTCACAATTATTATTTTACTCTAACTTTTTTCACTAATTTTCAAGAAAGTACGCTCCCCAAAACGCTTCCCGGTTCGCGAACCGGGCGCACTCCACGCAAAAAAACTAAAAAAACGATATATTTTTTTTTTGCCCTGCGAGACCCTTTTAAAGCCTCCACATCAAACCTAGGGGGTCAGGGACGACCTACTATGCCCCCTTATGGTCATTTGCCCCTTCGCTTTGGCCTCCTCTTGTCTCTCGATCCTACCGAGAGACAAGATGGCGGCCGCTACGGACTGTTTGGAATGTTTACAGACGCCGAAGAACCAATCAGCTTCGCAAAGCTCCGAAGCGGAGCGCTGTTACAGATATATATCTTTTTTTGAACGTTAATTTCTCAAAATCCACTGGAGCACATATATTGAGACCTAGCAAAGGCACATCGGGCTACCAGTCCCTACAATTTTGCCAAGTTTCGTGCAAATCCATTCAGCCGTTCGATTATTATTATATATTTTTTTTTTTGCCCCGCGGGGCCCTTTTAAAACCTCCACATCAAACCTAGGGGGTCAGCGAGAATCTACTATGCCCCCTTATGGTCATTTGCCCCTTCGCTTTGGCCTCCTCTTGTCTCTCGATCCTACCGAGAGACAAGATGGCGGCCGCTACGGACTGTTTGGAATGTTTACAGATGCCGGAGAACCAATCAGCTTCGCTTCACAAAGCTCCGTTGCGCGAAAAGTACGCGAACTGGAGCGCTGCCCGGTCCGCTGTTACAGATATATATCTTTTTTTGAACGTTAATTTCTCAAAATCCACTGAAGCACATATATTGAGACCTACAAAAGGCACATCGGGCTACCAGTCCCTACAATTTTGCCAAGTTTCGTGCAAATCCATTCAGCCCTTCGGGCTAAAAGTGAGGCCAACCGCCCTATGGAAAACTCAATGTTAAAAACACGTTTTGGGACCCCCCTTTTTTCTCAGGCCCCCCTTGACAAACCCCCCCCAAATTTTCAAGGGCTGCTCAAAAAAAAATGTGCCATTTTCCTGAAAATTTCAGCCAATTCCATCCACAAACGCCAAAGTTATTAGACATAGAATTTTCAAAAATCCCATAGAGAAAAAATCCTAACTATATATACCTACTGGCGACCGCCAGTAGGTAATATATAGATATATATATATATATATATATATATATATATATATATATATATATATATATATATATATATATATATATATATATATATTACGCTCCAATTTCTTCTGGCACATCCAAAAAGAACTGACTGCACTCCGTGGCGTGGGAAAATAGAAAAGGGTTTATTAATCCGTTAGCTCAATATATATATATAAATAAAATATTACCATATCTACATGCATGAAGTCTATTTGAATGATAACGAAGCTGAAAATCTTGTTGCAATGTATTTCATCCTCTTGCAAACTCATTATTCCAGCTGGCCTCTATATCAATGTAGCCCACTTCTTAGAGTAACTTCGCCTTCCACTGTCTCTAAGTACTCTGCGAGGTCTTTGTAACTGGCTTTCTCGGTTAGTTCATATGTTCCATAAGCTAAATGTTTGATACTATTGAACTGTCCTTGTAGCTATCTGCAACTATCGCTTCAGAGAGTTTTATGTAAAGTCTAAGAGACTTACTTGTCATGCCAGAAGCAACTTTCCATTACCACCTCCGCAAGTACTCACGAACGGGAGGTTGCTAACTTGATTATTCTTCCTTAAGTCTTGTGCGTTGCCTGAACTTCTTGAATTCTCTAGGACTGGAGCGTCTGACTAGACCTCCAGAGAATAACCGCCATCTTTGTCAATTCTAGAGCGTCACCTGAACTCTGGTCTTCACAGGGTCTGCAGCGTCTAACTCAACCTCCAGAAAATTACCGCATAGCTGTCAAAAATGAGAGAAAGCAGCGTAGTAAGGAGATGCTGCCTTTCTCAGCGAGGACTTCAGTTGAAGTGCGCAGTGCTATTAGGAAGCGCACGCGAAGGCAGCTGAGGAGAATTCATCTGCCAAAACACTATACTGACAACCGCTCCCTCCATAGCGGGCAGCCATCTTGTAATTCCGCGTTACAAACGAAGTCAGCAATCTAAGCCACAAGGCTACCTGCCTCACTGGAATAGATCTACGAAGCCTAGAATACAGGTAACAGGGGTATTTACAGCCAGCAAAACGGTTTCTTGTACTAAGCTGGCCAATCCTGACAGGGAAACATTATCATCCAAGATAGGGATCTCTAAGTCGATGAGGCCCACTCACAGTTAAGTGACATAAGACATTACGGGAAACTGAAGGAAAACCCAACAGCATCATTCAAATACGATCTTGATATGAAATTACAAGGCTGGCTGGATACAAAACTCATAGCATATTAGGAGAAAAAATATCTTACGACCGAACATCCGATAACTGCAAGAATTTATGTTCTCCCAAAGATACACAAACACCCCACAAGACCACCTGGGAGACCAATCATTTCTGCAAAGGGGTCACTGTTGAAGGCAATTGCAAACTTTGTAGATAACTATCTGTTTCCATATGTAAAGGAACTGACATCATACCTATGAGACACCAATGACCTACTAAGAATTGTGCAAGAAATCACTTGGGAACCAACATACAAGTTAATCACAATGGATGTGATCTCGTTATACACTAACATCCACAACACAATAGGTATGACAGCGTGCAAATACTTCTTAAAGGAACAGAAGATACACTTTGAAAATCACAACGCAATGATAATGGAAATGATTGAGTTATGTTTGTCCCAAAATGTGTTCATGTTTGGAGATGAAATATATTTACAAAAGGATGGAACAGCGATGAGATTTTCTTTCAGTCCTAGTTATGTGTGTCTCACAATAGGCTAGTGGGAGCCAAAGGTGGCTTGGAATGCGAACAACGACCAATATGTGGAGAAAATAATATCGGGGAAGAGATACGTAGATGATCTTCTCATAATCTGGGATGGGTCCGAAGAAGATTTCGACTCATATTTCAGCATCTTAAATAACACCAACACCAACCTACCTTTTACATACAACATAAGTGAAAACTGAGTGGTATTCTTGGACACGGAGATCTATATTATGGAAAATATGGTACATAGAACACTGCACCGCAAGAGTACAGCGACATTACACGCGAAGATTTGTCATCAAGCCACATTAGTCAAAAACATCCCATATGGTGAACTATTGAGGATACGACGGATATACTCGGAGGAACATGAATGGCAAAAACACAGTAAACAATCAATGATGAGATTCAGGAAAAGAAAATATAATAAATATGTTTTAACTTCCTGTCTGGAAAGAACTGAAAAACAGTCAAGAATTGATATTATAAAGAACAAAAAGCCACAGCAGGACAAAAAAGAAGATGCAATCTGACTAATCACAACACTCTCCATAGAATCCAAACAAGCTGAAAAGAATTACACGTAAAATTCGACGTAAACACTGGAATATATTGTTCTTAGATCCTACTATGGCCAAAATTATGAGAAACCATCCGAAAATTACATACAAGAGAGCAAAAAAACGTAAAGATGAACTAGTACACAGTCACTTTGAAACAAAAAAGCAGAAGACATGGCTAGATGTAAAGGGTTTTTACAGATGTTGCACTAGAAAAGTCTATCAAATTGCACAAAACATGAAGGAAATCACAATGACAAACCAAAAGAAGGAAAATTAATCAACTAATTAACTGTAAAAGCCAATATGTCATCTATATAATTGAGTGTCCCTGCAAACACAAATACGTGGGGAGCACAGTGTGCAAATTAAAAAAGTGCATTCTTGAGCATGTGAGGGCAACAGCAAACAGGGACCTGAGTTATGCTGTTGCAGAACACATGGACAAATGCCATGAAAGTGACTAGAAGAAACTAAAGTTCTTTGCTGTGGAGATGGTCAATCGCCATGTGAGAGGTGGCAATCGAGAAAAGACTCTGAAACAGAAGGAATCCCGTCACATACTGTCTTTTAGAACTCTAGCGCCCTATGGTCTCAACAAGGACAAGGAGATGTACTCACACCTATAGGGAGTGAACAAACTAAAAGCCCCAACGAACTGTATTACCATCGTGTAAATACGAATATGATACCTCACACAATTGTATAGTTTACCCAAGTCTGTAACAGTTTTGAATCAATCTCTCCTTTCCATATAGGAATCTGGTAGTTACATACAAAGAACTAGAGTGGAATCCCTAAATGTAACTGATGAAGCATATGATTTTTAACACATGTCACAAATTAGACACTAATATTCACCTAAATAATATTTGATAAATCTGTCAAGGGTTTTAACAACTGTAAAAGATGGCCCACTAGGGGGCGAGTACTGTAAATAGAATAACCAATGTTCATTGCACTGCAACTTATTATCTAAGATTATCAACATCATGACCCAATTGAGGTTGGAAGGTATAATGAAATATGAAGATATGCAATCTAAGTAAAACAGGGGAAACCTTGCAATGGGTTTTAAATTGTGAAAGATGGCCCACTAGAGGGCATGTATTGCTTAATAAAAGGGAGATTAATCCTTATTGAACTGCAACGCACAACTTGAGACCCGTTGGAGGGGGAATGTATAATGAAATACGTGGACACGTAATGGGAAACCCCCCCTTTTTTCTATTTATCACAATCTGAAAGGTGAACGTAAAAATCACACTGCACAACCACAGTATACATTTTTATATTCACTATTGACACTGTTTGTATAATCGCACAACAATCACTGCACTACAAATACCCGAATGCAAAGCGATACCAAACCAGGATGTGATGTAACATCATGTGATATATTCAAATGGTAGTAATGTTTGAAACATTTTGCCACCTGTGAGCAAGGTCTGTGGACAGACCGAAACACGTAGGGTTACTTGGATTTGTCGAATAATGCTGTAATAACGGCTGGCTCCCCCGTATCCACTGTTCGCACCAGCTAATAGCGCCGAGTGTCAAGAAAAGAGCTGTTTATGTGGACATGTATGTAGGTGTATAGCCAAGAATCCCCTTAGGATAGAGCCAACCCCATTACCTGATGTGGGAGAGCGAAGGACCCCGTCTTGGTTTTGAGATGGACACCCCACAAGGGATGACAGACCACTGCGTGCTGGAGTGTCTGCGTGCAGGGACCTCACCGTCTCGCGTCAGCTTGTCAGCTTGGAAGTCTGTCTCCTCTGGTTTGGCCAGCGAAGATGTGGTGCTTAATACCCAAAAGGTACCCTTAGGTGTTATACCTAGAAGTGTATGTTGGGCAAGGATGACGAGAGAGATGACCCTTATACAGAGGTATTATGCAGAAGATGGTAATCCTGCTGTGATACTGAGAGTCCTCATGCATAATACATGAGGCTAGTTTTTGGAGAAAACCACACAACAGTCATGTAACATCTAACTAGGTAAAAGGTCAGCGCCAAACCTGTTATGTAGAACAATGGTAGGACAGATGTAGGTAAAAGGCCGTGTGACTACCTAGGCCAATATTGGGGTACAGTGGGGTTCATAACAGCGGGCATCTGCCCATTGTGGATCAGACCCTGTGTTGGGAACTCGCTATCCACACTGCATTAACTATAACTCATACCTTCTCCATGCACTGCTAACTTATAACATGTTCAAATATAGCATTCCTAAGAAGACTCATGACATATCTAATGACAGTTTATGAGAACACAGTGCATAGTGGCTAGCGAGTTCCCAATACTGTGTATGGAGGACGTAGGATGTTTCAGACGATGCACAAGTTATAAATGTAAGTGAAAACTCTAACTTTAGAATTTCTAAGGTTTGCATAGTTAAAGTTTTTGTGTAGAAGTCATAAATGAATTTTTTCAAAGTTTAACTAAGTTTTAACCTTTTTTTTCTCTTGAATATATGTGAGTGCATGTGTGGCCAGTGTGCGTGCATGTGTGTGTATATGTGTGCATATTTAAGCACAACAAACAATAAATGTAGAAAATTCGTCTTTGTTAATACATCTGCCTGCCTCGGTCTCCTTAATCTAATTGGTCTATTGATCTAAAACATTTCTAAACCAGACTCATCTGCATGAGTCAAAGTCTTCCCTGCTGCTTTGTGTTCTTTCTCTTAATCTTAATAGGCCTGTTTCTTGGTGTGGATTCTTAGGAAGGAGAGGGGAGGGTTACAGCTGCACTTTGACACAGTACTGCCTAAGTTCTAAGTTGTCCTATAATTTGCCCTCATTAGATTACCATCATTAGCTCCTGTAGCCAACCAAACCTACTTGGCTGTTTAAATCCTGTATTGCATTGTACCATTGTATTTTTGTAGCTCTAGGCGGCAGCAGTACAATTTACAATGAGCATTGTATTTTCTTTTAATTCTAACTTGTAACTTTTGTCTGCAATTGATTCAGTCTTTTGAATAGAAATACAACTTAGAGGAATCTTCTTTTTACTACAAATTGAAAAATGCATGTATGTTTTAGAAGTGGTTGTGTGGGCAGGTCTTTGCCCCTAATTTTCTCTTTCCGTCTCCTTGTCCTGGTGCTCTGAGTTAAGTGTGGTCCAGTGTTGAATTTGAGCCGGTGGTTTCCGGTGTTCTGCACTGGCACTTAATTGTCAACACCGGCACTTATGACAGGTGCCACATGGTGGCGCTGTTTGTATAATTTATGGATGAGAAGAACATCAATTGTTTCTTAATTCAGTAATATATTAAAAACAACTAATACCTTCCGCCCTAGGTATTTTTTTTATATCTTTGGGGGCCTGCAATAGTGTGAATTGCCACACTTGTAGCTGTGTGCTGGTTAGTAGTTTTGTAGGTACTGTCACTGGCAAAGCCGGCAGTGGCAATGGGTGGAGTAATCTGTGGAGGCCTCTTAATGAGTGCCCTGGCACTTATGCACTTATGTTTTTTTTTCTATACAAATTAAGCACTGGTGTGGACATCTAGAAAGGACAGCTAGGTCACATGCTTCTGTTCCTGCCAATGGCAAAATAAAACAAACTAAAATGAAAACATTTGCATTCGCTCTAAGTAGGTGTTGAATGGCACCAATTGGGCACAGGAAATATGATGGGAAAAAGAAAACCAAGTGAGGCCAATTTAATGGTTGTAGTTGCAACGAGGGAGGTAGAGACAGGTGTTAGCTGACCCAAACCTCTGTGACAACACAGACTTGGTGTTCCAAAGGACCTGAGCAGCAACCCCCATGTCAACTTTGTAAATGCAAAGATAGTACTCTACAAATGTTAGCTGCCCTTCTTATATATTTATGTAGTCTCCTTGTGCTTGGGCAAGGTAGGGGGTAAAATTCCAATCCATCTTTGACCAAGGCAGGGAAAAACAAAATACTACCTTCAGTTTGGAAATATGGGGAGACAAAAAAACACCCCCACTTTTGGTCAAAGTGGGGATTATTTGGCCCAATTGAATCCTAACCTGCTGTTGGGTAGTATGGGGGGCCATAGCTAATAGCTGCCCTGTTGTAACACTTGTATTACCACTTATAACAATAAGGCAGAGATAGGGGCAGTAGTTATCCTCCACAACCTTAGGCATTGTTTGGGATGCTGTTCCTGGTTAAGGTTGGTGGGTTTATTTTTTAAAAAGAGGTGTCACATGGTCCTCCATGACTGGAGGTGGCCAGGCCAGGAGATGTGAGGGTGAAGGTCTGCTTTTTGTGTGATCTTCCCCCTGTAAGACAGGCCAGGGAGAGAACTGTATTTTTGAATTGCAAATATCGTGCTCATAGTTAGGACAAATTAAACATAGGGGTCAGATTTGCGAGAAGGTGCGCACCCTGGCACCGCAAGCTCTTTGGCTGCGCCATGCTGCGGCACCTTCGGAGCACAGGAATGTGACATATTTACAATGACATGTCCTTTGGCTGCTCCACGCTGCTGCACCTTCAGAGCTCAGGAATGTGACATATTTACAATGACATGTCGCATTCCTGTGCTCTCCCCTGCACTGGTGCACAAACAGCTTCCATGCGCCAGCGCAGGCACCCTTGCACCATGGTGCAAGGATGCCTGCATCATGGGGAGATTGTTTATGTGCAGGAAGGGGCACCTGTCTGCACAAAAACAATCACTACAGGCATTTTCCTCTTTCAATGCGTGCTGTAGAATGCAGCACGCATTGAAAAAGGAAAAAACGTGGGGAAATGTAAACATACCTCCTCGTTGCACCTTGCTACGCCACTCCTAGGGTGGCGTAGCATACTGACGGATTTCCAGGTTTACGAATCCTTGTAAATCTGGAAATGTGTCAGGTTCCATGGGTGTTGAGTGGGAACACCCACAGCATCACCCAGGGAACGCCCCTTTCATGCAAAGTGCTGCGTGTAAAGGGGCCTTATTTATAAGGAGATGAAAAGCCACGCAGTATGGCTTTTCCTGTCCTTGTAAATATGGGGCAGTGAAATGCGCTGCGAGTGCATCACAGAAAGTGATGTACTGGGGCGCAAGGGGCTTGTAAATCTACCCCAGGATATGTAGTTAATATAGGTGCAAAAAAGGAATTTCCTAGGAGGAGTCAACCTTAGTTATAGAGGCACAACTGGGTATAATGAATGCTTTTAAATGTACCATATACACCTTACAACCTACACCTGCACACAGGCTGGCCCCTACAAAGATCTGAACAAACCTATTCATTGTACCCCCAAGGGTGGGTGAAGCACATATAATAAACTTCATCTTGTAGGCATATCAGGACCATCAGTGATAGGTTTAGTAGCCCCTTTCATTTATATTTTACTTCTTGTGTGATGGGTTTCATAAATATTTTGCATGAATAAATAATCTGTCCTAAGATATTACTTCTATTGCACCCCTCTGCTACTATTTCTGGTGGGGCCGTGATCTCAACTGCTGTCCATTTAGAAAACACTAATCACAAACTAATCATGAACAAGTTTAATATCAAAAGTCTGCTAAATCAGTGAACCTACCGTATCATCTTAAACAAAAAGTAAAGAGAACAAAGGAGGATGTGATGAGGAATTGCATGAAATTATTCCATCATAATCTACTACATTTTCTAACCGAGTCAAGGCATACCTGCAGAGAAAGGTATGAAGGCCTCCTTTTGAATGAAATTCCCTTCCTTATCCAGGAAATGGCCAGGATGGAACTGTTTCGGTTTCTCCCAGTAGTCAGGATCATACAGAGAAGAGTAAATATTAGCTATGACGAGAGAACCCTGCAAGAAATGAAAAACATCCTCTGACTGGTGCTTAATGTTCTGGAGTGACATGCAACCATATAAACCTTTCAACAATTTATCAGAGACAAGATAGCTCTTACTACATTCACACTACCATCTGCAGTTGTGACACAGTGTCTTACAGAATTAAAAGTAAAGACAGATCCTCCACAATTCTGTAGTTAATTTGCTTAAAGACAATTCCTTGTTTCTCATCAAGCACATATGCCATTCCTCTTATGAACAATTCTTTGATAAACTCCATCTGATGTACTCAAATTAAATTTACAACTCTCCACTTGGCTCAGTTTCAAACACAGACTCTTGATGTGTCACTCCATGGTGCTATTGTGAGCAAGCGGGTTTTGGAAAAACAACAATTTCCAAAGCTGCTAAGTCCTAAGCAGATAAGTCACACAGTTTTAGATCATTCACACTACACTGAAGCTGCCAACATTTTATCAATTACAAAAATCTTTTAAAAATTGTCCTTTGTATTTTTTTCAGTTTAAAAACGTTTATTGAGAAAGAGAAACCATAGCATGAACATAACTAATGAAATATAGAAAAAAGTGATAACGAAATGTAGTTGACATCTTTAATGCATACAAAGAATGATAGACATTATCCTACAAAAAGCAACAGCAATTGTTGATTAAGTCTACATGAAGAATGTAAAAGTGAAAAAAGAATCTATAGGATAAAGCATAAATATGAGATAGGCAGGTAGAAGGAAGTATAAGAAATTGCATTAGTTCAACATGTAACAAAAATTAAATCTCATAAATATTCAATAACAAATATAATAATAATACTAATAATACATAAATTGTAAGCATGAACCAGAAGTGCTTTATGATTAAAATATTATAAGTAGAGATTCAAAATATATATATTCGAGGAGGTTTTGTAACTTCTTCAGCAATGATATCTCATGACTTACTGCAGAATCTAGGGTTGTTAAAGAATGTTGTTCGAGGTGACCACATCTGTTCCCTTTTAAGTATTAACACAATAGGATTAATATAAGCTCTATCTAAACTATCATTAAAACAAACAGCATACAGCCAAGCTTTATCAGTACCAATCCCATCATTTTTCCAATGTGAAGTAATCTGGTGAAAAGCATTTTCCAATGTGAAGTAATCCTTTGAAATGCTACAGCAAGTAAAAGGTCTAGGACTTTAGGTGGAGAAGGCAAAATATGTCAATCAGATGAAACATTGTCTAAATATATATTAGATATGAAATAAGGAATATTAACATTAAAAATCATCGTATTTTATTTCCAAACATGCAACCAAAATATATGAATTTGAAATCTATTAAATAACCTATGGATCAAGTCACAATGTGGTGCAACACATGACCAACAATTATTCTGTGATGCAGGCGTCCATTTTCAATAAAGATAAAGGAGTTATTATTAGTCTATTATATACAAAATATAATGTTTGATTGGTGTAAACAACTCTAGAGACTTTGTGTATTTTAGCCCTCATTTTATCCCAGCAAGTTACAGTCCAATCAACCTGTACTCCTTCCTCCCATTGGAGTTCCACATTAGACCTAATCCTAGCATTAGAAGGACAAGGAAGATGTATGTATATATATATATATATATATATATATATATATATATATATATATATATATATATATATATATATATATATATATATATATATATATATATATATATATATATATATATATATATATGTATGTATGTATATATATTTTTTTTTCACTGAAAAATCCATAGGTTTCAGGGGCGTTATAGTTAGTTGGGCATTTCACTCATACAAAACCATAGAAATCCCCCCGTTATAGTTAGTTCAGATAACTATAATACGCGCGCCCACAATGCACTGCTGATGACGTCACATATTACATCACTAATTAGACCTTAGAGGGGAACAAAATATGGGAACCCAAGAGTCTGCGAGTGAGGTGGGTGTCACATCAAGGATGTTTCAGGGGCGTTATAGTTAGTTGGGCATTTGACTCGTACAAAACCATAGAAATTCCCCCGTTATAGTTAGTTCAGCTAACTATAACTCACGTGCCTGCAATGCACTGCTGATGATGTCACATATTACATCACTCATGACATGGTCAGTGACATCACTCATGACATCATTCATGACATCTCAAATGACATCACTGATGACATCACTGATGACATCATCCGGTGAATGTGTGTTTTTCTGAAAAATAAATATGTTTTATATATCTATATCTCAAAGTCGATGGAAGATTACATAGGTATATAAGTGTGTAAATGGATGTTTTTTTGTAAAATTGATTGTATGACTGATTAAGTGTATCTTAGTGAATACATGGGTTAGTGAGTAATGTTTAAATATGTAAATATTTGTCTCAGTCTCTCACTTTGTGTATAAGTGGCTGCATGGGTTGGTGAGTAGCTACATCAGTGTCTATATGGGTTATTAGTTGGTTTTTTTGAGTATAGGTATGAGTGTCTGAGTGTCTGTATGGTTCGGTGGAGGGTATTACTAAGTGCATAGATGCATGAATGAGTGACTCACTGTTTGTATGTGTTGAAGACAGCATCTGGTATAACAAAAATGGGGTAACCCTGTGTCCCTCGGAACCTGGGTAAGTATAATTTAACAACAAGTGGTTCTGTCGGGTGGAAAGTATGTTACTTAGTCATGCTCCTAGTGCAAAATAGAAAAATGATAGCAACCTATGGAACACGCATATGGATAAAAAACATTTACTTGGAAGGAATTAGAGACAGAGTGTGAATGCTTGACACCGCTTCTGTTTATAATTAATGGAATTAATTCATTCAGTTATATAATCACAGTAAACAGAGGCTGTCAACTGGAAATATTTACATGACTACGGGGTGATTTTGTGACATAAGTGCTCAGTGCTGTACAATTGTGCAATATATAAAGGATGATTGTGGTTTATATGTACAGAAGAGAGATAGGCCAGATAATGCTTTTACACCAATACCTTCTGTCTTGCGTTAGGTGGAGTCTTGGTAGGTCTGGACCTGGAGTAAGCGTCGACGTTTCAACCCTGAAAGTCCCCCTAATAGGTGATCACGGTGGGTCTTCATTTGGACAAAGTATCTAGGAGGGATGGTGACAGCCTAAAAGGAAGGATGAGGCGCGTGTTATGGGAGAGGTTGCTGGTGTGCTCGTACCGATGCACAAATGGAACAGGGCGGCTTTACTCACCCTAGGATGGCTGGAGGGGTCTTAGCCAAGGAATGGGGACACTCGAGGAGGATTCTGTAAGTGTGTCCAAGCGATAAATGCTCTACAACGGGTAAGACCAAAGGATCAGGGGATTCCCAAGGGCCAAGGCGGGTCATCTAGGTGCTGTACCTTTAGAGTGCAAGTGAGAGTGTGAAAAAATAGGACATGCATGCGTCTACTCATGAGTACAAAGGGGTGGAACCCACGAGGTGGTAGTACCTATTTGGGCAGTGATTAAGAATCTACATCTGTGAGGGATCACAAACAAGCGTTTTAGCAGCATTGGTGATGCCGCTATAGGCAGTGATTGAAAAGCAATCTGCATCTGTGAATTGTCACAAACACTGGTTTTAGCAGAATTGCATGCTTGTTAAAATCATGGTGAGGTTGCGATGGGTCTGTTATTGAAGCAACAGGAGGCCCATTGTGCCTACTAGTGCTGGGAGTGGATTTTAAAAAGAACCGCAAATGGATTGGGGGGCATGAAATGCCCAAAAAACTGTGCAGGACTGTATGGGTGGATGAGTGTGTGTATGGGTGTGTTAGTGAGTGAATGACTGTCTCAATAGTGTCTTTACGAGTAAGTACATATGTTTTAAAACTAGTATATGTGAGTATTGGTGTATATAAGTGAGTATTTGTGAGAGTGAGAGATTAGAAGAGTTCCTGTACAAATAAGTATGTGTTTCTATAAGTGATTTCTTATGAGAGTAAGTATGTCTACGTTTCTGTAGATGTGACTGTGGTGGTGTGTGTATAACTGTATATATAACTAAATGGATGTTTTATACTTTGCATGTGTGACTATGTGTGGGAGTAACTCTATGGATGAGTGTCAGTGTGTAACAGGATGTATAGATGTATGAGTACATATGATGAGTGAGTACATGTATGAGTGACCGTATAGAACTATTGGTGATTGAGTGGATGTGTGTATAGATCTTGGAATTACTGAATAGATGTGTTATAACTGGTATTGGTATCTCCATTTTTTTGAAAATGTTAGTTTCTATTTTTGAATGTGTGTATCAAAGGTTATATTAGGGTGAGAGGAGGTATGCCACTCTATCACAAGGATGATGTCATCAGTGATGTCATTTGAGATGTCATGAGTGATGTCATGAGTGATGTCACTGACCATGTCATGAGTCATGTAATATGTGACATCATCAGCAGTGCATTGCGGGCGCGTAGGTTATAGTTAGCTGAACTAACTATAACGGGGGAATTTCTATGGTTTTGTACGAGTCAAATGCCCAACTAACTATAACGCCCCTAAAACATCCTTGATGTGACACCCACCTCACTCGCACACTCTTGGGTTCCCATATTTTGTTCCCCTCTAAGGTCTAATTATTACTACATCTGGAGATCTTCTTCCAATTTTTCATCTTTACAAACAAGCTTCACTCGCACTCTTTCCATGGTCGCCCACTCACATATATCTTTCGTCCACTCGCCCACTTGCAGGGGCCCAGGTCTGAGCCACATTATAATAATGCGCCTTCTTGCCAACACCAGCCCCAATGAAAGTAAACGCCTACTTATTTTTTTATGTTTGGGGTTAGGTAATATACCCAGCAGTACTTGTTGGATCTCTTTAGGAACTAACCATCTCTGAAGGTGTGTATTTATTGTATCCCAGTAGGAGAATAATGTGGGGCACATCCAAACCGTATGAATAAAGTCCGCTGCCTGTGACTTACATCTCGGGCATTCATCTATGCGGGCAGGATAAACTGTGTGCAGTGTGCTTGGGGTTAGGTACACTTGATGAACTAGGTTGTATTGTGAGAGTTTAAATCACGCATTAGAGCTGATTATACAAACCCCCTCCTGGGCTCTTTCCTAATCTTAATCAGATAGCTTCTCCTCAAGCATAGCGCCCCATCTCTGCTTTGCCGACAGTATTCCAAGTCTGCCAAGTCATCCCTTAAGGCTCTATATAGGTGGGATATTAGTCATCTACCTTGCACCATGTATAGCATTACTTCCAATGTGTTTGGGCTCTGCTGGGTACCCTGGCCATGTTTCCCGGGTCACACTGGAAATCTTTTCATATTGTGGAATTGTCCCGCCCCAAAGTTAAAGACTTCCCTTGCTTCCTTTCATGTTATAAACCTGCCATTCATATACAGGTCTCCCAGTGCTTGGCATCCTCCTTTTTCCCACCTTCTTATGGACATAAAGGCTGCAATACGGGCAAAAGGCTGTAGCACCCACTGGGGCATATCAGGGGCATATGAAGCATGTTGGACTAATCTTCGAACCGCAGTTTCCCAACTCCTGGCCACGTGTCGTGCAATGTATGAGATCTGGGGTGGAAAACCTTTTCCAAGCATCAAGAGCTCGAGCAGTGTGTATCTGTCATGGGTGCCCCCCAGAAGGTTCATCTTCCAGTTGTTGTCCGTATCTAACTAGCGCACCGCATTATGCAACTGGGAGGCCTTATAATAAAGCTCTATGCATGGGACTACCAGCCCCCTGGCCCCATGTCCTCTGCAGCGTTGTTAAATGTACCCATTTACATTTATTGCCCCTTAAGAGGTCTGACAGAAGTTGGTCAAGAGTTCGGAAGAAGCGCTGAGGGATGATGTAAAGCGAGTGTTGCAATGTATATAAACATCTGGGTAGAATTATCATTTTTATTATTGCAATTTGACCCATAAGGGAAAATGGCAAGCCCGGCCAAAACCTTATGGAGCCACATAACTCTTCTATCACTCTACCAAAGTTGAGGTCGAAGTATGCGGGGTCTGTGTTTGTCAACTTTATTCCCAAGTATCTAGCCCCCTCACCCACCATGGTAGCTCTCCTTTTGTGAGCTCAGTCTGTGGTACACCCTCTAATCTTCCAATGGGAATGAGGTTGGACTTTCCTGGATTGATCCGAAGTCTGGATGAATCTCCAAATCTCCTCAACTCTGCCAATAACAGTGGTACTGAGTTTGTTGGTTGATGTAGACAGACTAGTGTATCATTAGCATATAGGGATACCACTTGATTGGTCTCACCTAGCCTGACCCCCACTCTTGTTTGCCTTGCTCTATGGCCATCGTGAACAGCAAGAAGAAAGTGGACACCCCTGACGAGTGCCTCTACACAACTCAAACTGTCTAAACACCAAGTTCCCTATTCTAATTCTTGCCACAGGAGATGTGTAAAGTAGTTTAATCCATTTAAGGAACTAACCCAAACCCTTCAGCGGACCTGCCACAAATAAGGCCACTCCACTGAGTCAAAGGCCTGTTCTATATCTAACAGTGCTAAGGCATAATCATCTTCCATTAAGCGTGGGGGGTGCCAAACATGTCCTAATCTACTCAGGTTATGGGTGGTACTGCGATTAGGTATGAATCCTGCCTGGTCCGAGTGAACAATATGTGGGACCCTATGAAGCAGGCACGCAGCTATGACCCCACTAACTATTTTTACATCAATATTTAGTAAGGATATCGGTCTATAGGAATTGGCTAACAGGGAGTCCCTATCTGGTTTTGGTATCATGGTTGTACGACATGCGAGGAGTGTGCATTCGCACACAGGTGTGCATGTGCAGTCCTCCCAAAATGTACAAAATAGGGGTTTGTGGCTGGCGAGGACGCGAGTATGGTGAGATGGAGAGACCTCGGCGAGGTGGAGGGCAGCCCGGAGATGCCAGAGCAGGTAAGTGATTATTTCCCGTTCTGCTCGGCGTAGAGCCTAACTCGGCTATGCCGCAGAGTCTGAGTTCACCGCCCGAGGTTAGGTCTGACAGGCAGGCTCTCGTTCCACACAAGCTGAGCAGTACGGGCGAGTGGTCAGTAAGGTATCTAGGTAAATAGGATATTACCCGCACTTCAGGTCCTAATTCAGCAGAGAGGAGCCAATAGTCTAACCGACTAAAAGTTCTAGATGTGGGAAAATAACAGGAAAACTGTCGGGTCATCTAGTGCCGCTGGCACCATACATCAATCAACTGTATGCCTTCTAAAATATCCCTAAGGGTCTCCGTCATCCGGGGCTTTGTGCAGAACCTTGGGGGGCTCACAATCTATGGTACCATCCAGGACACAGTTAAGGTCTCCTGCCAGCAGTATAGATGACCCCAAATAGGGGGCAGTCACCCTCATCAGGTCAGGAAAGAAAGATGGACAGTCATCATTGGGGGCATACACATTAATAGTGCATACTTCTTTGCCCTCAAACCTGCCATTCAGGATGACATACCTCCCCACTGGGTCCACAGAGTGATGCAAATGTTGAAAGGGGACCCCAGAAGCCACTCAGATGAGGACCCCCTGGTAAACCCAGAATGCAAGGTAGCATACAATTGCCTTCTCCAGCGCTTCTCCCGACAGGGTAGGGAATCCCACCAGACATGTGTCTCCTACAGACATGCTATGGCTACTTTATAGCTCTTCTGATATTCTGCATTTTTCAACGGCGGCTATCCCACAAACATTCCATTTAATCCGTTTTTTCACGGGGCTGCCATAACGCATACGTCCCTTTTCCACCCCTGTTTCACAACCATGCAGTACCGTACTCCACTCATTTCCTATGATACCGTGGCAACATTTAATATTGAGTGACTCCATAGGAGGGCAGGAAAAACAACCCCAATCATACCCCAACAACAATAAGCAACCCCCTCTACTAGGGCAATGTTGCACCACCCCCGGTCATAAATGAGACAATGTAAAGATGTACTTTTGCCACGCCATCCCCCCACAAAACATAAAACATATAAAAACAATGAAACAGTAATATGCAATCTGCATCCTTACTTTCCAAGTGCCTATGCTTTCTGTTATTGAACAAGGAAAACTTGCCAACATTATTTTGCGATGCTAGTGTGGTGCGAGGACACGCCTCCACTCCCCACCTAGTTGTCCACTTTTGGGGGGTTAGGCCCTCTGTTGGTTGCCTATATCCTGAGTCTAGGATTGCCAAATTTCATATACCATAAAAGTACAATTACAATTTCCCTCCTGCATGTGATAAGAGTCTCAGTAATCCCCATCAGTAAACAGCCATATACTTATCTAATCCAAACGTCCAGCCGGTGTTATTTTTTGTTTTGACAGGAGATCCCTCCCTAGTTATCTTCCTCTTTGTGTAGATCATTACTCATCAGCTGTGCTTGGGAGGAATCCTCTGAGTCAGGAACGGTGTCCGATATCTGCAAAGTGCCGTCCTGGCACACCTGGATTCTTCCTGGGCTACGCATTATGGCACTGTGCTGTTGCGTGTTCTGTGTTTCCTTGTCCTTTGGTGGGCATCCCGAACTTGCAGCCTGCGACTAGTTCATTGAGGGGACTACACCCTGTTCTGGTTGTGTTCAGGAATCCAACCAGTCGCTGGCCTTCGCCGCTGAGAAGAACACAGCTTTCCCATTGCTTTCGATCCTCAGCTTAGCCGGAAAGAGGAGGCTCTGTTTGAGATTCAAATCTCGGAGGCACCGTTTTACCCTTAAAAAGGATTTTCTTTGATCCTGCGCTCGCTGTGTGTGGTCTGTGTAGATTGACATCCGGTGCCCTTTCAACAGCAGTAAGCTGCAAATACGTGTCATTTGCAGGAGAGCTTCACGGTCCCAGAAGTTAAAGAGTCTCTCAATAATGTCTCTTGGTGTTGCGCCCAGCCTGGGTGGGGGCACGAGTGCCCTGTGTGCCCTCTCAACAGTGAAGAACTTAGACAACTTTTGTGAAGCCACTGTGGAGGTGATCCGGTCTTCCAAAAAGAGTTCAGCAGATGGCCCCTCCGCTTTTTCAGGAAATCCTATAAAGCATACATTATTTCTACGAGACCTCCCTTCTGAGTCCACTGCATGTTCATCCAGATGGATCATCTTTTTTTGGAGCTCGATAACTGTGTCCTTCAATGTGTGAACCTCCTTCTGCAAGGTATGCACTATTTGTTCGTTAATGGTGACTCTGTGACTTTGCGGAGGTCACAACGGAGCAGGTTAACCTCAATGGCGACTGTGTCTATTTTATGTACTATCTCGTCACGGGTGGTAATGTATAGCTTCAGGTACATCCGCCATAGAAGGAGCCAGGTTCACCAGAGTTTGCATGTTTCCTGGTTGTCCTGTTAGGGGCGCTGCCTGCGCTCCATGATCTGATAGGAGAGGGTGTGCGTACTTTGTCATTTTGTTGGTTTGAGGTGCACTGTTTCCTTGGTCTATGGCCATGCCGTCAGAGTTTGTACTTATTAATGTTGCTAGGGATTAGTGTTCCAATCTCTGTTCCTCCCGCGTGCACTGTTTCAAAGCGGTAAGAGGTATAGACTGGGAGTCCAAGCACACTTCACAGTACTCCCTGTTAGAAGATATCCTGTAGGTCAGTGTCCCTTCCAGATTCCCCTCACAATGAGTACATGATCCACTACCCCAATGGGATCTGGACGCAGGTTTGTCAATGCCAAGCCCAGGTCTATTCTGTCTATAATGTCAGGTCTCCAGATCGGGTCTCAATCCCTTTCTGTAATAAGAGCTACTTATATTCAACTAAAATCATCCTGAACTACTGATGTTAGTGATATAATAGTCTTGGATGGAGTGCATACTATCAAGTGATCTCATCAGTGCATTAGGCATGGTTGCTTGCCATAAAGTAACACAGCACTATCAATTTTGAATGCATTTACATTGGTAATAGAAAACATCCATAGCTACAACCTCCTAAATTCGAAATATGAGTAATACATCTCTCTAACTCAAATTATATCTTTAAATTAATTTTTTCCCAATCATCATCTTATGAGGTCTGAAAAAATACATATTTTCATCTTGAATACATGCTTTTTCCTTTTGGTACACAAAGAATAATTTAACCTAGCAAAAGCTTCTAATTTAGTAGTCTGGACTGCACACAGGAGAGCTACTCACAGGTAGCTGGAGAGCTACTGGTAGCTCACAAGCTACTCATTGGAGATGCCTGGCTAGTCATGTGCAGCTATTTGACCATATAGTGACTGCCCTGTCTGTCCCAGGTTCCTTAGATCCTCTTCTACTATTCTCCGGTGGTGTCCTGTTTGCATCTTCCTGTATCTGAGGCCGCACTTTGAGGAATTCATTGATCTGGGGGTTGCGTCCCACCCCTCCCCTTCATAGCAATGTATAGTGTCCATAGATAGCTGCTCGACACCATCATCTCCACATGGTCCTATTGGTGCATTATGTTGTTTGCCCTCCATGGACTCTACCGCTCCCGCTGGAGGTCAGAGACTCATCCAGTGCACTTCAGTTTCTTAAATGTCTGCACCCAAGGTCGTCACATGCGGGCTTGCATTTGACTCGTGCCGGTGCTAGTTTTAGGGGCGATCCTGTATTCGGGGCCGCCACCGGTGTCTCCCAAAGACTTCATGCAGGCTCAGACTGCCAGGATAATGCGGAACACTCTGTGATCCAGGGGACCACTCAGGCCCCCAGGTTGGTCATCACAATCTCCGGACACCAGCCGCCCTTCTTCCGAATTGCCAGGGGCACTTTATGCGCTTCCTCCATGGCCCGGAGTATTGCCCTCAGCCCTGGATACACAGTGACGCTGCACCGCCGACGTCAGCCCCCCAGACCGATCTCCCGGGTGTGTCGCGTGATTTTCTCTGTGTGCTACTTACTTGCAGGGGGGTTCTCACCTCCTAGCTGGCGGGCAACTATTCACACTATCTCCTGGGGCAGTATCCAGTGCAGGCTACTCTTCACCCAGGACTGCTTCACACTTGTATCCGGGGCCCTGCAGGGAAGATGGCGGCCGACCCACACCTGTGTCTTCATCGTCTTCTAGCACTATAAGGGGTTACGGATCCTGTCAGCAGATGAGTGCCTGGGACATAGCTGGACGTTTCCTTCGGGTCAGGAGGGAAATTACTATCCAGGACAGTCGGGATTTTGACAGATTAATTTGGGTCAACCGGAGAGCGGAGAGAAATGTCGACTCGGCCATCTTGCCAGGCCATGCCCCGAGTCCAAAGCTACCTTAATTTGTCTTACAAAATCCTAACCAACTAAGAAGCACTAACACTTAATAACAGTTTAGCTTCCACACCATTGCAGCATGTCAGTTTCTTTAATTTGCAACTTATCTATTGCATTGAATAAAGTGAAATTGAAGACCTACTTTTTTTTAATTAAACCACCTATGATCCCCATAATAGGAAAAAACTGCACATGGATTTATTATACAGAACTGAAAGAATGATAAACATTAATACCTCAAAAAGAGTTGTCGGACTCAAATTTAAAAAGAAATTGCCTTTGAACACTGAAGGCACTCACTCTACAGACAGTGGTTTCAATTGAAATAATCATTCATTCCCAATCTGCCTAATACATACAGAGTCATTATATTTCATAAATGTGTTTTACAGGATTTAGAACATCTGTAATTTATTAGTCTGAGTAGGAGTGAAAAATATTGGGAAAATATTTAAAGTATGAAAGACAAAACATCTGCCATAGCAGGAAAATGAGCTCCTAGGGAATTTTGTCCTTTTTAAATGTATAGATTATGTTAAAAATCCTTGACTCAATGGATGAAAACATTTTATGCCAAGATTTGAGTGAAGCACTGAAAGATGTAAAACTAAATTATATTGACCATAAGAAGATGGTATAATGAACGGTTATACTCAATGATGATTAATGTCAATATAACCATTTTGTATTGATTGATTTTATGGTGAACATCCACACCCAAAACCCTACCTTTAGACTTAAAGGGCGTGATTCTCAAAGGTAAATTCACACTTTTGTACAAATTTACTGTTTTTTGGTGTTAACAAAATCCAAGTTAATTGTGCTAATAGTGATTTTAAAACTCCGGAGACTTCACACTCATGGCGGAGACGCAGCACATAAAAAGATAGGCCTCTCCTATCTTTTATGTGCATAGTTCTACTTCCCAACTGCAGAGTCTTCACAGTCATAAAATTATTATTAGTGAAATTAAACTAGTGAAGTTACACAAAAGTGTATGTTTACCTTTGTGAATTTGGCCCATAGTATCTGACATAGAGGCTCTCAATGGAAGGATCTCAAAATATCTGAAAACATTACCTACTTTATCATGCTCCTACTTAAAAGACAGAAATGATCTCTTGAATACGAGTTAAAAAATTCCATAGGACTACAGTTTCCTTCTAGTAACAAATAAGGTCAGAAGCCCATACACGAGCTTATGAAAATGAAAATATTTGGAAGAAAATAACTTGCATTTAAGCCAATGATTTGCAAATGTATTTTGTCATCCAAACTACTATTACAACTGGCCTAATTGATAGTGCATAATTACCATTTTCTAGATGAAGAACAGCTCTTTCTGTAGGTGCAAAGCACAGAACGGAGTTCAAGGTTTGCTCCCTCAATGCCAATAAATTTATTGAATGGTATGGTAAACATGTGGTCAGAAAATGCACATTTAAGTGAATCTCTCACGGAAAGGCAAAGAGAAGAGGTGGCAATAAGGAATTCAGGCTGCCTGATATAGATTCAACCTGGATACATGAATTATGATCTGTAGAAATAGATTTGAATAAGGATGAAGGCTCTTTGTTTACAATTAGGAAGATTATTAACAGAAGATAGGGACATGTAATTCAGCTCAAACCCAGTTTTGTTAATAATGAACTGTCCATTGGGAGCCAATACTAGGTTTAACAGCATACATTAATCTTGTGGTTATAAGACTGAATAGCAACATGGCTAATTAACATTCTCTACACTCCAGTATTAGGGTGGGATACAGAGGAAGCTCAAATTAAATTTCAAATATAGGATTTACAGACAATAGAACAATATCACACCTGCAAGGGAAACATCTGCAAAACCCATAGTAAGCTTTCAAGTCCATACAAAAGCCATTGGGATGAAAGTATGTTTTCAAACAAATCTTTAAATGGGATTTTGAATACTTCTAATGTAATTGTAATTCTAATACTTGAGTATTTCTACCATGAGTAATCTGCCTGTTAACTAATCCTAGAGTACAGTTTAAAAAAATAAATTTAGTGATCTCAGCCTTTTAATGGCACTTTCTTTCCTTTCATTTACACCATTGTGTTTTTTTCCTTCCTGTGTCACTTCCTACACTGAACAGAGAATCCCTCTATTCATCATCATCCTCCCTTGCTTTGCCTTTTACTCTACTGACTATCAACCTTGGTTTTGTTCTGCACACTTTGGAAAAATACTCAATGTTTCTAGAGTGGTAACAATTCTAATGCCATGCTATAAATATTTTTGAACTGGAAAAATAAAGGTTATTTCATCAGCTAAAATATGCTTTTCCCCCTTCTCTCCTGTTCTCCTCTTGATATTTCCCATTTGCCCTACACCACCTTTTGCTGCTACCCTAGACACCGCTCTATCTGTTCCTTTCCCTGAGATAAGCCTGGCACTGTCTTCTAAAGTTACTGCCACACAATTTGTTTTGTGTACCTTGCTAGCTGAGAGACACTTCAGTGTCCGTTTCATACCCTGTGTCAGAATGTTGGTGTGGCAGCACTTTTTATGATGGCAGACCTTGCATTCTGTGTTATCTTACCTCCCAATGCAGTAATATATGTAATTTATCATGAGACAAATCCTACTATGCTTCACACTTTGGGGCATATTTACAAGGAGATGGAGCTGCAGCAGCATCATTTTTTTGATGCAGAGGTGGCGCAATCAGTGCTCCACAGGGCTCCATATTTACAAACTGATGCATTGGACCCAATGCATCAGATTGTAGAGGCCTGGGCCACTTTATACCTGCGCCAGATATAATGTATACAGGGTAGGCGTTCTCACGTTAAAAGCCACGTAGATCTGACGCAGTGACATTTACAACTTTTCACTGTGCCACTCTACGACTTGACTGTGTCAAAATCCCTATGCCTTTTCAAACCAGGCGTAAGGACTGATGCAGGGCTTTTAACATGGGACTTGCTGCTGTGTTCTGATGCATTGTTGGAGTTGCATCAGTCTAATGACCAACTCCAGCAATGCGTCCTTTTAGCGGCAAAAGATTTGTCAGAATTTCAGATGCATCCTTGAATCTTTGCACTATGGTGCACTGTATTGTAAATACATGGCATCCATGGTGTTTGTAGGGTATTTGCGGCAGGTACAATAAATCTTATGCATCGATGCTGATGCGTCAGTTCTTATAAATATGCCCCTTTGTCAGTCAATGCTGATCCATACATACCTTCTCAATGTTGAACCCTTGCAGCGACATATCCTTCGTAGTCTGCCTAATCATTCCAATGGATGCAATGTTGGTTATGCGTAGTATCTCATGGATTACAGCATTGGTGTATGGAACCCTCTTTCGGTCCTCATAGTGAATGACCTGAGATTCACCAAAGACAGTGGACAACTCCTTCTGAACTTTTTCTGGAGAGAAACATTTACACAGGTCAGAGGAATGGCACCAATATAACCCACAAATATCTATGGTCTATAAAAGGGCAGTTGTCAACAAAATCTCAATCCAAGTCCCGCCATACCCTCAGTTGTAATACCTCAGCCCAAGTCAACTCATGTCAATTCTAGTCAACCCACACATGCTTTATCAATTGCAATCAAATCCTCATTCCAAATACCAATGTTTTGCTCTTTCAAATAATCAAGTCAGAAATGTTACGGATTATTTTCAATTTATGTCACTTTAATTTTTTGTGAAATCTGGCCAATCGAGAGTGCTAGAATATAAAATGCCCATGTTTTAAAAAGCCAGCAATAGAAATGGAAAGAGCAGTTTAAGTTACCTTCACCCTTATTGGGTCTTATGCCTTAACTTTGTTTTGTATGGTCCTTCCCCCAGCTAGAAATCATATAAGCCTACACATCCCTCCATGAATGAAACCATGAGGCACGTCCAATATAAAAATGAGTCTCAAATGTGAAGCATGCATGTCTCTTCCATTTATAGCCAGTGTTTGCTCTGCCTAGTTACAAATGCAGCTACGAGGTCTGTTATGTGACTGGATGCTAAAGCAGTCACAATGCAGCCAGTTACTTTAGTTCTTTTGAGATGATGTCGCTGGCTGGAACAAATCAATGCCATCTTGGAATATAGCAGACTGGTTCTGGTGGTTGGTTGCACAGACAATACCTCTTTATAGAAATCTTGACTCATCTTAAAACGAGGACAAGCTATTGTGAGGTACTATTAGAGACCCAAGGAATGATTATTTTTTCAACAATGTTAATATATAAAAACAATAAATTTCCTAGACATCCATTTTCATATGATTCTACTTGTACAAGATAAATGATCTGATAACAAAACATTAACCAAATGATTATTTCAACATCAGTGTGTAGCTCTTTCCCACAGCCAGGCAAACCTCTACAGAATTACACAAAATTTAACAACAGATGAGGGGTATAGTTACAAAATTGCAATGCTGTTGCTGCTTCAATTAATGAATTTATTCAGCATTTATTGTCAACCACAACAGGGTTGGAAGAGTCAGACATGTGTGATGAGTTATGAAACAAAGCTGTTGCTACCACATCTGTTGAATCGACAAATTGTTGTGGTTTGGATTTATAATGGCTTTTGCCTAATCTAAATATATTATGTTGGTGTACTGCATTAACTTTTTTGTTATAAATCTCACACTGCTTGTATTTTTTGTACTGATGTTACTTCTTCTGACTTCACCAGTGTCAGAGGCCTGCTGCAGCAATGTCATCAAAGGGAATATGATGTAATGTTTTGTGATGTACATGGAAGAGGTTTCAAGTTTAGGTGCATCCAAGGGTTCCATGTTTAAATATCAATAACAAAAATATAGTTAACAAAAATATAGATGTAAAAATATCGACTACAAAAATATCGAATCCATATACTTAAACAGGTAAGTACAACAATATCGACTCAAAAATATAGATATAAAAAATATAGATGTAAAAAATATCGACTTTAAAAAATAATATAACTTAAATTAAATAATTAAATAATATTAATATTATTAACAAAATTAATTAAATTACATTTATATGTTAACTAATTATAGCAAATAAACTTAATTTAATGAATATAAACACAATAAATGTGTACATATACATATATTTTCTTAATTACATTTTATTATTATCTTTATTTAATTTATGAACTTTAATAATTATATAAAAATAAAAAAAACACATATATAAAACATTTTGAATAAAAAAAATATTCTATATTTAATTAACACATTAAAATATTAAAAAATAATAATACATACTTTTAATAACAAAATACAAATATTAGTAGTGAAAACATTTGATAGCGAAGGGGTAAACATTACTATTCCCACTCCAGTAAGTGCAACAGTAGGGAGAGCGTTGGATAGCGTAGGAGTAAAAATTAATCAGAGAGTGCAACAGTAGGGAAAACGTTGGATCGCGTAGGGGTAAAAATTACTATTCCCACTCCAGTGAGTGCAACAGAAGGGAAAGTGTTGGATAGCGTATGGGTAAAAATTACTATTCCCACTCCAGAGGGTGCAACAGTAGGGAAAGCGTTGGATAGCGTAGGGGTAAAAATTACTATTCCCACTCCAAAGGGTGAAACAGTAGGGAAAGCGCTGGATAGCGTAGGGGTAAAAATTACTATTCCCACTCCAGACAGTGCAACAGTAGGGAAAGCGCTGGATAGCGTAGGGGTAAAAATTACTATTCCCACTCCAAAGGGTGCAACAATATGGAAAGCGTTGGACAGCATAGGGGTAAAAATTACTATTCCCACTCCAGTGAGTGCAACAGTAGGGAAAGCGTTGGATAGCGTAGGAGTAAAAACTACTATTCCCACTCCAGAGAGTGCAACAGTAGGGAAAACATTGGATAGCGTAGGGGTAAAAATTACTATTCCCACTCTCGGACAGTGCAACAGTAGGGAAAGCGCTGGATAGCGTAGGGGTAAAAATTACTATTCCCACTTCAGAGGGTGCAACAGTAGGGAAAGCGTTGGATAGCGTAGGGGTAAAAATTACTATTCCCACTCCAAAGGGTGCAACAGTAGGGAAAGCGTTGGGTAGCGTAGGGGTAAAAATTACTATTCCCACTCCAGTGAGTGCAACAGTAGGGAAAGCGTTGGATAGCGTAGGAGTAAAAATTACTATTCCCACTCCAGAGAGTGCAACAGTAGGGAAAACGTTGGATAGCGTTGGGGTAAAGATTACTATTCCCACTCCAGAGAGTGCAACAGTAGGGAAAGTGTTGGATAGCGTATGGGTAAAAATTACTATTCCCACTCCAAAGGGTGCAACAGTAGGGAAAGCGTTGGATAGCGTAGGGGTGAAAATTACTATTCCCACTCCAGAGAGTGCAACAGTAGGGAAAGCGTTGGATTGCGTAGGGGTAAAAATGACTATTCCCACTCCACTGAGTACAATAGTAAGGAAAGCACTGGAACACAAACTATCAAAAATGTTATTACATTTAATTTCCAATATAAACATAATTAATATATACATTTAAATATATTATTATTAACAGATTATAAAAATTAATTAATTACACATTATTTAAAACGATAATATCCACCAAACACACCTAAAATTAATTACACAATGACATTTAATATGTACTAATTAATTAATGAAAATTAATGGGTTTTCTAATTAATCAATTAATTAATTAATTACCAGCTTTCACACCATATACACTTAAAAACACCACAACACACACCTAACATTAATTACACATTTACAATTAATAATTACTAATTATTTAATGGTAATTAATAAAAAAATTATTTATTAATAATCAATAATAAATTAATTAATTACCACCCTTCACACCATTTACACGTATGAACTCCCCAACACACTCCTAAAATTAATTAAACAATTAACATAATTAATTATTAATTGACTAATTGAAATTAATTAACAACTAATTATTAAACTATTATTAATAAATTAACACATTAATTAATCAATTAATTTTATATAATTAAATTACTTCCCACCCTATTCCCCTATAAACCCACGACCCGCTACGGAAGTAATAACACAAAATTAAACATAAAAAACATTAATAACTAATACAATTCCAAAATATATAATAAAATTGTAAACAATTCTCATTTAAAACACTAAAATACATAACATTATTAATAAATCGGTATTTTTGTAAACTATATTTTTGTAAACGATATTTATTACAACTATATTATTGTTATCGACCTGTCAGTCGATATTCTGATCAAACTATATTTTTGTTGTCGATATTTGTTCCACTCGATATTTCTGCGGAGATATTAATGTCAGACGATATTTCTACGTCGATATTCCTCCTCTGCACCCATCCAAGGCCTATGCTGGTAAGAGCAGTGGGGCCGGGTGGGGGAGGATTTCAACAGACGACAACAAAGGAAAATCAGTTACATTTCCCCTTGTCATCTCCCGTCAGAATTCCCCCCCCCCCCCCCACCCGGCCGCACCGCCCACTGCTCTTAACTGCACAAGCCATGGCTGGTTATATGATATCAATTCTGACACACCTGGCATTTTGATGAATTGACTTCAGTACTTGTTTTTGTAAACATGCCAATTATATTCTATCGACAGGGATATTTGCGAGTGGTGCTTGTTTTAAGCAGCTATGACACTTGTGGCATGCAGTCTGAACTCCACTCTTAGGTCAGAACAGTGAATAAAACATTAATCTCTTTGTGGAATGTTCTGCACCCCAGAAAAACATATTTAATTACATTTGTTAATCTATTAAATATGGTATTTCCCTGAACTTCTAAATTCAAATTGTACAGCGTATAATAAAATACTTTCTATTGTACCCATTTAGGGTCTCACCTTGGATTTCTGGTCGATTCACCAGGTAGAGGATTGCCCACAGTAGAGTGGTGGTGGTGGTTTCTGTCCCACCTCCAAAAAGTTCAGCCACAAGGCGGATCATGTTATGCTCATCAAACGTAGAGGTGACATCTTCAGAGTCCTGGATGCAATAAAAACATTCATATTTAGTAGATAGGAAATATAGAGAGAGCATGACATATTGTGAATCCTGGCCTCCTTGAGGACTGATGGATGATATAAAAGAGTTTAGTCTTGTTTATAAAATGGAATTGATGAACATTAATGCATCAAATTCTGGAAAGTGTTTCTGTGTAAGAAGACCAGTATCTTCCCATGAAGATCAGTAGAGTTTCAGATTTGTTTTGAAAGTACGTATAGATCACATTAGATATTGAAGTTTGGTGGAGGGTGAGATTTTCTACTCTACATGGGTGGATTATAAATATGAATGAGGGATTATGTCTGCAGTTGTTATTGGTGAGATTAATTGGCCTCTGTCTTGAGAAAAATGGAAGTCAACATGGTCTTTGTCAATGGGAGAAATTAGTAGAATCTATAAATTCATCCTAGGGAGGGATGATTAAAGCAATATCTTTCTCAGCAAAAGAGAGACTGAACTAATCAGGACAAAAATGAAAGAAGAAAAGGAGGAAAGAATGATGAAATCAATCAAAAGATTGATGAGTAAAATATATTAATGTATGTTTGTTCTGCAAAGTGCAAAATATATTGCCCTTCAGCCACTTTCAAAAGCTATACCATCTTCTCAAGAATTCTAGGTTATAAATGGGTTGCCAGGGCTTTGTTTGCAGATCGATCCTTTTGGAACAGAGGAAAGGACCTGACATTGCTAACCTTACTGAGGCTTGTGGCAGAGTTTCATTTTATAGATACATTCCTATATCTGATCTGGAGCTGAGAGAATCCCTTCTTGAAAAGACCTGTTTGGTTGGTTTGTTAAGTAGGGACCGAAGTTATTCCAGAGCTGCGAACCAGAATTTCTAAAGCTTTTGCCTCAATATTCGTTTTCGAACAGAAATAAGGGCTCTCATTATGGGACCCAGATGATAACGATCAGTCCACAAAACCCTGTTTGCGTAGTGATGGGAATAAGAAGGTATATGGACATTACCGGGAGAAACAAAGTTTACATCCCCTGTGGAATTGTAGTAGGTAAAACCTTTCGAAATTTAAAAGGGGAATAATGCTTGGTACTGAACATGCACATGTTTGTGCAATAACCACCAATATTAGGTTAATTTCCCAATAGTGGGTTATACCCGATAATAGTGATGAACTAGATGCAATAGCTAGTCCTGGCCAATGCATCTGCAGGTTTTGAAAATGGTGAAGAGCAACATGACTTTGATTCATTAGGAGTGGAAAATGCAGATTTGGAGTAAATGTAGTCTGATTTTATAAGGTCAACACAGAGTCTGTTTTTCATCTATATTTCTTTATTGATTGCTGTGGCATCTATGATAAAATAATTGAGACAAAAAGATCATGAAGTCAACTGTCACACAGAATGGATCCTGGAAACTGCTCACTCACATGAGAAAATCATCATAAAAATCCCTTTTGTTTGATGTCTTATCTTATGGCCAATTGTGTTTCCCATATTCTAGAGCACTTTACCAGAGCCAGAACTGATCAGTCAATGTAGCAGCAGCAAATACTCACTTGTGACATTTTAGTTTGGTAGAAATCTATGAAGTCCAGGGGCTCTTCAGACACTCCATTCTCTTTGTGAATTTTGATTTCCTTCCTCACAAATTCTTCCACAAAGGCATTGCCTATAAAGATATTGTTATGAGGTCCTGGAAGATGCCGCATCAGCCAGGGGAAAGTGTCATAGAGCTGGGGTGAAAGGCATGGGACATGGTTAGGAAGAATGTTATTTTTTTTGTTTGTTTTTTTTTAATTAAAAGTTTTCCACATTTTGTCTTCCAACACTTTTACATCAGAGCACAGCTTTATACAGTCTATACAAAACCATCAATACTTATATACAGCAAATACATATTACAATTAAGCTTCATTGCAATTTACTGTGATATTCACGACAGCGCCAGTCCCTCTTTCCATCTCCTAATAGGATCCCATATTCTCAACCCAAGCTGCCTCCCTCTCCTACCTTTCTGTGCATAGATTGATTTTTCCAAGTTATATGCGGCCAGTAGGTTTGCCAGCCAAGTTTGTAATATAGGGGGATTTTTATCCAGCCAGGCCCTAGCTATACATAGTCTGTATACTGCCACAGCTGCAAACATAAAATCCTTCTGTAAGGTAACACCATCTGGGCTAATCCCCAGTAATATCCAAGTTGGTGTAAGTGTTATTTGGATACCTATTGAACTAGTTAAAAATAACTCTATATCCATACTAATATTATAAAGAGAGAGCCCAAACCTTTGAGGCGGGTAATCTCAGTAACCACAGCACCAATCACAACACCCAATACAGCGTTGGAAAGGGCAGTTGCAGCAGAAGGACATAGGCTATGCAGACGGCCACCATTTTTTTTTTCTGCAGAGTTTTATATAGCACGAACTTGACCCGAACTGAATCAGGTATCAGAGCGCTTTACATAGCACCAGTTACGTTACATGAGGACACACATTCATTTTTGTTAGGCACGGGGAGATTAAGTGATTTGCCCAGAATCACAGGATGTTTGGCGTCGTTACCAAGAGTCGAACCCAGATCCCCAGGTCCGAGGTCGAGCGCCCTAGCCGTTAGGCCAACTCCTCTATACATTTAAAAAGTAAAAGAACCCTGCCAGCAAAGTAGTCCCTTGTGGGCGTGTCTGCGTTGTGCTGTGGGTGTGGGCTGGGGGCGAGACCCACGCTGGGGGCGTGTGGTACGGCCATCACATCGCGGGCTGTGGGCGTGACAAACGCTGGGGGCGTGACAAAACCGCTGGGGGCGTGTGTCCGCCCTTCATGCCATGTGAGTCATACATACAAGCACCAATTACGTTGCTGCGCAGCATCAAGGGGCACGCTGGGGGCGTGAGAAACTCTGGGGGCATGTGTCCGGCCTTCATGCCATGTGAACGCAATTGCGCCGTCTCAAGGGGCACGCTGGGGGCGTGAGAAACGCTGGGGGCGTGTGCTTCGTTCCGCCCTTCATGCCATGAGGGTCGTACATTAGTCAGAAGATTGTCTGCTGTGACCATGTGCTGGGGGCATGACAAACGCGTTCACCTGGAGGCCTGATAAGTAACGTTACTGCAGCCTCTCCTGCGCGCTGTTACTGAACTCTCTCATTCAACGAAAGGACACGCGCCTGCTACCATCAACCAGGGCTCTAGCCGGGCTCAGGCGGCGGATCAGTACACTAATTACACACGCCTGATAACATCAACCAGGGCTGTAGCCGGGCTCAGGCGGCCGATCAGTACACTAATTACACACGCCTGATAACATCAACCAGGGCTGCAGCTGGGCCTCAAGCGGGGGAACACGCATATGAGCGTGTCTGCGGGGACATTACTGCGGCCTCTCCTACTCGCGGTCACTCAACTCTCTCATTAAACGGATTTACCCGCGGCTGATAACTCTCTCATTCCACGACATTACACGCGCCTGCTAACATCAACCAGGGCTGTAGCCGGGCTTAGGCGGCAGATCACTACACCAATTACACGCGCCTGCTTACATCAACCAGGGCTGCAGCTGGGCCTTCTCCATCCCTATTCTAATGAAACAAAAAATGTTGTTTACCGCGAGATTTTAAAATAAATTGCCCTTGCCAAATACTCACATTACACACATTCTATTTCACACCCGGACAACGCCGGGACGGGCTGTTAGTCTCTAATAAGGGTATGTAATTGGGGACAAGTAGCAAAAATGTGTACAATATCTGCTTCCAGGAGAGTGCACCGAGGGCTGGAAATCCCTGAAGTGCCTCCCCATTTTGCTATCCTTGCCGGTGTAAAATAAAGAGAGTATAGAGTTTTATAGTGCTGCGCCTGCAAAGGTGCTGAGCAAAGGATTGTGCGCCCTAAGTCCAACGACTCCTGAAACCAGTGTGTTTCACCACTCAATTTCTCGACCCATTTAGTACTGTATTTACTTATATCATCTGGCTTCCCTGCAGCTAAGCTTGCATAAAAACTACGGATCGTGCGATCACCCCCTTTCCCTATTTTATTAAGAATTTCATTTCTACCGAACCCTGCAGGGCCGCCCTGTTTGGCATTCAAGAAGCTCCTAACCTGGAGGTATTTAAAAAAGCTCCTAGAATCTATGCCATATTTATCTTTTAGCTCAGCAAACTGAACCATCCTGTCCAAGGCCATGATATCACCAATCATTACTATCCCTTTTTCAGCCCAGCCTGCCATGGTTGAATCCGCAAAAACCACCTCTGGGAATGATCTATTTTTTTACAACCTAATGTATCTATTATATCTGCTCAAACCGCATTTCTTCAAAAAGGCAGTCCAGATTCTAATTGCGGCACTAACCGTCTTAAATCTTGTCCTTTTATAGTATACAAAATCAATGCAATTTAAAAAACAATTTTCCACCTCCTCCTCAAAAACCGGTGCATATATCTCTGTTGAATTATCAGTGACTCTTTGATCTATACCTCCCCCACCAATTAACCCTTGCATGTACTGCAGAGCGGCAGCCCAATAATACAACCTAAAATCCGGGGCGCCCCACCCGCCTTTATCTCTAGGGAGGGAAATAAACCTACATGCCCGGCGGGTTTTGCCAGGCGCCCAGATAAACCTGTTGAGAATTAGTTCTAAAGCGTTAAACCACTTAGCCTCAAAATATAAAGGAATGGCTCTAAAACAATAAAGAAATTTGGGCAAAACGAACATCTTAATGACATTGGTACAGCCAACAAGTGATAAATGAAGATTGTTGATTCTCTCTAAATCCACTGTTACTCTATCAATTAGCGGGAGATATTGCTCTCCACCACCTTGTCTAAATCTGCCGAAATCTCAACCCCCAGATATACTGCAGAGCTGGTGACCCGCGTATCATTACAGCTTGTGTAGGTATTTTTAACTATCTGGGTCTTAGCTTTGTTAAGCCTGTATCCAGAGACCTCACCAAAATGCTGAGCCTCAGCTTCCACTTCCCTGATGGCTATTGACGGGTTAGATGTTAAAATGGCCACGTCATCCGCGTAAGCCAATGTTTTTATCTCCCTGCCCCTTATCATCACTGGAGGAATAGCAGGATTAGCTTCTAAATTACGGAGCAAAGGATCCAGGTATAGGGCAAACAGCAAGGGGGAGGAGAGGCAGCCCTGCCTTGTCCCTCTATGAATCCTTACAGCCGACGAATACCCTCTATTAACCCTAATCCTAGCTGTTGGTTCTCTGTACAAGATCTGAACAGCTTTTATGTAGCTCTCTCCAATACCACACCACCTCATTGCTGCCCACAGATAATCCCAAGAGACCCTATCAAACTCCTTTTCCGCGTTGAGGAACAAGGCCGCCATAGGTTCTCCTGGGACTCCAGCTGCATCAAACATTGTAACTACCTGTCTGACATGCTGAGTATTGCCTTAGCCAGGGATAAAGCCATGCTGTGATTGGCTTACCAAACTCTCGATGATCCTAGCCAGTCGTTTTGCTAGTATTTTAGAAAATATTTTTGCGTCAGCATTCATTAGAATGATTGGCCTATACGACCCTGGTGCTAATGGGGATTTTCCTTTCTTTAATATTACTATGATGCCCGCCCCCCCCCCATGAATTCAGGATCGGCTCCCCTTGCTGCGCCTGTATCATAACATTAAACATATCAGAAACCAACACACCTTGAAAAACTTTATAAAATTCTATCGGGATTGGGTCAGGGCCGGCAGCCTTACCCCATGGGAGGCTGCCCAATGCTGTGGTGAATTCCTCTTACTGGAATGGTAGGTCTAAACCCACCTTTTCTTTCTCACGCAAAATCGGGGGTTGAATGTTTCTAAAAAACCTTGCTATATCAGATGGCCCTTTTTCGTTATCAGGAGTGTATAGGTCTGTATAAAATTGCCTAAAGACTTTCCTCACCCTTTCTGGTTCAGAAACACGGTTGCCCTGTCCATCGGTGATCTCCTTAATATCGGACGAGGCTAATCTTTGTCTGGTGCGAATGGCTAGTATGTGTCCCACTCTCTCACTAAACTCATAAGCGGTTTCCTTTTTGATAAGGTAGTGTCCTGCGGCTTTATTGGCAATGCATTCCGACGCTTCTGCTTTGAGCGCCACAATTCTAAGTAAGTGTTGCTCAAGCGGGAGTTGTTGCTGGATATTTCTGGTTAGCTCTTCTTCCGCCTTAAGCAAATTTTTACTCAATTCTTCTGCTCTAGCCTTTTCCCTCTTCTGCTTATGCAACAAGAAACTCAGTGTCTCTCCCCTCACCCCGGCTTTAAGAGCATCCCAAACCATACCTGGGGATGCTGACCCTCTGTTTATCTCCAAGAAATTCCTGATCCATATTTCCATATGTTTACGATATACCTTGTCTTTCAACAATGCCCTCTCAAATGTCCACTGAGTTTCCCGCCTTTGTGTCTCACCTATTTTAATCGTTAAGACTAATGGGCTATGGTCTGAGATAACCCGCGGGTGTTTTTCTATCTGGGCGCCAGCAGTCAAAGAATTGGAGATCAAAAAATAATCTAACCTGACCATAACTTTATGGGGAGCCGAAAAAAATGTACAACCATCTAAATAGGGATGTATTTTAACCCATGGGTCTACCAGAGAGTTATGCTGCACCATGTCAGACAGTGCTTTGTAAATTTTCCTCTTCCTCCCTGAATACTGCCCCCCTACTTGTGTAAAAGAGCTATCAAGATCATGGATATTGAAGTCACCACAGCACACAATTGGTTCAGGCCACTGAGCCAACTCTATATCTAAAAATTGGAAAATATCGGGGTCATCCTCAGTGGACCCGTAAATTGACACAATCGTACACCTTTCTCCCTTGTAGGTTATTTCCAAAAGCACCCACCTACCCCCTTGGTCCTCTTTTTTCTTAATAACTACCACATCACTGGATCTACCCAAAGCTGCTACTCCTCCGGTTCTTGACCCTTCCTTAATGTTTGCCAGTAGTGAGAACCCCTGCTGATCCAAGAGGTACCCCTTCGCCCCCTCTATGTGTGTCTCTTGTAGACAAACCAGATCTAAACACAGTGTTGTAAGAAGTGCAGCAACTCTAATTCTTTTGTTCACATCATTAAGTCCACAAATGTTAATCGAAGCAATTCTGCATGACATTAGACTACATCAAATGATTTGCCTGCTAGTATAAACGGCTTAATAAAAAAAATAGTACAAAAACAAAAGAGACTTAAACTGTATTGTGCATACTGAAAAAGCTGTGCAAACTGTGCGTGCTCCCCCTCCCCCTCCCCCCCTCCTCCCTTCAGCGCACCCCACCTGGAACTATTCCCCCTCCCCCCTCCCCCCTCCCCCCTACTGGTAAATAGGTCAAGCATGACCTATGTGTGACGGCTGTGAGTGCAGTAGCCGCAGCCCCCCTCCTCTCATTTTATCCTCCAAAAGATTTCCCTTCTCCTGACCTCAAATAAAGTGTGTCAAAGTATGACAAACCCAGTGACCATACATCAATCCAGCTCACATTATCCGTCCTTCTTATCTCCCAAATCCTTAATATACTGCTGCGCTGCTAACTCTTAGGTAAACATCCTGACATTTCCCCTCACAATCGTTTTAAGCCTTGCTGGGTACAATAGTGCCTGCCTTATACCTGTTGTCCCGCCGTCGCCGGAGGATGACGGCGGGACAACAGGTACAAGGCAGGCACTGACCAGAAAGACTGGTCATCCCCTTAATGCTTCCCTCCAGGAAGCCTTGGCTAATAACCCAAAGCGTATGCATGAGAAGGGAATCCCCCTCTCACATATAGAAAAACGCCTTAGTGAGTGTATCACATAGTCTGTACCACAACACTAAGTCTGTTTTATTTCACTACACCTTTTAAAAAACGGTCCTGAGGAAAGCCAGAATACTCTAAGGCACTGGCTGAAACATGTCGACCATCTGAAGGACGCAGGGGGCAGTAACTCGCCACCCTCACGCGTCCTGTAGCCTTACTTTTAACCGCTGGTGACGGCCCAGTTATTAAAATTTAATTTACCCTCGGGTACTGGGACCACCACCAAGCCGTTTTAAATCACAACTCACTCAACCTCACTCACTGCACTCTCAGCAATATACCAGCTCCGCTGTAATCAGGCGTCGTAGCACACCCGGGACATACTAGGTGTCACTGGGTGGGCCCGATGATGAAGCATGCCACCAACTAGGTTGGTGGGTGAGGGCTTCATGAATACACCAACAAGGTGCCCGTGACAGAACTAATTAGAGTACTGCAACACTTTGGTCAACTTAAGCTAGTCCTCTTTGTTTAATCACATATAAACCCTCGGGGACTCGGCCTAGCTATCTAGTCCTCTCTCTCCTTCTTGTTACACGCATACAATAGATATGCCTCATTAAACAATTTTTGTAGGGGTGAGATCAGCTGCCTGAGCCTCCACCGTCTCTCCACTGTAGCATGGCAAAAGTCTGGACGCGCAAAAAAAGTAACCCCTTCAAATGTACGTCTCGCCTCAGGTCTCGCCTTGTCCATGATATCCTGCCTACCCAAAAAGTTACCAATATATACCAAAATTGCTTGGGGTTTTGAGTCTCGTGCTGAGCCATAATTATGTCTCTGTACCAAAGGGAAACGGTGTGCCCTCTGCACTTAGGACTCCCATATCCAAGATGTAATCTCCGGAAATGCCCCCTTAAACAGTTTGATTACGTATGCCCTTACATCCTGGGGGTGTGATGAACAGAGTGTCTGAATTAAGCAGACCACTCTTACCCAGTCCAAAGATCAGGGCTTGATCCATCACCGTTTTTTAGCTCACTGCACCATCCCAGCTCAGAACCTGGCTATATGCAAATTAGTCTGTTCCTGTCCCAGTGCATGATGGGAACAGGGCAAACCAAACTACCAAGCCAATTCTTATACTGGGAAGGAAACAAGCTTCCGGGGACCGGTTTCTGGCATTTCAGCCGTCATCCGCCCGGCTTGCTTGAATCCTGATGGTGCAATGAGCAAGGGACTCACATCTGAGTATACCCTTCCACGCTTATGGTAGACAAAATGATTCAGAAAAGGGGGTGGTGATGAACAGAGTGTCTGAATTAAGCAGACCACTCTTACCCAGTCCAAAGATCAGGGCTTGATCCATCACCGTTTTTTAGCTCACTGCACCATCCCAGCTCAGAACCTGGCTATATGCAAATTAGTCTGTTCCTGTCCCAGTGCATGATGGGAACAGGGCAAACCAAACTACCAAGCCAATTCTTATACTGGGAAGGAAACAAGCTTCCGGGGACCGGTTTCTGGCATTTCAGCCGTCGTCGGCCCGGCTTGCTTGAATCCTGATGGTGCAATGAGCAAGGGACTCACATCTGAGTATACCCTTCCACGCTTATGGTGGACAAAATTATTCAGAAAAGGGGGTGGTGATGAACAGAGTGTCTGAATTAAGCAGACCACTCTTACCCAGTCCAAAGATCAGGGCTTGATCCATCACCGTTTTTTAGCTCACTTCACCATCCCAGCTCAGAACCTGGCTATATGCAAATTAGTCTGTTCCTGTCCCAGTGCATGATGGGAACAGGGCAAACCAAACTACCAAGCCAATTCTTATACTGGGAAGGAAACAAGCTTCCGGGGACCGGTTTCTGGCATTTCAGCCGTCGTCGGCCCGGCTTGCTTGAATCCTGATGGTGCAATGAGCAAGGGACTCACATCTGAGTATACCCTTCCACGCTTATGGTGGACAAAATGATTCAGAAAAGGGGGTGGTGATGAACAGAGCGTCTGAATTAAGCAGACCACTCTTACCCAGTCCAAAGATCAGGGCTTGATCCATCACCGTTTTTTAGCTCACTGCACCATCCCAGCTCAGAACCTGGCTATATGCAAATTAGTCTGTTCCTGTCCCAGTGCATGATGGGAACAGGGCAAACCAAACTACCAAGCCAATTCTTATACTGGGAAGGAAACAAGCTTCCGGGGACCGGTTTCTGGCATTTCAGCCGTCGTCGGCCCGGCTTGCTTGAATCCTGATGGTGCAATGAGCAAGGGACTCACATCTGAGTATACCCTTCCACGCTTATGGTGGACAAAATGATTCAGAAAAGGGGGTGGTGATGAACAGAGTGTCTGAATTAAGCAGGATTCAAGCAAGCCGGGCCGAAGACGGCTGTAATGCCAGAAACCGGTCCCCGGAAGCTTGTTTCCTTTCCAGTGAAGAATTGGCTTGGTAGTTTGGTCTGCCCTGTTCCCATGATGCACTGGGCCAGGGACAGACTAATTTGCATATAGCCAGGTTCTGAACTGGGATGGTGCAGTGAGCTAAAAAACGGTGATGGATCAAGCCCTGATCTATTGACTGGGTAGGAGTGTTCTGATTAACTCAGATACTCTGTCCATTACCACCCCCTTTTTGAAATTATTTTGGCCACCATGAGTGTGGAAGGGTATGCTCAGACATGAGTCCCTTGCTCATTGCACCATCAGGATTCAAGCAAGCCGGGCCGAAGACGGCTGTAATGCCAGAAACCGGTCCCCGGAAGCTTGTTTCCTTTCCAGTGAAGAATTGGCTTGGTAGATTGGTCTGCCCTGTTCCCATGATGCACTGGGCCAGGGACAGACTAATTTGCATATAGCCAGGTTCTGAACTGGGATGGTGCAGTGAGCTAAAAAACGGTGATGGATCAAGCCCTGATCTATTGACTGGGTAGGAGTGTTCTGATTAACTCAGATACTCTGTCCATTACCACCCCCTTTTTGAAATTATTTTGGCCACCATGAGTGTGGAAGGGTATGCTCAGACATGAGTCCCTTGCTCATTGCACCATCAGGATTCAAGCAAGCCGGGCCGAAGACGGCTGTAATGCCAGAAACCGGTCCCCGGAAGCTTGTTTCCTTTCCAGTGAAGAATTGGCTTGGTAGTTTGGTCTGCCCTGTTCCCATGATGCACTGGGCCAGGGACAGACTAATTTGCATATAGCCAGGTTCTGAACTGGGATGGTGCAGTGAGCTAAAAAACGGTGATGGATCAAGCCCTGATCTATTGACTGGGTAGGAGTGTTCTGATTAACTCAGATACATACTCTGTCCATTACCACCCCCTTTTTGAAATTATTTTGGCCACCATGAGTGTGGAAGGGTATGCTCAGACATGAGTCCCTTGCTCATTGCACCATCAGGATTCAAGCAAGCCGGGCCGAAGACGGCTGTAATGCCAGAAACCGGTCCCCGGAAGCTTGTTTCCTTTCCAGTGAAGAATTGGCTTGGTAGTTTGGTCTGCCCTGTTCCCATGATGCACTGGGCCAGGGACAGACTAATTTGCATATAGCCAGGTTCTGAACTGGGATGGTGCAGTGAGCTAAAAAACGGTGATGGATCAAGCCCTGATCTATTGACTGGGTAGGAGTGTTCTGATTAACTCAGATACTCTGTCCATTACCACCCCCTTTTTGAAATTATTTTGGCCACCATGAGTGTGGAAGGGTATGCTCAGACATGAGTCCCTTGCTCATTGCACCATCAGGATTCAAGCAAGCCGGGCCGAAGACGGCTGTAATGCCAGAAACCGGTCCCCGGAAGCTTGTTTCCTTTCCAGTGAAGAATTGGCTTGGTAGATTGGTCTGCCCTGTTCCCATGATGCACTGGGCCAGGGACAGACTAATTTGCATATAGCCAGGTTCTGAACTGGGATGGTGCAGTGAGCTAAAAAACGGTGATGGATCAAGCCCTGATCTATTGACTGGGTAGGAGTGTTCTGATTAACTCAGATACTCTGTCCATTACCACCCCCTTTTTGAAATTATTTTGGCCACCATGAGTGTGGAAGGGTATGCTCAGACATGAGTCCCTTGCTCATTGCACCATCAGGATTCAAGCAAGCCGGGCCGAAGACGGCTGTAATGCCAGAAACCGGTCCCCGGAAGCTTGTTTCCTTTCCAGTGAAGAATTGGCTTGGTAGTTTGGTCTGCCCTGTTCCCATGATGCACTGGGCCAGGGACAGACTAATTTGCATATAGCCAGGTTCTGAACTGGGATGGTGCAGTGAGCTAAAAAACGGTGATGGATCAAGCCCTGATCTATTGACTGGGTAGGAGTGTTCTGATTAACTCAGATACATACTCTGTCCATTACCACCCCCTTTTTGAAATTATTTTGGCCACCATGAGTGTGGAAGGGTATGCTCAGACATGAGTCCCTTGCTCATTGCACCATCAGGATTCAAGCAAGCCGGGCCGAAGACGGCTGTAATGCCAGAAACCGGTCCCCGGAAGCTTGTTTCCTTTCCAGTGAAGAATTGGCTTGGTAGTTTGGGATGCCCTGTTCCCATGATGCACTGGGCCAGGGACAGACTAATTTGCATATAGCCAGGTTCTGAACTGGGATGGTGCAGTGAGCTAAAAAACGGTGATGGATCAAGCCCTGATCTATTGACTGGGTAGGAGTGTTCTGATTAACTCAGATACTCTGTCCATTACCACCCCCTTTTTGAAATTATTTTCTGCACTGATGACTTCCTTGCAGGTTCCGATTCAGAGTCTGTACTTAAAGACTGGCTCTCACCTCCCTCTTCACTTGAGAGATAAGAGTCAGAGTCTTCGTTTAAGGAGTAAAAGCAGTCAACTTCAGAGGTGCCAGGGATTTCAGGGACCGCCTCTCTGTCCACCACTGGGGCTTTACCACCTCCGCCTCTTACCTCTGAAGTAATCCCCTCAGCAGCCCCCTTTATCCCCTGCTCAGAGCTCACTGAGTGTGCTTCTTCCAAGGGGTTGCCAACTTCCCCCTTAGCGCGGTTTGCCTGAATTTGACACCCGCCCCCTGTGGTCTTAGCCCGCTTACTTGAATTTTGTTGATTTACGACCTCCATTGTCCCGAAATGTTCCATCTGCAGGGCCTCTGTTACTTCTGGTGGTGTCTCAGTAGCCTGCTTGTCCTGACTCTGCTCCCGCCGTGACTGTTGCCCGGCAACTTCTTTCCCGGCGTCTCCAGCCGAAGATGCCTGCCTTTCAGTCAGAGCTTCCAGTGGCTTTGGTGCAAAAGACTCCTTCAGTGTTGACTGGCGCAGTGCTGTATCCTTTGGATCTTTGGGAGTTCTCACCGTCTGCTTTGCCACATCATTGCTACTGACCTTGCCGGTCCCACTAGGCTTTTCTTTCATGATGCGCTGCTCGCCGGTAATACCTGCACCGCCATTACCACGAGGCTCAGGTTGTTTTCCAAGATTTCTCCGTGTCTAGGCAGAAGATCGTAGTGCAGTAGCTGCTGCCGAAACTTCCTTATCTCCGCTCAGCGGCACTGGGCGCTTCAGAGGATCCGCATCTTTCTGCTGCCTTACGCCCTTCGGTGCCATCGGTGTATTCTGTCTACTGTCCCTGAGGTGGAAATGCTGGAGCTGGCCCCTGAATGTGACGTTGATTTTACTCATCCAACGGAGCAGATCTGTCTTCCGTTTGAAGTAAGGAAACCCATATATTCCGATCATTGCGTTATTCCATTACTGCAGCGTGACAGAGGTCAGGTTTTCACTTTCTAGGAGGAGAGTGAGCTTGCTGCGACTGACCACTGCAATCAGTCAGCGGCCATCTTGCCTCCGATGGAAGAATGTCATTTTTTGATAATATCTTCAGTTTATCATAGTCAATGGGGACAGACTATTAGAGCACTTGCTGACCATTCTTTCTCCCTCACCCTGAAGACATTCATGCCCTGTGTTTTTTCATTGTTGTATGTGTATGTGTGTGTCTAAGACAAAATAATTAGCAAGTATATTACCAAATAAATAGAACATAAGAGGATTTTGTAATGGTATGAACGGATGTTTGTCGTTACTACAAATGCTTTTACAAAGCATGCCTTTACCACGCAACTTTTACAACGCAAGTCGTTACAACGACTTGCGTTGGGGGGCGCTGGATAGTGAATAGTTTAATTTACTATTCCAACTCCAGTCCCCGTGGATAGTAGGGAAGGTTTTGGATAGTAAATTAAACTATTCCCTATCCTACAGCGCCCCCCAGCGCAAGACGTTGTAACGACTTGCGTTGTAAAAGTTGTGTGGTAAAGGTTGTGCGTGGTAAAAGTTGCCTTGTAAACGCTGTTTACCAGTATGAACTTTACAGGAGCGTGGATACAATGCAGAGACTAGAGGAGAGAACATAAGATTACATCCTGCCTTATTTCATCTTGATTTCACTAAGGATCATTGCCTTCATTGGCTCTTTTCCGAAAGGAGGAATCCCTTCTCCTGCCCTTGCAAATATCCACACACTAGGGAATTATACCTTTGTTGTTTATACTATTCATTGGCTTCATCACAAAGATACAACCAAATGGTGATGGACAGGTAACACACATTCTGAGATGAAGGTGTCTATTCTTCCTTGGAGCAGCACCCACCAGGCTACTAACAAGGAGTACAAAGTAAGGGTGGTAGTTCAGAAGGCTGTGAGATGTTTTCTGTTTTACCTGTCTAAGAGGTATTAGCAAGGAGTGCAAGACTGTAATTTAGGCTGGATTGATAATATGAATAACTGAAGAACCCCTCTTGGACCATCAGTATTGGTCCGCTCTCAGAACGAAGTGGTCTGAAGAAGCTTTACCTAAGTCATCCTTGATTGGTGGATGGATGGAAGAGTGAAAGGATCGGTGTAATATGGATGCATGAAAGAATGGATGGGTGAGTGAAAGAGAGGGTAAATGGATGGCTGGATGAAAGGGTGGACGAATGAAAGATGGATGGATGGATGAGGGAAAAGTAGGATTGATGCAGAAGGAATGGATAGATGCAGTGAAAGGGTGGATTGATGAGCGGAACCTTGGATGATTGAAAGGATGAATGAATGAGTAAATGAATCGAAGGAAGGAGATATGGATAAGTGAAAGGATGAATGAGAGAGTTAATAGGGTGATGGATGTTCAATGTTTCAAATATTGAAATATTCCAGGAGTATCTTTTTTAAACTGCTCAATTGTTTGTTTCACTTTGAGATACTGGTTACATCCTGAAATGGGTTGCTCCCATGGGCTCCTACTAAAACATTGCTCCAGTCCTTATTTTACCTCTTATCCAGATCTTACTGTAGAAACCGGTTTGTAAAGTACCGCGATCTAAAAGATCGCGTTGTACTGACACACATCCACATTGAAAGGCTGCTAATGAGCTTCCACTGCATGTGTTTTTCAGTAAATCAGGGCAACTGTTCTAGGACAACCCAATTAGTATATTTGATGGCTGAGTCAGGGCAACAAAATACTGCATGCAAATAGTGCAAGTACATTAAAGGTAAAATGCACAATGTAAGACGAAGGTAAGCTTTTCCCACATGCATGTCTGACTAAAACCTAGCAAATGGGCTGAGAAACATCCATGGTACACTGTTGTCAAAGCTTCAGTTCTCCAAAATTTTGGTTCCGGAGTGGCGTGCTACTCACCGAAAAGCGCTCCAACACCCCATCAAGGGGAACAAGCGCTATACCAATGCAAACCTTTCCCTCTTCTATCCCTCCATCAAACCAAATAACAGACTAACATATCCACAGCTCAAATTAATTTCATATTTGACTATACCAATTCCTAATCCTTTTGGGTTCCAGAGCAGCGTGCTACTTGCCGAAACAACGATTTGACGCCTCATCAGAGGCAGTAAGCACTATATAATTGCAAGTACAATACAATTACAATACATTACAATATCGCATGGACCCATTTTTGCCATTCAAATAATAAATCTGACATTAAGTAAGTCCAGTGCATGAGGGCTTGAAAGCAGCCAAGTCCAGATGCGTAATGTCCAGACATGTAAGCTGCACCCATATGCATGATGAAAAGGAAACCATGATATGAAAATACTCTGTTTTCAGGAAACGACAACAGCAGATTACACTGCACGTCTACATGCTTTCAAAAGTTACCTTTCTTCAATTAAGCTTAGCAGCTACAAGAACCCCAATTTTTGTGACATTGTAATTGTGAAGGTAAATTAATACTATTGGCAAGCAAATGTTTACAACAACTGTTACAGTAGTGTTTTTTTTTACAAAGGTCGTTTTAACGTCGTTAAAAATGTACTGTTTAAGTTTTTTACTAAATTACTTTGGATATAATAATGTATTAATTAGCTCTGATGTTGTTTTCTGTTCTGGTTTTCACAATGAACATGCATATTCTGTGATGAAAGCCTTGCTGTCTGATGTACTAAGGGCGAGCTTGGGAGTTCTTGCAGTGTTTAATTCTGGGTGTTTGAGTGTTTTAACCATGTTAGAACTCAGCCACAGCTCATATCAAAATGGAGACAACTATTTCTTGCAGTTTCATAATCCTATTTCCAAAATGTACAAACCCACATCTTATCTTATCACACTATCCTTCCCTTACCTTTTTACAACACGTCTTTGCCTTTCAACCCTCATAACTCCTTTGCTCCTACCACCACACACAGGGTCTTAAACATCTTTCTAATAATGTTTAACCAGGGAGTCTGAAGGCTACACTTGTGCCCATACACCTATCCCTGATCTTGCTGCCATAAATGTAGCCCTGTCTCTGAAGTAGATAACTTTACTATTTTTCGATATTCACAAATATGACTAATAAGTGAAAAGGAGGTGGAGCCAAACGCTCAAGTATAATTAATACGGCCAAAAAACTAAACCTAGGGGTCCATTAGGATGGCGGGCACCCTAACGGAGAAGTAGACCGCCCACTAACAGTGCGGGGGTCCCGACAATGGCATTAGGATGCGCCCGCCACACAGGCGGGCGCATCCTGTATGTTTACAATTGCGTCGGGCGGAGCAGGAATCTCCGCCCGCCGCAAAGGTAAAAGTGCACGTTGTGCTTTTCAAAGCGCAACATGACAGGCACTGCCATGTTGCACTTTGAAATGCGGGGGGGTACCATAGGTACCCCCTATGTGCACCCCCAAGCCACGGACTCCCAGGAGGCCCGCAAGGGGCCCCCGCAGGGAGTCTCCGGATGCCTTTCCGTGGCGGCATTGCTGCCACGGAAATGCATTGTGCACCGCCACCATGTTACTGGTTTTCCGCCCCGGCCACTAGGCGACCGGGGCGGTCCCTCCCGCCATCCAAATCTGGCAGGGGGGATTTGGGCTGATGATGTCGGGCGGCCAGCCTGGCGGAGGAAATCCACCCGACATCCTAATGGACCCCCTAGTGTCTAGCCTCACACTAAAACATCTAAAAAGAAACCTTATTTATTATTAAATTGGAAAATATTTTAACAACGTTTTATCAAGTTGTAAATTAATGTGTCATTAATTTTCATTAAGCCACTATTATTCTAGTTGTAGTTCATTTTATCCACCAGTTATAATAATTATTAATGCATAACAGTTCATTAATATACTCCGATATTTAACATAAAAAGAATTTCACTCATTTATTATAAAGTTTAAAAAACTTTTTGACATTTCCCTATATTTTATCAAAGGGAGATCTACACTCTAACTTTGGAGTCTTTTTATTGGAAAGTATTGGGAAAATGTAGAACTTTTTGGAGGTATAAACATATTTATATGTTTAATATTCGTTTTAATTGATTTTATATATGTACATGAATTCATAACTCTAAAAAAGTTATTTTTTTCAATTAAATAATAAATATGTTTTTTCGATTTTTTAACATTAAATTATACTAATTTATATTTTTAACTATTTTAAATAATGTCATTTAATTTACCAGTATTTCCCATGGATTTTTTATTTTAATACCTGCTAATATTATTTTCTATGGGAGGGTTTTGCCTACCAGTGTGTGGTGCTGGAAGTACTTCTATTTATTTCTATTTTGGGTCCCTTATTGGCTGTAGTAACATTAGAATTGCAAATTGTGAATATCAATGGGCTTACTCTTTTGTGGGCGGGTGTATGTGCCCACTAAACCCCTCCCTAACCTCCTCAAAACCAATCCTCACTCCTTACTAAACCCCTCATATTTAGCAATAAGTGCGTTCCTTTCTTCAGCCCCCCCACATTTACAACTAAGTAGTACACTTCCACGTGTAAGGTTCACACCATAGAAAGGATGGGGAAAGTGGAGGTAACTCTGGTAGGTTTGTGAACAGCTTTGTAGTACTTTTATATACACTTCTAATACTAATAAACATGCTACAAATTGTAATATGTGAACTAGCCCTTACATGTCTTATATACTTGCCTTGTTTTCACATGCCTAATTTTTACCTTTCTTCATACGTATAAATATCTTTGTTTAAAATGTTCCTACGATTGACAAATAACATAGAACATGGGGCTTTTGAGAGACTCACCAGGACCCACTTGGTGCCTAGATTATTAACTAGAAGTTCATTTGCTTCGATGAGCTGATGGATTTCTTTGTCGTCTCTGGAGAAGCGGCGCCCAAAAATGACTGAACAGATCACATTGGTTACAGAATGTACGATTGCCTGAGTGGGATCCAGGCTTTTCCCTGTGGAAAAAAGAGGGAATAAATGACTGGAGCATGCTATTGGCAGCTTTGGAATACACATCTTGAAACACCTTGCAAAATAGGAGTAAAACTATGGACAGGAATATTGTGCGGATTTTTCAAGCACTCTGTCTACTAATTTATGCTTCTTCATAACCAATAGTTGTCATGGTGATTCTCTGGTTGTTTCAATTGCAGGAGCAACCGAGCAGTATCAAAGGTGAGATTGCAAAGGTCCCCTCTAACCAAGACACTTGGGTCTGGGATGGAAAGTTGGTATTGGAAGCCTCTTTGACTCTCCAGGCAACCTGTCTGAGCTACCAAGGCCTAGTTTAAAGGAGGTTGTGTGAAGGGTGAACTTAGATATAATACAACACAATCATTATTGTTGAAATAATGATGAATAGTTTGCCAGAATTAGTTTGCAATAACCAATAACACTTTTATTGTATTTCATTTACTTAAGGTACTTGTTCCTTATGACTAGCAACCAAACAGCTCACAGCACAAAATAATACAAAACATGATCTGGCAACATAGATCACTCAGGTTACAAAGCACACTGTTATCATTTACAAACTGGCGACCAACACTGAGTCACTCATAAACAAAACAGGTTCATCGGGGACCGGGTTCACCGTGCCGGAACATGGTAACTCCTAAAACCTTGTTCATAGTCACTAAGCAGTCATGAATGGCAAAAATCACACCAAAGCACCCACATGAATCAGTTGGTCATCACTCTAGTTATTGCCTGGCTAGATTATATCAATGAACCATACTTCCGAGCTCTAATTGTCCTGCTACACAGACTTCAGATTCTATGCATGTGCCACCAGAAAGAGACTATACCTTAAAATCCACAATCACATCATCCTTGCCCTTAAAGTTAAACTATGACTCCCTTTGGTCAGGTACACCTTCTGGAGTCTATACATTGTATACTGAGACTTTCACTATGGCTGAGACAAGTTTTCAACAACACAGGGTCTGAACGTACCAACCAAGGGTCCGAAGGTACCAACCAAGTACCTGTATGTACCAACCATGAATGGCTGGCATATTAAGGTTACCATTATCATTCCTACATTCAGAAAATCTCACAGTGATGTGAACTCCTTACTGTGAAGTTATGAAGTTTGTCAATTTCAGAAATCCTCATCAGTAGGCAACGTTTCAAGTAATAAAAAACACGTTGGGTAATTTCCCTGAATAAAACCTTTTAATGTGGGAATTGTCCTGTTACATTTAGTTTTTTTCAAGGGTTTACCCTGAGAAAATCTACTCGTAACTCGTTTTTAACCAGATTCTTTCTAAATTTTGCAATCATTGAGATGTTCTGGAAAATCTCAAAGTTTTTTAAACACCTCAAATTTGGAGAAGTCATGCAATTTTCAGACCACTAACTACAATCTTGATTAGAAATAAGTGAATTTAAGTTGTGTCAGATATGTATCACCAAAATATTGAACAATGAAACAAATAATATTCGAGCCACTGTTTTAAAATAATTTAAGAAACCTCCTAGAAAACAATTTTATGAACTGAGTTACAGCAATGATGGGAATGTTGCTAGCACCAATACAGATCGAAAGTACTAACTAAAAGTAATGATCAATCAGGCCTTCGAAACATCTTGAGATTATCCTCTAAGGGACTATTCAGAATACTAATATTTTTAATTTCTGCAATGTTGGGATGTAAAAGTCCCCTGCTTGGTAAAAGGCATGTACCCCTGCCCTGAGTGCCCAACTTTACTGTTGTCTGGATCTCTAATGCCAATGTTTTGTTGTCATAGGCGAAGAAGGATCATGCACTTGCATGCCTGTGATCAGGACTAGGGACGAAGGTCTTCTAGTCTCCCTTCTAGGTGAGGCACATCATCCAGGAAAACCAAGACCACTTGCCCTGGAGCACCAGTGCCTGCCTGCTTGCCAAGACCAGTCTGCCCTGTTCGGAAGAGAGGACGAGAAGATTGCTGGAGGAAGTGAGGTCTTGTGGGGAGCAATACAGAGAGAACTCCCGGTGCAAGGTGGTAAGATACAGCTGTGCACTGATCGGGCTGTTACCCATGTGCAGGATTGATTCAGCACACCCGTATGCCAGGAGAGGGCAGCTGTGAAATGACCTGTGCATCGAGCCTTGTGTGGGGAGCACCACATCTGTACCGCCTCATTGCTGTGACCCTGTATGCCAGACTGGGCCATTGTTGATATGATTGTGATACAAGCATATCAAGACTCATGGGAGGGACCACCATGGTGTGGGTTATTGCACCAAAGGTGTCTGCGCTTTGCCCTTAAAGTAACATGGCCCAACTTTGCCAGCAGTTCGGGCTGTTGCCCAGGAAAAGATTGAGGCTGCGGCCATGGGGTCGAGCCCGCACATCTAGATCTGCCCCTGAGGACTGCAGAGGATGCTGAGGAAGACATCTCACCATAGCTGTTGTCCGGTCAGGAGCTGAAGGATCGAATTTCCCCCTCCCCCCACACCTTGTGGAAAGATTGACTTATCACATCTTCGCAGGGAGTCCGTTCACTGGGAAAAGCAGGCAGCACAGCTCAGGAAAGACCCAGTTCCTGCTGGGTAATGCTGTGTGTACCACAAGCAGCCCAACTTCTCTGAACAGGACCAGAGCTTGTGATTGCCTTGGCCTGAATGATTCTGAGCTGCCGGAGTGGGTAACACTTTAATTGAGCCAGTTGGGCCCTGGGGGAACTCTCTAATGAAAGTGCTGTGGTACCATAGACACTATTGAATAATTCCTAGAAGAGTTAAAGGCAAACTCTTGAGTACAGCCTACTAGTGGACATTCCCTGTTTGTGGCCACCGGTGAAAGGGTAATAATCCTGATCACATTGCAAGGAAAAGGTGGGCCTGGGATCTGACTGCAAAACACTAGAGCCCCGACCTCAAGGGGAGTGTGTTATTGCTTATGAATGTCGTTATTCCTTTGAATGCATAGAGTTAGAACTAAAATACTTCTTTTTCATTCAAAAACAAGTATTACAGCATAGCAGGTTATGCCTCGGGACAACAAAAGAAAAAGGCCTTAACGATCACAGTGGATCCCAGTGGGACCTGTGTGCCCCGTGGCCCTCTGAAAGGGGTTCTGTAATGCAAACTTTGCAAAGTTTGGCTTATGATTTTTATTTAATTTTTTTTTAATTTACACCAGCAATATCCCGGTATTTCACACTTGTCTTAATAAGATCTTCATTAATGAAATGCTAGCCATTGGAAGAAAGTTGTGTAAACAGTATATCAACCAATCTATAAAACTTTTAAACAGTTTTTCTTTAATTACAAAGACCTCTAAAATAACAATGTTGTCAATTAGATTTTGAGAGTGCATTGGTTCGTCAGTGGCAGACTGTAGATCCAAAGAAACAAAAAGCTAAACCTGGCTTTGGGAAATACTTCTGATTTGTCTCTGATGGGGCTGTGCAGAGAACTAATGCATTTCAGGTGGAGGTATATAGGTACAACACTGTCCAATTGGGAATCATTTGTAGGTATGATCAGTATTAGTACAATACCTCATCAATGTAGTGTGTACTGCCCAAAGCGTATATACAAAAGGAACAATGCAAAATATTTCCAGATTAACACATTTTAAGACAATTAAAATATTCAGATTATTTGCAATAAGATGCAACATATAACATCTTACATCTACACCAAAGATGGAGTGGTGCACTACCAAGGTGATATTCTCAATAAATCATGATGACTTGTTTTGTTGTATCAAAAAAATCCTTTATTTTCAATGTCATCCGACAATAAAAATTTCCAGCCAACGCGTTTCGTTCATTAAGCAATTAACTTCTTCAGGGCATTGTTAAGTTTGTGAACGGTGGGGAGAAATGATCCTTAGGTCCCCGTGTGTTGTAATACGCGGAATGCGGGATGCGAGATGCGAGCTTGCTCAAGTATGCTTGTAGTGGTTGTTATAGGATATGTCTCTCCTGCAGGTGCCAATTAATGCAATGGATGAGGCCTCCTTGATAAGGGCCAGGAACCGTAGTGCTGTGGTGCAGTACACCTAGGCCAATCCTGTTCGGGTCATCTTACATCTGCATGCTACTAAAATGGGACTCAAACTCCTGGCCTCTGTGATTGAAGTGATTACATATGGGCAACTTGGCGAAGAGCCAATACTTTGTTTCCAGGCCTGTGTCACTGTTCAAGCTCCTATTTGGGCATTGTTTCAGGTGCATTTTCATCCTCTGCCTCTAGAAGAACTGTCCATGAACAGGACACTCACACATTACAAAGAGTAGCATGATCATGAGTGCTATGCTATCAGAGATAGCACATGCTTTTCAGTTTTGAGGACCTTTTTCTCCATTGCTGCAGTTAGGAGATAGGAATGAAATGTATTCTCACAGCAATTCAGTAATTAAGGAGAAGAAAATTACGTAGCCAACCAGGGTGATATTACATGGGTTTTAACAGATAATAACATTTTCTTCCTTTTAAGATACCAGTGTTTGCTAGTGGACTTAATCCTTTTTCTATATTTGAGAAACCTGAGGGTCGCAAGTAAATTTTTCTCACCTTGTTCCCTCACTAGAGAGGTGCACAGCCTAAACTGATCCAAGTTCTTCCTAAACAAAAGCCATTCTTCCTGTAGCTGCCTTGCTGATTGGACAACATTCTGTTCAAGCAAGCTCCATCCACTGGGCTTCTGTGAAAAGCAGAGTTCTGGCAAATTGGAAGGAGCCACCGCTCTCCTCCCAACTAAGTTACATATCACGGTTAAGTCTAGAAAGATAGTGATTTTGCCCCTTATTCTAATGGTCAAGCTCAGTCCTGCTATTTTGCAAAACTAGACTGCAAAGCATAGTTAACTTACTTTCGCACAATTTACTTAGCTAGGACATTCATGGCCACAATTCCTTCCACGTCATGAACACTCCCATCTTTAAGGAACTTAAGCCTCTTGTGCTAACTTACTTAACATTGTGTTCTGGTGTAAACCAATGTGTTGTCCATAAGTAAAATACAACCAGAGGTCCTTTAATGCTGTACATCAGTGTCATGGTGTTTAGGCAGGCAAGATGAATATCACTCAAGTTGTTATTTTATAGCACAAAAAATGGAGATCAAAGCCTGGATCCCCGCACTAGTCTTAACGTCCCTATAATTTAAGTACAGAACAAGGTGCAAAGAGCTTGGGACACAGTCCCCTAGGTCCCAATATAGAAAAACCAAAGGAATCCTTACTGATTCATCTATTACTAAACATCAAGAACAGCTCAGCACACTCATACGTATCAGATGTAAACAATCCACAGTAGGATACATTTATATCGCAGTTGTTTTCCCAAGAATAGTCGATATCTTCTTTCAATATTTGAAATTCATCTTTTATTCACAGTTTTTTTGCAACCGCCAACGCGTTTCGTCCACAATCAAACTTCTTCAAGGCTCACAATGTAAGCTTTTGTGTGCTTTTCGTATAGCCGGTGCCAATGTATTTTAATCTGATTAAAGGAATTTCCTCCATCAAGTTTGCTCATGTTTATTGGATGGCGGAAGTCCAGCTGACCCTTGACTGTTGAGGCAATACAGCTTTGCTTTCTTCCAAAGGTGATGTTTATCAAAACAATCTACCAGCTCAGCTTTTTAAATTAAATCTTTGAATGTTGTTCTTTTATTTTTAACCGTAACTGGTGCACAATTCGAAGCTTGGGGATGTTTCGCGTTTTCTTTAGTGGTAATTCTTTAATTTTTAAACGTAACTCAATGCCATCCCGAACTCGGGAATATTTCAGCGTTTTTGTGTACAATCAGGCTTTCCATAACAGTGTTCCTTTCTCAAGGTAACCCTTCGCATGGACAAGTTGGTATATTAGCAATGACCGCACTAAAAATTAATATATACAAAAAATACAAAAATGTGGCTGCTTCTGAAGGATATTGACAGATACTGTTGACAAGATGATTATGATCACAACTGTTCTTTTAAGTGGTTGGAAGAGCTGCGTAAGTGTAAATCACATGTCAGACGTGTGACTGACTATTCTGCATTTCCACTGCTAGCCAACAAATTCCCCACATTATAATTACCTAGTTCAATAGTAATAATGTTAAGAAATGACAAAGGGTGAAAGGCAGAGTTGCACACACCTGCTATAGGACTATGATGCTGATTTAGAGTTTTTCCTGATGGAATTCCTGTTCACCAATGTATCAGATGTTGATTTTATAGCAAGACAGTCAAATAATCTGCAAGACCCTTTGCTCCCACTACCAAAGAGCAGAAATACAAACAAATCAGTAACACACTGATCTCCTTGCAGAAAACGTTTAATGCTGTTTTCAAACAGACTAACTATTTTACCTATGAATGTTAATTTGTAACTGAGGTGTAAGTCATATCAACAGTTGGCAAATATTAAGGCTAGGTTAAACCATTTTAAAAGTAGGACGACTGTTGATAGAAATGTGGATTTTGATAAATTTTTTCAAAGCAACCTGAGCGTCACTGTGCTGTAATGTAACTGTCAATTGAGTTCATGTGGCAGAAGGAGTGCATGAGGAGAGCAAAATATGTGGACATCAATCAAAGGCCCCGGGCCATTTGTGGAAATTAATTGATGATTGGGTAAATGCAAGATGGCCTTGTGCAAGAATATCACGAAGAAATGTATCTGTGACGTCACTAGAGAAGCTGCTCAAATAATGCAGACATATTGTTCTCTGCCATAAGGGGATGAGGACACAATCATAGGCTTGGTATATAAATTCCAGCAAGAAAGGAGTGGGGGCATTTATGTTTGGCTAGAAGACAATTTTTAGCAAGTGCACTCTAGGTAAAGGAGGACATTTTAGGTAGTTAGGAGCCTTGAGAGAAGGTTAACTCTTCGTTGGCCTTTGTCAGATTCTCAGAAGTAATCAATTAAATAGAGTAATGCGTATGCGTTAGTAACATAGAAATGATATGGGAGAATCCAACCTTCTAGATTTTGCTAAAATATTATCTACAGAGGTAAGGCAGTATAATGTTTCTCCATTTAAGGAGTCATTGTTCTGGAAAGTAGCCACCACCAGGTGAAGAAGGTTGTTTAGGCCAATGAGCAGTATCTTAGGAACAAAGAAAGAGAACTGTTTATCTGATGCCAGGGGAGGAAATTTGTCACTATGTCCAGGGCTATTTAATGAAATGCAAAGATAGAAGAGGAGGAATCAACAATGTGAAACAATGTTCATCCAAGACCTAAAGACTGGTGGCTATTGGGTTATGTTTCTAAGTGTTTACTTGGCAAATTGAAAAAGATATATGGGTCAGAAGTGAGTAATGTTATACTGTTATTTTGACACAAATTGCCTGCCACCAGAATTAACCCCTTGGCTGCTGCTGTCGGCCAATGGTGGTCATGTGCACTACCTTGGTAGTGCAGCGAACGTCCGTTGGCCGACGGTGCCCCACCCGTTTTTAGAACGTTCAGCACTGGAGCTAAACGTTCGACACAGGCAAGGTGTTAAGTCCAAAGATGGCTAAATATATGAATAAACCAACCCATGATCAAAAGAAGTGTTTTAAAACAGCAATTAAGATGTACCAAGATAAGCTCTTGGATGTGACTGGTCGGTTTTTTCTTAAGAGTGAGAAACTATATTTGAAAGAAGTTCCTGTTGAGAGTAAATGTTTATTTGTGGATGGTATGTATTGATGAGGCTTATTTATAAGTTATTAGATGTGATAAACTGGGTTGTTGGTTGAATGGAATGAAAACAGCTTTCTACTGTTCTCTTTCCCAAATATCTGATGCCCCTCCCTCCATCCCTTGTTTCCATCAAGTACCTGTCATCATATCTGTATTAGGAACATCCATTGGTGTTGACAAGCCTTTGAAAATCATGGTATGCAATGGTTCTTGATTGATCCAAATGTCTATGGACCAGTCACATTACAGTAGCTGAAGTAGAGTGTCCCTCTAACTTTGTAATATGGCAATAACAAGTTTTATTATCTCAGAAGTGGTACTGAGGCCTCAAATATTTTACCTCTCTGCATGGCAAAAAACTCCACCAAGGATTGTGCCTCCTCCTGGATCCTCACTTCTAGACTTTTCTTCCCAAGTCCCAAGTTCCTCAGGGCTGTCAGAGTAAAACGTCTCTGCTGCTTCCAGTTGTGTCCAGAAGAAAATGAAATTCCTACGGAATTAATTGTATGTTAATGATTTTTTGTAAATTACCTCTATAATAAATAGGCATACTTCACTTTAGGTCTTGCTGAAGGATGCTTTTTCTATTTCTTCCAACCTTTTGCTTTTACAAGTAATTGTGTCCAATGCAAAATGCTACAAAAAGACTCCTTCGTCATCAACTTTAATTTTGAGGTACAGACATCATGCCCCATCACTCTGCCCCTCAGTCTGTTTTAGTTGTGTTATAGTAGTGGAAAAATGAATTAAGTATTGCTGGGTGAAGTGATGTGTTGGAGGATGCTCAGTCACTTCCCTTTCTTTCAATTCCAGGAATCCTTTTACCCATAGTTGATTTACTCGGTTTTGTAACATGTATAGCCTGCTAACACTTAGGGGCATATGTACTAGAAAAAGATGATGTTTATGTGCAGAAAGGCGCCCCATCTTGCACATGAACAACCCATAATGACTATCTGCTACTTCTATGCATGCAGCAGAATGCAGCACACATAGAAGTAGCAAATCGTCATTATGTAATGAGTGTTTATGTGCAGGAAGAGACACGTTCCTGTATTTAAACAATCATTAATGGTTTTTTGCATTCTGCAGCACACATAGAAAAAGCAAAAACGAGGAGAAATAAAAGCATTTCTCCGCATGCGCCATTCTAAAGCCTGCTCTTTCATGGTGTTAGTTTTTGGCACTGCCTCAGAATTACACCTCCTTATATATCTGTAGTAATGTCAAAAAGCAATGGGTGTTGTGGTGGAACGCCCACAGCAGCACCCATTGCAGGCCCCTTTCACACAGATACCAGATGAAAGGGTACCATATTTACAAAGCAGGGTTAAGTCACAAAAAGCGGCTTAACACCACTTTCTAAATATGGTGCAAGGCTTACTGCCACCAGAGCCTCAGCAAAAAGTGACGCTCTGGTGGCACTAGGGGCTTGCACCTATGTCCCTCTGATTCCTATTATTTCACCAGCTCGATCCACACCACGTCTTAGCTCTGGTTGGTTTCTGTGATTTGCTCAGTTTCAGACTCTCCTAGCGTAGCACCACTGCCTGCCCCATCAGTCAACAGCTCACAATGCAGAGGCTTGGACAGATATACCAAAGACTGGTATCCTGCTGGGAAAAGAGACCACACATAAGGTATCATTAGACAGCTACAAAGAGTGCACAGGTAGGGCAGAAGCACTGCATGGTGTAGCTAGCGCACACTGTACACAGGCTGTTCTAGTTCTTCACCATCTGTGCTAGCATTGTTGCACCGCCCATCCATACATCAATCCTCTCATTTGCAAATATTCACAAAGATTTTTTACATCAGTTGGAATAACTCAGAAGTAATTCCCACCATTTTACAGAAAGTTCACTGTGTGAATTGGCAATGTGGATCAATGTTACAGTCATAATGATCAGCAAACGTAGACATAAGACATGCAACAAGTGAATTACAACTGTACATGTGTACAAGGCATTGGGTTACCATTCTCGAAAACCAAATGGTATGGTAACGGGAAACAACCTTTACAACGCAACTTTTACAACGCACTACCATTACAACACAACTTTTACAACGCAACATCCATTACAACGCATGCATTTAAAACGCAACCATTACAACGCATGACACTACAACGCACACCACTACAACGCATGCCATTACAACTCAGTCATTACAATGCATACCATTACAACGCATAATATTAAATAAATAGTAAGCTTTATTTCGATATATAAAAACATATCATAAAAGTAGCACGTCACAATTTAACAATAGACAATAAAACAGTTTACAGTACATTTATACATAAAAAAAAAGCTGACCATTAGGATAACGACATATAAAAAGCAAGGGAGACCTCATTGAAGCATCAGTTTTTTTAAGGTTCTTATACGCCAGGCCCATCCCAAGAACTTTGCCATACAGATTGAGTAGAAAGGTCTTGTATCTGAAAGCAATATTCGCAAAGCTTCAAGATGAGAGCGAGTACCTAGGCTCCTAAACAGGGGCTTCAACCATCTCCGTCTGGGAGCTAGATAGGCTCGACACTCAAATAAGAAGTGGGCCACAGATTCTGTTTTTAGCTCACAAAAAGGGCAGACGGAAACAGTTTGCAGTGGTGGTTTCCAAGTAGAGGTGAACTGGCACAACGGTAGGACCCCAACCCTGAATCTAAAATATAAAGCCCTATCATAAGAGTTATATATCAGGTCCAGGTAGGCTTCTCTAGAGGGGTTACATTTAACCGTCAGGAAGTTGGCAACAGTTTTTGGGTGGTTTGGTTTACCCATCCGCTCGCTATCGACCCAGGCCCAATATACCTTCTTTAATTCTTGTTTGGGAAGTGCAGTTTGATTTTCCCAATGGGATCCTAAACCCAACAGGGTAAGTGCCTTCTTGACCTCTCTAAGCCAGGGAATCTTATGCCAGCCAGGGAGGGACAATACATCCTTAAGGGCATCCGCATAGCTTCGGAGTTCAGGGACATTCCAAATTCTGGACCACAGTAGCAAAGGGCGTAATTTAGCTTGGTCACAGATAGGGCGAGTACCGGTGTCTAACAAAATTGGAATGGTGGGAGTACTTTGGGGTAACCTCATCAGATCTTTAAGAAATTTATTTTCTAGATGGGCCAGAGTGTCCACTCTCTGGGTTCCCCAAAGTTCTGCACCGTACAACGCTGCACTAACCACCCTAGCCCTATAGATGTCAAGCAGTGCCCCAATCGGTTTTGTAGTGGAGGCACGTTGTTCTTTAAGGAGAGCGCCAACAACCCTTTTGTGGGAAAGGAACACTTTCTGGTGGTGGGCCTTCCAGTTCATGCTGTCACAAAGGCGTATCCCTAGGTAGTCAAATTCTTGGACCCGCTCTAATGGGACGGAGTCTAGGGTGGGGGGTTTTACAGCTTTCTTTGGGGGGTTCAGAACAAGAAATTTGGTCTTACCGATATTTATTGCTAAGCCCTTGGAATCGCAGAAGACTTTAAAGCTGGTGAGTAGCGCTTGTATGCCTACAGGTGTCTTCGAGATCAGGAGGGTGTCATCGGCGAACAGGAGTGTCGGGATTTTCCTTCCAGCCAGGGATGGTGCGTCTGCAGGATGTTGTAGAAGGTGCTCCACCACTCCGTTCACGTACAACGAAAACAGAGTGGGGGCAAGCACACACCCCTGGCGCACACCCCTGTCGACTGGGATACACGGTGTTTTTTCTCCCTGAACACCCCATCTGATTTGGGCGAAGTTGTTAGCGTGGAATTTTATCAGCAAAGCCAGAAGGTAGGGGGGTAGGCCTAGACCATCAAGAACTTCCCATAATAGTGCTCGGGGAACCAGATCGAATGCAGTTTTCAAGTCTATAAAGACTAAATATAAACTGCCTCCTCCTAGCACCACTACCTTCCAGTAGAGCATTAGGAGGCGGAAGGTCTGCTCTACGGTACCTGTCCCTGTTCTGAACCCCGCTTGAAGATCGGATAAAATCTGATTATCGTCCACCCACTCCAGGATCCTACCCAGTACTACTTTCCCCGCCACCTTCTGTGTTGTATCTAACAAACTGATGGGACGGTAATTTGCTGGGTCCTCTCTACTACCTTTCTTGAAAACAGGGACAACTTCAGCGCCCCTCCAGGAATCGGGTAGGGGTCCCCCCAATGTAGCCTCATTGAGTAATTCTGCAATTAGTCTGCTCCAAAATGGGGGATTGTTTTTTATCAAGTCGCCCGGAATCCCATCCGGGCCTGCCGCTTTGTTTGGAACTATACAACTGATTGCCTTCTCCACTTCTGCACAAGAAAATGCATCTTCATTTGGTGGTAGAAAAATGGAGCTGGACCGTAATAGGGGGTCTGGTTGAATGGTCCCTGTTTGTACTGAGTACAAGTTCGAAAAATGGGTAAACCAGACAGTGCCCGGGATATTACAGGTCAGTTGATGATCTACGGGCTTCTCTCTTGACCTTAGCAAGTCCCAAAACCCCTTTGCATCTTTCTTTATGCTTGCCTCCGTTAGGTCAGACCAGAAATTGAAATCATGTGACCGCTTGGCCTCAGACACTGATTTCCTGTATCGATTCCTTGCAGACCTGATAGTGGCTTGGTCTCTCCCTTTTACAGCAGCCACGAGTTCACTCTTTGCTTTCCGGCAAGTCGCTGTGAACCACTTTCTATTTAGTCTCGAGGCGCCTTTATCTGAACTTCTAGTTTTGGATTTAAAAATAGTAAATAGTCCACTTAGTGCTGATATTGTCTCTAAAAATAGAGTTAAATATTTCTTGCTTTCCCCCTTTCTGGGGCCAAACTTGGATTCAGCCTGTAATAGAATATTTTTAGCTTGCGTCATCCGTGCCTCATCTGCTGAGATTCTAGCCCATTTGAGACGTCTCCCACAGTTTGAGGGAATAATCTCACACGATGATTTCCATAACTGGTTCAACGTATCCTTGGAGCCCATGTGCCAGGGGTCAGAAATAGTTACAACAAGAGGGTTGTGGTCACTATCACAATTTGCTATTACCTCCATGTCCTGGTGATATGACCAAAGGTTGTAGTTGAACATAACAAAGTCAATTCTGGAGGTGTGGCCCGTCCTGTTGTATGTGTGAGCACCCATGGGATCTGACCTAGAGCGCCCGTTCGTTGCTCTCAGGTTATACTCCATACAGAGGGCATTTATATCAATCGCCCGTTGTGACCATTTCGGAATCGGGTCGAGATTGAGGATCGGGATTCCCCTCCTGTTATCCTCATCGTTGGTATCCAGGATATCTTCCTTGGCTAGGGGCTCAAAACAGCAGTTGAAATCACCTGCCAACAGAACTAGAGAGTCGGTGTTACAAGCGGTCAGATTGTTATTTAAGCATATTAGAGTAGAAGATCCACCGTTCCTGATATCCCTTAAATAGATATTAAACAGTTCTAATTTCCTTCCCCCTTTATGTTGGACTGTTAGCCATTGGAGGTCAGGAGATTCAGTGACTCTTTGGACAACACTGAGATCCAAAGCTATGTTAATCCAGATTAGGAGACCACCTGACGGGCGTCCTTTGGAACCTTGTTGGTGAACAGCCGGAACATAAAAGGTCGAAAATCCCACTCTATGTCTGGGTTCCTGGCACCATGTTTCCTGAAGCAAACAAATGTCGTAAGGTGCCAGGAAAGTATTCCATTCTGGGTTATCCAGGTTACGCTCCAGGCCAGCCACATTCCAGCTTAAGATCTTTAGTGAATCATCACCAGATAAAAAGATTTTAGGAACATGAGAAGGGAGGGTCGAATTCCCTTCATCCGGAACAGTTGGTGTTAGGGGGATCTTGGGCTGATTAAGTTCAATGAGTGCAATACTGTCTGGCTGTTTGATCTCCATCGGATTAAGTTGGGCAGGAAGAGGTGGGCTTAGACTGTAAGTGTCTGACCATTGTTCCATCCCTGTACAGTCTAGAGTGGCCGTATTGTATATTTCCAGAATACGTGGCAAGTGAGTCAGGGATGCACCATCATTATTTTGAGGACTGATGGATTGATTTCCAGGTGGTTCTAAGACCAAGGGAGACTGAGTTTTTACAACTAATGGAGAGGTAGGTGGCACAAAAAGTCAGTCTACCTCCTCCAGACCTCCAAATCTATTATAAGTTGAGAGGCCATTCCAATGTAGGAGGGTATCCGTTGGCCTCGTAAGATGGGTAATCTCTCGAGGATGCTGCGCCAAAGACCAGTTTGCAGCTTGGGTACGTGCTTGCCGTGGAGGGTAAAAGTAAGATAGCGGCCTCGGGATAACAAGGGAGTCTTCACTGGTTGGCCAGGAGCAAATGTAGCGGGCGGTGTATGGATCATCAAAAGTAACGACTACACAGTCCCCTTGCTTGGATTTCTTAGTTGGGCCCACCCAAGGTACTCTGCGGACCATCATTACCCGACTTCTCCTCCCATTGGAAGCTGGTCTATTGACATTAAGCCAGTGCATTATTTTGTTTTGCAAAGACAAGTGGTTTTCATATTGGTCAATGCCAAGGGAAGGGACACCTGTCAACACAGCTACATACTCGTTGGCCTCTGGAGGGAGATCTATGTAGCCTCCTCTAAAATTTTCTTTTTGGCGGCGGCCCTGGTTTTCCGGAAGATGGGGTTTAGTGGACAGTAGGTTAGAGGTTGTATTTTGCGGCTTGGGATTCCGTGCAGGAGCCTGCAGCTGTGGAACATTGGGTTTAGTAGATGTGGGGATTTGGACCGTAACCACCGTCCTTGGCTTGGGAACTGGCCTTGCAACAGGAGGAACTAAAGGAGGGTGCGGCTCAATTTGTGCGGCAGGAGCTAGCGGTTGAGAATCAGGTAAAAACACGCCCTGATTTTCAAGGCTTCTCAGGCCAAGAGTGGCCAGAGCAATAATGCTCTTTTCCATTTCGAGTAGGTTGTTTTCAATCCTAGCTAACCTTACATCGAGTGGTGAAAGGAGTTTTTTTAGTGATTCCCAGACTTGGCCTATGAATTCATTATCACATTGTCCCTGGTCCTGCGCCTGTAACCCCTCGCCCTCTAAAGTGGTGTCGACTAGGTCGCCTCCCATTCTGTGGCATACTGGTTTTGATGTTAAGGCTGGTGACCCCTTAGGAAAGGCAATACATGCCTGGGTAGTCGCCAATGTGAGATGTTGGGAACCTGCCACTTTAGCCTTTTTGCGGAAGTAGGCTGATCGTGACTGTCGTTTCCTTTTGGGATGCGCTCTAGTAGCACTGAAGATGGTTGGAATTACTTGGGCAGGAGGATTAGGGGTGGAGGGCTGGATATGAGGCGGTGCAGGGGAGTTTAACTCTTCTACAATGCGTGTTTGTTCTAAAGGGGGAGTAAAAGAAAGAGTGGTCGGGGGATGGTGAAGTTCGGCCTGGGTGATGATACTAACTGGGCAGGCGGGGCGAACAGGGGTGACAGCAGAGGCTATGTGGCCTAGGGAAGATTTTTTTGAGTGGGCCATTACCTCAGACAGCCTACGTGCGGCTGCCAATTCAAGGGATACTCTTGTTTGTAGTTTGGATATTTCTTCATCGATAGCTAAGTTGGTGCGAGTGATGAAGTCATCCATTGGGCCACTAATTTGTGAACCACCCTTAGCGGCCGTACTGCGTGTTATCCTGGTACTCATACTGGGTACTTTAGTATTGTTATGATTGTGGCCCTCACACTGACTACTAGATTAGTTGCCTCAATTTAGGTAGCCTAATTTTACCCTAATAGATGATCGACCAGGGGGGGTTACCGTAGCAAGGTGAATGGCCCGGGACCGTCCTCTGCCGTCCTCGAACGGCCTCAAACGGCCCGCTCTTAGCCCGGTCTTCGCCCCGAGCTGCGTCCCGCGCTGCGGGAGGAGTGGACCCAGATATAGTGGAACCTGAGGGCGATAGGCGGGCCGGCAGGGAGAGCGGACCGGAAGTGGTCACCGGTCACTCAGGGACTCCTGGGATTTGGAGTCCCTGAAACGCTCGCAGCCCTGCAGCCCTCCAGTGGTGGAAAACGCCTCCTCCTCCTTCCTGTCAGCGAAGCGGCACCCGCGGAGCGGGTGCTGCGAGGTGTGGGCTCAAGGTCCTCCCAGCAATGTTCAGCCACAGGTGAGCGCGTCCCAGTGTGCGCTAGCCAGAAAAGTCTCCCAATTTGCAGATCAGGTGGGGGGGCTTTAACAAGCCCTCAGGTGGGCGGTAGGCGGGCCGGCAGGGAGAGCGGACCGGAAGTGGTCACCGGTCACTCAGGGACTCCTGGGATTTGGAGTCCCTGAAACGCTCGCAGCCCTGCAGCCCTCCAGTGGTGGAAAACGCCTCCTCCTCCTTCCTGTCAGCGAAGCGGCACCCGCGGAGCGGGTGCTGCGAGGTGTGGGCTCAAGGTCCTCCCAGCAATGTTCAGCCACAGGTGAGCGCGTCCCAGTGTGCGCTAGCCAGAAAAGTCTCCGCATAATATTACCATCCAACACTTACCCTACTGTTGCAGCCCCTGGAGTTAGAATAGTAATGTTTACCCCTACACTATCCAACACTTACCCTACTGTTGCACCCCCTGGAGTTAGAATAGTAATTTGGACCCCTACACTATCCAACACTTACCCTACCTTTGCACCCCCTGGAGTTAGAATAGTAAATTTTACCCCTACACTATCCAATACTTACCAAACATGCAATGTAATGTAATGCGTTGTAATGGTATGCATTGTAAAGGTATTATGCGTTGTAATGGAATGCGTTGTAAATGTAGTTTTTAAAATTTCTTTGTAATGGCATGCGTTGTAATGGAATGCGTTGTAATGGATGTTGTGTTGTAAAAAATGCGTTGTAAAGGTATGCGTTGTAAAAGTGTGCGTTGTAACGTCATACATCCTATGGTAACATATAGATGAATATATAAAATGTTGATGTAATCCATCAATTCATCTCCCAGTGAATGTCACATCCTTCTCACTCCTCTCTTTGCCTTCTGATAGCATCAGAGCCCAGTGAGGTGCTTAGTGAGTAAAGCTCTTGATACTGCAGATCACACACTCTGTCCCTGGCAAGAAACTCATCCTCCCATTCATCCAAGGTTTTAAAATTGAATACCATTAAACTGCATAATGCAAAATATTGACAAGTGCTATTCATAGGACTTATGCACAGTAAAACTGCAGTCAAATACCAATAGGAAAACAAGATTTTATCATATGCTGTGTACCTGTGCCATTGTGCCATGAGAATACCTACCTTTTCCCTTTGCAATTTCTTCAGTAGAAGGAGTTTTAGGGCGTCCAACAAGTTCCTCGGAGTGGGAGATTAGACCCTCTCTTACAGTCTGGGATCCATTCAGCACAACTATTGGTTGATGCCCACGCCACACGGTGAAAATGTTCCCATAGGTCTTTGCAAGCTGGAGAAGAGAAGTAAACACTCAACAAGTGAATAGAAATCAAGAGGAGGGGGCCAACCAAAAAGCTTTCCCTTTTAGAGGAGGTCACTATTATGCATTTTTTGCATTTTAGAGTTAGGGCTGCCCACAGAAAGCTGGATACACAGGGTAGTAAAACTGATGGAGCATGGAACTGCACACATTACTTTGCCATTATGAAGTACCACTTATACAGAACATAAGGTCCCATCAGTCAGCCATTCCAATAGAAATCTTCTTACTTAAGTAAGGTCTGAACAGGTTGAAATGTGTACATCTTCAAGTTATAAAAAGGACAGCATATGATCCAAATAAATGCCCCAAATTCTTTCTATACACACTGCACTTTGCAAATTTCCCTTTTACACACTCCATCTTTCTAAACAACCATGTTCTCCATCTTTCTAAAATGTAATTATTTGTACCCCTGGTAATAGTGTACATCTATCAAGCCCTAATTTAATTGAAGCAATCTATAAGGTGTTTTGATTCACAAATAATGTTATGTGAGTAGTTGTGACTTACTCCATGCCTATGTGAGGCCTATCAATGTATGTCAAGGAGTATGACAGGTTTACTCATGGCAAAATGTTTGTGCACAGGAAATACTTCTATTTCGCTTTTTCATGCTATACAAAACAAAACAAGAACAATAACACTGATGCACAGAGAGTTTTTTCCCTGCGTGCCAGAGAGAGTTTTTCCTGTTAGGTCTGCCATGTTTTGAATGGCAGATCCGGACAGAGACAATCTGCATCAGGAGTACGCCCTACACAGGGCAGACATTCTGACACATTAAGGGCAAGTGATCTGTGTTTATGACTGATTAGCAGATGAGTCAGCAAAGTCTGCACCAGTGGTCAATATAGAGTTTTCCCAGCTCTAAATTGGGCGAAGGACTCAGACTCCCTCCTCACCAAACAAGCAGCTGCTCCACTTTACTTACAGGTAGAGGAACCACCAAGTTTCTGGCGGTGGAGCTAACTCTTCTGTCAGAAATCTTTGACCGTCAAAGGACCATTGGTCAATGACATTAGAAGGTATAGCCTATTGTGGGTAAACATTTGTTTTTGTTTTGCAGAAACAATCCCTCAGGTTGGCAGAAATGTTGAGCATCCCCACCGGACATGGAAACCCACCAAGTATTCAATTTCTGACAAAAGTGCATTCACCATATCAGCATCAGCACTTTTGTCAGAAATGTCCCAACACAACAACAGAAGAGTAAAATATGGTAGGACGATCGAGTGTTAGGCTGGAGAAAGCAGCACACTTAGCAATTAAGTCTAGTTATCTGCCTCTGCTAGCCCTAATGTGATTGTGTGAAAGGGGCACACCCTTCACTAGTTATAGGGGTTAGAGGAGAGAACACACAGTAAAGACCTACTCTAATATATATTAGGACTTCATTGTTAATAAAACAGCACATGACAACGATGATAGTTGCATGTGAACCAGCAGGTCCTGTCTTGAATTTAATGTGACATATATTGTGTTTCTGCCATTATGCTGGTCCCTGAGAACATGTAGACATATACAGATACCATGTATACGAATCCTCTGCACACGTTTAAAAGTAAATACATAAAATATCACAATGATGCTTGTCTTTGTATTTTCAGATATCTTTAATTCAAGATCTTAAGCCTTATTGATGGCCACACATGCGGGGATTTGGTGGTTTTTCCCTACCTTATGCACCATGCCAGATTACCTGCCATAACTGATTTTTACTTGTGATAGACCTTAGAGCGCCATTTTGCCTATTGCTGACCGCCGACTGTATACCGAATATACAGATACCATTAGGCAGGTGTAGGTTTGAAATCTTTAATTATTAACGAACATATACAATCATATGTAACATTCTATGTACATACAGCCATGATCATTGCTCCCTCATTATCTTCAGGCATTTTAAATCTGTGGCCACCATGGGAATCTCCATTAAAGTTTTTAACCAACAGCAGACTCTACCAATGTTTGCAGACAGTATCAATTTTTAAGTACAAAATGTTGTACTAAATGCATTTCCTTCAATGCCAATGAGTAAATAATGCCAAAACATTTACATTTTGGGTCTTTCTTTTGTGTGGCATCCACATTTGAACTTTGCAGTTAGTGATTAGAGATTGCTGTTGGTTTATAAACCTCAGACCTGCAAACACACATGGTCCCACCGTGTGTCACAAGATATTGGCTCTGCTTAAACAGTCTCCCAACGAGGAGACGGTATCCCAAGGTGGCAGATAACATGTTCTGGAAACCCCTGTGCAGTGTGCAAACTCCCTAGGACATTGGCCGCACCAGTGTAAGATTTTGTTTTGGGAGATAGGGAAATACGTTCAGTCCCAACTCCACTCCATGTACCCTCCCCCCAGTAGCTCATAAAAGCAATGGGCTTATGGGCTCATCCCCTCCAAAGACCACACCACTTTAAGGCTCCACCTCCTTGCAAACAGTGGAGTTTATCTAAAAGTTTGCTGGCCTGAAACCAATATGTACAGTTTATGAAAGTTAAAAATAAATATAACTTTTGAAAGTGCTTCAAGAGAGTTACTCTAATCCAGTCTGCTGAATAAATGAGTGCTAGTTGTGAACAGTCAGCAACAGGAACACTTACCCCCAATGAAGCACGTTTTAAGCAAAACAGTGGCTGTACTTTTGCACTTAAATACAACCATCAGCTTGCAAGTTAGTGTTAGTGCTCAGTAATTACTCTAAAAGGGTTTGAAAAGCCCAGTGGACCCAGCAAATGGGCAACTTGTCTGGCTCTTGTAATAAGTTGGCTCAATTTTGAAGTGCCGGGGGGAGGGGGCAATATAATTAGACACAGAGAACAGACAAGCAATCAGCATCCTTGGTCAACTTGGACAAAGCCTATCAGAAACTAACTTAATTCATTTGATTGAGGGCATTGCATAGTAAAAGTTGGTATTGATTAGTTTAGGAGATGTTTATACTTGGCACACTGAAGGCCTTAAAATTGCATTCATTGGAAAACATGCAGCAGTAAAAGCACCATTATAATTGAGCAACATTACTCTGTTGAGCCAAGAGTAGTTTAAGAAACTTTGCAATCGAAACTGTTTGTGTATGTTTGTGTTATGTCGTTACCCATGGTGAATGGAAGATTTAAGAAAAGGTGAGTGACTCAGCTTGGTAATGACAAGTGATGAAGGAAAAATAAGTAAAAAGAACTCTCCTGCCAGGCTCAGGAGATGAATGGGCAGAGACAAATTCAGGTGTACGCCACTGTGATAGACAGAAAAACAAAAAATCTGTGACCAGTGATCTGCCTTTCAATTTGCTCTTGGGTTCAAGTAACAGTGTGTGTGTGTTTGTGTGTGTGTGTCTGTGTGATGGCTAAATATTCAACTGAAGTAACAACATTGCAACCAGCTCTATGGTACCTGCATGAGAGTCTCGCGGTGAAGCACAAATTTCAGGGTCCACAGGTTGCCGATGATGGGCAGCGGAGTCGGTCCTGGAGGATATCTTCTCCTCAACCACTGAAGCTTGAAGTAATGTGCAATGAGGAGAGTAAAAAGCAGAGCAATTAACAGCTGAGTGAGTAGCAGCATGTTGCACACCTGTCTCCGCACCCAGATGTTCTTCTGCAAAATGGACCTCTTCTTCTATATTCAAACCACACACTATTTTTTCCTAAACCTAGTGTCCTTAATTTCTCGTTCACTAATCCTGTAATTATATCCCTTAGTATTTCTCTCTCCCCCTCTCTTCCCTGAACATGCTTGCTCTCCTTGCTCAAGTTTTTAAACACATCCCTTTCCCAATTACACCTTCTTTCACGCGCTTTGAATTCCTTTAATTCCTTCTTTCTAGGCCGCCTTTCCTCCTTTATGTCCAGCCTCAATGCCTATCCTCTTTAGTGTGTATGCTTTTCCCATGCACCTCTCTTCCACTCTCTTTGTTTCAGTAAAAGCTCCTCTCGCTCCCCTGCTTCTGTCCCACTTTTTCCCCTTTTATAATCATTGCAACAACTAGAACAGAGATGTTTACCTTTGGTGTTTGTTTTTTAGGCTTTTGATCACGTTCGTTGCTTCATATTAACACACAAGCTTATCTCTCTACGGTGGAACATGGCCTTTTTGTCATACCCTCCTTTGACCTCTTCTACGAACATACACTTGTACTAGCAATAAACACAACATCATTTCCAGGAACGTACCCAGTGCTTGGAGGCTGTGCCACAAGCCCTGGCAGCAGTCAGCTCAAGGGGTACTTTTTTTTTTTTTTTTTTTAAACCTTTATTGTACAGAAAGCGCTCACAGATACGGGCCTACAACCCATCGGGCCGGCCACCACAATAAAAGAAACATATCAGGTAGTACAGAAGCTTCTCCAGGACCTCACAGCAATCCTTACGAGAAGCAAATGCAAAAAGCCACCGAGCAACCACCACGTACAGGATGAGAGAAGGTTGATTTTATAATAGAAGAAAGGGTGTCTCAGAATAAGGGCAATCCGTAAAGTCCAGAGGGCCGTGGTGGGCCGCGAACAAGCAGAAATATCGAACACAGGAAAATTAAAAAAGAACAGGTACATTTTGGCAAAGGCAGAACGTGAGTCCCACAGTAATAGGCAATTGCAACCGCTGCCCCGCGCCTTCCCACCACTACGAAAACACACAATAATACACAAAACTAAAATTAGGCTTGCAAAACAAAGAGCCCTCTGCCACAACAACCCAGGGGAGGAAAGAAAAAAGAGGGGAGAGGGAAAAAAAAGGGGGGGAAAGGACATAGAAAAAAAAAGGGGGGAGAAGTAAGAACGCAGCATCATTGCACGCGCCCCATGGCTAACGAAGCACTCAAGAATAGACCAGCACATGGAACCATTGGTAACAGGAGGAATGAATGCGTAGTAAACCGTGACGGCAGGAATACTAGAAGGCTCATGCTAGCAAAAACACCCCAGGGGGCCACTTGCCGACACCGCGTCTCGAAAAAAGGGGATACATAAGAGCCATAGAACCAAAAAAGAATGAGGGGAAAACACAATATGACAGACCCCCCCCCCCCACCCCGCACATCCCACCCTGCACCCCTGCAGAAGGCTATGGCCTACCCCCCGGCAGCGTGCCTGTCGCCCTAATCAGAACCCGAAATATAGAAGAGATAAAAGTAAGAAAGAAACAAAAGACAAAAAGAAGAAGGGAAAACAGGGAAGTAACAACGGGAGAGGAGCCACATAATCAAAACCCCATCAGCTCCCACCCTCCCGTCCGAAAATACTCAGAGCCCACGGGAAGATAATAAGCACAAGGATAAACTCCAGGAACATGAAGGAGAATCGAACATAGTCATACAGTTACAAACGGATCATCCGACCATACCGCAAGATAACAGTCCACCGAGGCAAGTTCATCTCAACCCTGTCCTTGTTTATCCCAAGCTGTAGTCGTCCAACGCACAGGGAACCAGATCATGTGGAACAGGAGGTGAATAACAGGGAGTCCAATCGGCAATCCATACAAGTCATATCGATTGCAACCCGGATGAGCAGGAAAGGACGGCAACCACCTCAGGCAATGCAGGCACAGTTCCGACGGCAATATGAGGGAAGCCGATCCGGCGGAGCAATCACAGGATCTTCGGTCGGCCATTCGAGGCAAAAAAGGAAAGGGAGATCCAACAAGGCCGGTCCGGACGGGACCCGGCCGGCGGACCCCCCGCACAGGGGGGAGCACAGGATGAAGGAGGGCAGCTGACATCCGTACACCCACACCAACGGCAGCCGCCGGGCCCACGACCTCCAGGAAAGTTCCAGCAGCACACAACAGAGATGAAGCCGCACACACCGGGGGGGGGCCAGCAGGCCCGGCAAAATGATCCTCCTCCAGGTCAATGATAGGTGCGGCCATGGAAGCACTCCAGGAGCGCAAGGCGGCGAGGATGTCGCCAAGCGTAGGCTCGCCTTTACGGTATTCAGCAAACGAGCCATGCGGCGGACCAGCGTCGCCAGTCTCGGCCAGGCCGAGAGACATGGGGTCGGCCGCCATCTTTGAAGCCCGGCGGGGCTGCGGCAAACTCCGACCCCCGTCCGGACACCAGCGGGGCAAACAGGATACAGCCGACCACCAGCAGAGGCACCACCAGAGCAGGAAGGGGGGCCACCAGAAGAAGGCGGGTCGCCGGCTCCCCACACGCTACCGGCTCCGTTCTCCGAGTCCGGGCGGAGGGACTCAAAATGGCCGGACCGGAGAACAAAGGGGAGACGAGCCACATACACGGTCAACCCCGTCCATGGAAGGCAGCGCCCCAACACCAGGCCGCAGGACCGCCAGATCAGGCCCGGATAGCCGTAACCGGTCTAATTGCACATCGGCCTCTCCGACCGAACCCACACCGCCACCAAGGGCCGGCCACAGCGCTCCGTCCCGCCCGGGCGCCGCCAAGGAGTGTCAGGCCCGCTCGCTCCGGAGGCCCCGAAGCAGACAAGGGTGAAGCTCAGGATCCACGGCACCCAGGAACAAATGGATCAAACGGTAAGTGCCTGTGAAATGTCGTAGTTCCATAGTCTATCAAAGAATACTTCCCGGGGCAGGATAAAAGACAGGATAGACGTTCCAAACAGGAAAGCGAACGGAGCCGAGCTAAAACGCGGCCATCTCGGACGCGAGCTTGGCTCCTCCCCCTCAAGGGGTACTTTTAAGTTGGTAAGAACTAGTTACATATAAATGTGCTCCTCAGAAACAAAGAATGTGCATTGTGGGTCTTCTTAGGAAGAGGCCCCACAGATATTTTAATTAGTGTAGGTTTATTTTCCAGTTGGTCTTATTACATCACATATTGGCTTATCAGAGTTAGAACATTGGCTGCATCATCACTGCCCTACTCTAAGTTGACCTTTCCTAAGTGCATCCAAATGTTTTGTCAATAAAAAGCTCAAACTCCCTGGGCTGTGCTCCAGCATTTTGTAGCTGTGCCAGAGAACAATTCAAATGTGTGCATTTAGATTGATAAACATCATTTGTCAGAAATTAACAAGCATTGTCAATGCAATAGGTCTGGCTCATAATTGAAAGTGCATTTTGTGTAATTACTGGCTATAGGCACTCAACATGTGATCATACATGCACTATATTACTCATCTTTCCACTCGTACATCCATTCATCAGTTCACTGACTCCTTCTTGTATTCACCTTCTGACATAAACGCAATAAAACACACACAAACTCAACAACATATGCAAGATAAATTAAAAGATACACAAGTGGGAAAAAGAAATCATGCTGTCAGCTGAACACGGCAGACATATGCTTATAATAGCAAACTAAAAGTAGCAGCAGGTGTCTGTCTTGTAAAGGTCATTTAAATAGTGTATTGTTATTTTAAAGTTCAAGCATGTTTGCCACATTTAGAACCAACATGTTCAACATTCTTAAATGTTAAAAAAATTAATACTATAACCAACCACTTGACTGGTTCAGAGCAACCGGCCTCGCAGGATACGATGCACTGCAGATGAAAGGAGTGGCAAGCAAGCAATCCATTAGCACTGTAGTGTCCTTTTAGGAAACATTAAAATAAATAGAGGAGAAGTAAAGAAAAGAAAAGGGAACTATAAAAGGAGAAACATTCAAAACTAAAGGAGTTAACAACCACTCACAGTGTAATAAGAATCCACCTTAAAATCCTATTGCCTTTATCAAACTGCTTTTCACAATAATTAAGTGGGCCCTACTTGGTTTGTCATAACTTTTAATTATAAAGAGATCTCACCTAAGGAATCAGACATAACTTTTCCCAGGGAACCGATAAGGCTTCTTACGAATGCCAATGGGAAATGGCCAATGCCGATGGCTTGACACTATGTACAACAGCCTACTGCAGTGCACATAAACTGGCAGCCACCAGGAAAACATTTATAAAACTAAAAATATGTGCAAAATTGCAGTTGGCAAAAGAATATACAATGCAACACCTCTCAATAGAGCCCAACCACAATTATCACAGTGACATTCTACTCCCAGTGTTTGTTAGAAAGGATGGCCAACATCAAAACCCTTGCATACTATGGTATTCTGTGATATTAGATTTAACACACTACCTTTTCACAGCCTGTAACATAATGTGATAACAATTCACTGTTAGAGGGGTATTGGCTTTATCATATGATTTTCACAATAAATAATCCAGGCCTTCTGCCTTTAAAATAACTTCATAATAAACAGACCAGACCTATGACATCAGGCACAACATTTCCCTGCACACCAATCAAGCCTACAACTTTTAACATTGGCTTGTCAACATAACCAACACAGGCCTACTCTACTGAGCATAAGCTTTCCCACAAGGCAATTGTTAGGCATACAGACATGACATTGGAAACGTATGCACAGTTACAATTAGCATGGCTGAATACTATAGGTCCTAATATGGTTCAGCAGAGTTTCTCACAGTACAAATGTTCTCTAGTTGTAGTTTGTTAGAGGGGTAAACCAGCACCAACCCCCTTGCCTACTAAAGTAATCTATGATGTCCCATGTAACAAAAAAAAACTATCCAAAGGCTTCAATTCAGAGTCATAAGATTCTACCCTTTTATGCCTTTTGGCTCGAACATATGCTTTTCACAATCAGTATATCACGCCAACTGCCTTTATTGTAATGTTTCATCATAAAAGTTTGGGTATATAGCCTATGATATTGTTTTTTCACCACCAATCAATCAGGATTTATAAAGTGCTGCAAATCACCCGTGAGGGTCTCAAGTTGCTGGAGTTGCTAGCTACTTTGTGTAGAAAGCAGTGAAGAATGAGGCAAAAGCAGGAGAAAGCTCTTAAATAAAGGGGAAAAGAAAGGAGAAAGCAGTAAAAACAAGGCAAAAGTAGGAGAAAGCACTCAGAGGAAGCAGGACGGTGCAGCAGCATGGGACGATAGGCCTGCGGCCTGCTCAATGGGTTTGCACTGAAGCCTTTATTAGGTGGGTCCTGGAAGGAGGGAGGGGCGCTGGGACGGGGTGGGTGAGGCTAGGTGGGAGGCGGGAAAATGGGCAGCAGGCAGGAGTGGTAAATGAAAAACAAGGGAAAGGCACTCAGATAACAGGAGGGGAAGGAAGGAAAAAGTAGGAAAAAAGAAGAAAAAGCACTCAGAAAAAAGGGGGAAAGGAAGGAGAAACTAAAAAACTAGGCAAAAGCAGGAAAAGCACACAGAAAAATGGGGAGGAAGCAGGATGATGCAGCAGCAGAGGAGAGCTAACCAACTCAAGCCCATTGTACTCAGTGAACGTTTTACATGACAATCTTTCAACATACAGTCATAAAAGCACACATGCATACAAAATTACAACTGGCAAAGCAAACTACAATCTCTCCTGAGAGAGCCCAACATGGACTATTGTATTGCATATCTTCTATCCTCACATTTAGTTAGGGTGATTCCCCAACACCAACACTCTTGCCTAGTACAGTAACCTGTGAAATACTTACCTACAGGCTTTAGCACAGTGTAATACAAATCCATCCTTGAAAGCCTATTGTCTTTAAATTGATGCCTAAGTTAATGATTGACCTCCTTGCATCAGTGCTGCTGCCAAAGAAAGGCAAGCACTATACATTATCTAGTTATCTAGAAGAGTTTAATAGCATTACAATGTCATTTGTATGCCCCTGAAAGTTCAAACTCAGGCAGCTGGATAAATATACAATATGATCACACAGCTGTGTGGAGGGCAAGCACTTCTTTTGCAGAAGCACACAACTTTTGCCCGATCAAAACATGCACACCTTGGTGCCATCATGTGGGTGGAGGCAAAGCCCTTCTCCTGGTCATGAGTATGACATCATTGTCAGGCGAGAGCAGCGCTGTCAAGCAAGACAGTTAAAATAGTGGTACATTTCAAGTCCCGAATGGGGTGTGAGAAGAAACAATCATTGTCCCCCCTCTTGATTGAAATTTCATTAGAAGGTGGTAACTCTGCTTCACAAAACTATTTTAATGCATCCAAATGTATAGCCATCATAAAGCCACATAAAATTAACATGCAAAAAGTGCATACAACTCAGTTTAGGAAATAAACATTGGTAATGCCAATAGCTCTCCCCATTTTTAAAGAAGCAATGACATTCCCATATTCATGCACTTCAAAAGAAGTTGCAATCAGCACTTTCCCTTTGCAAGTTGCAGTACTTTAGGCCCTCCTAGAGATCTCTTGAGTTAGACAGAAGAGCTTTGTATAATAGACTGAAGTACTCTAAACCCTTTGAAAGATCTTATAGGCATAACGTGCCCTGTTTCCACAAAACCACCACCCCACGGCAGGTTTAAAGTAAACCCACTGCACTGTTGGGTTACGTATGTTAGGCAGGTATGGTAAGATAGGTATAGCAGGTAAAGTATGAATGATAGTTTAGTGGGTTGGTATAGTGGAGTAGGTATGGCTGGTTAAGTAATGGATGGTAAGTTAGGGGGTTGGTATAGTAAAGTATGTTTGGTAGGGAGCTATGGCAGGGAACGTATGGCAGGTTAAGAATGAAAAGTAGGTTGGTAGCTGTCTGTTGCAAGAGCTCTTTACATCAGTACACCAAAAAGAAGTCTAAAGAAGACCATACAGAAAACAGACTTTGGGTCCAATCTCTTATGCCATCAGTTTTCATATGTTTTTCATGGTGTGCTGCTGCCTGGATGTGAGGTCTGTTGAGGGCATTGCAGAATGAGGTTGATTACATCAAGTAGTCCTTTAATTAAACTTGATGTTTAGCTTTATCCAGTTTGTGTTTTTGATGTACTTACTTTGCTGGCATAATGTCATTTTATAGAGTGCTTTGTTATTTTACTGCTTGCTGTTTGGAAAACTAAAGCTGTCATAAAAAGTCAGTGCCACTCCCTAATCATCTTTGCACATTTTCTATAGTTTGTTGTTATGATAACATTTTGGGTTTACAGCTCTTTGTTCACAAAGTACATATGCAGGTGTGCATGCTTCCTTAAAGAGGAACAGACATACTTTCTCTTTGACAGAAGTGTTCCTTATGCAATATTATGCTGTGTGTCAGAACCAATATTTTTCTGTGTGTGCCAACATACAACCAATATAAATCCAAGACTGCCTTCTTTGAAGGCATGACATACTTCTGCCAATAAAATGTGGCTAGCAAAGGGATTAATATAATTATGATTATTGTTATAAAATCACACATGCATGCATATACAAAATCATCTATAAGCAAAAAGGTGTGCTTTATTAAAAACATCATGTATTTGTGCTTCTGTCAAACAATGCTACAATTTGTAGGCAAGAAGTCTATTAACTGTATCTCTGTAAGCAGAGAAAGGTGTTCACCATGCTGCCACTCACCGAGCTGTTGAATGCTCTGTTTTGGCCCTACTCATTGCACATTACTTCACGCTGCAGTGGTTGAGAGAATATATCCTCTTGGACCGACTCCATATCCTACTGGACCGACTTCTCTGCCCATCATTCGCAACCTGTGGACCGTGAAGTTTGTGTTTCTGTAGTACCGTACGCCTGGTTACAAGGTATTTGTTACTTCTTTTGAGTGTTTAATACTTTCCAACTCAGTCTGCTTATTTATTTCTGGATAGTGTTTGATTCCTATATGACAGAGAATAAAAATATCCATGATACAGTCACACACAAACACACACCCAGAAAGATCCCATACTCACACAGAGATTGATACTTGAACCTATGAAAAAGTTGAAAGACAGGGCCCGATTCACAGAATGAACTTAAGACTCAATGCTAAACTTACTACTATTTTGGTATTCACAGAATGCACTTATTACTTTTGGCATTCACAGATGAACTTACTGCTTTTGGTATTCACAGAAGTTAGGATTTTGTCTTAAGTCTGTCTTAAGTCTGTCTTAAGTCAGTCTTAAGTTTGTCTTAAGACAAACTTAAGACAAAATCCTAACTTCTGTGAATACCAAAAGTAGTAAATTCATTCTGTGAATGTCAAAAGTAGTAAGTGCATTTTGTGAATACCAAAATAGTAGTAAGTTTAGGATTGAGTCTTAAGTTCATTCTGTGAATCAGGCCCTCAGTCACTAGTCTCAGAGACTTTATTGCCTTTATCGCACAGTGGCGCACACCTTTGTTTGTACAACACCTGAGCCTGACAAGAGAGTTTCACCACATGGATTGTCTTTCATTTACTTCCTCCTCTTTTTTCACTTGTTATGGCCAAGCCGAGTGACCTTTCCTTAGGTAGTCATATAGTGTAGGGTGAAACACAAAGCACAAATAAACAAACTCTCTATTCTCTGCCTTTCTCTCCCACTCACACAACATTACTAGGGGCCAGATGTAGGTGGCCCATTACCGGTCGGTAAACCCGAAATTCGGCAAATTTCAGGTTTACCGACCGGTATTGAGCCATTTGCTATGTAGAGGAGATTCGGTAAATACCGAATCGATATTTACCGATTCTGTATTTACCGAATCATCATTTACCGATTCGGTATTTACCGAATCGGTAAATGACATGTAGGAAGCACTTTGAAGAGTGCTTCCGTGCTTTAAGGATTCATTATTTACCACCAACTATTAGTTGGTGGTAAATAACGAATACCTCTGTAAATGCAAATCTTTGCATTTACACCAGTGCCATGTGGCAGACATACATGCCTTTAGGGCATGCATGTGCGCCACATGTGCACACAAGCACTATTCAGGGGTGCAACAGGGTGTCAATGTGACACCCTGCCACCCTTGACTCTTTACCTATTTTACCGAAAAGGTATGTACCGATTCGGTAATTGACATTCATTCCTATGGGCCTCCAATACCGATTCTGTAAATACCGAATCTTAACGATTCGGTAATTTTTACCGAATTATTTGCCACATAGCATTTACCAATTCTAAAATACCGAATCGGTAAAATTCGGTATTTTATAATAAACCATTCCTAAACTAATTAATGTCCGTTTTGCAAATAAAATGACCTCATTCAAATACCTAAAGTTGATTACTCATAGGCTGTATCAAAGATGACAAAGGATTTTGATTGCTTGTCAAAACTCTCCATAACTTTATTCCCCCCCCCGCATTTCAAAAAGTGAGTCATCTGATTACAAAAGCAAGAGAAGTTACCAATTTGCTGGTCCCATTTGAATTCTCGAATCCCTTTATTAGGCCCAGACTGTAAATATAGGGCACCAGGTGTTTCTTTGGGAGGCTGGAAGGATGGGGCCAGTTGTGTTATGGGGGGGGGAGGTTTTGTTACTTGGGGGCCGCTTTTGTAGGTCACCACTAACTTTCCAGCCCTCTCCGGGGTATTTGGCATTAGTGCCAGCTTTAGGGTAGCCACATATGGGAAATAACAGTTACAACGCATGCTTTTACCCCGCATGCCATTACAACGAAAATGACTTGCTGTAGGGGGTATAAGGTGTTGGATTTAACTCCAACACTTTCCCTACTGTTGCACAGACTGGAGTTGAATAGTAAATTATACTATTCCAACCTCCAGCTCACCCCCGACAGCAAGTTAGGGTAAACAATTGCGTTGTAATGGCATGCGGGGTAAAAGCATGCGTTGTAACGTCGTACAACCGCCACATATACATTCGAAGTCTGACTGAGATACACACCATTGTCCGTCTTTAATTTCTGCGATGTCAGTTGTAGTGGAAATAAAAAATAGATAATGGCGTGAGGTGCTCACATGGTCACAGTTTTTGTTCACTGTTACCAGATTCCATGGCAGGACCGGAGGCTTCGGATTATGATTGCCTTCTTTTTTTACTACTGCTAAACACAGCAGCCAATTAAACAAACAGAAATGTTATGTTATGTTATGTTATGCACTTTTATTAGGCGCACAGATGCTCCAGCGAAGGAGCGTCCTGGCGCCGCGACAAGGTAGCAGCACAACACAACGTGACAGCACACAATAAAAAACTAAGGGAACAGAAAGGTTTTCACCGCACGGCGAAAGGAAAGCAGGTCCCTGAGAGCACGAATCGCCGGGGGGAGGGAGTTCCAAAGCACCGCCGCACGGACTTGGAAGGAACGTCCGCCAGCTCTACTACGCTTAAAGCGAGGAACAACAGCCAGTTCTAAGTCAGCAGATCTTAAAGCTCGGGCTGGAGTGTAATGAGCCAGAAGTTTGGACAGAATCATAGCCGGAGACCCCTTGAGTATTTTATAGGCGACGCAGAGGACCTTAAACTGAATCCGCTGAGCCACCGGGAGCCAATGTAGCGAGCGCAGGGTACTGGAAGTAGGACATGATCTAGGTAGTCCTACCACCGATCTCGCAGCGGCGTTCTGGATCCGCTGCAGGCGTCCAATTTCTGCCTGGTTCAGGCCAACCAATAGGGAACTCGCATAATCCAGCCTAGAGATGACAGTGGCTTGGACCACAAGTTGTCTGGTGGCGGCATCAAAAAACTTAAGCACAGGACGGAGTCCCCGTAGAATGCCAAAACAACAGGCCGCAGTACGTTTGGTATGGCAGGCAAACGTAAGGGAAGGATCCAGCCATACCCCGAGGTTTTTAAGCTCAGAGACTGGGGTTGGTGTGGGACCCAAATCCCCTGGCCACCATCTCCCTCCCCAAAGTTCCGGTTGTTTGCCAAAAATCATGACCTCGGTCTTACTGACGTTCAGCTGGAGACAGTTGGATGTCATCCAGCCAGCGACCGCCCGCAGTCCTTGTTGGAATCTGGGTGCATCCACATCGGCATCCCCGCTGATCGTGACCGCTAGCTGGGTATCATCGGCGTATGACACCATTGTCATACCCCATTGCCGGACAACCTCAGCTAGCGGCCTTACGTATAGATTGAACAATGTAGGACTCAGCGAGGAACCTTGGGGGACACCCAGATCCAACAGATGGTATTTGGACTGGTACGGAGGGACGGTCACGCTAAAGGTCCGATTGGCTAAAAAAGACCGGAACCATTGGAGAGCGATGCCGGTGACACCAGCATCCTCTAAACGACGCAGAAGGATGTGGTGTGATACGGTGTCAAAGGCGGCGCTCAGATCTAATAGCACCAGCGCCTCCGTTTGACCCGCATCAAGCACGGAGCGCAAATGCTCCACCATATACAGCAGAGCCGTCTCCGTGCTATGACCTGCCCGAAACCCATTCTGCGTCATATCAAGGATATCGGCTTGGTGTAGATGTTCCGAGAGGATCGCGTTAACATGCGCCTCAGTCACCTTGGCAGGCCACGGCAGAAGTGAAATTGGCCGATAGCTTTCGGGCTTACTGCCATCCAGGCTAGGTTTCTTGAGGATAGGCCGGACCATGGCCTGTTTCCACTTATGTGGAACTACGCCGGATGTAAGCGACGTATTGATCAGAGAACATAGCGGTGAGATGTCATGCACAGCTAGGTCTTTGAACACAGCCGGACGAAGCGGATCCGCTGGGGACCCCGACCTCACGTGGCAAGCCAATTTGCCAAGGCTGTCAGATGTTAAATTCGGAAAAGAGTGCAGCTCCTCGGATGTCAAACGTTTAAAAGGTGTTTCTGCGGGTGGAACAGCCGTCAGAAAGGCCCGATAAATAGCATTGACCTTTTCCAAAAAGAAATCCGCCAATATTTCACAGTGCACAACAGAGCTCTGGTGGATCGCATTCACCTTTTTAGCGGTAAGGTCTTTCAACACCTTGAAAATGGTTTTAGAGGGGTTAGCACTAGTCCGAAATTGTAAGGCATAGCAGGCAGCGCGGGTTCTGCACACTGCTCGATGATAGAGTTTAACAGTGGCCAGGTACAGGACCTTTTTCTCGTTGTTATAGGTTTTGCGCCATGCCAGCTCTGCACGCCTACAAGTGGTCTTAAGTGCCCGTAACGCGTCATTGTACCATGGGCTGGAATTCCTGGCCCCCGATTTTCACCAGACTATGGGGATAAAGGAATCTAAAGCCCTAGTCACCCAGTTGCAGAAGCCGTCGTAACCTTGATCTACAGCCCCAGTTATATCTAATGGGTCGGACGACAAAAGATGGTAAAACTCATCCAACTTCAGTTTGTTCCAGCGCCGTCTAGGAGTTGGACACACCACTGGTTTGGGCTGCATAACAGGTACGGGGCACCGGATCTGTATCAGATAATGATCAGTCCATGCCAACGGTGTCAGGCTAGAAATGCTGGCTTCCGCCAAGTTGGTACAGAACGGGTCAAGGATATGGCCCCCTATATGGGTAGGTTGTGAGACCATCTGAGTCAGCTGGAGCGCTTCAAGATCTGCCATGAAGCTAGACACCGACGGGCTAGATAGATTGTCAAAATGCAGATTTAAATCCCCAATAATGGAGAAGTTGGAGCACCCTACAGCCAGCTTGCTAATGGCATCCGGTAGGGCGGCTCTAAAGCTCACTTCGCTCCCTGGGGGTCGATAGATCAATAACCCCGACAGAGTGAAATTAGGCGTGATAGCCACCTTAAACATTGCGCTTTCACAGCCAGAGATACTCTGTCCCTGCCACGTACACGTGTAACAGGACCTGACCGCAAGGGCTATCCCTCCACCTCTAGAGACTCGGTTAAGAGTGAATACCGAGTATTCAGGCGGGAAGGCCAGGTTGACAACGGCCGTATCAGCATCCTGCAGCCAGGTCTCTGTCAGACAGAATAGATCTGGCGGATCGTGGCATAGCAGGTCGGAAATATCCAGCTGGTGCTTTATCAGCGACCTGACGTTCAAATTCCAGATGCTGATAGAAGGAGATGAACTGACAGCCACCGTGACGCGCTCCTTGGAACCCCTTCCAAGGGGAGCGGGAGCGGGAAGAGTAAACCGTCCACAACCACAAGAGAGGGGGCCACATAAGGGGTCCACCCGGGTTGTCCCACAGGTCCCAAGAGACTGACCAATAGCAACGAGATTGTCCCTAGCATAGCACAGCATTATGGCCAAGGGAGAAGCCACAGGATGGGTCAAGGTCCTGCCCCGTCCTGCATGTCCTGTCGCGGACGGGCGCAGACGGGCAGGACTCTGGCACGACTCCGGCCACGCAAGGGCGCGCCCGCTGCGCGTTACCGCTGCGCTGGGCGGGGAGCTTTAAGTACCTGTCCCTCCGTAGCTCCTGCGCACTAGAGCGCTCGCCGGAAATAGTCCCTGCCCACTCCACCACCACACCACTCCAAGATGGCGGCCAATACAAAAACGGACCCCACCCCAGAACTGGACCTGCACAAGCGGCGGTGCTGTTACAATAATAGTGCAGGTAAGGGGACACAAAACAGGGGATAATAACCCAGCTAAAACAAACTAATAAACAGGAAGTTTTAAAATGCTTTCTGATCAGCAATAAAAAGCGCCAAACGCACAGCAGCGTAGTGCAGCGCTACCTTGTCAAATACAAACTGCATTTCAAATGAACCTCTTGCCCATCCTCCATACTGCTCCACCAATCAGGTACCATCAGTACATATAAAACACCATGAGTCCACAGTCATTCCTCTTTCTTTGCTGCTGCACAGCATCAGATGAGTGTGACATTCTGATACTGCATGTTTAGCTACTGCATAAGCCTTCATTTTGACTTATATTTGACATACTAAGGCTTGCCTTGCAACTTCAGAAGTGTACCAAGGAAAAGTAATCCCTTTGAGGATTACCAGCCGGTGTGGAGCAGGAGCATAGACGACGGAGAAAACACAGTGCTGCTCATGTTCTACGGCTCGCGTTCCACAAATGCTCTCGGTCTCAGGAGCGCCTTACGAGGCAGCGCTTGCACGTACACGCTCATTTTTCACATATAACATCCAATGGGTCAGGACCTTGCCCTAGGGAGAATTTAACTAGACGGCTCCCTCCACTTTGACTTGCCGGCCTCATCATTGATATTGCTATTTTTCATCTGGCTGGGGCTCCCCCTTCCTCCCACATCCTCCTAATTAAATCAACCCCTCTGGAGTTACTGGATTAGTGCTCTGCATCAGAATGGCCCACACCTTTGGTGAGTACATTGACATTCCATATGAACACCAGTGGGCGTATTATACAAAGTGCCCCAGTGGCGCAACAGGCATGGGAGCCAGCTTTGCATGACCCTGGGGCAATTTGGTACCACATAAAAGGCAGCAGATGCTTGTGCTGCCCTTTCTGTAATACAGCTAGAGCTCGTGCACACAGTACCAGTGCTATCACTAGAGTAGTTTCCTCATTTGTATGGGGGAATCCCTTTGCCTATGCGCACCCGCCGTATTATAGTTGCAGGCGCAAAGGTAAATAAGCTGTCAGGGGGCGCACTGACAGAGCGCCACCTCAAAGATGATGCACTATTAGTGTGCCCCCTGATGGTGACCCTCTAAAGAGGGCAAAGAGAGATCCCCTTGCTGGTGGGTGCAGTCCTTCACTGCACCCGCCTGCAACCGTATAGCTAATCCCCCTAAAAAGTGCAGCCGGGTTGCCGTTGTGGACAGTGAATCATGGTGTGGCTGCTTCAAAACTGCTCCCTTTTCCACTTGAATGCGCTGCCCCCAGGTAGCTTGACTTCGCATCTGCCCTGAGGCGGCGCATTCAACATATTACAGCGCACTCTCCCTGTTAGCGCTGAGTGAACCTTTTCAAAAAGGTGCGCTTGGCACCAACAAGGAGGGTGTGCTGTATTCTAAAATATGGCCCCAGGTAGAGGAACGATTGGCAAAGGTACTAGACGACCGTGTGCAGGATTCCTTCAAAAGGGTATTGATCAAAGCTCTCCTCCCCCTTTACTGAACATCTAGTGTGCTATGGCAAGAGAGAAATGGGCGCCAGCTCTTCGGTGAACAACCCTCACTGGGAGTACATTCCTCATAGTCTGGTCCTCCTCTCAAAGGGGCAGCTGGATGGCCTCTTGCTGAGGTTTTAGTACAAATGGCCTCATCAGCTTTTTTGCGCCCCAAATATTGCACTTGAGAGGCACCAGGACTTTCGCCACTCTCTCATGATTTGGGCCAGGGCATAGAGGACTCTTCCTCGCAATCATCCACTTCGGACAATCCATGGAAGACGTACACACATCTTCCAATACCATTGAGAACCCGCTGGGCTAAGAATCTTCAGATCAATTCTGTTGATATCATCCTCCCACGCTCTTCAGAATGGGTTTCCTGCCATGAGGTAGCAGATTAAGTGCAGTCTTGATTGCATAAGGGTTTTGAAAGGGGTGCGCAACATGTTGTGCTCGGAATGCCCAAGACCATCTCTCCAGGGAGACACCAAAGCTCAACCCTAATATGGCAACATTCCTTAAGAAATATGTAAAAGATTGCAGAAAAAGTATAGATCTTGCCTCGTGGACCACTCAGGACTGATCACAAAACATTCAGGGACTAGTTATTCACGCCAAAGATACAAGCCCCCTCCCAATAATCCCAGATACTCTGTTAGAATGGTCCTAGCATGCATTGTGTTTTCTCGGCAATGCCAATTGCACCATTTTAGCTCAATGGCATTAATCCTTCTTGATTTGAATTGATCCAAAACTCACTGAGGCAGCCTCCACCAAGGCTGGTCATTGAGTAACGGCGCTCCTGTTTGGTAATAAGCTCGCAAAAGACTTGGCCAAATATGCTGCCACATTCTTGGTGTTGAATAAAGCACAATCTTCAGTTAAAAAGGTATTTAACCGCATGCGTGCTGCGGCTATTTTTCCAAAAGCCGCGTTACATGACGAGCTCAGCTCGTCATCAGCGTGCGAGCGGAGCAACCGATGACGAGCTGAGCTCGTCATCAGCGCCGAAGGTGTTAACTGGCCTTTGTGCAAGGGTCAGTCTCCAAAGGGGCCATGCACCGGGCCGAGGATTCTCTCAAGCCTCTCCCAGAGATTACTCATACCTAGAAAGTGGAGCTGCTTCCTACTCTAACGCCAACACCTTCTACCCAAACCATGCTCAAAAGGGCTGAGGAAAATCCCGCAGGGGTTCCTACCATGGGGAAAATTATGCATTGGTGTCCTCTTACTCAGGTAAAGGTTATTCCATAATCAAAAGTCAAAATGGAGGGCAGAATAAGATTTTTTCTTCACAATTCGAAGTTAATAATGCAAGATGCTTGGGTACTGGAGACAGTGCAGGAATTCAAGCTAGATTTCTTTGCAAATCCATCTTAGGAGGGTCCCCCTGCAGAGGTAGTCAGAGAGTCGGATGCCAGCAGATGGGGCTAGGGTGCATGGTGTGGCTCGGTGGCAATGGGAGGCAGATTGTCCCCAGAAGTGCTTTGCCTTCACATCAACTGCTTTAAGCCCCTAGCGAGACATTTGCTGTGAAGGCTCTGCCCCCGCAGAGTGAAATGTTACATACTCCTATGAATGGGCAATATTTTGTCAGTGAGATATATCAACAAGTTGGGGGGAGGGTACGTGCTTGTGGCGCTTAGGAGAAATTTCAAAGGATTTTTGGCATTACTGTCTGGATCTTCGAATAAATGACAGCAGAATATCTTGTGGTGGACTGGATCTCTCAGTTTCTTCGCAATTCCAGTGATTGAGGCTTCATCCTCACATTTTCTGGACACTGAATCAGGTATGGGTCCTGTGCATGATAGATATATTTGCATCTCGCCTGAACACACATCTTCCTCTATTCTACAGCTGAAGGCCAGACTCCCAGGCAGTGAGTTTGAATGCTTTTCTCTAGTCCTGAATGGGGAATTTGTTCTATGCCTTTTCACCATTTGTGAAGATTCAGAGTGTTCTCTCCCGAGTGCGTCGTCACGCTGTGGAGGTAGTTCTGGTGACCCCTTGTTGGACAGCGCAGTCATGGTTCCTGGTAGCGATGGCGCTATTGTTCTAACTTCAGATTCAAATTCAGTCCTTCAATGAATTTTTTTCTAACCCAGTGGGGCTTCCTGACCCTTTGGTGGTCGACGATTGGTTGCTTTAATGGCGTGGATAATTTCAGGGGACAGTGGCAGGCTCTTTTCTTCTTATCTCAATCCTGGGTCCCAGTACCCATAGAAGGCATGCTGCAACATTACGTTATTGTGCCCATAGGTGGAGTGAATGGAGTGTGGATCCCTTGGAGGTAAGCGTGCAGATGAGCACTGCAAAGGCTCAGAGAGCGGAAAACTGCTAATTTGATCCTATTGTGAAATTGTTTTTAATTCACTGTTATTTTACTTGTGTGAGCTGTGTTAGACCTCAGGGGGCTATCTACTTTTTAAAAACAACGCTAATTCTGCACTTGCACTTTTTAAGCAGCCATCTTGGTCAGCGCTCTAGTAGCTACACCATCTCTCGGGAACTACATAAGGGGAGGATGACGCGACCGCACTGCAGTAAACTTTAGTCATTACGAGCGCAAAGAAGGCTCGGAGGGCGGAAAACTGCTAATTTGATCCTGTTGTGGAATTGTTTTTAATTCACTGTTATTTTACTTGTGTGAGCTGTGTTGAAGCTCAGAGGCTATCTTCTTTTTGAGAAAAACTCTAGTTCTGTACTTGCACTTTTTGGGCAGCCATCTTGGTCAGCTCTCTAGTAGCTACACCATCTCTCGGGAACTACATAAGGGGAAAATTACCCGACCGCCCTGCAGTAAACGTTAGTCATTACGAGCACAACGAAGGCTCGGAGGGCGGAAAACTGCTAATTTGATCCTGTTGTGGAATTGTCTTTAATTCGCTGTTATTTTACTTGTGTGAGCTGTGTTAAAGCTCAGGGGGCTATCTTCCATTTAAAAACAGAGCTAGTTCTGCACTTGCACTTTTTGGGCAGCCATCTTGGTCAGCGCTCTAGTATGAATGAATGAATGAATGAATGAATGAATTTGAATTTGTAGAGCGCGACTAAACCCATAGGCATCAAGGCGCTAGTAGCTACACCATCTCTTGGGAGCTACATAAGGGGCGGATGACGTCACCCCGTTGCTGTAAACTTTAGTCATTATGAGCACTGCGAAGGCCCGGAGGGCGGGAAACTGCTAATTTGATCCTGTTGTGGAATTGTTTTTAATTCACTGTTATTTTACTTGTGTGAGCTGTGCTAAAGCTCAAGGGGCTATCTTCTTTTTAAAAACAACGCTAATTCTGCACTGGCCCTTTTTAGGCAGCCATCTTGGTCAGCGCTCTAGTACCTACACCATCACTTGAAAGCTACATAAGGGGAGGAAGACGCAACCACCCTGCGGTAAACTTAGTCATTACAAGCACTGCGAAGGCTCGGTGGGAGGAAAACTGTTAAATTGATCCTATTGTAGATTGTTCTTAATTCAATGTTATTTTACTTGTGTGAGCTGTGTTGAAGCTCAGGGGCTATATTCTTTTTGAGAACAACGCTAGTTTTGCACTTGCACTTTTTGGGCAGCCATCCTGGTCAGCACTCTAGTAGCTACACCATCTCTCAGGAGCTACATAAGGGACCGATGACACGACCGCGCTGCAGTAAACTTTTGTCATTACGAGCACTGCGAAGGCTCAGAGGGGAGAAAACTGCTAATTTGATCCTGTTGTGGAATTGTTTTTAATTCACTGTTATATTCCTTGTGTGAGCTGTGTTAAAGCACAGGAGGCTAAAACAACGCTAATTCTGCACTTGCACTTTTTAGGCAGCCGTCTAGGTCAGCGCTCCAGTAGCTACACCATCACTCGGGAGCTACATAAGGGGCGGATGATGCGACCGCGCAGTGGGCGCGCTGCTGGCCTGCCAAAGGCGCTCCAACTGCATGCCCGTCTGCGCCCGTCCGCGTCCGGTCGGTGCCAGGGACCACAACCCCTGTTTTTTTTTCTGCAAATAATTACTTTTATAACTCAGATTCGCTCCGACAGCTAAAGGAGGCAATTAAGGATAACTGTTCACATTCTATTGATCCTTGTAGTATGGATGTCGGCTGTTCCCACTGCACCTTTACATTTTCACTGTTTTCTCATATCGCCCGCCCCATCAGAAATCATATAAAATGCTTTTATCAAATTGCAGGTCACTGCCTAAACAGGCAGTGGAAATCTCTATTGTGTTAGAGGAAGAACATCCAGAAGTTTTGTTTTTAACAGAAACTTGGCTCAATACAGGATCCGATCCCAATCTTGTTCAAGCCCTTCCTCCGGGGTAACTTATCCAGAGGCTAGACCCGGTCTCAGGTAAAGGGGACGGGATGCCACAATTTATAAAAGTCAACTTACCTGCCATAGTTCCATAGGCCCACTACCAGACTGTGAGAACCTCTCATTTACGATAGGATTTGCGCCCATGCTTATTTTGTCAGGTATTTTAATCTATCGTCCTCCTGGGGCGTTGAGTCAGTTTTGCAAATTATTGCCTGATATGGCTACAAACCTATTCAGTGCCCCCGCTAATTTTACTTTACTAGGCAGTTTTAACCTTCATTTTTATGACCCCATACATGTGGCTGCAGTGGAGATCATTAATGACCTTACGGCTTATCAGTTTAAACAAAGGGTTATTCATCTGACCCATGCGAAAGGCCAGAGGCACCACTGCTAGTATCCTTTTGGATCTCAGTGCAGCCTTCAACACGGTTAATCACCAAATCATGGGCCACAGACTCAGAAATTTGGGGGTGACTAGGAAAGCCTTAGTATGGCTGCAATCATTCTTGGAAGACAGATTCTTCCAAGTTTTCGAAGGTGATGCGACCCCAAAATGGATGCCTCTCCGCTGCGGGGTTCCACAGGGATCGTCCCTAAGTCCCACCCTAATCAATGTTAATATGAGCCCGCTAGTGTAGATTGTGCGTCCGTTTGGGGTTCACTTAGTGACCTATGCTGACAACACTCAACTGGTTGTGGCACTGAATCATTCTGACAGTTTCTCTCTTGGCCTTCGACCTTGTCTGGAGAAGGTAGCCAAGTGGATGAATCACTCATATTTGAAATTGAATGCGGAAAAGACAGAGATGATGCTTCTGGGGAATCCTTCCATTTTTAAAGGAGAAGTAATGTGGCCAGCCTGCCAGTTCTCCGTTCTTGCTCCCAAGCACCAGATAAAAAGTCTAGGTATCTGGCTTGATCGAGATCTGAGCTTCAAGGTACAGACACGGAATGTGGCAGCTTCCTGCTGCGGCATCCTAAGGATGCTTTTGAAAGTCATCACTCTTCTTCCCCTCCTTGCAAGAAGGCTTATGGTCCAGGTGCTCATTCTTTCTCACCTGGACTACGGGAATTTTCTTTATTTAGGTGCCCCATGTGCTACCATCTCAAAACTCCAGTCTGCTCAAAATTGCGCAGCATGGATGCTTCTTGGGATGTCGAATCGTCAATCTGCTAAACCATCCCTGAAATCTCTTCATTGGCTCCCTATCCAGGAGAGAGTTTATTTTAAGGCCATGTGTATCGTCCATAAGAGTATAGCAGGGAAAGGACCATCCATCAACCACTTCATTGTCCTGCCTTACCTTTGCGAATAGACCCCTGCGTTCGGATGGCCTGCATCTTGCAGTAGTTCCCAGGATCAACAAGACTAGAAGTGTGGGCCGCCTGTTCTCCTAAAATGTCACCAGGATGTGGAATACTCTTCTACTTCCATTACGCAGGGAATCCAATCATTTGGCCCTTTGTAAACTTCTAAAAACTTGGCTCTTCTCTGATGTGGTTGGGGTGTCTACAGTTCTGAACGCTGGGTAGCTATGCGCTTAATAAATGCTTTTTAAATTTCATTTCATTTCATTTTTCTGCACAGAGCTTGGCCTACAGGTCGTATAACAATTGTTGTTCCGCCGTCTCAGCGAGTCACCCAAATTTAGCAGGTAAACCGGTGGGAGAACATCTGTATGCTAGCTCTAAGGGGTTTTAGGATTGTTTATTTCCCCAAATCAAAGTATTATGTCCTGTGGGATGCTGATGTGATCCTTCTTTTTTTACAGACAAGGCCTGCAAATGAGGATCTCACAAGGAATCAATTAGTGGCTAAATGAACCCTACTTCTGTGTCTTATTTCCTGTTGACGAGCATCTGATGTCAAGGCCCTCGATATGTAAATGTAAATGTAAATGTAGTTGAGCTTATATAGCGCACAGCTACCCGCAGTGGGTTTCCCGGCGCTTGCTTAGGGAACCCTTCCTGGTATTCCCCTGTGAGATAGCAGGGTATCCACAAGGTGAAAGTCAGGCATCCCGCCGCGAGGAGCCGTTGTGGAGATTAAGCAAGCTATTGCCCAGAGTCGCAGAGTGTGAAACCGTGAGTCGAGGAGGCACCGGGGTGAGAATTATCGAGTCCGTGGAATTTTTAGCCCAAGACCCGCCGAGGCGGGGAATTGAACCCTGGTCCAGGACTGATCTCAGCTTCCGGGTCTGCTGCCTATAACCCCTGAGCCACACTTCTCCACAAGGTAGAGTGTCATACTAAGATGAATTCCCATTGTGTAAATTACCCAGCTTTCCCTGACAATCAGAAATTGTGTGTGTGGCCTATGAAGCTTTTACTTGTGAAGTTTTCAGGGATAATGCTGAGCAGTTGCTTATTTCTCCCCAGAAGCCCTTTGGTCTGATCTCTTTAGCGACGCTGGCCGGGTGGCTCTTAACTGCAGCAGGAATCAATGTATCCCTCTTTGGTGCGCATTTCGTTCATGACGCCATGAGAGGTGCAGGATTGCGATGCGCTGGATGCGCGGGCCTATACCTACTGCGACAGAATGGGAGAGGGATATGCTCTACTGTAATAAGCAGTCAGATGTTTATAATGAGCTGATGCCACCAAAAGTCGTCCAAAATGTTTTTGGGGTATATATGCACAAAATGTAGTGGTGAAAAAAGGCGACAGTGTGGCTAATGAATGAATATATGTTGTACGTGGTAGGCCCAAAAAATAATAAGTTCTATGAGTATTGATTTAAAAGAATATGACAGCTGTATATCCTACATGGTAATCGCTTGCACTCAGACTAGTGAATCAAGCATACTGTAATAGTTCCAGAGTGTATTAGCCTACTTTGTATATCCTTACTGTGATGCTATCTTGCTACTGTCTTATGTGACTGCAGTTGTTACCGATTAATTGAAGACACATATGTTATCAATCGTGCTCTGTGTATTGATGTCAACTGGGTTATGAAAACTGATAAAAACATGTTATAAAAAAGAGTAGGGGTAATAGTTGTAGGAAAGGGGTTGGGGAGTTTTAAGGTCACAGTTGCAATTCAATAGCTCTGGAGCGGGTACACTATAACTGTATTAAGTTGTAGGGGAATAGAGATTCTAGGGAAGGAGTAGCTTAACATATGTTAGATAAGCTGTATAGTGAGGTTTTAGTTTTTTTAAGGCAAAGGCCCAGGTTATTTTGTGATGTGCACCTGTTTCAATAAAGCAACCTTTTTCACACAACAACAAGTTTCAATGGTCTGTGCTGCCTCTCCTCTGCTAAGCCTTTTTAGCCGTGAAATAAAGGAAAAATAAAATTATAATAACTCGAAGTTTTATTTGTTCCTGCTGCTGCATCCATGCGGGAAGGTGTTGCTCTGCTCTCAGAGCAGGGGGGAGGAGAGGTGGGCACTCTGTGAGTTTGCAATGACAGATTGGTCGTCCCTCTTGGGCTGGCGAAACAGTCATGCGCTCTTTACATGGTCTCCACCCACGCTGCATTACGGCCTGGGTGGAGAACATGACCAGGGTCCCATTCCCTGGCTGAGCACCGAACCACGGCGCTCAGACCAATCACAACACTTCACAACACTGTATTGCAGTTTGTAATTGGTCAGGGAGCCAGGGTGTTTCCGGTTCTGTTACCGGTGCAGAAGGAGACGCAGCGATAAGGTATTTTTGATACCCTTACCCCCACTCCACCCCGCCTCCCGCCTAAAGCCTCCCACCCTGCCACTCCCGATCTGTGCCAGCTGCCACTGTTCCCAAATGGTAATCGTTTTTTTTTCACATGCAGGGATAGTTGCATATGTAATTATGCACGTAGTTCTAACAAAATGTTTAACAATGGTCAACCAAACTATGAAAATTATTATTCTTGGTTCTTCTTAAAGTGGCTATTTGTGACTTACATTATTGAATGCCCAATTAATAGGTTATTGCCCAGGTGACAGAGAACTGGAATTAAGCCCTAATGAATCCAATGGCTTTATTGGTCGAGCCTCAAATCTAACAAAATACTGAATAAAGATATATTTCTAAAGATCTATTTGTATTTTTAAAATAACAATACAAGTATTTGTTCTGGATGTTCGACAGATAGTGGAATTTTTAACAATAGTAAGAGGATTGTTTTGATCAATGTTAAGGAGAGGGCGCTCAGGTTACAACGTTAACTTGAACTTAACCTCTTCGGTGCGTCGGACGCCCCCCCCCCCCCCCCCCCCCCCCCCCCCGGAATAAGAGATTTAAGAGAAGCCATTTCTTCTCCAAATGGCTTATAGGTGACAGTACTTTAGTTTCCAAAGTAATGATCTTCGAAGAGGTTTCAGAATTAGGAGGTACAAATGTAGATTTTTTTTCTGCAACCCTCTTACTTCGGTGCTAATGATCCCATTTCTTTCATGAAAGTAAATGTGTCTTTGTAATTTTGCTAAATTATTCAATCATTTCTATTTTTAATTGGACAAAGTCAGTCTGGTCTGCTGATACAGAGGAGAGTCCTTTGCGGTGCTTGAAATGGAAAAATAGAAGTGGAGGTACGCTGTACCAGAGTACCTGCTTGTTTCTGAGAGAGCTGGTATTCTCCAATTAAATGTATTTTATCACTCCTGAGGAATGCAGGTACTCACCCTCTCAAAATTAAAAAGTGCTGGTACTCAGTACCGGACAGTACCGACCCATTTAAAGCAGTGGCCTTTGGATAGTACAGCTATTGATCTTTGGACTAATTGATGTCTGATATATTGTGGACTGGATGTGTTACCTCTTGTTCAACCTGCGCCATGTTTGCATTTCCCTATGGTTGATCTACCCTTGTTCTTGCTCGGGCTCTTCCTAAAAGAGGCTGCTGGGGAATGTGCCTGGTGTAATTCACACCACAAAGCACCAAGTGCCATAACATGATAACCACACCTCAATGGCCATCAAGCACAGCGTGCACACACTTCCCTCTTGGGCACAAAGCAAAGACAACACCCTTCCAACCAGAAACTCCATATGGCTTAGACTGCTATCCATGTGAAATCACTTCAGCGCCCCAAACAGCGGTAGTAAGGCTACACAAATGACCATGCATTTGTGAAAAATACTATTCACCATTGATGTGCAGGTGTTCAGCAGATGACCATGTTTGTGGTGCACTGGTGATATAATGAAACTAAGGGGGTTTCAAAGAAAGGAGAGGGACATTTTAAAAGAAACGTTGATCATCACTTGAGGAAGACAATGCCTTTGGCCAACACAGAAGGGAAGGACGAAATCCACCTTAAAGACCTCTCCATGTGACATTTGAGCACATCCACCCCACATGTACCCTTTTACCTGAAATAGCACTTTTCCCCCGACCTTGCTTTTAAATTATTGGCTAACCTAATCGACTCCCTCCTACTTCCCCACCTCTCTCCACTACCTCTCCACTCTCTCTTTATTTATTGTGTCCTGACCTAAGTCACCTTCCTATATATTTCTCCTCTAAATATCAGTATTTTCCCTCATCAGCTGCGGCCCGTCCATAGGGGCCACATTCCCTCCCCTTTTGCCCCTCAAGAACAGTGTCAGTCAGGCTGAGCAAAGGTCAGCCTGACAGACATTCTTCATTTTTTGATCAGGAAGCCAAGAGCTAGACATGCGCTAAATGCGAAGGCTCCTCGTAGTCTGAACTGAACTTGCTGGGCTAAGGATGTCTCAACTTCTGGTGGCAGGACTTCTTCAGCTCAACAAAGGTCATCAAGGCCCTCCCCCTCGTGACGAGGGGGAGCAACACTCATTACCTCAGACCTGGGCGCTTAATTTCTAAGCCTTACAGTGCTCAGACCTGAGTGTCAATCAGTAAAACCTCGCCACATAGTGGGGTGGGGTCAGCAGTCTCACCAACCCCATCCCACCCTGTGACCAAGTTGGGAATGCTGCTTTCCCTCAGTGGTTGACCTAAGGTCAACCAATGAGGGAAGGCACAGTCCTAACGCTCTTGGGAACTCTGAAGCAGAGCTGCAGGTAAGTGTTATTATTTTTTTTTATTAATGTTTGGTGCGTTCGTGTATGTTTGAATATTTGGTAATGAGTGAGTATGTATGTGAGCGTGTTTGTCCCATCCACCACTCTTCCTTTTAAAATTACTGGTTGCCACTGCTCCCTATTGTTTGTAGTTGATTTACATTTACATTTGTTTCACATATAGCTACCTCTGTAGAATACCTACTTATGTATCCCTTAGGACACTCTGCCACTCTTTTTTGAGAGTCTTGCTTGTACTATATAACCACTCTTAACTAAATATATAATGGGTGGAACATGGGCCACAGAGACTCCTCTCACTTTGCCCCGTCAACAGCAGACACACGCATCCCTGGTCCTGTCCACGAAATTTATACTGTGCTCCCACAATAAATTTCCTCTATTTTCAACACTGGTCATTGTGATGCCGCTTTGCTCTTTGTGATCATAACATTGACACAAAATGGGATGAATATAATTCAATATTTTATAAAAAATTAGTTCAAGTCACACAAAGAAGTATATGTACATAAAACAAAAAACACTTCACCAAGTTTGGCCAACGCTAATTTATCAAACGAAACTCTGCGAAGCAGTGATCTAAATATTAGGTGATGTCAATGTTCTTATTCTGACCAGAGTCCATCTCTCGTTATTTCTTTCATCCTTATCAGCCCAAGGCTTGTCATCATCTTTCCCAGGGTAAAACCTTAGCTTGTCTATGAATGCTCCTCAAATTGTGTTGAAGACTTCTTGCATTTCTCACAGACCATATATGACTTTTCCTTAATTAGTAATTTTGTTTCAGTCAATCTGCCCTTACATTCTGTCCCTGAGGTCATGCGCCAACGCCTGACTTGGCTGGTTTCTGAAACAGACATGCAAGGTTAGCTATTTTCTTGCATGCTCGCTTATACATATGAATACTTGGTAGTCCATCAAAAAGGACTTTTGGGGGGGAATTTTACACTGGGATTGCCCAGCATGTGTTTTCTTTTGTTTTCAGGCAAGCCACCAACCTTTGGGCTTGCACCAGTTGCACTAACTATAGCTAACCCTGATAACTGCATTACCGGTTGACTCTTCCTTATGGTGGGTTGCTTATAGAGCAAACATTACAATCAAGACTGCAGCATCTGGCCCCCTTTCCTACATCACCTTCAGAGTCAGAACTACAATGAAGGGCACAAGAGCAGAAGAAGAACAGTCACAGTGTACACATGCTTTAAGGGTTTGTCGCTCAACAAGATCTGGAGACATTCTCTGACACTTTGACAGTATATTTTTGACTAGTTATAATTTAAGGTAAATCAAGCTAATTATGAAATGTAAATGAAAAAAGCTATTTTACAACAGTACTCCAGACAGTAATAATTCCATTACATGACTCTAACAAAATTAATCCACCAGTATTATTGCATGTTACTTTCATTTTTATCCAATGAGCTATTATAGGTAGGTATAAGATGGCGCCAAGTGGGCAATGAAACTGTAAAATATTTCTGAATCATAGTTCTATCTTCTGTCCAGGGGCACCCTCTACCTAGCGGGGTACAGCACAGATCTGAAAAGGGTGTGGCTGCACTGTGCCCCCCAAGATGACTTCCATGTTGACATTCTTCACTCCCTCTGGGAGCCGGAAGGTGAAGGCCCGGAGGAGGCTTGTGAAGAAGATGAACAGTTCGATCCTGGCCAGCGTCTCCCCCAAACACGCACGGTGTCCTGCATGTGAAAGAAGAGGAGAGATGGGTCACTTCTCTTACTACTGCTCATGATGCATAATTTGCCAGGTAATATGGCAGGAAGGCCCTTGGATGTGCGGCCTATGGGTACATAGGAGCTCAGAGTTGTGAGACTACAGTCAGGGGCGGTCTTAGGCATGTGCAAGCTGTGCAGCTGCACAATGCCACCAAACCCCAGGGGCTACCATATATATCCTTAATATAATAATGCTCTGAGGATGGATACATATTTGCGTGGTGGCCCCTGGCAGGGATTTGGCGGCCTCCGGCTCTGTTCCACTTCCAAACACCCTGACCCCCTCTTCACTGGCCTCTGCGCTCCGCCCCGCCCAGGTCCCCTCTTCCGGGGGCCCCTACCTACGCTCCCTGCCCAGGGCCACCATGAGCCTAGAGCCACCCCTGCTACAGTGCAATGAATTCAGACATTCGGGTTGAATACAAAGAGGCTATAATGTTCCCCATATCCAGAGTTTGTGGCTTATTTACAAGAGGCCTGTGCCACTGGAGTGTAAATGTTATTGACAAACAGGTGGCTCAGACCTCTTAATTATATCTATGAGATGGTGCCAATCCAGCCTGGATAGCCTCATAGATACGGAGTAAAGCAAAACGCTATGTTGCTTTATTCTGCATCAAGGGTTCATTCCATGGGTATTGCGGTGGGTGTTCCCATGCAACACCCATGGTTAAGGACGCTGCCCCAGATTTACAAAATCACGTAAACCCGAAGCAGCGCTAAAACCATATACCTCTCCAGAGCAGGCGTAATGAGAATAAATGTTTTAATTTCTCCTTGTTTTTAGCTCTTTCCTGCAGCACACATAGAACGAGGAAAATACCTTGCGGGGATGGTTTTTTGTGCGGGAACCATTCCCTTCCTGCACCAGAACAATCCTGCCAAAAAAACAGACACCTTTGCATTGTGGTGCAAGGGTGCCTGCACTGGCCCAATGCAGCCAAAACTGCACCAGCACAGTGGGAAAGGACAGGAATGCGGCGTATGTCATAAATAAGGCAATTTCCTGCCTTTTCCTTTTGACGTGGTGTAGTGCAACAAAGTGACTTGCTTTTCTGCCCTGTGCCAAAACATTTCTAAATGAGGCCCTTTGTGTTTTGCTTTTTTTCGCATGGCCATCTCAGCGTTGCCATCCTGTTAACAGTACAGATGACTTTGATTTTCCCTCAAAAGCCTACTTAAAACTATGGGCCAGATTTACAAAATTTTTGCATCATGGTTGCACCACTGTTGTGGCGCATCCGTGTCGCTAAATGCTAGCAGATATTTACAAACCCAGGCAAGGGGCGATTTGCCTTGCATGGCGTTGTAAAGAAACATTTAACTCCGTGCAGCAGCTGGTGCTGAGTTGTATTACATTTCATTCTGGGAGGCGTTCCATGGGTGGAACATGGGCGCTCCCATACATCCACCCATGGATTTCAAACAATCCCAGATTCACAATGTTTTATAAACGCCTCCCAGAGGATAGTGTAACAAGGAGAAAAATATTTTCTTCTCCCTGTTTACTCTTTATATGTGTGCTGCAATCAAGCAGAAAAATGCCTTGAGAGATTGTTTTTGTGCAGAAACGTATCTCCTTGTAACACAGGCACTCTTGCACCTTGGTGCAAGAGTGCTTGTATTGGCGTCAGGCTGCCTGAAGTGTGCCAGCGCTGAAGACGGCTGAAATGCCAGAATAGGTCCTAGGAAGCTTGTTTCCGGTCCAGGGAAGGCATGGCTTGGCAGTTCGGGCTGGACTGTTCCCATGAGGCACAGGGTCAGACTGATTGGCATATAGCCATGTCTGAACTGGGGTGGCAGAGTGGGCTAAAGATTGGTGATGGATTAAACCCAGATCTTTTGACTGGGTGTGAGTGTTTGATTGGTTCAGATGCTCCGTCCATCACCACCCCCTTTTGTACCGCTTTTGGCCGTCATAAGTGTGGCAGGGTATGCTCAGACGTGAGTCCCTTGCTCACTTTGCCACTGGATTCAAGCAAGCCGGGCTGAAGACGGCTGAAATGCCAGAATAGGTCCTAGGAAGCTTGTTTCCGGTCCAGGGAAGGCATGGCTTGGCAGTTAGGGCTGGACTGTTCCCATGAGGCACAGGGTCAGACTGATTTGCATATGCCATGTCTGAACTGGGGTGGCAGAGTGGGCTAAAGAACCGTGATGGATCAAACCCAGATCTGTTGACTGGGTGTGAGTGTTTGATTGGCTCAGATGCTCCGTCCATCACCACCCCCTTTTGTAGCGCTATGAGAGAGCAGAAGTGCACCATATTTTAGTATATATGGTGCATTTCTGTTTCACGTAACGCAGCACAGCAAGTTGCCTTTGTACACTGCGTTGCTTGAAACGTTAGTAAATCTTGCTCTCCATTTCTAACTTGCGACTTGTTTTTTGAATTGCAAATATCATTTCAGATCTTACAGCTCACTCAGACGGCAGAAGGCTTGCTGGAACAGCTGGGTAACAGGTAAGTGAACCCAAGTGGGTGAACCTTTGTGAAAGTTTAAGACTGATAGAGAAGGATTTTGAGAAGTGAAGTATTGGAAACATAAATCGAAAGGGGGGAAATTGCTGGGCTGCCTGTTGAGACTTGTGAAATGTGTGAAAAGAACCGCAAGGGCAAAAGAACAAACGGCTGCAAATATCACTATTTAAGTACTCTTTATCGAGACTTGAATAAAAGATTGTTAAGAACTCAGGCCTTCAGTCTAGTCAGGCCAATTATCCAGGCACAAACAGGATTTTCAGTGCAAATAGAGATAACAATCTATACAAAATTACCCCACAGATCTGAAAGTTTCTCAGCTTGGAACCAGACAAAATTGCCTTTTTACCTCCAAACAGAATAGGAACGTAATGCACGGAGCACAGGGTATGGCTGAACCCAACGGGCCTGATTCACAGAACTAACTTAAGACAAAATCCTAAACTTACTACTTTTGGTATTCACAGAAGTCAGGATTCTGTCTTAAGTTTGTCTTAAGACAGACTTAAGACAAAATCCTAACTTAAGTCTGTCTTAAGTCTGTCTTAAGTCTGTCTTAAGACAAACTTAAGACAAAATCCTAACTTCTGTGAATACCAAAAGTAGTAAGTTTAGGATTTTGTCTTAAATTAGTTCTGTGAATCGGCCCCTCAGTATTTGTGTTTCTGTGGGCATTATTGTTGCATCCAAATACTGGCTAGGGTTCATTTAACTGACCACTGAAAATATAAAGGCCCGAGAAAGGGTTTTAATACACTGAGCTACATTCTGCCGTCTCATGTTTCTTAAAAACGGTAATAATGTATAGAAAAACTCTGTGTTAAAATTTGTTCATCTCTTGGCACATCGCTTTCTGCTATTATTGAATTGCTCGTAAAATTTGGTGTTTTATTCTGTTTTCTTAATGAACTTTTTTTAAATGATAAAGTAAGCGTCTATTTTGTATCAACTATGTACATGATACTTTTTAATTGCTGTATATATAAATGTTTTTGTAGTGCTTTTATGATTTTATCTGAAAAATCGAATAAAGCTTACTTACTACTACTCCACTGAGCTACATTACTTGTTAATTACATACATTGCCTTCATGCACATCAACTATAATAGCAAATTCAACTCTTCTGGTTACACACCTCCCTGTTATGAATCTCATTTAAATCATTTGCCTGATAGAAAAAGAGAGAAACCTCCAAAGGGGACCACGTGTTATAATGGGCGCTTACCTAAAATTTTGAATGCAAATAGGGAATCATTATTCGCGTTCCTGTAAGCACATGTACAAAGCATTTTCTAAATGCAAATTGTGCATTTAGGAAATGCTATTACAATCAACTTGAAGTCGATGGTAACCATGTGCAAAATGTGAATCTTGTTTGGGGATATGTGCGCTTTACATGTGCACATTTATGTGGTGCTTCAGGGTGGCCTAAGGGCCCCGGGCATCCTTGGTAATTGGATAATCGCAAATTAGCTAATGCAAAATCATTTGCAATCGAATGGAGTAATATTACATAATAGGGAGTCACTATTTACCGAATTGTTAATAGGTAATATTAAGGGCTTGCACAAACTTTGATGATTCCTTACATACATAGCGTTTTACTATTACCAAATAACAATTCAGTGAAAATCGCTAATAGTAATCATAATCAGGCACATGCATCTACCTTATTTGTGAGCACAAATGGTGTGAATCGCAAAACGTGGCTGTTTGCCGCTGCAAAAAGCGCATTTGCGATGCATCAAGGTTTAAGGCAATCTCAACTTAAGAAATCGCACTTTATTGTGATTTCTTAAATTGCGATTGCATTTAAGGAATCGCAATTTGCGATTCCTTAAATGCAATGCTAGACCCACTTTAAAATAGCAATTTCTCTATTTGGGTCCGTAAATTACTGAGCATTTAAACTGGTCGGTAATTTGCAAAAACTTTGAAAAATGCACTAAAGTGCCTTCAAAGTTTCATGTTGCGCACACACATGCCCTTAGGGCATGTCTGTGCGCAACATGGGTGCACATCCCAATTTCAGGGGCACATTTTGACACCCTTGCACCCTTGAAATTGCATGCGCAATTTGCGAGTACCTATTGCAACTCGCTAATTGCGCATGCAATCTCCCATTCATTCCTACGGGCCTGTAGGCCCATAGGAATGAATGGGGAGCCATTCCTTAATTGTGACACGCAATTTGCGAGTCACAATTAAGGAATTTGTAGGATCCTCTATTTTCTCAGCGATTCCTACATGCATAGGCTTTTGCGATTCCTTAGGAATCCTTATTTTTTGCTAATACGGAATCGCAAATGACATGTTTGATACAAGTGCCTGAAAATGCTTATTTGCACAGGTGGCCCACTATGACGTAATAATTCAATTTCAATTCAATTTATAAAGCTTTTATTCGATTTGTACATACAAATCATACAAGCATAATAAAATACACAGTTAAAACTTTGAAAATCGACGTATAGACATATATAGAAAAGGAGGTAGGAAGCTATATAAAGGCTAGTGGGCAACTATTAAAAAAGTAATCTTGCAAATTTAAATCAACATACTGTTACCATATACAAGACACTCAGAAAATGGACAGACAGGAAATCGATAAAGATTACTCAATAGACATTTCCTGGCAGCTGTACATATCATTTAAATAATCATAACACACTGTGGACATCAACAAATAAGGATAACCTTAGTTAAAAAGAATTGTTATAAAATTTAGAAGCTCAAATATACAGACAGGAATGTAAGAAGAAAAATAGCAACATAATACAATTCCTGGCAGCTGTATTAAATAACATAGGTACAGACAGGTAAGCACAAAGAATATTACAGTACTATACTTTTCCTGGCAGCTGTACACTTCAAAATAAAAGTGGCCAAAAAAAAGCAAATCTCCTCATTCTCTAAAGAGGATAAAAGTAGCAGTGCTGTTTCAGTAGTATGAATATTATATTTTTTAAAAATTGGTTTGAGGTATTTTAACCTAAAAGAATGAAAAAATTTACAAAAAAGTAAAAAGTGACAACTACTTTGGCGAGAAGTACTATCACACGGACAGGGTGTCTCTGATCTGGCTCTTGCATTAGGGAATGCAACCAAGTGGTGGACAATACCCAATCTAACGCGTGTCAAAACATACTGATGAGTGGGACGAGTCACAAACCCCAGATAGGGTTGGAACCCTGGAATTAGATTCAGATTTTTATAGAATTTCACAGTAGTAAGATCATCAGAAATTCTATTTCGTTCTGCCTTTTGAAAATTTAGAAACGTTGTCTTAATTTCTTTTTTTGAAATAGAAACAACCTCTTCTGGCTCAAGATACACATCAATATTAAAAAGAAGGAGATACCAATGATGGATGTATCTCAACCACTGTATACGTGAAGAATGGTGCAAACCTATACAGTCAAGAATAATATCCTGAGTGAATCGAGTCTCCGGCTTAGCCCAAATAGAACGCCACAATAAAAGTGGCCGGACTGCTGCTAAGTCGGAGATGAGCTCGACCCCGACTTCTTCATGAATCAGTTGAACAGAGGCAGAGGGGGGAACACATAACAGCCTCCTTAGAAACTTGTTTTCCTCCCTCTGCATGGGTATACCCTTGCTGTGGCCCCATACACCTGCCCCGTACAGTGCTGAGGAGACACAACAAACATTATATATGTTCATCATATCTAAAATGCTTCGTGAGCCAAGTTTAGAGGCAAATCGAAAAATACTGCTAATAGACCGCAGCATTTTTAACCTAACTGAATCAAATTCCGAGGTCCAAGTCCCACTATCATTATATGTAATACCTAGATAGCAGAAGGACTTGACATGGGTCAATTTTTCTTTATCCAGGAAAAAGGAATGCTTAGACTGCTTTACTGCCTGTCCACATGACATGACATATGTCTTAGCTTTGTTCACTCGAAGCCTCCGGCCTTGGATAAACTGCATAAATTTGTCAATTAAACGCTGGAGGCCAATTTGTGTTCGAGATAAGAGTACCGCGTCATCCGCATAAAGTAACAACGGGACGGGTTTGCCACTGATCAAGGGGGCATCTGCTGGGGTGTCCACCAAGGAGCGGTCGACATCATTGATAAAAAGAGAAAATAAAAGCGGGGCCAAAACGCATCCCTGGCGTATGCCCCGAGATACTTTAAAAAACGGGGTACATTCACCTAGGGTACCATAGCGGACTTTACAGGAGAGTTTTTCATAAAGTCTGGCTAAGAAGTGAACAATTTCCCTCGGTGCCCCGGCATCGAGCAAAACCTCCCAAAGAATAGCGTGGTTAACCAAATCAAATGCGCTACTCAAATCAGCAAAACATAAAAAAAGGTTACCATTTTTCACCACAGTGTATTTATTAATTAAAAGGTCCAAATTAACACATTGATCCAATGTGCGCAAACCTTTCCGGAAGCCATATTGGACTCTGGTTAAAATATTAGAATCAGTTGCCCAGTCTTCTAGCCTTTTGAGCAAAATCCTACTCATTACTTTTACAGAGGCGTCCAATAATGAAATTGGCCGATAGTTGGAGGCCTCTGATTTGTTACCTTTCTTATGTAAAGGGACGATAACCGATTGACCCCAAGTAGGAGGGAAATTAGTTTCTGCCGCACAGTTAAAAATCCTCGCCAGGATGGGAGCCCACAACACTGGTTCATCTTTGTATAAATCAAGCGGGACCCCATCAGGGCCAGGAGCCTTGCCTCCCTTACTAATGGAAATTCCCTCATGGCTTTCCTCTAATGTTATACCCAGCGGGAGGGGTAGCCAGGGGGTAGACTCAGGTGGCAATGGCGCAAGGGATAACCCTTCTGGATTAAAGATGTTTGAGAAGTGACTAACCCAATCGCTGCATGCCACATAAGATGTTAGTTCTGGTACATCTTCTTTATTGAGAAAAGAGCTGTTAATTGTATCCCAATAAAGTTTGCAGTTTTTGGTCTCGGCTGCTTCCTTCAGCTTTTCCCACGCTTCAGACTGCAGTACCCTTTTCCTATTGATAACTGCTGTTCTGTATCTGGTCCTAAAATATTGAATGTCCTCTTTAGCGCGTGGTTTAGTACCTAAAGCTTTCTTTAAGTCTCTAAGGGCGATTATACAGGTTTTATCAAACCACCCCCGCTTTAGACCACTATTGGGTGACGGGGCCTTAGAAAAAATGCCATCAATGATGCTGTTCATAGAGACAAAATGGGCTAGTAAGCAACCTGGGTCACAATCATTGTCCAGACAAGAACTGATTTGGTTCTTACATCTGGTAACGACCTCCTTCTGCTTAACCTTAGAATTTGAACCAGTCCATTTAATCCTTAGACCCTTCGGTCTTATGGGCACTAAGTTAGTAGAGCATTTTTCACCTGGATCTGTCGTGGTACCATGCCCTAGGAGGGTTACACGAATGCTATTATGGTCACTGAGACTTTCTTCTTGTACATGCAAATTGGTATAGTCTCCACTGCTAGATATAAGGATATGATCTATGAATGACCCTGCATTTCTTCCTGTAAATGTAGGACATGATATTGCCTGATTATTTATATTACAGTTTAGCAGGGTCAAGTCTAGAGTGATTAACATATTATTTAGTATAGTACCATAACTACAATGTTGGAAGTGAGGCGAATCCACCCTCATTCCCCGACCCCCCCATTGACTACTCATGGCCACTCCAAAGCCACACATATTCCCATTAAGCAAATTACAAGGCTGCAGATTAAAATCCCCTGCCCAAACGACCTCAGCCTTTCTTTTCGAAAAACCCAAGGCTTTAACAATTTCCTTTTCTAAAGGCGGTAGGATATCTCCTCTGGTGGCATCAAAAATGTTGTTGTAGAAATTTACTACAACTAAATCAATGCTCTTCTTACACTCCACCCTTATTACTTGACTGTGAGTCCCAACTGTCGTGCTACTTTTAACCGTACAATCGTGCAACTTAGTGGACAAAAGCAACAAAAGACCCCCCTTAGCCCTGCCCGAGCTAGATTTAGTCGCTTTAAGGCAGTGGGATGCGTACCCTTCAATATTAATAAGGTCCAGACACCACGTTTCCTGCAACAAAATTAGGTCAAAACCCTCCTCAATAAATCTAGACCAGAAGGGCGTACCTATTTTACTGGCAAGGCCAGCGATGTTCCAAGAAATAAATGAAAGTCCTGCTGGTTTACCAGGATCACCACCAATCCTCAACTCTGGCTCTATTAGGCGTGGCAGAATTGAACCATCTACCCCGAGGTTGGTAACTAAACCCAATCTGGGGGTAACAGTAGATGTACATCCACCAAGGCTGTCCCTATTTCCTATATACATAAGGGATGTTGGTGATGACATTGTTGGGAATTCAGGTGGTGTGGTGGAAGAAGTAGCCGAAGGGACGCATTCCGTATCTAGATTAAACGTAGGGATGTTTAAGTCTGGTTCTTTAGTAGAGCTAAGTCAATCTACCTCATCTAACACAGCGTATCTGTTAAGATGGGCAAATTGTGAGTACGAGGGATCTTGGGAAAGGGGCAAGTCCTGCCATGATTGTTGCCATTGAGGTTTAACTGGTTGAAGGGGCTGACAAGGTTGTTGCCACTGATGGGCAGGCTGGTATAAAGGTGGTGGAAAATGAGGTGGTAGTGGAAAATGAGGAGGTAATTGCAATTGAGGATTGACCTGGTGTGGGGGAAAAAATGGAACATGTGATGGCTGCTGCTGAAAACTAGCGTGGTGTGGAAAGAATGAAGAAAGATGCGGTGGTTGCTGCCAAGGTTTAGTGGTATGTTGCAGAGGATACACAGATCCTCTATTACTTAAACTGGTAAAACTAGGTGGGTTTGGTCGTGAGGGCGCCGGTAGAAAATAAGACAGAGGAAGTGGATTGATTTGTGTAGCAGGACCACTATTGGGGGCGTTACATATGTAACTAGCTGCCCCTACATCCCTAAAATTAACTGTAATTACGTCCCCAACTATTGTTTTCTTGCTTCTGCCCACCCAGTCCCCTCTACGCACGGTAAGAATTTCACCGTTCATATTATTGGGTAGGGGTTTATGTAAATGGAGCCACTGAGCACATTTATTTCTTAGCTCAACAAAGGTTTCTTTTACTCCCTCCTTCAGTGGGGGAACAGCTGTCAGCACGACCACAAAAGGAGAGACTTCTGGTGGCAGGTTAATTGACCTAAAACGTGCCTGCTTTGATTTAGAGCCATCGATCTTGTGTACAGGGGGAGGTACTAAAGGGGATTTAGTTTTACCTACATCGTCTTTAACTTGAGATGTGATAGTTTGGTTAGTAGCAGCAGAGTGTTGGTGAATCAAAGTAGAACCCACAGCCTTCGGGGTAAATGAAGCTGTGGATTGAACATGATTATTCCCTGTTTGCGACAAATGAGTTAAAACTGGATTCCCGGGAGCAGTAATAACCTGTGCATTATTCAATACATCTTTAGAAAGTTGGACACAAGATAAACATTTAGAAACTGCTTCTATGGACCCTTGTGGCTGAACAGGCCCTTGCCCGTTCGTCTTATTTGGCCACTTCGAGTGCATTAAAGACGTGAGCCTATCAAGTTTTGAAATTAAGGGCTTGATTTGTGCTGCTATTGTGGCTTCAAGATCCAATTTTAGATCTGTTACCATATTTTGTACCCAACAGGGTATACCTGGCGCCGGTTGCGGGGTAGGTGATATCAAATTGTGGTTCCTAGCTGCAACTTTTACTTTATTTTTACAATTAATTTGATCTTTTGGGGGAACGATAACCCTCCCCCCTGAATTTAAAAGTATAGGTGCCGTTTCCATATCAACTAACCCACCCAGGCTCGGATCCGCTTTGCTAGATGATTGACAGGCTTCTAAGTCTGGAGTAGTCTCCAGATCAACAAAAGACGGATCCGAGTCGGAAAGTGCAACTGATAAATCAACAGCATTTGGTACAGTCGGAGCACTAATAGAAGGAACAGTTAAAGGAAAAGAGCAATTGTTCGATAACTGCTGGGCGGGTGATTTGGCGTTGGCAAGAGAGCCCAAGGACGAGCGCTTTGCGTTCGCCAGATCCATGGAAACTCTTTTTTCCAATAAAACAATGCTTTTATCAATAGTCTCATTCACCCGTGAAATAAAAAGGTCTATAGGTCCGGTCACCTGTGCTACTACCGTAGCTTTTTTAGTACAACTTCTAGTTCTGTTGCGCATAGCCGACATCTGTGGCGCAAGGACAGTGGAAGATGATGATGATGTAGTTAAAAAGCGGCCACTGATGATACGATACACGAAAACACAGTTCCGCCTACCTTGGCAATTAGGTGGTTTAGGCGCGATGAGGCAGGGGTTCAGGGCCTGGGCCGTCCTCTGCCGTCCTTGAACGGCCTTAAACGGCCCGCTCTTTGCCCGGTCTTCGCCCCGGTCGTTGCCCCGCGCGCGTCCCGCGTGCGCGTGGCTGTAGCTGCTTATCAGGAGTAAGGGAGGCGGAGGGGGCGGGAAGAGGACCAGCTGCGGCCGATCAGCGCCGCTGATCACGCTGGTCCTCGCAGTCCCGCCTCAGTTCCTGGGGTCGGCAGCAAATTCCCTCAATGCGCGTTGGTGCCCAGGTGCACAGATAAAAGCCCAGGAGTTGGCTCTTTAACGAAGTCACAAGCCTGCGAGCGTTACCCGCGAAGCGGGGGCCGCGAGGTGTGGCAAAGTGGCCGGATAAACACAGGAAGCAAACAAGGAGGCTGACGATGCACCTCCGGCAGGGTCAATGGTCAATGGTGAGTCCCAAGGAACGGCTCTCTCCGCGATGATTTTGACTGCAGGAGGAGGGGGCGGGAAGAGGACCAGCTGCGGCCGATCAGCGCCGCTGATCACGCTGGTCCTCGCAGTCCCGCCTCAGTTCCTGGGGTCGGCAGCAAATTCCCTCAATGCGCGTTGGTGCCCAGGTGCACAGATAAAAGCCCAGGAGTTGGCTCTTTAACGAAGTCACAAGCCTGCGAGCGGCACCCGCGAAGCGGGGGCCGCGAGGCGTGGCAGAGTGGCCGGATAAACACAGGAAGCAAACAAGGAGGCTGACGATGCACCTCCGGCAGGGTCAATGGTCAATGGTGAGTCCCAAGGAACGGCTCTCTCCGCGATGATTTTGACTGCAGGAGGAGGGGGCGGGAAGAGGACCAGCTGCGGCCGATCAGCGCCGCTGATCACGCTGGTCCTCGCAGTCCCGCCTCAGTTCCTGGGGTCGGCAGCAAATTCCCTCAATGCGCGTTGGTGCCCAGGTGCACAGATAAAAGCCCAGGAGTTGGCTCTTTAACGAAGTCTCAAGCCTGCGAGCGGCCCCCGCGAAGCGGGGGCCGCGAGGCGTGGCAGAGTGGCCGGATAAACACAGGAAGCAAACAAGGAGGCTGACGATGCACCTCCGGCAGGGTCAATGGTCAATGGTGAGTCCCAAGGAACGGCTCTCTCCGCGATGATTTTGACTGCAGTAGGAGGGGGCGGGAAGAGGACCAGCTGCGGCCGATCAGCGCCGCTGATCACGCTGGTCCTCGCAGTCCCGCCTCAGTTCCTGGGGTCGGCAGCAAATTCCCTCAATGCGCGTTGGTGCCCAGGTGCACAGATAAAAGCCCAGGAGTTGGCTCTTTAACGAAGTCACAAGCCTGCGAGCGGCACCCGCGAAGCGGGGGCCGCGAGGCGTGGCAGAGTGGCCGGATAAACACAGGAAGCAAACAAGGAGGCTGACGATGCACCTCCGGCAGGGTCAATGGTCAATGGTGAGTCCCAAGGAACGGCTCTCTCCGCGATGATTTTGACTGCAGGAGGAGGGGGCGGGAAGAGGACCAGCTGCGGCCGATCAGCGCCGCTGATCACGCTGGTCCTCGCAGTCCCGCCTCAGTTCCTGGGGTCGGCAGCAAATTCCCTCAATGCGCGTTGGTGCCCAGGTGCACAGATAAAAGCCCAGGAGTTGGCTCTTTAACGAAGTCACAAGCCTGCGAGCGGCTCCCGCGAAGCGGGGGCCGCGAGGCGTGGCAGAGTGGCCGGATAAACACAGGAAGCAAACAAGGAGGCTGACGATGCACCTCCGGCAGGGTCAATGGTCAATGACGTAATAAAAAGTGTGATCTTTTGTGTCAGTCCTTGCAAATCAGAGGAGTTTGGGTGCCATCTTGGAAAAAGGTCACGGTACCCATTACACACAGGTCACTCCATGTAGCTGCATTGTTAGTGCAATTGTTCCATCCATGGTGCGTCTGCTCTGCTGAACCTCTGAATCATCCTAAATATAGTGCTTCAAAAATCTTCCCTGACACCTTCAGCGGTGAGGCTACTCTCGGGATGCCTCCTTCAAGGGTGAGGCTACACTCTGGATCCATGCTTCGTGGGTGAGTCTACACCCAGGATGCCTCCTTCAGGGGTGAGGCTACACTTTAGGGGCCGTATTTATGAAGGCCTTGCGCCGCCGGTGCGTCACTTTTAAAATGGGAAAAAGTGACGCACCGGCGGCGCAAGGCCTTCATAAATAAGGCCCTAGGTGCCTGCTGAGTTCCTAGGTTATTTTAAGTAGTGGAAAGGAGGTGCTCTGCTGCAGCTTCTTTCATGAAAGCAGATGAGGGCAGTGGTCACAGCAAACGTTACCCCCTATCTTGAACGTTGATACTGTTGTCACTGCCCTTACTGCTTTTGGTTGCATTGGTCAAAAGGCAGTACCAGAAATAGAAAGTAAACACGTGTCCAAGCGTCCCTTTACATTACTTTGAGTAGTTTCCTCTTCTTGTACTTATCTTATAACTCTCAAAAGCAAACGAACGGCTTTTGGGAGGCTAAGAACGGAACAAGACATCGACCCGGTGACGACATCATATTTCGTTGAAATGACTTCCATGTTATTTGTTGTTCTTTAATGCGTACACTCAGATAAAATGTCCTGTTGGTATTCTAGCATGGTGGCTCGTTCTCTGTATATATAGTCATCATATATATTATACCTCTCTTCAGCTAGGGTGGAGTATATGCCTAAGTTCTGGCCTGTGGCCTACCTTGAGCATATATATATATATATATATATATATATATATATATATATATATATATATATTACCTACTGGCGGTCGCCAGTAGGTATATATAGTTAGGATTTTTTCTCTATGGGTTTTTTGAAAATTCTATGTCTAATAACTTTGGCGTTTGTGGACGGAATTGGCTGAAATTTTCGGGAAAATGGCACATTTTGTTTCTGAGCAGCCCTTGAAAATTTGGGGGGGGTTCGTCAAGGGGGGGCCGAGAAAAAAGGGGGGTCCCAAAACGCGTTTTTCCCATGTTAATTTCCATAGGGCGGTTGGCCTCACTTTTAGCCCGAACGGCTGAATGGATTTGCACGAAACTTGGCAAAATTGTAGGGACTGGTAGCCCGATGTGCCTTTTGTAGGTCTCAATATATGTGCTCCAGTGGATTTTGAGAAATTAACGTTTAAAAAAAGATATATATCTGTAACAGCGGACCGGGCAGCGCTCTGGTTCGCGGACTTTTCACGCAACGGAGCTTTGTGAAGCGAAGCTGATTGGTTCTCCGGCGTCTGTCAACATTCCAAACAGTCCGTAGCGGCCGCCATCTTGTCTCTCGGTAGGATCGAGAGACAAGAGGAGGCCAAAGCGAAGGGGCAAATGACCATAAGGGGGCATAGTACATTGTCGCTCACCCCCTAGGTTTGATGTGGAGGTTTTAAAAGGGCCCCGCGGGGCAAAAAAAAATAAAAATAATAATAATCGAACAGCTGAATGGATTTGCACGAAACTTGGCAAAATTGTAGGGACTGGTAGCCCGATGTGCCTTTGCTAGATCTCAATATATGTGCTCCAGTGGATTTTGAGAAATTAACGTTCAAAAAAAGGTATATATCTGTAACAGCGCACCGCTTCGCGTACTTTTCGCGTTACGGAGCTTTGCGAAGCGAAGCTGATTGGCTCTCCGGTGTCTGTAAACATTCCAAACAGTCCGTAGCGGCCGCCATCTTGTCTCTCGGTAGGATCGAACAGCTGAATGGATTTGCACGAAACTTGGCAAAATTGTAGGGACTGGTAGCCCGATGTGCCTTTGCTAGGTCTCAATATATGTGCTTCAGTGCATTTTGAGAAATTAACGTTCAGAAACAAGATATATATCTGTAACAGCGCTCCGCTTCGCGGAGATAAAATTATATGTGTATTACCTAGCTGTTGCTAACACCAGTTAGCGACGGCTAGTAGAAGATAGCGACCATCTTGGGCCCCACTTTGCATGTGAGTGATATTTATCACTAATGACATGCAAAGTGGGCATGCCAAGATGTTAGCGACTGGAAACAGTCGCTAACATCGCTATCTCCTATTATCAACTTTTGGAAATATTCGAGATAAGGGCGAATATCTCTAAAAGCTACCACCTGCCCTGAGCAGTTCTTAGCCATGTTATCCAATGGGAGGTGGATAACATGGCTAAGAGCATTAGCTCGGTAATGCATGAATATCGCTGAGTTTTCAGCGATATTAATGCATTGCGGTCGTTTTTTATCGTATTTCCGATAAACCTTGATAATAGCAAGGTTTATCTGCGATAATTTCTGACGGTAAAAAAATCGTTGCTAAGCATCGTTAGGGATAAATATCGCTTAACTTTGGTAATATGCCCCAACGTCTGTTAACGTTCGATTCGAAGGAAATCAGGAAGTGTTGAAAAACATTGTCTGCGCCATCTTGTCTTTTTTCAAATGCCACACTTTTGTCGTGCACGGCAGCCATTTTAGATGCCTTGACCAGACCCACTCTGTGCACGCTGTCGATCCTTAGCATGGCTCCCCACCCTCGCAAGCATCTCCCCCAGGCAGTGGTCACCCCCGCTCTCTGTCTTATGCATGGGTAATAAACCTCCCCCATCTGCGCTGCTGTTCCCTGAGAATCACACCCTGTGCCCGCCCGACACCTCCCTTTCGCCCTATTCACTACCGCACCCTCTGACACTCCTTTTCCTCTGTGTCCGATTGTCCAGGCTGGTCCTAGGGTATCAGCTAGCCCTGCAGATGTAGTTTATGGCCACAGCTGTAAAGAATCACCCCTCTTCAAAGGAGTTATAGTAGATCAAGGCCCACACTCGATGAGATCCGTCACAGCAGAAGCGTTGCTATTATCTGAAAACCATCCTGTATTGTGATTGGGGAGGGGACCGAGCCTGAAGCGGAAGATTCCAGGGATGACTCTTTGTACATCAAAGTTTTTACAATTATGTGTCACATTAAAAATATATAGCACTCCGACAAAGTAGTAAGATTATAAAACTTTAATAATTTATAAATATATACAAGAAAACAAAAATAGTAATAACATATAAACATTTTTAGGGAAAAACAACGAAGTAGCGGTCGGCTGTGCGAATAGTCCCAACGCAGCACAACGTCCAGATTTCCGGCGTGGGGCGTCGCGGGGGGTGGGTCATCAGTAGCAAACTGTTGTGCGAATAGTTCCAAGGCAGCAGAACGCGCCGAAATCTAGATGACACGAAAGTGATGTCTAGTAAGTTGCCACCCAGCAAATAACGGCATGGGGCGTCGCGGGGGGTGGGTCATCAGTAGCAAACTGTTGCGCGAATAGTTCCAAGGCAGCAGAACGATGGCACCAAGGTGATGTCCAGTAAGTTGCCGCACTGGTTTTGGTATCCTACAATGCTGCTCCGAATAACGGCGTGGAGCGCCCCGGGGGAGGCGGCGTGAACGGGCCTCTCCAGGTGGAGTCTCGTCTGTTGTAGTGGGGCGCCCCTTTACCGTTTCAGTTGCCATTCCGTCCGTTTTTGGTCCACTGTGTCAAAAGCCGCAATTCAGCTGAGTTGCGCCCACTCTTGCGGTGCAGCGATAGGCGGCTGTCACAGGACTCTCAAAATGGCGGCAGGCTGTTTCCTTTTTGGGCCTGGTCCACTGAAATGGCCCTGGGACACCTTGGAAATCGGACGCTTGTCTGCTAGGTCTTGGACCTCATTCTCGAAAGCGTCCCCTCCGCCTTGAGAATTCATCAAAAGTTTTGGGGGCTCCGACTCCTGCAGGCTTCTGGTGGGGAGCGGCTGCCATGATTGCTCGCGGAATGACCACGACTGAGCTACGAGATGGTGGTGCTTTCATGCTGACGCCAGCTTCAGTCTGAAACATCCAGAAACAAGGTGGGGCTTTCATCGTTTGGGGAAAAAAAAAAGTTTTCATCCTATGAAAAGTGTTGTTTTTAGGTCACATGATCAAGCCTTCCATCATTAGGAAACCAAAAGTAAAATGAACCAATGAAAAGTTTTATAAACAAGTCACATGACCTGTTATGCGGCATAGGGTGTAAAATTAGGAGAAAATACGTTGGCACATGAGGCGGCGTCAGTAGCGGACCGATGTGCGAATAGGCCGAAGGCAGCACAACGCGCCAAGATCCGGATGGCACCGAGGTGGTGTCCAGCAAGTTGCAGCACTGGTGTGGCCATCCTACAATGCTGAAAGTCGGCGTGGGGCGCCCCGTTGGCTTGTGAGTTTGCGTCAGTAGCGGACCGATGTGCGAATAGGCCGAAGGCAGCACAACGTGCCAAGATCCGGATGGCACCGAGGTGGTGTCTAGTAAGTTGCCGCACTGGTGTGGCTATCCAACAATGCTGAAAGTCGGCGTGGGGCGCCCCGTTGGCCTGTGAGTTTGCGTCAGTAGCGGACCGATGTGCGAATAGGCCGAAGGCAGCACAACGCGCCAAGATCCGGATGGCACCGAGGTGGTGTCTAGTAAGTTGCCGCACTGGTATGGCCATCCAACAATGCTGAAAGTCGGCGTGGGGCGCCCCGTTGGCCTGTGAGTTTGCGTCAGTAGCGGACCGATGTGCGAATAGGCCGAAGGCAGCACAACGCGCCAAGATCTGGATGGCCCCGAGGTGGTGTCTAGTAAGTTGCCGCACTGGTGTGGCCATCCTACAATGCTGAAAGTCGGCGTGGGGCGCCCCGTTGGCCTGTGAGTTTGCGTCAGTAGCGGACCGATGTGCGAATAGGCCGAAGGCAGCACAACGCGCCAAGATCCGGATGGCACCGAGGTGGTGTCTAGTAAGTTGCCGCACTGGTGTGGCCATCCTACAATGCTGAAAGTCGGCGTGGGGCGCCCCGTTGGCCTGTGAGATGGCGTCAGTAGCGGACCGATGTGCGAATGGGGCCAAAGGCAGCGCAACAATATTTTCTGATTTGAAGACACCACAAGGCGCTGAGATGCCAAGATCCGGATGGCACCGAGGTGGTGTCTAGCAAGTTGTGGCACTGGTGTGGCCATCGTACAATGGTAAAAGTCGGCGTGGGGCGCCCTGTTGGCCTGTGAGATGGTGTCAGTAGCGGACTGATGTGTGAATGGGGCCAAAGGCAGCGCAACAATATTTTCTACTATATTTTCGGAGTAGAAGACACCACAAGGCGCTGAGATGCCAAGATCCGGATGGCACCGAGGTGATGTGTAAGTTGCGGACCGATGTGCGAATGGGGCCAAAGGCAGCTCAACAATATTTTCTGAAGAGAATACACCACAAGGCGCTGAGATGCCAAGATCGGGATGGCACCGAGGTGATGTCTAAGTTGCGGACCGATGTGCGAATGGGGCCAAAGGTAGCGTAACAAGATTTTCTGTATGGAAGATACCACTAGGCGTTGAGATGCCAAGATTCGGATGGCACCGAGGTGATGTCTAGCAAGTTGTGCCACTGGTGTGGCCATCGTACAATGGTAAAAGTCGGCGTGGGGCGCCCTATTGGCCTGTGAGATGGTGTCAGTAGCGGACTGATGTGCGAATGGGGCCAAAGGCAGCGCAACAATATTTTCTGACTGACACCACAAGGCGCTGAGATGCCAAGATCCGGATGGCATCGAGGTGATGTCTAAGTTGCGGACTGATGTGCGAATGGGGCCAAAGGCAGCGTAACAATATTTTCTGTATGGAAGATACCACTAGGCGTTGAGATGCCAAGATCCGGATGGCACCGAGGTGATGTCTAGCAAGTTGGTGTGGTCATCCTACAATGCTGAAACTCGGCGTGGGTCACCCCATTAGCCTGTGAGATGGCGTCAGTAGCGGACCGATGTGCGAATAGGCCGAAGGCAGCACAACGCGCCAAGATCCGGATGTCACCGTGGTGGTTTCATAGTTGAGAGGCACTTCATCTGCAGTGGGGCGCCGAGATCCGGATGGCACCGAGGTGATGTCTAGCAAGTTGCTGTACTGGTGTGGTCATCCTACAATGCTGAAATGTAGTGGGGCGCCCCTTTACCGTTTCAGTTGCCATTCAGCTGAGTTTCGGCCGCTCTTGATGCTACAGCGACAGGCGGCTGCAAGAGGACTCTCAAAATGGCGGCCTGTTCTTTGGATTTGGGCCTGGTCCACTAAAATGGCCCTGGGACACCTTAGAACTCGGACGCTCGATTTTTTTTTCCTTTCCTGTACATGCAAAAAAAGGTAAATGCCCGGTATGTTACACGCTTCATCTGCCACGATGAACTCTCCAGAGGAACCGAAAAAAAATATAGTTGTGGTAACTATACCATGCATCGTCATATGGAGAGGTGGCACCAATTAATTATAGTGCTGCATAAAAGAGAGATTTGGAGGAGAACCCCTGACCTGCTAGTACATTCATCAAAGAAGTGGCACTGAGAGCTTCAGAGGCAAGGGAAACGGTCCCAAATATTTAGAAGAACTTTGGAAAGATTAAAATGACATGTTTAGATTGTGGTAAATTAATTTCATGTGGGCAGATGAGTGTTACTCTAATAAATACAGCATATGAACATCATCATAGTCGATGGTTGGTAGAGACATTTTGACTATATCCTGGACCTGCCCGTCCTCGCCCAAAATGGCGCCGGAATAAATGGGACTCGTAACTCCTTGTTGTGTACTGGTTGCAGAACCTTGAAATCACGAGATACGTATGCAGTTTTGAAGCACATGGCGGGCGGGGACGAGAATTGATTGAATATTTCGACATCCCTATTGATATTAAGTTCTGATGTGTTATTGATTACTGTACTGTTGAAAATTCGAATTAACGTCACCCATGGTACTTGCCCGCAAATGTATATCTAGATAATTTTATTGTAACTGGCCCTGTCGTATTTTAATTATAAAATGTACGTCCACCGATTCCGTAACTGTTAGACACCTTAGTTTTTGCAACCTAATGGCCCGCCCGTTACGTTCCTCTACAGTGTAAATGTCTATTCATCATATACGATTACAGTTTGCTCCGTGGCAGGCCCACGTGGTTATAGGCTCGTATTTGTATAATGAAATTTTCACAATAAAGGTTTTTAAAAGAAAACATGGTAGTAGTGTATACATTGGTAAAGTTTTTAATAATAGTCACTGTTTTAGAATCATTAAAAGGCAAGTGAAATAAAGCAGACCAATTACATGAAGGGTAAAAGGTATAATACGAAGGAACGCAGTAAAGATAAATGGTCAAGGGCTGTTGTGTTTTCTATTCCTGCAACATAAAGTGATCGATAAGAATCTCATATTCAGGCGTATCGGCGACTAAGACAGCAGGTCGACCCTCTTTTGCTCAACGGCTCCGTCATGGGACGAAGAAACGCTCTTTTTCTCGAAAAAAGAATATATTTTACTTGCAGGACAGTTGTAAAATTTCCGGGAAAGTACATTAGCCTGGAACATTATAACATATATTTAAGAGAAAATAATGTTCGGAAGTAATTAAAAGCGTAATTTTTAGGTGATATGACCAAGGCTTTCATCATTAGAATAAGAAAAGTAAAATGAACCAATGAAAAGTTTTATTAACAAGTCACATGACTTGTTATGCTTACGTTACGCGCTGCGCGCCCCGGATGACTTCCGGATGCGCTAACGCGGCGCGTCATATGACGCATTACGCGACAACGCAGGTCCAGAATATAGTCAAAATGTCTCCACCAACCAGCGGTCGAAACACAACCCCTTTCAGCAGGCTAAATAGTTCTGTTAAATGACAACAGAAGGGACAGGCAACAAGAACCATCAGTCAAAGAGGGGAGGGCTAGTTCTTCTCTACCGGGTTACATTGGGGCGCTACCGGAACTGATCGAATTGGTAGTCTACAGTGTTTCTGGATGTTTCAGACCGAAGCTGGGGTTAGCATGAGAGCAGCACCATTTCGTAGCTCCGTTGTGGCCATTCCGCAACCAATCATGGCAGCCGCTCTTTATCGTTATTTTGGGCGGGGTGGGTGGCGGAGCCGAGCTGTTTTGCAGCCATCATTGTGTGGAGTTCAGTTCATCTCACTAGTTTTGTATTTGTCATGAGGGGTTGTTCCTAATGTTTCTATTTTAGCGAGGTCAAAAAGAGATCCCATTAGTGGCCTACTGATTTTGCTCGATTCCTTTTCTTTTTTTTTACACGATTTTTCGTTATCTGCAAAGACTAAACAGAGTATTGCGACTCTGTGTTTGTTTGTAAATAGAGAATGAACCAAAGAGAACTAATTCTAAAACAGTAAATACTTGGATAACAATCAATCAAATGGAGAGAGAAGCAGGCACGACGGATTACAACGGGGGCAAAGGCCTGCGTTAACTACCTTTCACTATCTGCAAAGAGAGAGTACTCCTAATAGAAATGAGGGGGGGGGGGGGCACCATTCAAAGCAGATCAGTGTGCATAAACACGAAAATGTTTTCACTTACCACGTACTTGACATTCGACAGCTTATGATATTTGCTATTAAAAAACCATTGAAATTCACTGAAAAAACCATAGGTTATAGACCATATATAGTTAGGAATTAGCATTTACAAAACCTTGAAAATTCACTGAAAAAACCATAGGTTATAGACCATATATAGTTAGGAATTAGCATTTAAAAAACCTTATTTTACTCACACAAAACCATTGAAATTCCATATATAGTTAGTTGCACTAACTATATATCGCGCACCCGCAATCCACTGCTGATCATGTCACATATTACATCATTCATGACATGGTCAGTGACATCACTGATGACATCACTGATGACATCTCAAATGACATCACTGATGACATCACTGATGACATCTCATTTGACATCAATGACCACATCACTGATGATATCATTCATGTGACAATACAATGCATCTCCTCACATTTTAATATAACCTCTGTTTCACCCAGTGTTAAATACAGAGTATAATTTTTGAAACCATTGACACACCAATACTAGTTACTACATACGTACTCACTGATTCCTACGTCTACACACACATTCACTCATTCACCCATACAATCATTCATACATACAATCACTCATCTTTACAACACTATCATATGCACTCATACACCTATACAGACACTCACACTCTGCCACTCATCCATGGAGTTACTCACATACCTAGTCAGTCCTGTAAAGAATCAATCACACTTCCATTTTCTTGTCTATACAGTTAAACATAGAGCACCTTACATTTTCAAACATATAGTAACACATACTTACTTTCTTATACAATCATTGATACAAGTACACATTGATCTGCACAGAGTCACACACCTCCCAGCCAGCCACACACACACTCAGTCTCCCATACAAATACTTGGACAATCAATCAATAACCCATATAGTTAATCATATAGCTACTGATCAACACATGCAGTAGTTTACAGAACAACAGACATAATGATGCACAAATTAAGACAGTTTAGTCACTAACCCATGCACTCAGTGAGACACATTTAATCACTCACTCATACATTCAGTCATGCACCTACTAAATCCTTCGTCCAGACAGTTATACATCTACTCATTCTTCAATATCTAAAACATATTTAAACTTTACAGAAACACACAGTCACTGGATGATGTCATCAGTGATGTCATCAGTGATGTCATTTGAGATGTCATCAGTGATGTCATCAGTGATGTCACTGACCATGTCATGAATGATGTAATATGTGACATGATCAGCAGTGGATTGCGGGTGCGCGATATATAGTTAGTGCAACTAACTATATATGGAATTTCAATGGTTTTGTGTGAGTAAAATAAGGTTTTTTAAATGCTAATTCCTAACTATATATGGTCTATACCCTATGGTTTTTTCAGTGAATATATATATATATATATATATATATATATATATATATATATATATATATATATATATATATTCACTGAAAAAACCATAGGTTATAGACCATATATAGTTAGGAATTAGCATTTACAACACCTTCTTTTACTCACACAAAACCATTGAAATTCGCATATATAGTTAGTTGCACTAACTATATATCGCGCACCCGCAATCCACTGCTGATCATGTCACATATTACATCATTCATGACATGGTCAGTGACATCACTGATGACATCACTGATGACATCTCAAATGACATCACTGATGACATCCCTGATGACATCTCAAATGACATCACTGATGACATCACTGATGACATCACTGATGGCATCACTGATGGCATCTCAAATGACATCACTGATGACATCACTGATGACATCTCAAATGACATCACTGATGACATCACTGATGACATCTCATTTGACATTACTGATCACATCACTGATGACATCATTCATGTGATAATACGATGAACCTCTTCAGACTCTAATATAACCTTAGATACACTCAGTGTAAACAGACACTCACAGACTGTCACTCATCCATGGAGTTACTCACACACATAGTCAGTCATGCAAAGAATCATTCACACCTCCATTTCCTCAACTATACAGTTATACACACCTTACTTATTCAAACATATACTAACACATATTTACTCTCTTATACAATCCCATACAGCTGTTTCCACATGCACTTTTGAACCCATACATCTAGTGAATCAACTGCTCACACATCTATGCACAGAGTCATACACCTCCCAGCCACCCACACACACACTCAGTCTCCCATACAAATACTTGGGCAACCAATCAATAACCCATATAGTTACTCATATAGCTACTGATCAACACATGCAGCAGTTTACAGAACAACAGACATAATGATGCACAAATTAAGACAGTTTAGTCACTAACCCATGCACTCAGTGAGACACATTTAATCACTCACTCATACAGTCAGTCATGCACCTACTAAATCCTTCATCCAGACACTTATACATCCACTCATTCTTCAATATGTAAGACATATTTTAACTTTACAGAAACATACAGTCACTGGATGTTGTCATCAGTGATGTCATCAGTGATGTCATTTGAGATGTCATCAGTGATGTCATCAGTGATGTCACTGACCATGTCATGAATGATGTAATATGTGACATGATCAGCAGTGGATTGCGGGTGCGCGATATATAGTTAGTGCAACTAACTATATATGCGAATTTCAATGGTTTTGTGTGAGTAAAATAAGGTTTTGTAAATGCTAATTCCTAACTATATATGGTCTATAACCTATGGTTTTTTCAGTGAATTTTCAAGGTTTTGTAAATGCTAATTCCTAACTATATATGGTCTATAACCTATGGTTCTTTCAGTGAATTTCAATGGTTTTTTAATAGCAAACATCAAAAGCTGTAAAATGTATTCTTCTTTTAAAGGAAAAATATATTTTATATGTATTTAATATAATTTTTTTATGTATATACATTTTTTGAGGGAACGAATTTATCAACTATCATGCTGAAGAAGTGTGTGGGGAAAAAAAAACAAAGAGGAGGACCAAGAGGAAAGAACAATCAGTTCAAAAATACAATTGCTTTAAAGCATGAAGTGCTTTTCCACACATTTACATTTAAATAACCCATATTAGAACATACAAAATATCTACAGAGGAGACGGTGTACATTGAATTTTAGACTCTTCATTGGTACCTACATGTTGGTACTTACATCACCCACACAACACAACAGCTCTATTCAGAGCTACCCTACCTCAAAGCACTCTAAAATATTATTTTAATATTTCCCTTGGTTTTCCCCTTGTTATGCTTTCCGGAACGCTACCCGGTGCGCGGACCGGGCGCTAACCGTGCGAAAATTTGATATATGGGCCTCCTCAGCCACCCTCAGAAAACCTAGGGGGTCAGGATATGTCTCCCGTGCCCCCTTATACCCATTCCCAACATTGTTTATCCTCCATCTTGTGACTAAATTCGTCCGAAACACAAGATGGCGGACTCCCGTTACGCTACCGGTGAGCTACCCGGTTCACGTACCGGGTTGCGCTTCCACCGCGAAAAATCGAAAAAAAAATTATTTTATTTTTTTGCCCCGCGGGGCCCTTTAATAGCCCCCACATCAATCCTAGGGGGTCAGGAGGGGTCTACCTTGCCCCCTTTCATTCATTTCCCCCTTCGTTTATTTCCACCTCTTGTCTCTCGATCCTACCGAGAGACAAGATGGCGGCCGCTCCGGACTGTTTTAGAATGTTGACAGTCACCGGAGAGCCAATCCGCTTCTCCTCGCGAAGTTCCGTTACGTGTCTGGTACGCGAACCAGGGCGCTAACCGGGACGCTGTCACAGATACATATATGTTTTTTGAACGTTAATTTCTCAAAATCCACTGGAGCACATATCTTGAGACCTAGCAAAGGCACATCGGGCAAACAGTCTCTACAATTTTCCCAAGTTTCATAGAAATCCATTCAGCCGTTCGAGCTAAAAGTGAGTCCAACCGCCCTATGGAAAACTCAATGTTAAAAACACGTTTTGGGACCCCCCTTTTTTCTCAGCCCCCGCTTGACGAAACCCCTCCAAACTTAAGAGGATTTGAGAAGTCACTCAAAATGTGCCCTAATTTTTCTTTCTTCAGCACTAATCATAATTTCTATGGCAAAATGAACCCCCTCATTTTGTTCCTTTGCAAATTAAATGTTTTAAGTGTTAACACTTTATTCCAATCAAGATGACTTCAGGTGTGCCATACTTTTGTCATAAGTAAGACTGTTAGCGCTCTAGTTGTTCTTTAGAACACTCTGGGACATTCTGTCACTGGGCTATAGTTGGGCTACATCTGGCTGATATGTGGGCTACATTTGTTTTTTTTTGTCTCTGGTGGCCATCTTTGGGCTACATTGGGCTACAGTGGGCTACATTTGGGCTCTAACATATATATAGCCCAATGTAGCCCAATATATATTTTTCAAAGTTAATTTTCGTAAAAACCACTGGAGGCTATATCTTGAGACATAGCAAAGGCACATCGGGCTACCAGTCCCCACAATTTTGCCAAGTTTTGTAGAAATCCATTCAGCTGTTCGAGCTAAAAGTGAGTCCAACCGCCCTATGGAAAACTCAATGTTAAAAACACGTTTTGGGACCCCCCTTTTTTCTCGACCCCCGCTTGACGAAACCCCTCCAAACTTTTAGGGGACGCTCAGAAACAAAATGTGCCATTTTCCTGAAAATTTCAGCCAATTCAGTCCATCAACGCCAAAGTTATTCAACATAGAATTTTCAGAAATCCCTATTCAAAAAAATCCTAACTATATATACCTACTGGCGACTGCCAGTAGGTAATATATATATATATATATATATATATATATGTATATATATATATATATATATATATATATATATATATATATATATATATATATATATATATATATATATATATATATATATATATTTTTTTTTTTTTTTGACAACTGAGTAGATAGTTATACATGATTGTGTGAGGGTCATTATGTTCCCATGAATTTTGGAATTTTTTTCCCCCTTTCTCACAGTTATGGTATCTACTAAGATCTCGTAAATAACACAGGTCATTTAATCAGTGAAAATTGTATATTTTCATTAACAGACCTGTTCATTATGAATTAACGGTAGGAGTGGATGTTGACTCCTTTTTAACTCAAGATTGTATTATTATTGTTTATGCACTTGCACTTTTACATTATTTGTGTAAACTTATCACAAAACAACAGTATTTTTTCACCCACTGTAACATGGCCACCGCTTTGCGGATGTAAAGTTGGTTGAATATATGTACGTCATTTGTTTCCATGACCATGAAATTGAAGGGTGGGTTTATAACCATTGACACACTGTGGGTTAATCGACATTGAAAAAGCCGCGAAGGCGAAACGCGTCTGTCGAACTGGAGGGGAGAGGACACTTAAGCACCGAATAAAGCATCCTTGCTTTGATAACCAGACTCCGCGTGTGCCTCTTATATTTTTAGCAAATTTCTACTGCCTGCTAAGTATCGCTATACTGAACGATTCACCAACGTCAGAGAGTGCACCCGGAAGAACGGAGCGACGGCGGTGAAGCCCTGTTCCAGAAATCAATATGGCCGTCAGCCCGGAAGCTTCTAAACACACCGCGACGCCGAGAGATACATCGGAGTGAAAGTGTGCGGCATCAAGAGAGCGCTGCCTGTCGGAGAAATCAAGACGGAAATGGCAGATACGAAGACCGTGGTTAGGCGGTGACGGATCCTCGGAACGCGACACAGCCCTCGACGGAAGGCTGCAGCACGGAACGGGGTGAGTCACTGTCCCTGCATGTGTCGAACGGACTGTACCATTACAAACAAGCTCTAAGTTTTTATTTTGAGGGGTCAAATCACGGTGCGGTGTTGTCCTCTTCCCTCCCTTACCCATACGATAAGTGCAAGTACTATCAAGGGCGCCATTCAATATCGCCTCTATATAAGTAAAACATCAGAGACTCCCTTGCTAATTCATTATGTCGAGCGTTAAAGAACGTGAGGAAGTGGCCACAGGAATGTTTAAGCCTAATTCTGGCGCACGACCTAAAACAAATGAGAATACATCTGCCGCGGCGAGTCCTGCCAGCAATTTAACGATCCTATTTCAGAATCTAGAGAAAGCCCATGAGAGGGAACTGAGAAAGTGGTGGGAAGCCACCTCACTACAGGGATATGTGGATTGTGACCGCATCCCAAGAGGCCTCAGAACATACACCGTGCCAGCCTACGAAAATCCGGACCCTCAACTGTTAAAAGATTGGGCAGCATATACAGCTGAGTCAGACAAAGGTCTGGTAAAAATGCTGGTACACTACGCATGGAGCGACAGAAAGAAAGCTCTAGATGAAATAGCTAGACTGGAGGACCTGATAAGCAAAGAACAAGATTCCACGGCTATACTAGATCTCAAAGACAATATGCTTAAGAGACTCAAGAGTTATGAGATGACGATCAGGAGAAGAAAACAGAACAAATTTGATCGCGATGAGCAGGACTACGTTACGGGGCGAGTATTAACCTTTGCAAAAAAATACGATAAAGTAAGAACAAGGTTAAATAAGACAGGAACTACAGCCACGGATGGTCGGGAAACTTCCGAGTCGGAAGTAGAAGTCTCGGATGAGGAATCTACAGCCACTAAAAGGGATGGAGGACCAGCGGAAGTTGGCAATGGAAATGATCCCCCCTTTTTTCGGGAATACAAAATCATCACAGAGAGCCGCCAAAGAAAAACGCAACAACCCCATGCTCCTGTTCAACAAAAATCGAAAAATCCAAAAGGAAAACAAGGCGGAGCAGGAAACAAGGTGGCAGAACCACCAACCCAGAGAGAAACCAGGAGTCAACGGCAAAAGAAGAACAAAAATTAAAGGACCAACCAGCACGTATTGTGGTCAATTTATCTGAAAGAACATTGACACATGATGAACTCAAGGTTTTGGAACTGGGTCCCACTTTTTGTCCAACCTCAGGATTTGACTATGCAAACACTCGCATCGAATTGTTCAAATTTATTAGAAAATTAAAATGTCAAAAAAAAATTCTAATCAATCCTCAGGAACCTTTATCCATACCTCCCACTATCTCGGAGGATGAGAACATAGAAGAGGCCTCACCAACTGTTAACACATTCCAGGCTATGTCTACATTACAGGCATTAGAGTGTCTTGGTGCTGGAGAATCAACGGCCCGAACACTCAGCAATACCTACAGCAAGCAGGAATAACTCAAGTTGGAGGCAAGAGCAACTTCAAGAGAAAATCTAGAAAGATTCCTCAGACTCCCTTCGACGCGATCGATGTCTTTAACGAAGCAGTCATTGATGACCTTAAAAGTTTGGCCGATAGAAACCAGAAAAAGATCGATCACTTTAACATTCCGAGGAAATATTGGAAAGCTTTACAAACCCTGAAAAATGACAAAACCATAGAAATAAAACCTTCTGATAAAGGTGGTAACATGGTGATTTTTAGTAAAGAACAGTATCAAAAAGAAGCAATGAGACAACTAGAAGACATGGAATGTTACATCAAAATCCAACGTGGTGTTTATGTGGAAAGTATTATGCAATACCATCAACTACTAGGTCAATGGAAAGAAGAAGGCATGCTGAATCATGATGAACATCTCTTCCTACTTTGTGAAGAACCAACGCTGCCCACATTCTACCATTTGCCCAAAGTCCATAAACACTATAGCAATCCTCCTGGAAGACCAATAGTTGCTTCTAACAACAGTCTTTTAGAGAACACTGCAATTTATGTAGACTCTTTTTTATCTCCCTTTGTAAAGAACTTACCATCCTATATACAGGATACACAGGATTTCCTAAAACATGTAGAGGGAATCTGTTGGGAAGATAATCTGTTGTTGATAACACTAGATATCACTAGTTTATACACCTGCATCTGTCACGCGGATGGTCTGAAGGCAATAAGATGGTTTTTGGGCCAGAAGCATCCCAAGTTTGCACAACACAATAACATGCTCGTACAGATGGTAACCTATTGTCTAAATAATAACATCTTTATCTTTGATGGAAAACTGTACCTACAAAAACGGGGTACAGCGATGGGAACGTGCTTCGCCCCCAGCTACGCGAACCTCTTCGTAGGCTGGTGGGAGAAGCACGTGGCCTGGGGAGATCATAACGATCATTGGCTAGAGAACATAGTACTTTGGACAAGATACATTGATGATCTTTTTATTATTTGGAGAGGCGACCGCTCTTCGGCTGAGGAGTATGTTGCCACTCTGAATAATAAAGACCTCAATTTAAGGTTCACAGGAAACATCAGTGACACCACAGTCAATTACTTAGATCTCCAGGTATATATTGAAGACAACGTCCTAGCCACTCGCCTCTTCAGGAAACCCACGGCGGGGAATGCAGTACTACACGCCGATAGCCACCATCCAAGTAGCCTCTTTAAGAGCATACCGTATGGTGAGCTTTTGCGCCTTAAGTGCAATTGCTCTACCAATGAAAGTTATGATACGGCAAAAAAACAGGCTCTACAACGTTTCACAAACAGGGGCTACAAGAGAGGACATTTGCAAAGTGCAGAACTCAAAGTACAACAAATTGAAAGAAGAACTTTACTGTCCTCAGCAAGTAAAAACAAAACCAAACAGGAGGACAATACTGTACGTATGATCACAACATACAATGAGAAATCTGCACAAATTGTCCAAATCTTTAGAAAGAATTGGCACATTCTTCAGACTGATTCTGTCTTGAAGAAGCATATACCAGATCGCCCACCTATCACCTACAAAAGATGTTTATCAATTGGCGACCATCTCATACATAGTCATTTTACCAAACCAACAGCCACCAAAAACAAACTGGGAATAAATGGCTTTTTTCCTTGCAAGAAATGCAAGGCTTGTAAATTTAGTAAGAAAGTGACACAGTTTGAAGGTGCTCCAGGAACTAATAGGCCCATGAAAACGATCAATAAGTTTTACAATTGTAATTCCGAATATACGGTTTATTGTCTCATCTGTCCTTGCAAAAAGAGATACATTGGTAGCACCAAAAATCCCACAAAGAAACGCATATTAGAACACATGCGGGCCATCTCTAATAAAGACCCCACCTACCCCGATGCAAGACACTTTGAGTTATATCATCAGAGCAATAGGGATCTATTGCAGTTTTATTGCATTGACGGGGTGGGCAAACATGAGAGAGGGGGAGACAGATTGAAAAAACTCAGAGCCAAAGAGTCCCGTTACATTATAGAACTCCAAAGCATGAGCCCGGCTGGACTCAACAATGATGAAGAGCTTTGGGCACACCTAGACTAGTGCACTTTCGTATGAAGTATCCTGTTGAAATGACTTGTATTAGTATCAATCTAGCATGAAACTGTGGATTCAGAAGTGAAGGTCTACATAGTCAGTATGACACATATAGGAATTTGGTCCAGCATGAACTGACATGTACACCTAGCATTTCACTCTTCTTTTTCCTCTAAGTTAATCTCCCTAAAAAAATCCGGGATACAAGGGTCACCCCAGAATAACTGAATGTATATTTGGACATAACTACAAGCATTATGCTGGGAGCCTCATGCCCATACAGGGCTCAATTTTGACAACTGAGTAGATAGTTATACATGATTGTGTGAGGGTCATTATGTTCCCATGAATTTTGGAATTTTTTTCCCCCTTTCTCACAGTTATGGTATCTACCAAGATCTCGTAAATAACACAGGTCATTTAATCAGTGAAAATTGTATAATTTTCATTAACAGACCTGTTCATTATGAATTAACGGTAGGAGTGGATGTTGACTCCTTTTTAACTCAAGATTGTATTATTATTGTTTATGCACTTGCACTTTTACATTATTTGTGTAAACTTATCACAAAACAACAGTATTTTTTCACCCACTGTAACATGGCCACCGCTTTGCGGATGTAAAGTTGGTTGAATATATGTACGTCATTTGTTTCCATGACCATGAAATTGAAGGGTGGGTTTATAACCATTGACACACTGTGGGTTAATCGACATTGAAAAAGCCGCGAAGGCGAAACGCGTCTGTCGAACTGGAGGGGAGAGGACACTTAAGCACCGAATAAAGCATCCTTGCTTTGATAACCAGACTCCGCGTGTGCCTCTTATATTTTTTGCAAATTTCTACTGCCTGCTAAGTATCGCTATATATATATATATATATATATATATATATATATATATTTATATGTATATGTATATATATATATATATAGATATATATATATATATATATATATATATATATCTATATATATATATATATATATGTATATATCAAGCCAAAGCAGAACCCTTATGGAACAGGAGCCTCACGAAGGTGAAAATAACTGCCCTCTTTATTCAAGCAACAGCCTGCCAGCAGGTTAATTCATGGAAACTTCATTTTAAAAGTAGAACGCCAGACGCGTTTCAGGAATAAGTTCCTTTCTTCAGTGGCGTGATGGCAAGTTTCAGCTGCATGCGCTTACTAGGAGATCACTCGGTTAAACATCCCCCGCTCAGGTGGGCGTGGCTTGAAGCCTTCTGGGTGATGTAGTCCTCTTCAAGTGTAACCACTGTGGGCGCGCCCGCACGCCAACACCAAATAACAGCCAGTCAATGGAAGAGACCTGAAAACACCTGCCCCGCTTTGCGTGCCATGGCTTAGGGCTTGGAGCTGGAATCCTCTGCACGACCCCTCACTCCACCTTCGCTTCAAAATGGAAACACCGGTTGGTGCTTCCCTAGATCCGCTGGGGCGACAGGCTCCCTTCCGCGACCGGGACGGCCGCTACACATCAAGCCAAAGCAGAACCCTTATGGAACAGGAGCCTCACGAAGGTGAAAATAACTGCCCTCTTTATTCAAGCAACAGCCTGCCAGCAGGTTAATTCATGGAAACTTCATTTTAAAAGTAGAACGCCAGACGCGTTTCAGGAATAAGTTCCTTTCTTCAGTGGCGTGATGGCAAGTTTCAGCTGCATGCGCTTACTAGGAGATCACTCGGTTAAACATCCCCCGCACAGGTGGGCGTGGCTTGAAGCCTTCTGGGTGATGTAGTCCTCTTCAAGTGTAACCACTGTGGGCGCGCCCGCACGCCAACACCAAATAACAGCCAGTCAATGGAAGAGACCTGAAAACACCTGCCCCGCTTTGCGTGCCATGGCTTAGGGCTTGGAGCTGGAATCCTCTGCACGACCCCTCGCTCCACCTTCGCTCCAAAATGGAAACACTGGTTGGTGCTTCCCTGGATCCACTGGGGCGACAGGCTCCCTTCCGCGACCGGGACGGCTGCTACACATCAAGCCAAAGCAGAACCCTTATGGAACAGGAGCCTCACGAAGGTGAAAATAACTGCCCTCATTATTCAAGCAACAGCCTGCCAGCAGGTTAATTCATGGAAACTTCATTTTAAAAGTAGAACGCCAGACGCGTTTGAGGAATAAGTTCCTTTCTTCAGTGGCGTGATGGCAAGTTTCAGCTGCATGCGCTTACTAGGAGATCACTCGGTTAAACATCCCCCGCTCAGCTGGGCGTGGCTTGAAGCCTTCTGGGTGATGTAGTCCTCTTCAAGTGTAACCACTGTGGGCGCGCCCGCACGCCAACACCAAATAACAGCCAGTCAATGGAAGAGACCTGAAAACACCTGCCCCGCTTTGCGTGCCATGGCTAAGGGCTTGGAGCTGGAATCCTCTGCACGACCCCTCGCTCCACCTTCGCTCCAAAATGGAAACACCGGTTGGTGCTTCCCTGGATCCGCTGGGGCGACAGGCTCCCTTCCGCGACCGGGACGGCAGCTACACATCAAGCCAAAGCAGAACCCTTATGGAACAGGAGCCTCACGAAGGTGAAAATAACTGCCCTCTTTATTCAAGCAACAGCCTGCCAGCAGGTTAATTCATGGAAACTTCATTTTAAAAGTAGAACGCCAGACGCGTTTCAGGAATAAGTTCCTTTCTTCAGTGGCGTGATGGCAAGTTTCAGCTGCATGCGCTTACTAGGAGATCACTCGGTTAAACATCCCCCGCTCAGGTGGGCGTGGCTTGAAGCCTTCTGGGTGATGTAGTCCTCTTCAAGTGTAACCACTGTGGGCGCGCCCGCACGCCAACACCAAATAACAGCCAGTCAATGGAAGAGACCTGAAAACACCTGCCCCGCTTTGCGTGCCATGGCTTAGGGCTTGGAGCTGGAATCCTCTGCACGACCCCTCGCTCCACCTTCGCTCCAAAATGGAAACACCGGTTGGTGGTTCCCTGGATCCGCTGGGGCGACAGGCTCCCTTCCGCGACCGGGACGGCCGCTACACATCAAGCCAAAGCAGAACCCTTATGGAACAGGAGCCTCACGAAGGTGAAATAACTGCCCTCTTTATTCAAGCAACAAGCTGCCAGCAGGTTAATTCATGGAAACTTCATTTTAAAAGTAGAACGCCAGACGCAGCTGAAACTTGCCATCACACCACTGAAGAAAGGAACTTATTCCTGAAGCGCGTCTGGCGTTCTACTTTTAAAATGAAGTTTCCATGAATTAACCTGCTGGCAGGCTGTTGCTTGAATAAAGAGGGCAGTTAGTTTCACCTTCGTGAGGCTCCTGTTCCATAAGGGTTCTGCTTTGGCTTGATGTGTAGCGGCCGTCCCGGTCGCGGAAGGGAGCCTGTCGCCCCAGCGGATCCAGGGAAGCACCAACCGGTGTTTCCATTTTGGAGCGAAGGTGGAGCGAGGGGTCGTGCAGAGGATTCCAGCTCCAAGCCCTAAGCCATGGCACGCAAAGCGGGGCAGGTGTTTTCAGGTCTCTTCCATTGACTGGCTGTTATTTGGTGTTGGCGTGCGGGCGCGCCCACAGTGGTTACACTTGAAGAGGACTACATCACCCAGAAGGCTTCAAGCCACGCCCACCTGAGCGGGGGATGTTTAACCGAGTGCTCTCCTAGTAAGCGCCTGCAGCTGACACTTGCCATCACGCCACTGAAGAAAGGAACTTATTCCTGAAACGCGTCTGGCGTTCTACTTTTAAAATGAAGTTTCCATTAATTAACCTGCTGGCAGGCTGTTGCTTGAATAAAGAGGGCAGTTAGTTTCACCTTCGTGAGGCACCTGTTCCATAAGGGTTCTGCTTTGGCTTGATGTGTAGCGGCCGTCCCGGTCGCGGAAGGGAGCCTGTCGCCCCTGCGGATCCAGGGAAGCACCAACCGGTGTTTCCATTTTGGAGCGAAGGTGGAGCGAGGGGTCGTGCAGAGGATTCAAGCTCCAATCCCTAAGCCATGGCACGCAAAGCGGTGCAGGTGTTTTCAGGTCTCTTCCATTGACTGGCTGTGTTTTGGTGTTGGCGTGCGGGCGCGCCCACAGTGGTTACACTTGAAGAGGACTACATCACCCAGAAGGCTTCAAGCCACGCCCACCTGAGCGAGGATGTTTAACCGAGTGCTCTCCTAGTAAGCGCCTGCAGCTGACACTTGCCATCACGCCACTGAAGAAAGGAACTTATTCCTGAAACGCGTCTGGCGTTCTACTTTTAAAATGAAGTTTCCATGAATTAACCTGCTGGCAGGCTGTAGCTTGAATAAAGAGGGCAGTTATTTTCACCCTCGTGAGGCTCCTGTTCCATAAGGGTTCTGCTTTGGCTTGATATATGTATATATATATATATATATATCTTTATATCAAGACCTCCTGGTTGAAACGCGTCAGCTATTCAAATAAATAGTTTTGAACCTACCTGGAGTGCAGGCTGTGTTCTTCTGGCGAGGCGCGGCTGCTTCAGCAAGGACTTCGTGTTTGGCCGAAACGCGTAATGGTGGTGTGGTGGAGAGCAAAATAAACCATTAGCACTATTACCTGGGTTCGCCTCGTCTGTTATGCTGCGTGACAGCTGCAAGACGTCCTTGTGCCAGATATAGATATATATATATGTATATATATATATATAATTCTTAGCAGAAATTAACATACATTTCTGAGCACGGACTCTCCAGTACTCCCAATCCTATATTTTCTTCCCAAGGTGCACAAGAACTCTACTCCAATCCCAGGCCGCCCAATCATTTCTGCGAGCAAAAACATGTGACATGTATGAGAACATATCAAAATATGTTGATTTTTTCCTACAGGGTTTGGTGACCAGTCTACCAACGTATTTAAAGGACACCAGTGATTCCTTTTGAAAATCTATGACATTCCCTAGTGTGATGACTACATCCTGATGTCTCTCAACATCACCTCACTTTACACTAGCATCTGTCATAAAGATGGTCAAAAGGCTGCAAGTACTTTCTCGACAAAAGGCCCATCCACTGTTATAAACATAATGATTTTGTTCTGTTCCTAATTAAATGGTGCTTGTGTCATAACTTTTTTATGTTCAACAAAACAGTGTACCATCAACTCAGCGGGGTTGCCATGGGAGCCTGCATGTCTCCCAGCTAAGCATGCTTGCATGTGGGATGGTGGGAGGAAAGGGTTCTCATGGCTGGTCTCTCTGGTTCTTCATATCACAACATGGTTACTTGGCTCAGATACATAGATGACGTTTTTGTAGTCTGGAGAGGTAGTGTGGAAAGTGCACAGACATTTGTCAATGAGATCAATACCAACAATCGCAATTTGGAGTTTAATGCCTACATCAGCAACAATGCGATTGAGTTCCTAGATGTCACTTTGTACGTCTCCAATGGGGCACTGCATTCTAAGTTGCAGAGGAAATCCACTGCAGGTAATTCTACCTTACATTCCTCAAGTTTTCACCCTAGGCACTTGATCACAAGCATTCCATATGGCCAAATACTGCGCCTGCGCAGAATAAGTAGCTCCGCTGAAGATCTAGCAGTATGTCAGAAAAAGGCCTACCACAGATTCAGGGCAAGAGGATACTCCATACGCAACATAAAGACAGCCACTGACAGGGCCAACACCTTATCCAGAGCAGAACTACTCACAGGGAGGCCGACACCAGTCACACCAGACACTACCACCGAGACCATTGCAGAAACAGGCACAGTTAGTACCTAATAGGTTGTTGTAATCGTATTGGTATCTCAATTTTTAAGAAAATGTTAGTTTCTATTTTTGAATGTGTGTGTCAAAGGTTGTGTGTGTGTTACGCTAGAGAAGGTCTGTCACTTTGTCACAAGGATGATGTCATCAGTGATGTCATACTATAACATGTGTGAAACCTATGGTTTTTTTCAGTGAATATATATATATATATATATATATATATATATATATATATATATATATATATATATATATATATATATATATATATATATATATATCACAAGAAACAGCCTTTGCATCTAGAGAAGAGACATGTAGAGCCCACCAGCCGGTACAGTAGTGCTACAATCTTCAATATTCTTTATTTTGTAGAAGATTCAAGCATAAAGCATTTCAACCTCCTCCAGGCTTTAATCCTATGCATCATGTGATGTGGGCAGTTAGTCTGTTTTTAAATCTTCAGGTCATAAGACACTGAAGATGACTACGAGTCAAGTTTAATTCATTATTATAACTTTAGTAGTTCATTATTTCACGGTACTGTGGTCAAAGTAGATAAATATAAACATTTGATTCAATGTCAAGGCCAAAAGTTGGCACAAAAATTGGAGTTTATCTTTAACCATTCACTCTTTTCATTCTAAGGAACACAGGGCCCATCATACATTGCAACAGTTAGTTCTGCTCGTAATTCTTCCATCATAGATTAGGCCATTTAAGTTATTACTCACAGTCAATGACGCCATCTACTGTTTTAACAAATCACATTTACTCCGTTTTTGTTCATCCCACTTGGGATCAGCCAGAAACCGGTCCTAGGATGCTTGATTCTGGTCCAGTAAAGACATGGCTTGGCAGTTCGGGCTGGACTGTTTCCATGAGGCACAGGGTCAAGGCTGATTTGCATATGGCCATGTCTGAACTGGGGTGGTGTGGAGTGCAAAAAAATTATGGATTTAGGCCCAGATCTCTGTACTGGGGTGAATGTATGACATTGTTCGGCATTCTGTCCATCAACTGTTGTTTTGCATTTGTCACCCCGAGTGGGACGGGTATGCTCAGACGTGAGTTCCATGCTCTCCACACCACTGGAGTCAAGCTATCCTGGCTGAAGACGGCTGATAGCCAGAAACCGGTCCTAGGATGCTTGATTCCGGTCCAGGAAAGACATGGCTTGGCAGTTCGGGCTGGACTGTTCCCATGAGGCACAGGGTCAAGGCTGATTTGCATATGGCCATGTCTGAACTGGGGTGGTGTGGAGTGCAAAAAAACAATGGATTTAGGCCCAGATCTCTGTACTGGGGTGAATGTATGACATTGTTCTGCATTCTGTCCATCAACTGTTGTTTTGCAATAGAAACTACAAATAGCGCTTTGAAAATCCTTAAAACAACGGAAGCAGAATTGTGGCAGGAAAGACTCTGCAACCTCGGAGTGCCTTTGAAAAAGAAGATTGTTATCTTTGAAACGTGTCAGGCAGGATTACAGAAGGAGTAACACGGACCAACATGCCCACTTCATCTTTAAATAAAAGTTGTGGATTGCAACTTACCTGTTTGGTGTGCGGGCTTATTTGCGTGGGAAACTTTGATGAATACTTTACACGTCAGGTCCAGCCATGAAGTCGACGCTCCACCCTAAAATTAAGGGACCCTAGGTTTGGAATTATGCCAAATCGACATGGGCAATACAGGTATTTAAAAGCGATGGAAGTGGGACTTTCAGTCTCTGCCTATTGGAGGGCTGCTCTCTTCTTTGGAAAAATTGACGAAGTTGCATGAAACCCATTGGAGGGTAGAAAGTGGCTAGAAACTACAAATACCGTGATGCCCTGCATAAATACACCTGAGCTAAATGAACTGTTGGAGTGAAAGAGATGCAGGAGCGCTTTGAAAATCCTTAAAACAACGGAAGCGGAATTGTGGCAGGAAAGACTTTGCAACCTCGGAGTGCCTTTGAAAAAGAAGATTGTTATCTTTGAAACGCGTCAGGCAGGATTACAGAAGGAGTAACACGGACTAAAATGCCCACTTCATCTTTAAATAAAAGTTGTGGATTGCAACTTACCTGTTTGGTGTGCGGGCTTATTTGCGTGGGCAACTTTGATGAATATATATATATATATCGGCTATCAACAGTGCAGGTGAACATCTATCACAATACGTAGATTACTACCTGCAGGACATGGTCAAGGAATGCAATGGGAAAATGATATGAAATTGTTCACTCTGGACATAGAGTCACTTTATACGTGCATAGAACACGATGTGGGTCTAACAGCGACCAAACATTTTTTGACCAATAGGTCGATAGAATGTTACAGTCATAATAAGATTGTCATTAAAAGCATTGAATGGTGTTTAAATAACAACTTTTTTATGTTTGGAACAAAAATGTACAAGCAAATGAGGGGTGTAGCGATGGGATCCTGCTTCTCCCCCAGCAATGCCTGTCTTATGGTTGGCTGGTGGGAGGAGCAGGTCCTCAAGAAAGAACATTCGGTACTATACAACACACATGTGAGGTTGTGGTTGAGATTTATAGAAAATGTCTTTACACTATGGCAGGGCAGTGAAGAAGATGCTAAGGAATTTATTGCCAACCTCAATGTCAATCAGGTCAACCTAAAATTTACCTCACATATCAATGCCAAAGAGATTGAATTCCTAGATGTCAAAGTGTATGTGGAGAATGATACCATTAAAAATACCCTACATAGAAAAGTGACGGCGGGCAACTCCACTTTACATGCCACCAGCTCTCACCCTAAACACCTAATTGAGAGCATTCCCTACGGAGAGCTCCTCAGAATTAAACGCATATGCAGCAGTACTGAGCAACAAGGCACCTGCATGAGGGAGGCAATCGAAAGATTCCATAGGAGAGGATACACCACATGCACTCTGAACAGAGCACTCAACAAAGCCAAAACCAGATCAAGGGAATCATTGTTGGTTTCCTCAAAAAACAATAGCACTGATGAGCATGAACCCGAGGTAGATGAAGCGACAACTAATGCCCCCCGCTTAATTCTAACCTTTAACAGCCAATATCGTCAGATACGGTCTATCATCACTCAAAATTGGCCCATTGTTCTAACGGATGCTGTGATATCACCTGAGGTGCCCATTAGGCCCACTATAACAAATCGCAGAGGCACCTCTATGAGAACTCAGATAGTTCACAGTCATCCAGAAATCATAAAGAGCAATAAATCTACCTGGCTAAAACAAAGGGATGGTTTTTATAAATGCTCATCATGTAGGGCTTGTAAATTTGGTGTTACAACCACCAAATATAACACTCCATTCAGCCCTCATGAGTCAACGATCAAGGGATGTTTTGACTGTAAAACCGAGTACGCCGTATATATCCTGACATGCACCTGTATCCTCAGATATGTGGGCAGTACAAAGCTACAGGTGCATGTCAGGATACTCCAGCACTTACGGGCCATAGTCAATAATGACCCGTCGTACCCGGTAGCCAGACACTTTAAGGCTGCCCATAAAAATGACCTCAAGAATCTTAAATATTTTGTCATAGCTGCTGTGTCTGAACCTATCCGGGGTGGCAACCGAGAGAAGAGCTTAAGACAGTTGGAATGCAAATATATCCTTGAGCTAGACAGCAAACATCCAAATGGACTCAACAACACAGAGGACCTACACAATTTCCTGTAATATATTAGCTCTGGTTTTAAAGTTAATTTAATTCAATCTGCTGTGTACCAATACTTGTCCGTCATCCATTTTGGTATTCCAAACAAACTGTTATTATGTTTGTGTTTCCCATAAAATAAATAAAAAACATCATGCTTTTAGTCTTTCCCAATACATACAAAACATATTTTTGTATGTATCTTTTAACATACCCACTTTATCTCTATTTTTGCACTTCAACTTGCACAGATAACCCTTTTTGTACGCACTTTATGACAATGTTTAGAAATACAAGAAATAGCTGCTCAAATGCTATATTTGCACATATGATAATTTTTGCACATTGCGACAATTTGTACATACAATTAGGATAGTTGCCCATACTGATTTTAACCATATTAGGTCTTTAATCAGTTTAGAATTTATTTTTTGCTAGATTGTGATTCCATTTGTACTAGAATATATGCATTTTAAGCATTTTATTTTCAAGATATTTAATGGTTTTAACAAAATATATTGATTCATATATATATATATTTTTGTATGTATATACCAAGGTATGCGTATTTCGAATTTTTATATTTATTTTTTTATTTATATCTATGATATCGAATATACATATATACATACACACAATCTGCAAACTACAAACTGTGCCTCCTTACAAACAGAGGCCAATGTAGGGCCCTCCTAAAAAGCATTTAAGCTACCTATCACACCGTCATGTCTATAGATGCATGTGAAAACAACCAATATGTATATTACAAAGAAATGTCAATAACATTTATGTGTCAGACAACACAAAGTATGTCTAGTAGCATTTATGCATGTCTAGTATTTCCTTCATGTCTAATAATCACAAGGGGGGGGGTGAAAGCATCACCAATAGAAGAAAAAAACGGGGTATAAAAATAGAAAGTGGACTGTGTCCAGTCAATTGATAAAGAATACTTGTTATTCGAAATGCGTCTGACCTGACATCAGCTGTGAGCCAATAAAGACCTGCTTAACCACGTAATTTTGGTGTCTGTTTCTCGTCGTTTGGAGCGCTGCCGGTTGGAGTGCATCTAAGAGGTGTGGGAAAACCCAGTGGATATATATTACCTACTGGCGGTCGCCAGTAGGTATATATAGTTAGGACCTAGTTCCCATAGGAAATTCCAAACAATCTATTGGGAATAACTTTGGCGCCGATTGAGGGATCTGCCTGTAATTTTCGTTAAATTTGCCTCGCTGCGCTCCGCTCCTTCTCTGAAAGTTTCAGGGGGATTCGTCAAGCGGGGGCCGAGAAAAAAGGGGGGTCCCAAAACGTGTTTTCCCCATGTTAATTTCCATAGGGACATTCTGACAAGGCTACAGCTCGAATGGCTGAACGGAATTATACCAGATTTGGCAAAATGGTAGGGACTGGTATGCAGCAGTGCCTTTTGTATGTTGGGTGTAAATCCCTCCAGTAGTTCTTGAGAAAATTGAATTTGAAATTTTTCAAATGGCATTTTCTATGGGACCTTTAGACACGGCTACAGCCTGAACGGCTGAACGGAATTACACCAAACTTGGCAAAATGGTAGGGACAGGTATGCAGTAGTGCCTTTCCTATATTTAATTTTTTTTTACATTTGGTGGTCCTTCTGGGACCCCCTGAGAAGGGCTAGGGGATCAGGGGGTCTCAACCCTGCCCCCTTTTCGCGTTTTCCACTCTTGTTTTGTGCTCTGTTGTGCCTCACTTCTCCTGAGAAACAAGATGGCTGCTCAGGTGGTCCCAGATGGATAATAATATATATAAATGTTATCCGCTAATAGAATTAGCATTTACAAAACCTTTGAAATTTATTGGAAAAAAATATAGGTTTCACGCCTGATATAGTTAGGAATTAGCATTTAAAAAACCTTGCAAATTCACTGAAAAAACCATAGGTTTCAAGCCTTATATAGTTAGGAATTAGCATTTAAAATACCTTGCAAATTCACTTAAAAAACCATAGGTTTCATGACTTATATAGTTAGGAATTAGCATTTAAGAAACCTTGCAAATTCACTTAAAACACCATAGGTTTCAGGCCTTATATAGTTAGGAATTAGCATTTTAAAAACCTTGCAAATTCACATAAAAAACCATAGGTTTCAGGCCTTATATAGTTAGGAATTAGCATTTTAAAAACCTTGCAAATTCACTTAAAAAAACCATAGGTTTCAGGCCTTATATAGTTAGGAATTAGCATTTAAAAAACCATTGAAATTGCTCCTATATAGTTAGTTGTACTAACTAAATTTCGCGTACCCGCAATCCACTGCTGATGATGTCACATATTACATCATTCATGACATGGTCAGTGACACCACTGATGACATCACTGATGACATCTCAAATGACATCACTGATGACATCACTGATGACATCTCATTTGACATCACTGATCACATCACTGATGATATCATCCATGTGATAATACGATGCACCTCCTCACACTCTAATATAACCTTTGATACACCCAGTATAAAATACAAACTACCATTCTCGAAACCATTGACACACCAATACCAGTTACTACATACGCACTCACTGATTCCTAGGTCTACACACACATTCACTCATTTACCCATAGAATCACTCATACATAAAGTCACTCATCAATACAACACTATCATATGCACTCATACACCTATACAGACACTCACACACTGCCACTCATCCATGGAGTTACTCAAGTTACTCACACACCTAGGCAGTCATGCAAAGAATCAATCACACTTCCATTTCCTCAACTATACAGTTATACACACAACACCTTACTTATTCAAACATATACTAACACATACTTACTCTCTTATACAATCACTGATACAAGTACACAATGATCCATATAGCCACTCGCACATTCACTGGCTCTCATGTATAGTCATTAATATATGCCAACTCTTCAATGCACTGTGTTTTACATATGTACTTACTTGCACATGTAGCACTGAGATATCCATTCACTCACCAACACACCCATGCACACAGTCAACCACCCATATAGCTGTTTCCACATGCACTCTTGAACTCATACACCTAGTGAATCAACTGCTCACACATCTATGCACAGATTCACACACATCCCAGCCACCCACACACACACTCAGTCTCCCATTCAAATACTTGGGCAACCAATCAATAACCCACATAGCCACTCATATAGCTACTGATCAACGCATGCAGCAGCTTACACAAGAACAGACATACAGATGCACACATTCAGACAATTTAGTCACTAACCCATGCATTTAGTAAGACACATTTAATCACTCACTCATACAGTCAGTCACGCACCTACTAAATCCTTCATCCAGACACTTATACATCCACTCATTCTTCAATATGTAAAACATATTTAAACTTTACAGAAACACACAGTCACTGGACGATGTCATCAGTGATGTCATCAGGGATGTCACTGACCATGTCATAAATGATGTAATATGTGCCATCATCAGCAGTGGATTGCGGGTGCGCGAAATATAGTTAGTACAACTAACTATATAGGAGCAATTTCAATGGTTTTTCAAATGCTAATTCCTAACTATATAAGGCTTGAAACCTATGGTTTTTTAAGTGAATATATATATATATATATATATATCTCAATGTAATATCAAAACAATACCTTTTCAGGCTTAGAATGCTGCATAAATTATTCAAGAAAGGAAGCAAGGAACTCTAGAGAGCAACTCCTAATATGAAGAACACTACAACACCACTGACACTCTGAATCTTCTCAAATAAATTGTCTGTTTCTTGAGCAGAGTTTTTACGCATAGTATTAGCAAGTGTGATCCATGCCAAGCTGAAAAATGGCAAAAGCCTTTGTTCCACTCTGGCACTGTGCTAATCCTATGCAATGCCAACAGATGTGTTCGATGCAAGGCCTAGCTGCGTGAGCTGCAGCCAACCACTGCCACGCCTGGCTAAAGGCAGTGCGCAGAGGGGGTTTGACTACATGTGGGGGTTGGGGGTCTGTCCACAGGTTAAAGGCAGGTTATAGTTAGGTGAAATTGTCAGTTAAACATACTATTTTGGCCTAACGAAATCACTTACCAGTTACAGTTATCTCAAGTAACTATAACCAAGATGTAGGTAGCCAAATACCGGTCGGTAACGGCCGAATTAGGCCGTTACCGACCGGTATTTGGCTATCGACATGTAGGGGGATTGCAACAGGGCATTTCGGTAATTTTACCGATTCGGTAAATATACCGGTCGGTAAATGTACCGACCGGTATTTTTACTGAATCGGTAAAATTGAGATGTAGGTGGGACTCTTCTGAGTCCCACAAGCCCTACAAATTCGGTATTTTACCATCAAATTCAATTTGATGGTAAAATACCGATTCAGGTGTGCATGCACATGTGTGCATGCACACCTGTGCCATATGACAGGCAGACCTGCCCTTAGGGCAGGTATGCCTGCCACATGGCCCAAACCTTTTTTGGGGGTGCTAGAGGGTGTCAAAGTGACACCCCCTGCACCCTTGTCAAAATCGGTATTTACCGATTCGGTAAATACCGACCGGTAATTCCCCATTCATTCCTATGGGCTTCAAAGCCCATAGGAATGAATGGAGCATTACCGGTCGGTATTTACCGAATCGGTAAATACAGATATTTACCGATTCGGTAAATGGAACATCTGGATGTTCCTACATACCCCCCTTCTTATTTACCGATTCTTAATTACCGAATCAGTAAAATTCGGTAATTAAGAATCGGTAAATAAGTTCTACCTACATCTGGCCCTATAACTCTAGTCCTCCCCATGGACTACTAATTACCTCACATATTTAATCAAACATGAAATGTTTTATGACATAATTGATAACATCATTGCAACATCTGAAATTACATCATTGATGAATACAATGCGCATGGCGGGGGTGCGAGTTATAGTTACTTTAAGGTATAAGTCATAGCTATTCGAGATAACTCACATACCTGGTGAATTTCAGTGATTTCCTTTGTTTAAATAATCGAAGGTGGTGGTAAAAAAATTGTAAAAATGGTGAGCTCCTGCCCTTTTGAATTTGAAGCCCTCTCTCTAGTGTAGACCAGGTTCCAGCACGTTTCAATATATTTTTGGAAGTGGGTTTTATCACCCCTATTCCTGAGGCATTTGAAGGACCCAGGGACATTATCTCCGAGGCCGATTTACTTATTTGGCGCACAGCCTTTGGTCATGTGGCATTAGCGATAAAAAAGGCCCTGGGTACAGCTTAGTTATTTTTAGTAAGGGCAGTGCAATCCGCTTCTCGGTCTGCTAAAAGGCCCACAGGAGACTATCCCTTGACTTTGACTTTTGTTATGGGAAGGAGGCATGCCCATCACTAATCCATAGGAGGGCATTTGGGATCCCCTCAGCCAGGGCCTGAGAAATCCACGGAGACACTGACTTGTGCCCCACCTGTGAGAGTGTGTGCATCGAATATAAAATTGATTCACGGGCAGCAAACACAGAGAAAAAAACTTGCTACCATCTGGGTATGCTGGGTGGACCGGGTGAGAAAAAAGTAATATAGTCAGCTCCTCTTGCACCCAGGATGGCAGTTTGATAATATTACCATACCTAACTATACTGTCACCTTAAACTTTGGATTTTTCAGGGAATTTCTAGTTTTGTTTAAACATAAAGTAATATTTTATTCATAACGGTACGTAAAGTGATGTTCTAGTTAGGTGAAATTGTCAGTTTAAATGTAACATTTTAAACAAAAAAAAATACTGATATTCACCAGTTATAGTTATTTCAGGTAACTGTAATTCACGCCCCGCAATGCACAGCATTGTCATCAATGAAATCATTTCAGATGACATCAGTGATGTTATCAATGATAACCTAATTGTTTTAATGTCATTTTTATTACAAAATATAACTATACCACTGCCAACCCCTCATTGCGCACAGCCTTTGGTCATGCTTGGTGTGGGGTTTGTAGCAGGGCCTAGCCTGTGTCCAGGCCCTGCTGCCTACCCACTGCGGGCAGTCAGCTCCTTCCATAAATGGCTTTTGGCAGGCAGCCAGTACGCATGGCCTTTGGCTGTATGTGACATTTGTTAGTTGTAGGGGCAATGCCTGTATGTGGCCAATACATCACAGAAACTCATACCTATCTGTTTTTACTGATCAGTTGAGAGTCTTGAGGGAGCCAGCGTGGCCCTGTGCTTATGTAATACTCTCATGGGAGCAAGCAAGTACTGCTGGCTCCAGTGAGAGACAGGCAAGGATTTATGGATATCTAGAGATGTGGACCTACCGCGATCCATTCGCCAACAGAAATGCTGGTCGCAACCTGAGATGAAAGTTGAGGCCACCATTTTGTGCATTGATACTTGATTCCTAGGGGGAATGTAAAATGTAAAAGTGGTAGAAGGCATCAGGGTAGAGGTACCCTGTTACCATGGGACTGATGGAGAGGTTGCTGACGGACCCCTCAAAGATACGAAATTGTCTAAAATATTTTACTGCGTGGATCCTCATTGATTCAGGTGGATCTGTGGATCCGATTCCAGACCCGTATTTTAAAAAAACTCATAAACCCACCCACAGACCCACAAACGTACTCACATATTTACTCACCCACTCACACAACCACTCACACACCCACTCATATACCTCTATAGTCACTCAAGCACTCAATCACAGGCCCACACACCACTCACACAACCACAGACCCACACAGTCACTCACACATCCACTGACATAATAACACACCCATTTAAACACCCACACAACCACTGTCATACCTACTCACACACCCACATAGCCACTCACACACCTACTCATACATCCACACAGACACTCACACACCTGCTCACATATCCACACAGCCACTCCCACAGCCACTTACATGCCTACACAGTCACACACACCCAATCACACACCCATATAGCCACTCACACACCCACACAGTAACTCACACAGCCACTCACACACTGACACACAGTCAGTGGTACACTTATATAAACTGCAATAACATATGTTTGTATTAAATGCTTTGTTGTTTTGGTATTGAATATGTGCAACATTACTGGCAGACCTCTTATTTGTCAGAGGATTACAACTGACCCATAAAACAAATTTAAAAAAAGGAAAGACTTGGTGCAATGCATTTATGAAAAGACTACATAAGTTACCTTACCCTAATTTAAATTTTTTAGTTTTAAAATATATAATAAGTTTGAATGTGTGAATGGGGTCGTGGCCTGACATCATGGCCGCCTAGACGTGTTTTAGACGAGCTCCGTGCAGTGGCCCAATGTAATCCAGAATCCTGCATTATCCTTCCTCTATTTTGTTCCCGAACCGTATCCTGACTTAACGCAGACCCCGTACATCTACCGATAAAGGCTGTGGAGGTAACTATAACTCAGCATCTCCCAGAGTAGCGGGACTGTACGGACTGAGCAGTGGCACCATCTTGTCCTGAAGAAACCCGAGACGCAGACCTGGAGAGGAGGGTCGAGTGCCCAGGTGCCCCTGATACTCGTCCCTGGGAACTGCCGAGGTGAGGAGAGTGAGTCCGGGGCTCCGAGGTGATGGTCTCGATCCTGGGGCTGTGCGGTAGCAGAAGCTAAGTCCACAGTGGGCCACTGAGGCCCAGAGGAGGAGCCCTGCGCTGAGACGTGGTGGAGTCCTCCTGATCCTGCCCCTGTACGGAGCTGTCGGGCGAGGCGCCGAATCTGAACACCAAAGCCTGGTGTGGAGTGAAACAAACCCGGCGTGTGTAGATGGTGAGATCCCCCCATGCGAGTCTGGGTGGTGGTGCAACCCCGTCCGAGACCCCGGGTGGAAGGGGGACTCTGCCTCGGCCTAAGACATACCTGCCTGGTGAGTAGATCCCCTGAGCAGAGGCCGGGGAGATGAAGAGGCAAAGGCAGGTGCATGGATCCAACCGGATCTCACGCAGCTATATAACAATCCCAGTGGGTACTAATTTGACTCCCTCGGCAATATCCTGCACCAGACTTTGCTTGGCTGTGCTGAGGGATGGTGGTAAACTGCATTTTCCCACTTCAGCAAGCTTTGGTGAGCATAATAAATCTTGACAGCGGAGGCGAGTTACACTGGGTACATGGCAAAACCCCCGAATGAGACTGAGCTAATGTGATCTGCATAGTCCAAAAAGGAGATGCTAAGAACATCACTGGGGGAACACACTGACGGATGTTACAGGTGGTGAGAATCGTGTGGTACAGATTGGAGGACTGATGCACCCTAGCAAAGGGCAATTCCAGGGCAGCAAATAATTGAGGCGCTATGATGACAGAGAGGAGAGCAGCCTGAAGCGTGTGGTTCCTGGTGGAGGAAGGACAGCATAAGAGATGATCCAAGGTCCCATCCTTGTGATTTGGAGGCATTACGAGGGTCTTGGTGGGGTCCTCTGGGGCAACCTATGTGGAAGGTAATAGACAGCCTGTTTGAACTCGCCAAGGACGACGAAGGAGTGGAGTGACTGCGGGACTCTCGCTTCAGAGCTACGGAGAGCAGAAGGTTTTTGACCTGGTTGGTGTCCTGCCAACACGACTTGGGAGAGTGATACTTTGTGTGTGGAAGAGCAAGATCCTTCCTGGAATACATCTTAGTGATGTGTGGCACAGACTGGCTACACCTCTTGTGGAGAAGACTCATACAGACAACCTTGCTGCACCTCGCGTAACAGTATGGGTAAAGACAAAACAGCGAAATCACAATCCAACAAAATTTCCAACTACGCTCAACCCCTACTCCATGGTCCGGAGAACCGAAGTGAGGACCCTATAATGGAAAAAGGAACAGTAGAGGAAGCTGCCAGGGATGCTCCAACGTTGATGGATGTTATCAGGGCCGGCCAATCCACTAGAGACAGTATGATTAAGAAGATCGACGCTGTGGCCATAGATGTTAATCTATTAAAATGCGATCTCGGGAAAGTCTCTGACAGGTTGACGACTACTGAGAAAGACATGGAGGCCCTTAAGAAAGAGGTAAAGTACCTTGGTGAAACATTGGTGGAGTTGAAGGGTCAGGTGATTAAGCTTGATGATAGGGCGGAAGACGCTGAAGGTCGCTCCAGAAGAGGGAACATATGTTTTGTGGGGTTTCCAGAGAAAGCGGAAGGGCCTGATGTAGGGCTTTTCTTGGAAGACTGGATCACCAGAGAAATGCCTCCCACACAACTGTTGAAGTTCCTTAGTGTGGAGCGGGCACACAGGGCACTGGCTACCCCCCTAGACCTAGAGCACCTCCCCAAGCCATTATTGCAAAACTGTTTAACTTCCGGGATAGGCACCTTATGCTTCAGCTTTCCTGCAGTGGCAAACAAGTTTTCTTTGAGGGACATTCTATAGCAATATTCCCGGATTATACCCAAAGGGTTCAGGATCAGCAGAAAACTTTCATTGTAGTGAAAAGGAAGCTAAGAGACTTGAACTAAAACTATAGTCCCATGTTCCCGGCGACGTTCAGGGTGGAGAGCAAAGAGCGCGCATTGTTCTTCTTTTCAGCAGGAGAAGTGAGTGATTGGCTGGATACCAGAGCCCCGGATGGGAGACGCCTGATCCCATCTACAAATTCCATCAGGACACTGTCTTCACTGTCTTCCTCGAGAGGCCGGAGACAATCCACGCATCAGAAACCACAGAAAAGAGCCTGGTTTGGGTCACGGTCAGGCACAACGGCATGTTGCATGCCTCCTACTCAGATGTGGTAACGGATTCGGTGGCCATGACTCTAGACATTGAGTGGGGGCCGATGGACCCGGCAGTGGACACTAATGAACTCTATGCACTGAACATTACCTGCTGTAATGTAGAGATAAGTTCTGTTTGTACTGCAGATAAGAGGACACTGGCATTTCTGATCGAAGCTGTTACCTTATGGGTCCAAGGGAAATCTTTATTTTCCGACTGAGGGGGCGATACCCTGACTGCTCCATTGAGTTTCTCCTCTGTGGCCTATTCTCAATATCTAATCGTTACAGGCTGGGGGTCAGATGACGCAATTGTTCGGCTGGGATCGTGGGCGGCTGTAGAAGCAGCAATGCCCCCACTAGAGACCAGGGTTGTCGGGGAAGCTTGAGAGGAATCTCGCACCCCGGCGTCACCGACTCTCTTGCACAGCATTTAATAGACACAATTTTGGCTATACTAGACAATGAAGGCTTGGGACAACACCCTAAGCAAAATATACTGAGTTTGGAACGTCTAAGGGAGGGAGGAAGGGAGGGTGGTTTGGGGTGGTATGTATCGCTTGGTGTGGGGAACAGGAGATCTGAATTCCAATTTATACTACTGCCTGTGGGAGGAGAGGAGGGAAGGGTTTGTTAATTTCTTTCTAGATGTTGTCGTCACGAGGGAACCAATAGAGTCACGCAGGATTACACACGGTTACACAGACTGGGGAACCATTATGAGGCGCTAACTGGCCTCGGGGGCATATGTAGTAGGTGCATAATGTTCTATTGCCATGACAGTACAAACGTTGAAGGTCCTTAACCCCTTTGCAGTGGGTGTAATTCCCCTGCTGTGCTGGGGGGCGGGGCCACGTACAGCACCCCTGTGCTCATGACGAGCTCAGTTCGTCATGAGGCACGGTGCTCGTGTGCTCATGACGAGCTGAGCTCGTCATGACCACACCCGTTTCCGTGAACCGTTCAGCACAGCAGTGGAATTATCCCTGCGTGTGAGCGTTCCACGGCTCATGACGAGCTCAGCTCGTCATGAGCACCTGAGCACCGTGCCTCATGACAAGCTGAGCTCGTCATGAGCACTTACGGTGTTAACTGGAACATTTGTTGGATGGTAGGCCTAGACAAGTGTTGATGGATACACGCCTTCCTGAAGAGATATAGGATAGCAAAATACAATGTATTAATAAGCTTGCAAAAATGTATATTAGTAAATCAAACTTATGGGTCAAATTGTAGTGCAATTTATATAAACAAAAACAGTAAGATTCACAAAAAAACATAGGTTATAAGGACGTTATAGTTAGTAAATAGCATTAACAAAACATAGGAATTTACTGAAGAAAGGAAATGTTGCAGGGGTGGTATAGAAATAGAATTTTTTTAAACGTAGAAATGTGCAGAAAAAAAACAAAGATTACAGGGACGTTACAGCTAGATTCAGATTTTACACCCACAAAACCACAGAAATGCATTATCGTTATCTCAACTGTAACTTGTGCCCTTAGGTAACTAAAACTCACGTATTCACCATGCACTGCTAATTACATCGCTCATGACATCTTTTATGACATAATTGATAATTTCACTGCAACATTTGCACTGAAGTAAGTAAGTGGCAGTGCCTTAACCGTATATGTGTTGTAAAGGCCACTAGGACCTCTTCCATCCTTCTCAAGGGTGGTGCTAACCTTCTCTCTTTTCATACAACACTTGCAGTGAAACTATCGCTGAGTAAACTGTACATGGCAAGAGCAAGATTAATAGTTACCTTAGGGCACAAGGAGTTACTTGCGATAACTATAACTGCTGGATTTCTATGGTTTTGTGTGTGTAAATTCTAAACCTAACTGTTACATCCCTGTAACCTTTGGTGTCTTCAGTTAATACAAATATACACATACATATATATCCATACTAATATTATAAAGAGAGAGCCCAAACCTTTGAGGCAGGTAATCTCAGTAACCACAGCACCAATCACAACATCCAATACAGCGTTGGAAAGGGAAGTTGCAGCAGAATGACATAGGCTATGCAGACGGCCACCATATAATTTTTTTTTTATTATTGTTTTTATTAACTTTTCAAGAAAAAGTGGTGTTCATCACAATCATACAGTGCAAGACATACAATTGTACCATAGGACACCATATACATTTAAAAGGTAAAAGAACCGTGCCAGCAAAGTAGTCCCTTGTGGGCATGTCTGCGTTGTGCTGTGGGCGTGGGCTGGGGGCGTGACTAACGCTGGGGGCGTGTGGTACGGCCATCACATCGTGGGCTGTGGGCGTGTGCTGGGGGTGTGACAAATGCTGGGGGCGTGACAAACGCTGGGGGCGTGTGTCTGCCCTTCATTCCATGTGAGTCGTACATGCAAGCATTAATTACGTTGCTGCGCAGCATCAAGGGGCATGCTGGGGGCGTGACACGTCGGGGGCATGAGAAACGCTGGGGGCGTGTGTCCGGCCTTCATGCCATGTGAACGCAATTGCGCCGCATCAAGGGGCACGCTTGGGGCATGAAAAACGCTGGGGGTGTGTGCTACGTGCCTCCCTTCATGCCATGTGGGTCGTACTTTAATCAGAAGATCGTCTGCTGTGGCCGTGTGCTGGGGGCATGACAAACGTGTTCAGCTGGAGGCCTGGTAAGTAACATTACTGCAGCCTCTCCTGCGCGCCGTTACTGAACTCTCTCATTCAAGAAAATTAGACGCGCCTGCTACCATCAACCAGGGCTCTAGCCGGGCTCAGGCGGCGGATCAGTACACTAATTACACGCGCCTGATAACATCAACCAGGGCTGCAGCTGGTCCTCAAGCGGGGGAACACGCAAATGAGCGAGTCTGCGGGGACAATTACTGCAGCCTCTCCCACTCGCTGTCACTGAACTCTCTCATTAAACGGATTTACCCGCGGCTGATAACTCTCTCCTTCAACGACATTACACGCCTGCTAACATCAACCAGGGCTGTAGCCGGGCTCAGGCGGCGGATCACTACACCAATTACACGCCCCTGCTAACATCAACCAGGGCTGCAGCTGGCCCTGCCCCATCCCTATTCTAATGAAACAAAAAATGTTGTCTACCGCAAGATTTTAAAATAAATTGCCCTTGCCAAATACACACATTACACACAATTTATTTCATACCCTGACAACGTCAGGACGGGCTGCTAGTGTATATATATATTAACTACTGGCAGTCGCCAGTAGGTAGTTATAGTTAGGACCTAGTTTCCATAGGAAGAGCATTTTTTGTATTGCTTATAACTTTGGCGTCGTTTGATGAATCTTCATGGAAGTTTCAAAACAAATTTTTTGTTCATATCAGCTCCTGTCTTGAAAGTTTGGGGGTGATTCATCAAGGGTGGCTGAGAAAAAAGGGGGTCCAAAACGTGTTTCCATAGGAATCTTCAAACAAGGCTACAGGTTGAACAGGTGACGGAATTACCCCAAATTTGGCAGGGAGAAGGGTCTTGGTCTAGAAAGCACACTTTTGTTTATTTGGTGTAAGTCCGTTCAGTAGTTTTTGAGAAATATTGAAATTTACAGATATCGATATTTGGGAAGTCTGCCATCTGATTGGCTGAGGCGTTACGAGCACCAGCTTGCTGCTTATTGGCTGTGAGCTTTTGCAACTAGGAAGTGTTGCCCGCCATTTTGTTATTCAGTTGAAGCGAGTAAGGGGGAAAAAGGGCTAAAAAAGTAGGAAAGAGGAGGGGAGGAGCACTGTAACCTCTGTGGGGTGTTTAGGGTGTGCTATAGAGGGGGTGCGAAGCAAAGTATTCACCCCTACCAGTGTGAAAGTTCTGGGCTATGGAAATTTAGTGAGGTATTGCATAGAGTCTGATGCTGGTAAGGTGAGCTGGTGCTGGACTCGGGGATTAAAGCGTGAGCCCAAATTGTGTGTCTTATGCTGTGAAGTCATGTGCCGTGGGCGCTGTACTACATCTGGTGAAGTAGTGTAAGCATGGGTTTATACCTACTAGGCCAAACTACTGACCCATACTGGTCTGAACGTTCTGGGGTATGGAAAATATGTGGGGTACTGTCTAGAGTCTCATGCTGCTAAGCAGAGCTGCTGCCGGGAGGAAAGCGTGAGCCCAAACTGTGTGTCATGTGCTGTGAAGTCATGTTTTCTGGCTGCTGTGCCACATCTGTCCAAGTAGTGTCAGCATGTAGTTATACCTACTCGGAGGAACTTTTGTTTCGAACATTGTAACTTGTGTATGGTGCTTAGGGGGTGTTATACAGGAAGTGCAAAGGTAAATTTGTGTGTATCAAATGAATTTGGTATTTGTAAAGTGGAAAGCACTGACTCCTATGGGTCTGATGGCATTGGGGGCTTAAGCTGAGGTGCTGCTGGAGTTGGGGATAAAGCTGATGAACTACTGATCCCTATTGTGAACTTTTGACCTGCATGTGCCGTTAAATGAGTCGTAGAATGTTCCAGAAAGTCTGGTGATAAAAAAGGTTGAACTTCTGAACTGTATGTGGCGTGGAATATTAAGTATCTTTTCGTATGGAAAATTCTATATTAACCAATGGGGATAAGTTTTGGAATGTCGTTGAAGGAAAGAAGTATTCTGATTTGTTCTTTACATGTAATTATGTGTGGGGCGACAGAGAAATTGTGGCATTACTCGTTCCATTCTTGATGAAAGCGGTGCTTTACATGTAGTGTGTGACAAAGAAAGAAATCCATGCGTGTGTGATATTTGCAATCTGCATACCAACTACAAAGGTGAGGTAGAAATGAACAAGGTGTGTTATGTGTTCTGTAGTAGTGATTAAGTATTTGAGGTGATGTGTAAAAGTTTGAAAGTTTGAAAGTTACTAAAGTGTGGTGTTTCATATTGGTTATAAATAATGCACAAAGTTTGACCTGTTGTTAAATAAGTACTTTTTTTATGTTTAGGAATTTTTCACAAAGAAGAAGTGTAGTTTGTCATCTTTAAAGGACTGTATGGTTTTGAAAATGAGGTACAGCGTTAATTTGGGTTTGCTAATGTATTCGGGCGAGATAAAGAAAATGTCCCATGTTCGCAAATTATACTGTTTGTGGAAATAGTGGGGTGGGGGTGGGGGTGGGGGGGTAGGAGATTAATGTGTTATTAAGTTAAAAGCGATAAAACGAAACCCAGAAATGTTATGTGGGCAGGTTGTGGTCTCATTTTTTACACTGAGAGGTAGATTTGAATGTAAGTCGAGGTAGGTTGTTGTACTGTGAGGCCGTCTACAGTGTTTGGAGATTACATGGAGAGGAGATGAAGATAGTAAAAGTGATCTGTTCCTTTTATATGCACGCATAGTTTGAATCATTTGATCATAGGTTGCGATATAATATGAACATGGTATCTGGTTTGCATTTGGGTATAGTTAATAGTTTTAGTAGTTTCGGACTAGTGAATAATAAAAAGGTAGATATACTAAACTATATGGTAGTAAACGTATTAATGATTGTCTTTTCTTATGAAATAGAAGTGGTTGGGGAATGCTTCTATAGAAGGGATGTTTTATAAATGTGTGAGAAATAAACAAGAAATGAACATGTGTGGTATATTTTCTGTATGACTTTGTTGACATTAGTAAAGTACATGTGAATATAAGTGATCCTATTTTCAGGCTGTGTCCCTGTGCTGGATATATGTCGGTGTTGAAGTGGTCTGGGGTTTTACCGATGCTCAGCTTCACTGTCCCTTTTGAAACACCCGTCAATTTTTTCATTCCATTTAATGTCTTTAATATATAGATACAGTATGGGGACGGCATATCAAAACTTTGGGAATTACAACTTTGTTTACTCTCCCCATCCCCTGCTATTCACTCTACAGAGTGTTTAAACGACTTCAGTAACATATAGATGTCTAGCTAGTAAAGGTGGTGTAATTACACTGGCCCCATTTATAAACCATGCTATGGGATGTTTTATGTTTTACCCGCCAATTTGCATGTTTGATTACTTATTTGCTGATAAGTGTTCTGGCAGACACTTGTTAAAATTAACCCTGTCTATGGATATAGTGGCGCTACTGGGAATGGTGGGTGTTTCTGTTTGATTTCGTATGGTTAAACAATGGCGGGGGTGGGTGTCGGGGAGGTGGGCAATGTTGGTGATTAAAACACAGAATTTAGTAACGTGCAGATGTCGAGCTACTAAAGGTGATGTAGTACCACTGCAACTATTTATAAAGCGCCCTATGGCATGGTATATATTTTACCCGCAAATTTGCATGTTTTAATACGTTTTGTGGATGAGCTTTTCGGGAGACATCTGTTGAAATTAAGCCTCTGTATGGCTATAGTGGCGCTTCTATGTTTGCTAGGGCTCTTTCTTTTATTGCATAAAGTTAAGCAAGGGCGGATGTGGAGGTGGTGTAGTGGTACTGCGACTATTTATAAACAGTATTATGGTATGGTGTATGTTTTAGTTGCAAAATTGCAGGTTTTAATAGCTTTTGCTGATGAGCATTAAGAATATGTATGGCTATAGTGGCGGTAAAGGGAGTTCTGGGGCTCGTTGTTTGATTTCGTAAGGTAAAGCAAGGGCAGGGGTGGGGGTGGGGGAGGTGGGTATGTTGCTGATTATAACACAACATTTGTAACGTGGACATGTGTAGCTAGTAAAGGTAATCTAGTGCTAATGGGCTCATTTATAAACCGTGCTATGGGATGGTTTATGTTTTTCCCGCCAATTTGCATGTTTGAATACTTTTTGGTGATAAGCGTTCGGGCAGACACCTGTTAAAATGTACCCTGTGTATGGGTATAGTGGCGCTACTAGCAATGGTGTGGGTTTCCGTTTGATTTCGTAGGGTTAAGCAAGGGCGGGGTGGGTGTGGTGGAGGTGGGTATGTTGGTGATTAAAATACAGAATTTAGTAACGTGCAGATGTCTAGGTACTAAAGGTGAAGTAGTACCACTCAGAGCACTTATAAAGTGCACTATGACATGGTATATGTTTTACCTGCAAATTTGCATGTTTTAATACGCTTTGATGATGAGCGCTCCAGCAGACAGTTGTTGAAATTAAGTTCCTGTATTGCTGTAGTGGCTCTACGAGGTTTCCTGGGGCTCTTTCTTTGATTTTTTAAGGTTAAGGAAGGATGGGAAGAGGGTGGTGTAGTGGCAGTGGGCCCATTTATGAATCACTTCATGGTATGGTACATGTTTTTCTGGCAAATTCCCATGTTTTAATACCTTTTGGTGATGAGTGTTCCAGCAGACAGATACACAAATCACACAACACTTCTGTGGATAACAAATCTTCGTACTGATAGACACTCTTGCACTGTGGTAGAAGGCTGCCAGCGTTGATGGTAAATTATGAAACTTGGTGCCATTGTAAATTTCACTGGAAGCTTAGACTATTTCTTTGTTACTATGGTGTAGTCAGGGTTTTAAGTGAGAAAAAATAAACTGGGGGTGCTTTAAAAGGGGGGCAAACCTCTTAAAAGGGTGTGGGCTATGCTAGTAGGGGTGTGGTCTTAATCAAGATAAGTAGCATTGTGTGCTTCAGAAAATCCCCTCCAATTATCCTACGTATGGAAAAAACATTCTTTAAAGGATTTCCCTTCCTTCTACAACAAGGCTCACCTAGCATACTGTCTCCAGTTCTCAGTAGTGAGCAAAATTAGCATGCGTACATCGATGTGCATGCTGTCACTGCAGCGCAAAAAAACCAAAGAATTTGACTATCTTTGCGAGGGACGAAAATAGAGCTCGATAGAGAATCGTTTGGATGCTCCCTGAAAATAACTGCCGGTTCTCAGACCCAGCCCAATTAAAGCACACCATCCATCCATCCTGTACTGCGCCATCTAACCATCTTTTAATTGATGCATACATTCCTACTTATATACATACATACATACATATGTTCCTGACTTATCTTAAGCATCTATTAGCCCACTCACCTATGGTAAGCACTGTCCAATCCATGCAGCCATACGCCTAAATATCCATAGAGACATCTGTCCCAGAACCAATCTTAAGCATCTATCAGCCCACCCGTCTATTATAAGTACTGGTCCATGCATTCATTTATCCTTCCATCCATACATTGATACATCCATCCATCTACCTATCCATTCATCCATCTGGCCATGCATCCACTTGTCCTTTATTCAACTATACGTCCTTATTTCTGTGCACCCTCCGCCCCGATCCTAAATACGGCGTATTATACTCATCCGCCCAGCCTCTTAAGAGGTCGAAAAGGCTGGCGATAAGCATTGACAGGCAGATTTTTGGTATAAAGAACAACAAAGCTTTGAGTTGCTCTTTGTGGAGCATAGTTCTCCACACTTCTCTGGTGGTGTTTTAAACAAAGGATTATCTAGCGAAAGAAATGTAAAGGAGCTTTTCAGTGTAAGCCGTTAATTTAGAAACATAACAATTTGTCCATTTGTATATAGGAACAATGCTTTAAAGTGGCTGTGACTCACAGATACTGAATACCTGTACTTCTTACATTTGAGAGAGTATACCAGAGAGCTAATTTGGGGTGGTGAGAACCTGCAGTTCTATATTTCCATGTGAAGCACAGTATAGGAATATAAAAGGAATTGCAAAGCTTTTATCTTCATATTAAAGAGGGGGTGTGAGAACTAAGTGAGCCAGGCAAAGCGTGCGTGTGTTTTCGTAGCACTAAAACAAGATACTGTGTAGGGTCAGAGCAGGGTCGTGCTGGATTCACCTGCTTGTGGTCGTCGCAGAGGCGCAACCAGAGCGAAATTTCAGGGAAGCCTAATTCTTTCAGCAATAGGCAGAGTGGGGATGTAGGGGCTGTAAAAAGGGGTGAAAAAGAACAGAGTCTCATTTATAAAAAAATGGTCTTTTGAGACCTGTAAAGTACTCGGGTGCGGCTCTGTGTGTGCGCCCGGTAAGCTGTCTCCGAGGGGAGACAACCTTTACAACGCAACTTTTACTACGCAGTGCCATTACGACGCAACTTTTACAACGCAAACCATGACAACGCATCCCTACTATCCACGGGGACTGGAGTTGGAATAGTAAATTAAACTATTCACTATCCAGCGTCCCAAAGCACTATGCGTTGTAATGGTATGCGTTGTAAAAGTTGCGTCGTAATGGCATGCGTTGTGAAAGTATGCGTTGTGATGTCATACATCCTCTCCGAGAGTCCGGGGCAAAGGGCGTTGTACGCCTGATGGTCTGTCTGCTAATCACCCTACAATGATGTTGCTCCTGCGTTGCAAAAAGAGAAGGGAAATCCTTGGAGAAAATGGCTCTCTTTAAAGGATTTCCCTTATCCTACAATGTGACTCACCTGGCATGATGTCTGCACTTCTCAGTAGTGAGCAATGTGCATGCTCTCACAGTCTCACTGCAGTGCAATAAAAAGAAAAAAAACAGACTACCTTTGCGAGGCCCGAAAATAGAGCCCCATAAAGACCTGTTTTGAGGCCCCCAAAAATAAAGTGCTGGTGCTCAGACCCCCACACACACCGCCCCCTCCCTCCCCAATTAAAGCCCTGGGTGCAGTGTTATGTTTGGGAAGTTGTAGATAAAATTGTTAGGCTAATAATGGTAATTGTTGTGTGTGCCGTTTGGTTGACAATATCATCCTAAGTACATAGATTACATTTTTTTTAAATTCTATCTATAAAGTTGTCTACGGTGGGTTGCAGAGAGAGTTCTGTGGGGTGGTGGGGTGCGGCAGAAAGGTGAAAAGTACGAGGTAGTGCAGTTACATATAAATTGTAGAGGTGTATGTAAATAATTAAATAAATACTTGCTGTATGTTCTATGGCACTACTTGTCATCCTATTGCTCCCCTGTTGTGCTCCATCACGTTGCAGCACTGGGTCTGGAAGTCGTTAGTAGAAGTTTTGTAATTGTATGTAATTATTTTAACATAGTGAACAGATGTAAAAAATAATTGAATCTATTTTTTGTTTTTCAAAAAATTACTTCGTTTGGATTAAAATTTGAAAATGCCTAGAACAAGTGAAAAAAAAGAAAAGAGAAGAAAAATATATATTTGACCAAAAGGAAAGATCTTCAATTAGAGAAAATTGCAAGTAGTACAGAAACAATTTGTTCTAGTAAAAGCACAAGTCAATTTGTGGAAAAAATATTACGAACATTTAATGAAAAAAACATCACACAAAGCAAAGAGAAGAATTTTTCAAGTAAGGTGAAGCAGACTTCAATTTCAAATACCAGGGAAAGGAAACATGATAAAGAAACAGTATCTGTCTTTTTTGGTCTAGAGTGAAGCAGCATATTCAAGCAGCACCCGCCACAAGGTTAAAGATACGGGATGTGACCGCCTGGGTGGTGGTCACATCCTAATTGCACCGTAGGGACCGGCGCTGCCCCTGTAGATGGTCCCTCCACCTTGGGGGTGGGAGGCGGAGGCAGGTCAATCTGCCATCCTAATAGGACCCTATGTTTGTATTTGTTGTTGACGTACTCATTATAAAAGTCAACGTAGGAATGTTGATTTGTAATTGAAAAGTGAAAAGGAGAACAATGGTAAGTGGGAAGAATGTGCAACTTACTTGTTTGTGGAAGGTCGAGTTAAGTTACGTAGTGATCAATGTATATGTAAGTATTGTTACAACAAATTAGAAGAGAACAAAATGCCTGCTAGAGCAGTACTTAGTAACTTAGAATTAGTAGCTATTCCGGAGGAACTGGCCAAATTGAATACATATGAGTCAGTTCTAATTCAATCAGTTCTAATTCAATCTGTTCATCCTTTTCAAACTATAATTTGGATGGATCCTAAAACAGGTAAACTGCCACCAACAGACTTGCAAAGATGGCTGAAAGGAAGAGTGGTGTACTTACCTTTGGTTTTTAAGAAAAATATTGAAACTATTGCTGGAGAGAAAGAGGAAAAGGAGGCAGTAGTTATTTTAATAAATGGTGTACCAACAAAGAGTCGGTAAATATGGCAAGAATTTGTGGATGTTAATAAAGTTGAAAAGGCTACCTTATATCTCAGAGAGAACAATATATATTACAAAAATGTAAACTTGGATGAACAGGTAATAAGTTTAGAAGATGAATCTGAAATTTCAAGTGGTAAAATAGAGAAAGTGGACAAGTCAAGGACTGAATAGATTTATGAACATTACACAATATGTCCTTTGCATTTAAAAGAAGTAATAGGAAGCAGCATTGAGTTATTTCAAATGAAAAAATCACAGGGAACTCCAATGAGTGTATGGGAGAAAAGCTTGGAAGCTCATTGTTTTCCACAGCTATTTCCTACTGGAGAAGGTGGACGATATGATGACTGACCTGTACGGATTCCAGCTTCAGAATATCGGTCAACAAGATTCTATTCTGAATATCCTAGATTTCGACAGTGCATTCCATACATATTTCACCTTTTGTTTGAAAGTGATCTGTCTTCTCTGTCGTATGCAGTGAACCACATACTTAAAACTGGAGTTCACCAATCACTTCTTTCTGCGAAAGAATTTGTGGAGAAAGTTCAAGAAACAGATGAAAATTTAGAAGCACAGTTAATCAATTTGATGGCATATCAACGTGGAACAAATGAGTATTGGTATCGTCATCATGGAAAACTCAAGTGTATGTTACGGAACTTAGGTACACCAATATGGTTTGTCACATTTAGCTGTGCAGAGTATGCATGGGAAGATTTGCTTGAGTTTCTAAGAGCAGCGAGTTCAAATATAAATGTGTACAGATATTTTAATCATAGGTTTCAAGCTGTGATGTCTTTTATCTTCAAGAAAAAGAATCCACCTCTTGGAGAAGTTACCGATTTCTTTTGGGGAAAGGAGTATCAAGCAAGAGGTGCACCTCATATACATATGCTTCTATGGATCAAGGATGCACCTACATTTGGGCATGATTCTGATGAAATAGTATTGTCTTTCATTGAACAGTATGTGACATGTGAGATTTCAAGAGAAGAAGGAGATAGAAACTTGAGACAGCAAGTTTTACGTTTTCCAAAGTCATCAATGTGGAAAGTATTGCAGAAGAAAATACAAGTCTAAAGGAACATTTTACATCAAATGTCTGTTTGGTTTTTGAAGTAATCAAAGGAAGCTGGAACTGTAGGTTCTTTAAGTTACTTTATTAAGATATTATGTTATGATGATAACCCCATCAGGAGCAGCTGTCCTGCTGCTCAGCCCTCATTCAACTGACATTCACAGCACACCAACATTCCAATCATCTAACATTCCACACATCATACATACTAGCTGAGCAGCAGGGAAACACAAGTTACAACATATCTCCCTTCGTTATGGGTACAATTACATAAAGCAATAAAAATGGTTGTCAATAAGATGTACTCTAGTACACATAGTCAAAGATATTAAAACAATGTACCAAAGTACAATTGGACAACACATACTAATTTAATTTAAACACAATCCGCTTTCCTTCTAGAAATGAACAACTATCTTCATCCTACATCCTTATGCCACTAATTATACAAGTTGGCCAGACCAGTATAACAAGTATGACACAAAGGAACAAACTTAACGCAACAACTCATCCATACTACGGGAAACCACACACACACCCAAGCATACCTCAGCATGTATACAACAAGTACAACGTAGCTGGGAAATCACGTGTACACAACAAACCCAAACTGGACATATGCGGTAAACAACTTGTGTTAATGAGTGGCTCGACCACCTGACGCCAACTCACACGCAATAACCATTGGGAACAAACATAACTAAAGGGTGACTATATACTACATAGCCCCCACAAACATGAGTAATGAGTCGTCTAACATCTAGAGACACTCACACACAACACCAGTTGTGTAACAACTCTTTGGTGAAACAATCACCACTCCAAAACTAAATAACTAATGAGTGACTATATACTGCATAGCCCTCAAATAACCAAGTGACCACATATCACATAGTTACACAACCAAGGGGTGGCCATATACTACATAGCCCCCACAAACATGAGCTAATGAGTCGCCTAACATCTAGACACACCCACACACAACACTAGTTGTGGAACAACTCTTGTTACGTTAGTACCAACACCCAAACTACACAACTAAGGGGTGACCATATACTACATAGCCCCCACAAACATGAGCTAATGAGTGGCCTAACAACTCTGACGCCAACTCACACACACACCACAAGTGTGGTACAGCTCTTGGTAAATCAAAACTTACGTCCAAACCCACCAAACTCATAAATTAGACTATATAACAATCTATACACAACACAAACACATAAAAGACTTTTCCGGTGCAATGTCTGGGACACATTCCATTTTATAGTCACTTCATGCGCAGTGGCATAGTCACTTCTGCTGTCGTTTCTGGGACATCTTCCTTTAAATAATCACTTCATGCGCAGATACGGGGCACTTTCCTTAAATAGTCATCCTTCCTAATATAGTCACGTCTGGTGCAGTTTCTGGGACATCTTCTTTAAATAATCAGTTCATGCGCAAAAACAGGGCACTTTCCTTAAATAGACACTTCCAGTGCATTGACTTGGACCTCTATGTAGTTCCTGTAACTTGAGCCATTTAGCTCCTCAAAACAGTTTTCATCAGTGGAACTTGCCGTTTAACATTGATTTCCCTGAGCAGTGTTGGATTAATACTCTGCAGTACTTATTACTACGATTATTCTCCTGAGCCCTGACTGTCTCAACTCATGCAGGCTCTCAACGCGCTCCTAAAATCAAGTCAAAATAAAATCAAAAGGGCTTCCTGGACTGCCTCTCCTTACCAACAACTGCTTCGGTGTTTACTCACGAAAATTAAACAGATCACGCCGCCTCTCTTCTCCGTGCTCCGTTCGCGTTACTAGGCAACCATCATTGTTGCTGTGAAAAGACGAATGGCTGCAATCACGTAATCACGTAATTGAGAGAGACACGAAGACGTCAGCACATAATAGAATGAGTAAGCGCAGAACAAAGAGGGATCGAGTCACTCAGAAAGGTAGGTTGCATGTGTTCCTCGTGCCTTCCACCTTAGAAAGTGACAGTTGCGCATTGCGCAGTTTGCCTGCGTTGTTTAAAAATAAAGATGGTAAAGATGGCAATGAAAGTACATGTACTTGTAGCACATTTCCAATAGCGCATTTCTCAAGCGTGACTTCGCTCATCTTCTTTCACAACTATTTCCAAACACGCATTTCCCTTCACGTAACATCACAGCTGCAGCTTACTCATCTGCTGAAATTTACACTTTTCTCAGAGTAGCAGCAGACTCGATTAATCGCTTTTTTTCTTCCACCGAAGATAAACAGACCACACAGCTGCTGTTATTAAAGCACTTCACTCCCAAAGTCTCGATCTATCACAGTGCAGTTGGTAATTTTCATTCTTTCAACACCGTGACTCGATTTCACTGTCCCACAGAGGCTCGATTTCCTGCCCCTGAACTCTTTTTTTTTTTTTTTTTTTTTTTTTTTTTAATTCCTCAAATACTCGGGAATCATACACCATCTGACAAATGTTTTTCACTTTTCTCCGAGGCTCGATTTTATGCCCCCGAAGAACTAGCCAATTTTAACAACCAAAGACCACAGCTGAATTTAATCTCTTGAATCACATTTATCTGACACACCTGTGTATCAGGGCGACCGATGGTAAGGTCACTGATGGGGTTCTTCCTTTTTGTGCCAGACAATATTAGAAACAAGCATACTTCACCAGATAAAAGTCATTTACCTCAAAATTGGTCTTTTCCAACGATGTTCTTTTGCAGTCCAGTTACACTCTCTTCAACTTTTATTTCTCTTGACTGTTTCACTCTTTTCTTTGTTCCAGTCCAATACTCCTTTTCCTTTTGGTACCTTATTTAAATTGCACGCGTAGATTCTTCTTCAGATTGATCACCAAATGTCGCCAAATGAAGTAATCAAAGGAAGCTGGAACTGTAGGTTCTTTAAGTTACTTTATTAAGATATTATGTTATGATGATAACCCCATCAGGAGCAGCTGTCCTGCTGCTCAGCCCTCATTCAACTGACATTCACAGCACACCAACATTCCAATCATCTAACATTCCACACATCATACATACTAGCTGAGCAGCAGGGAAACACAAGTTACAACAGTTTTCCCCGTCCAGTCATCTCTAAAGGATGAGTAAATTCTTTTTTTTTCCTGTAAAGCACACAATAACTCGGAAATTTCCAAAGAATACCTACAACTTAAAAAGAACAGAAGTGTCAAAGTATATCAATGACTACAATCCAGTCATTTTAAAAATGTGGAATGCGAACATGGACATGCAGTATGTTGCAGATAACTCAATTACAGTTGCATGTTATGTTACATTACATAACAAAATGGGAAAAAAACAGAGATGAAACAAATGTGGGAAGAAATTGCACAAGAGAAAAGCCTTAGCAAAAAATTGTACAGCTTTAAAATGCTTTCCCACCGAGAAATTGGATCCTTTGAATGTTCAGACCCCTTGTGCTCTTCACGTTTATATTCAAAGTCACAAGGAATCATTTGGGTAAGTTTAGGTCTTGCCTGCCAAAGAAATCGAGTGTTGAAATCATTGGAAGAAATTGAACAATTAGCAGCAAATGAACCAGACAGTACAGACATTCTTAAAACGAATATGTTGGACACATACTATCCGAAATGGAGTCGACATCTGGAACAGCTATGTCTGTATGAAGTACTTCAACATTACAGCTTCAAAAGAAATGTTAAACAGAATTTAAAAGAAGGAAAATTTGCAGTAGTTGGATGTAATGGTTGTTTAGTAAAACATGCAAACGGTAATTTTATAAACCACAAGAAACTTAGTTGTGAAACTCCAGATATGCGCGAATTTTACTATTTAGCACTTCTGCAACTGTTTAAACCATGGCGTAGCGAAAGTGAATTACTTGGAGACTTTGACTGTTACAAAAAATCTTTTAATGCATGTAAAGATAGCATTGGATGTAGAATTTCCCCTACATATTTAAAAATGTTGAATCATGAAGTTGAACAGGAAAAGACTATTACAGCTGAAATAGCTCATGAAAGTTCTCAAGATAGTCAAAATAGTGGTCCATGTTGTCGAGATCCTCTTGAACAGACAATTCTGGAAAATGAAGCAGCAATTGCTATGCCTGAAGTTAAAATTGCAATGCATCAAGCACACGAGAAGAATATTACATTAGAAAACGTAGAAGAACAAGTAAATGTTGAACAGAAAGAAATATATGTGCAAGTGAGAGAACGTATAGAACATGGTTTGTTGCATGAAAAAAGGAAGGTGTGTTTATCTTTTAAACCTCTTCTGATGTACATCAGTGGTAAAGCTGGGACAGGTAAAAGTTTTTTAATTAAAGTTTTGACCAGTTACCTTCCAAAAACTACTGGTTCACATTTATGTTGTGTGGTAACAGCTCCAACTTGATTAGCTGCACACAATGTTAAAGAAGTTACTTTGCATAGAATATTGATGTTACCAGTTGAGCATGATAAAAAATTAGAATATCAGAAGTTGTCCGGAGAAGCTTCTTATGAAGTGTCAAGAGTGCTGAAGAAAATTAAACTTTTAATTATTGATGAGGTGAGCATGGTCTCAAACTTAATGCTTGCTTTTGTACACTTAAGAATGCAACAGGTATTAAAAACAGATTACGACGTTCTCTTTGGAGGAAAACATTTAATTGTATTTGGAGATCTTCTACAACTTACCCGTGTAAAAGGAGAACCAGTGTTTAAAACTCTTCTACAAGACACTAAGAAATCTTTGGGAAGTATTGGAAATGTGAATCTGTGGTTACATTTTGAATATAAAGAACCCACTCAGAATATGCAACAAGCAAGAGATGAAGATTATGCAAAATGTAAGAATTGGTGTTCTATGCAAACATGGTAAACAAACCTTTCAAAGTCGTCTACTAAAGAACTTGTTTACTAATGAAAACACACCAGCAGAAGTAATGAACAAGAAAATTAAAGAAAACAAGTCTATAGTTTGCTTAATGCCTACAGTGGAAGAGTGTTATACATTTAATAGAGAGCTTATGAAATTGGAAAATCAAGAAATAGTTCACATTGAAGCTATTGATAAAATCGAGCATCAAGGATTAACAATTGTTCTTTCAGAAAAACCACAGACTAAATTGGATTCTTTGGAAAAGTCTATCAAAAACTGCTGGCTTAGAAAACAATTTAGATGTATGTTTAAACTGTCGGGTAATTTTGAAGCGTAATCTGAATGTAGAAGAAGGTTTAGTGAATGGAGCAACGGGGAAAGTTGTTGATTTTGTGAAATATCAAAATAGAAATGGAATTGAATTCTTGAAAGTTAAATTTGATCAGATTACAGAGGAAAGACAGATTGCGCGTTCTGCTGCATGTTTTTTGCTTGTAAAAGACTTGTATGTTCGTAGAAAACAGTTTCCCTTCTGTTTAGCATATGCAATAACCATTCATAAATCTCAAGGTTTAAGTGTAGATAATGCTTTGGTAAATGTAGGAAGAACTGTGTTTAAAGAGGGAATGGTATATGTTTCATTATCTCATGTTAGAATGTTGTCTGGTTTGTATTCACTTGATTTTGATGAGAACAAGGTTAGTGCTGATGTTAATTGTGTAAGAGAATATAATCGTTTGAGAAGGCTTTATGCTCCAAATTTAGGTGAATATCCCATTTATGAAAAACGTGCTGTGTGTTCAAAACGCAAACATGTTGAAGAATTAACTATGGTTGAAAAGCAGAAAGAAAATCAAGAGAAAAGAAATAATTTAAAGAAGCAGAAAATACAAACAAGTGATGATATTGTTGGATACCAATTAGAAAATGCTTCTGGGGTCCTCTGCTATGGTAATGTTATTCTAAACGTTATATTTTATCTTGAAGATGTTTATGGTGAAATTGTGGAAAGAATTGAGAACTGATAGAATTCTGCTTCTGGTATTCGCCAACTGTTGGATACATGTACTGGATCTATAACTTTTAGTGCTAATATACAACAAGATGCACAAGAATTTCTGGTTATGCTTTGAGTACTAGAAGATGAAGGAATTCAGATTGAGAATTTATTTGGACTCAGTTACAAATGGGAACATAAATGTAAACAGTGTTCATTAACCCCATTGCTGCTGCCGTCGGCTGCTGAACGTTCGGAGCACCTCCTGGCTGGTGCTGCGAATGCTCAACGACTGATGCGGCCCCGCCCACTCTTTGGAACACCCAGCACTGCGCCAAAATAATGGTCGCAGCTAAAGCGTTAACTTCAAGCACTATAGTTGACAGAGAACGATTTCTATTTTTAACAATACTTGACTGCAAATCTGTACCATTTTCCAAATTAGTAAAAGAGGCTGATCACGAGATGATGTGTTCTCGTTGTAAATCAACAATGCTATCTACATTATGCCTACAAAGATATGGAAAATATTTGATTATAATGCTGCAACGCTGTAGATCAAATGGAAGAAGAGTGGAAACCAAAATAAAGATTTTTGTTGCTAGTCAAGTATCTATTTCTGGAAGAACTTTTACAACAGTTGCTATTGTTTTTAAAGCTGGAAGTACTACTACAAGTGGACATTATACAGTTTATTTCACACTTGGAAATGAAACCAAGATTGCCTTATGAATTACCCAACTCATACTTGATATTTCTGAAACAAAGATTTTAGATACACCATTCGGCTTTGTGGGAAGGTGTAAAGATACTTTAAGGAATTCATATTGGATGCTTTCAAAGCAACATTTTTGATACATTAATAGGCGTATTGGGAAACTGTGCACAGAAATTACAAAGTAAAGCTTAGATTTGAAGATTGGAAATAGCATTGGATGTGTTATTTGTGTTCCTTTTGTTTTTTTAACAATCTAGTTGATAGTTTTTTTTCCCTGCTCTTTATGATGAAACTACTCTGACATCACTGTGAATCGTGAAGTTAAGTAGTAGCAGATGACAGCAAAAAAAGGGAGAAAAATTGTTATCTGAAAGCACCACAGAGTTGCGTTGCAGAGAGTTGTTCCTAGGGAATATATGTTGTTACTACGCAAACCATTACTTTGCATGTTTATGCTTTGCAAATACAATTACTTCGCAGTTTTTTACTGCGCAGGCTTTTATTTCACTACTGCTTTGAAAGTACTAAAAATGCTTTTTAAATGCATTTGATTACTACGCATGCCACGGAAACGCTTTTTTTCCTCGTAATAAGTATATATTTTTTTAAATATTAACCAATCCCCTGTGTCAGGATGACAAGGAAATATGGGTTTTGGGTGGGGGATTAATTTAGGAAATCAACTATTTATTTATTATTTGGTAATAAATAAAATTCACAACTTATTTTCTTAAATACTCTCGAATTTCAATCTTTTTTTCAAAATGATTATGTCAGTCATCTTTTAAATAATTTTTCAAATAATCAAACATTTTTTTTTCTGTAAAAAAAATTAATTCTGAGCTAAAAAATGAACATTAAATGCATAAAATATTATTTTTAACGATTGACTTTTGCTTAATGTTTTAAAAGCAATATCTTTTCAAACTAAATTGTACCAGCATATTGTCATTTTTATCAAATAAGTTCCTTCCACTATTTATACACATTTCCATTAACTATTTATATCACAGCACTACCCTAACCCTCAAACCCTACAATACCTTACATTAATTAAACACCACTGCACTAGCATAAACCCTAAAACACTACTCCTACATGTCCTTCCCCCTTCCCCCATTCCTGACCCCACACTCTAACACTACCATGCATGATCCCCCAACACTACCCTAAACCCTAAAACACTACTCTACACTACACAAACACCACAACACTACCGTAAACCCTAAATCACAATCTCCTGCACGACCCTACCCCTACCCCCAGTCCTTCCCCCACACTGAAACACTACCTTACACGAACCCTTCCACTACCCTAATTCCTATAACAATACACTACACTACACAAATACTACAACACTACCCTAAACCCTAATACACTACCCCAGCACAACCCTACCCCTACCCAAATCCGTCCCCTACACTGATCCACTGCCCTTCACAACCCCTTATACTACCCTAAACCCTATAACACTACCCTACACTACACCAACACTACAAAACTACCCTAACCCTAAAACACTACCCAAAGCACGACCCTGCCCCTACCCCCACTCATGTATGCTACCTACTTTCAGACACTACCTTTCACAACCCCTACACTACCCTAAATACAATTACACTACTGTAGACTACAATACACAAACACAACACTACAACCCAAAGCACTACCCCCTGCACGTCCCTGAAAACTACACAACCCCACTTACCTCTCTCTCCTCGTGGTCCCTCTTGTCTCACATGGGTCCTCTCTGCTCCGGCTTCCTGCCCCGTCTGGAAACGGATGCGTCTAGAAACGGATGCGCCTTGAAAATAATGATGGTGATAGCGCATACAATTACTACGTATGGGTTGTAACAACGCTTGTGATGTAACAGCATGCATACTAATAGTATGCGTTTTTACACCACAAGCGTAGTAACGCTTGCGAGGTAATAGCATGCATACAAACAGCCACGTACTAATGGCTGTTCACTATTCTTAGGCCATGCCCCTTTTTTACACCATGCTGCAACTGCGGGTTCTGGCACACTGCTGCTTGGACGATGAAGTCCACTTGTGTATATATTTGTATTTTGTAAGGAAGGGGGCTGTGTGGCTCCCCTCCTGAGGCGTCTATTAGCCCAGGGGACCCCATCCCCAGGGCTTGGCTGTTATTTTTATAATTTTAAGGAGGGGGGCTACGCGGCCCCCCTCCCCAGGCCAATTTCGGCCCCGGGGACCACATCCCCTGGGGCCGGCCCATTCCGTTGAGGATCGCGGGGGGAGACCCAATGCCCCCCCGGTCCTGCCACCCCGGGAAACTGCTGGAGCCGGCCCTGTGGGGTGACATTCCCCAGGGCCATGAAGGGATCCAGGAGGGGGGCCTGCGGCCCCCACCCTTCATTGTAAAAGTCCCAGGGAGGTGGTGGTAACCAGGGCTCGGGGGGTCTGTAAGGGACCCCCGCATTTACATTTTTAGTGCCACAGGAGGTGGTGGTCCCCGGGGCATGTGGGGGCTTGAGCCCCCGACACAGGTTTTATTTTAAAATAAATAGGGCCCTGGGGAGGTTGTTTATTAAAACCCCGAGGAAGTGGCGGTCCTTGGGGCTGTGTGGGGAGATTGGGACCCCCCCACGCATTTTTTTGACAGCCCCGGGGAGGTGACGGTTGCCGGGGCTGCAGGGGCCCCTGCGGACCCCTGCTAATGAATTTACAGTGCCCCAGGACCCGACCCACCCGGGGGCTTTTATTAAAGGAAGCGCGAGAGCCAAATGGCTGTGCGTTTAGTGAACTCTAATCACAAACTAATCATAAACAAAAACAAGTTTAATATCAAAGATCTGGTAAATCAGTGAACCCACCGTATCATCTTAAACAAAAAGTAGAGAGAACAAAGGAGGATGTGAGGAGGAGTGACATGACATTATTCCATCATAACGTAAATTGTCTAACAATTTGCAAGGCAAACCTGCAGCGAAAGCTAAGAAGGCCTCCTTTTGAATGAAATTCCCTTCCATATCCAAGAAGTGGCCAGGATTGAACTGTCCTGGTGTCTCCCAGTGGTCAGGATCATGCAGAGTGGAATGAATACTAGCTATGATGAGAGTACCCTGCAAGAAAGGAAAACATCTTCTCATTTGTATATACTTTTCAACAATTCATCTGAGACAAGATACCTCTTACTACATCAAAACTATACTCTGCAGTAGTGACACAATGTCTTACAGATTTGAGAGTAAACACAGAGCCTCTACACTTTTGTGGGTAATTTGCTCAAAGACACTTCCTTGTTTCTCACCCAACACATTCCTCCTATGAACAATTCTTCGATAAACTTCAATGGATTGTACTGAAATTAAATGTACAACTCTCCACCTGTCTCAGTTTCAAACACAGACTCTTGATGTATCACCCCATGATGCTGTAGTAAACTAGCAGATGTTGGAAAAAGAATAATTCCAAAGCTGATAAGTCTGAAACAGATAAGTCCACAGTATCATAAAAAAAGCAACAAAAATGTTGAGTGAATCAATATGAAGAATTTAAAAGTGAAAAAGAATCTATTCAATATAGCATAAATATGAGATAGGCAGGTAGAAGGAAGGAAAAGAGAAATATAAGGAATTGCATAGGTTCAACATGTAAAAAAGAGCAACATTTCATAAATATTCAATACCAATATAATAATAATAATAATATAAATAATAAATACATTGTAAGCATGAACCAGAAGTACTTTATGAATAGAAGTTTCTAAGTAGAGATTCAAAATATTTATATACAAGGAGGTTTTGTAACTTCTTCAGCAATGATATTGCATGACTTTCTTATGAATCTAGAGTTTTTAAAGAATGTTGATTTATTTCCAAACACTCAAGGGCAACATATAAATTTGCACGCAATTAAATAGCATATGGATCAAATCACATGACCAACAATTATCCTTTAATGCAAGTTTACATTTTCAATAAAGGCAAAGGAGTTATTATTAGTCTATAACATACAAAATATAATGTTTGCTCGGTGTAAACAACGTTGGGTATTTTAGCCCAAATTGTGTCACAGCAAGTTACAGTCCAATTAACCTGTAAACCTTTTTCCCATTGGAGTTCAACATTAAACTTAATTACAACATTAGAAGGACAAGGAATATGTATGCCTATCAACAATTCTTTAAAGTGAACCTTTGACAAATAAGTCGTTCTAGTTTCAAACAACCATGGAATGTTATTAGTTTGTAACTGTGAAATAGAATCTCGAATATTTTGGGCTAACAAGTTGAATTGATCCATTAAGGATCTTGGCAATTTCAAGATAAATTGGACTACAGGGGAGGGGATATTTTATTAATTAAGGAATTTAAGGTTGATTGAATTAATTCCTGTGTCATGCCAAGATTTCCAAAAAAGAATACAATTTTTGATATGTTTATTATACCGTAAGATGGAATTAATAAAATGTATTTAGTGCAAATTTTTGTGAAAAAGTAAGAGTTTCTTTATTTCTCATGCAGTTTAAAACTCATAGCAGTTAAAACTTAGTTTCGATGTCTATGGCCTTTTTTACGAGATCAGTGGTCTAATGGTCTGCTAAACTCGTGGTGGTGGTCTGCCCGCCACATTAGGACTGTGGCGGTTGGACCGCACCAGGACCGTTGCGGCTGCAAGGGATCCAGAATCCCTGGTGGTGGTGCAGCATTCTGAGGCCTCCAATATTCCGGTCGAAGCCACTACAGCACCGCCAAGCATATTGGGAGTTTCCTCACTACCACACGGTTCATGGAAGTGCAACCGTCATGAAAAGTGTAGCAGTGAGGAATTAACCCTTTCGATGCTCATGACGAGCTAAGCTCGTCATGGCATATACCTCTAGGGTGCTCATGACAAGCTGAGCTCGTCATGACCACACCCATTAACATTATGGCCCAGCACAGGGGAGGGAGGTCTTCAGCATCCATGAGGTTAAGGGTCCCTACAGGCCTCTGCACCATGGGGTGCATGCAGGGGGGCATGTGTTGTGCCCCCTGCATACACACCCAGTTCCTGCAGGGCATATACTTGACAATCCATGCCTGTAGTAATTAAGTCCAGCCGAGTTGAGGTATTTCAAGAGGTATTTATTGAGATGTTAAGTAGTCAGGAATAAGTCAAGAACAAGAACCCACCAGGAGCAGCCAGCAGGTAGTTCAGCCCCATCATAACTGTGGTTTATCTTCAATCATCACCCAACATTCTATGGTGCATCACAGTGCAGAGGCATTCCACTTCAATGCATGAAGTTGGTAAAGGCATGCAAAGGAATATGCAATAGGTAGAATATAACATAGCCCTGCAGGAACTGCCTTTGATGCTCCCAATACGGAGCCTTTTTCAAGCACATAGTTACCACATTTCTGAAGCTTTTTCAATCAACAATAACACAATCTTTGTAAGTTTCAGTCTTCATTTGAGCAGTATGTTCCAAATACTTAATGTACGATTTTGAAAATCTACATCTCCTTTAAAATTAGATCATGCACTTCAATTTCTGGGACACAACTTTACAGTTATGTTATGTTTCATTTTATCATGCGCAAGACTATTCCTTTGCTCACTATGAGCAATCTTCGTTCACACATATCCAAATACAACAAATCTCGGTTTTCCTGAACATATCAAAGACAAAATTAACTTGCTCTCTGCCTGTATGATTATGTTAATTTCATTATCCCATTTACATCACTAACATTTAATATTTTAAGCTTCCCTCTCAACCATTGTGAAACACAGTCATATGTGCAAACATAAATATGTTGTTTTATTACGTAACTGCTCCTTCACTTTCACCTGAGGATCATGCATACAAAAACAAATACAAATAAATAATATCATTTTTAATGCTGTTTTTAATTTCTGGAAGACATATGTGTTATGTTAAAAATAAATTGCTGAAGTGCATATGACTTGCTTGCCAAACTGAAAGGAATATACATTACCTCATATGTAAGATTAGAGGTTGGGTGGGCAGAACTCACAGAATCTGACTGCGGAATTCTGCGGAGTCACAGAAAAACTATGCAGGTGTCTGTGGCATTCTGCCAATGGGCAGAAATAACCAAGTTAAGCTGCAATTCAGCACAGAGAGTGTGTTCCACGCTGAAAAATCAGCGCCAACGGCACCACGCGGTGCGCCAGAAGGCACAACTACTCAACTTGATTTTGCAGCCACTTGTGTACATTTTCTCCTCAAGCTGCAGGCTTCTGATTGGAAACAGTTGCGACAGTCCCGACCATCCCGCAGAAAAAACCTCGCCAGATATCCTCCTAGCACCCTGAAATTGCGCTAGGGAAAACAAAATCTTGCTTGTGCCCTTCAATTTACCATCCTGGGTCTGCGTGCTGAAAAAATTCCACCATGCGTCAATTGGCAGAATTTGGCCGGAACTCGGCGTTACAATAGTAATGTGGAGTTGCCAAAATTCTGCCAATTCCCCAGATGGAATGCTATATTTCACCCACCTCTAAAAGTGAAGTTTGATGTTTAAACCTCACACCTAAATCGACCTGTGGGTCAACCACTGGTCAAATCAAATGTCAAAACAGACCTTAACCTTTCCCATAAGTGACAGGATCAAGACCAAAATGTTCACATTTAAGGTAAAAAAAATAGACTAGGGTCCCTCTTAACAATTAATATAATACCTATAAGAGAATTTATTTTGATGACTTACAATTTTCGATAAACCCCAATGATAAATACTGTTAATCACTTCATTCCATGTATACTTATTCAACAGATTTAGGCTTTTTATAACTAATCATAAAGCCAATTGGTTTACGGACATGTGTAAAAGTAATTTTTGCAATGAGCAACCAAGCATCAAGGAGAAAGAGAAAAAGAGAAGAAATAGAGGGAGGAAGAAACATACAGAAAGACACCACAGAGCACAGAGTAGGGATGACTACAACTTCAAAGCTTAATTAATTGTTTTACATAATCCTAACCAAAAAGACTAACACATAATAACGGGTTAGCTTCCACACCATTCAAGCAGGTCAGTTTCTTTAATTTGCAATTTATCTATTACATTTAAAAAACTGGAATTGAAGACTTATTTTTTAAAATTATACCACCTACGATCCTGATAATGAAAAAAATAAATAAAGCTACACATGAATTTATCATACAGAACTGAAAGAAAGAGCAAGCACTAATACCTCAAAAAGAGTTGTCGCACACAAATCTAAATGATATTGCCTAAGCACTAAAGACACTCACTCTACAGACAGTGGTTCAAATTGAAATCATCCTTCATTCCCAAATTGCCTAATACATACCCAGTCATTATATTTCAATCAATATGAACTTTATTCGGTTTTTGAAATATAAAACCATAAAAGTTGACAAACATAAAAATAATAAAATATTCAGAATAGAAGCACAATTTATCATCAATAGTCCCATGGTTGACTGTAACATAATAGCCATAAAACAGAGTGACACAACCACGAGGTGTTATAGAATTGTAAAAGATCAGCACCATTAAACATTGTAAAATGATGTTATACCATATATCCGATTGTTTGGTGGCATCAAATTACAATTCATAAATCAACAAGTTTCCGCTTTAGATTAGTTCCCTCAATAAAATAGTCCTATTTTATAAAAATGGATAAAACTTAAAGATGGTAACCATAAGCACAGAACACACAAAACTTTTTTAATTAAAACAAGCCCTGGACTTCAGCACAGATTTTTAATAACACACAACAGAGAAAATACAATCATCCTTAAGAAGTTGTAGATACAGGGGAGGTGGGCGCGTCTGTGGAAAATTCAGATTCTTTAAAATAGGGACTAAAAAAGACTTCCTCGGAACCTCATAAAATAAAAAAAAATAAAAAATGAAATGTAGCATATCCTGTTGAGACTCATTGTAGCAGCCACAGGATGCAAGCTGCTGTCCTCTACTGCACCCCCTGGGGAAGGCAAGCAGGAGGTGAAAGAGGTCCAAGCGATACCTTGTCAATAAATCAGTTCATAGACAGATAAAAGCCCCTGGAGATATAGCTAAGCTGATGGGGTTGTGAATGCTTGGTTGCCACAGCTCCAGCTCTTCCCTTTCCAATTTTCTTAAGCTAATAAAGGACTCCATTATAAACATGTTTTAAGGGATTTAGAACACCTGCAATTCAATAGTAGGAGTAAGAGTGATACATTTTGAGAAAATATTTAAAGTTTGAAAGACAGTAAATCTGCCATAGTAGGTCATTGAGATAGGAAGGAATTTTGTACTCTTTAGATTATATTAGAAATCCTTGTCTCAATGGGAGATAAAAACATGTTATGCCAATATTGGTCTGAAGCACTGAAAGATGTAAAACTAAATACATTGACTATTAGAAAATGGTTTAATGAAGGGTTTACACTCGGGGGCGTGGCTTGCAGCTGATGATGGAGGCTGCTTGAGTGGGGAGCTCCGCAACCGAGCCCCCAGTTTATCCTCTTTTACCGATAATCGGGCCCCCGCCTCCAGCGCAGCGGTAGAGGAAGGGACCCGCAAATCGGCAGGGACATGCGGCCTTTGGACCTGCCGATGCTCGGAAACAGACAACCGGGTTGCTGCGAGGGGCGCTCCCATGATGGCGCCCGTGGCGGCTCCATAGAACAAAGGGAGCCCGGAGCGGAGGCGTGCTGAAGTGAACGATCAGGGCCACACCGGAGGGGTTAGACACTGTAGGCGTCGGCTGCTCGTCCCCCGACATCGTGAAAAGTGCCGTGGGCGAAGCAGGGAAGGACATCATTACCGGCGGAGCCGAGGGGTGCGGGCGGTGTGCCGGGAGCCCTGCCTTCCCTCCTCTCCCCCCGGAGCGGTGACCGGTGGATACTGTCATCTCGGCGGGGCATCGCTGACTGTGAGACGGGAGGCAAGTGCTATCTGCGCTGTAGCTGCGCAACCGGGGGGCCAAGAACAGGAACGAGGGTGCCAGCGAGTGAGAGCAGGAGCCGGGCCCTCAAGAGGTGATCCATCAGAGCAGCACACCATCCCCTGCTGATGAGAAGGAGAGTGTCCCCCTCGCGAGGGCCCCGCAGCCACTTGATGTAGGGCCGCCTGGACGCTGGGGAGACTACCCCGAGTCGCACCACACCCGGGAACCCAACTAGTGGCTCCAGTGATCAGAGCCTGGCACCGTGCAGAACCCCAGATCCCTAAGTGCGGTGAGCTACCGGCGACTGCTGTCAGGCACCCCTGTACCCAACAGCATATTGGATTGTACTGTTGAATGACCACTGCTAGCTGAGATCACCGGGACAGCTCGAGCAGGGCGAGCACAGGCGCCCAGCAGTGGGAGATTCACACAGAGCGCCCGGGTCGTCCTCTGTTAGAACTGGCAAGAAGTGCCGCTACCCCCCGAGTACTACAGGGTGATATTGGAGAACGACGGGGGGGGCCCACCTGGATGCGCTGTGGGGACAGACGGATGACGGACTGTGGAAGGACCGGGGCCCATACGATCTCGGGACCCGGCAGGTTGCGGTAGGCCAGGAAGAACATTCCACTCGGCAAGAATGTCCGCTTAATCGGAGGACCGGTGGGGGTCAAACGCGCTAACCGCCTGACAAAGCTGCGACCCAGAGACTTGGTCATACAAGGGTCTCTGCCCTGGCTGCTGGTACAAGGGGGAACCGATCGGCGGGCCCTGACAGGGTGAGGGACGTGGGGGCCGTTGCTCGTAACAACCACAGACATTCCAACGGTGATTCACGGTGACCGCTGGCGTTGAATTGTGGTGTCCAGCACCGTTGTAAGGTGAGCTGATGGTGCCAGGAAATTGCGGGCGCTGGTGGCTTCCTTGGGCGTCTTATCCTGAACTCGTCCGCTGAGGTGGTGCGGGCACCACTTGCATCGGCCAAGTCCGACCATGGGGAAACTGAAAGGGAGCAGAGGCGGAGCACACTCCTCTACTGAGGGAGAACCTCCAGAATGGGAAGGAAGTGCGGACACTGAATTGGTGCGAGACCCCGGACTCCAACAACAACTGGACAAAATCCTGACGGCCATAGCTGAGTCCCGAACAGCGATCCAGCAGGACATTTCCCAGGTAGCAAAGGGACTGGGGCTTTTGAAAGCTGACCATGGGAAACTGGTGGACAGAGTTAAGCTGGTAGAAGGCACACTACAAACTATTGAACCGGCGCCGAAAGACCTCGGAGCTGCTATAGCAAATATGATGGAACGGGTTACCGCCCTGGAAAAGAGAGCGGAAGATGCTGAAGGACGAAATCGGAGAAACAACATCCGAGTCGTAGGTCTACCGGAAAAAATTGAAGGATCAGATATGGTACAGTATCTGGAGGACTGGCTCTGGACGGTGGTGGCACGAGAAGGCCTGTCCTCCTTCTACACTTTAGAGAGAGCCCACCGGGTACCAGCGAGGCCGCCGCAACAGGGGAGACCACCGTGACCGGTGGTAGCCCGGCTGTTGCAGTTTCGAGACCGGGACTTCATATTACAGAAGGCGCGCACAGACGGACCATTCCAGGTGGACAACAGTAGAGTCAACATCTTTCCAGACTACACATATGAAACCCAATGCCGGCGTACTTCTTTTCTGGCCGTTAAGAGGGAATTGCGCAATGAGAGTATCCAGTACACCCTCTTCTTTCCAGCCAAGCTCAGAGTTATAGTGGACGATAAAACATGGTTCTTTGATACTCCGGATGATGCCGCTGCCTGGTTGGAGCTATGCAAGACGGGAAAAGAGGGGGCTGGAAATGGCACACTGCTTGCCCCAGAGGGGCGCCCACTGCCGAAGCCACGACGAAACAGGAGCAGACGGAGAGGACTGAAGAAGCCTTCTTCGTCCCAAACAGCAGCTGAGAGGAGAGGAGTACTGGAGGTGGTGTCCACATTATCAGGTGCGCTGGGACCCCCATTGCTGGAGGGCACAGACTCGGAGGAGGAAGGAAAACGATCTGACTCAGAACATTTGGAAACGAACAGTGAACGCTTACCGAAGGTGACTCCGGAAACGGCGGAAGGGATGCTGGATGAGGGGTAAATGGACCTGGAAGCGGGCCCGGGAGGAGGAGCTAAAACTGGGGTGAACTCCTGGTTGGGTCCAGGTTGGGGGATGTAACTGCATGGGGTTTGGGGGGTGAGAGGATACCTGACGCTTTTGATCAAGATGGGCTCGGTTGCCCCATGGGGTCTGAAAAGGTAGGCAGCTCCACGCTGGTGCATAGTTCCCCCTCACTGCCCTTAAGGCATGCCTACAGCCACTGCTGTGAGGTTTAGTAGTTTTGTGTTAGGAGTTATGGTTTGGATGGGGACTAGATGTAAGATGATGTTCTTGGAAGGGGGGAAGGGGTTGCGTGAGGGGAAGTTGGGGTAGGGTAATCACCTATGCCAGCCTGAAGCCGAGGTCACAATTGTGTGTGGAGCACTGGGAAAATGGCTGATACTGCTAATTTAAGATGTGTGACCTGGAATGTGAGAGGGCTGCACACCATGACACGGCGTCACAAGATCCACGCATATTTGGTTCGCCGGGGGGTACACATCGCATTGCTCCAGGAAACACATTTAACGAAAGCGGAAAGTGTAGCGCTGCAGCGTAGATGGAGGGGCCAGGTGTATAGTACCGCATACTCGGCTTTCGCTAGGGGAGCGTTAATCTGGATTAGGGCGGGGGTCCCCTTTTAGCTGTCCAAACAACTGGTAGATCCTGAGGGCCGTTTTGTAGCCATAGAGGGTAAATTGAAGGGTAGAGATAATGCCTTGTGTAGTATATATGCACCAAATACAGATCAGTTGGGCTTTCTGGCAAGAGTATCTGGTTTATTGGCACATTATCTCGCGTGCCCCTTGCTGATGGGGGGAGACTCAACTCTGTTACGGACGTCTCCCTAGATAGATCACACCCCCCCTTGCCCGACTCTCCTGTGCATCGCTTGACCAAAGGAAGGCTTGATTGGCAGACGCGTTGGGGACTGGTAGACGTTTGGCGCGCACAGCACCGAGAGCCCGAGATTACTCATATTTCTCTGGAATACATGAGCTGCACGTGAGGTTGGATGCGGTGCTGTGCTCGACCGCGGTACTGCAGGGAATAGTTAAGACGGAATACCTGGCCAGAACGTTATCGGATCACAACCCGCTATTGGCCACTGTGCAATGGATGAACGGAATCTCCTGTGTCCCCACATGGAGATTGCGCCCCGAAACGCTGGATGACCCGTTGTTTCAGGCGGCGATAGGGGAGGGACTTTCCCACTATTTTGCAGAAAATGCTGGTACGACGGAGTCACGAGCCATGGAATGGGATGCCTTTAAGGTGGTCCTGCGAGGGCTCTGCATAGGGAAACACGTGGGGGTACGGAAGGTCCTGTTAGCTGACTTAGCCGTGGCCGACGATAAGCTGCACCAGGCGGAGCTACGGCGGCCGGGCCGTACCGAACTACCGGAAGAGGTTAGTGCGGCAAGGGAAGCGGTAGCTGCAGAAGTGCAGCGATTGCGTAGCTTTGACTTCAGGGCTTACGCGATGAGGGCTCATGCGGAGGGAGATAAGGCAGGTACCTTACTGGCTTGGCTTGCCAATCCTCTGAAGAGAAGCTCCCCCATACTAGCTCTTAAAGCGGAAAACGGCGGTGAGGTTTACACCCAGGACGAGATACTGCAATGTTTCAGGCGCTATTATGCGGCACTTTATGAGAGTAAATTAGTAGCCGGTGACCTCGCCATTGACGATTTCCTGGAGGGAGTGAACCCACCGCAATTGGAGCAGGAACAGGCGATAGAAATAGATAGAGACATAGAAATAGGGGAGATCAGAGGGGCCATTAAGCAAATGGCCCGCAATAAAACCCCAGGGTTAGATGGGCTCCCCATCGAATTTTATTGGAAATATGTTGACCAGCTGGCGCCCAGACTTCAGGAAGTCTACAAGAAGGCTAAGAAGACAGGGTGACTGCCCCAGTCCATGCGTGAGGCGTTAGTGATCCCCTTGTTGAAACCGGGGAGGGGGAGTGAGGATACAGCCTCGTATAGGCCGCTATCGATGCTGACGATGGACTACAAGATACTGAGCAGCATTTTAGCGACCCGGCTCCTGCCTTATATGACCGAGCTTGTGCATGAAGATCAAGCCGACTTTATCCCAACGCGGAATACGACCACGAGCATTAGGCGCTTGGTACGAATACTGGAGGAATACCACCCTGAAGCGCGCCAGCCAGTGGTACTATCAGTGGACATAGAGAAGGCGTTCGACAGTCTAGAATGGGAGTATCTATATAAAGTAATGAGGCGATTTGGCCTGGGCGATGCTTACCTGCAATGGACAAAGATCTTGTACACATCGGCGGTATCTCGAGTGCGAGTGGGTGCGCTGATATCTTCGCAATTTTCGGTAGAACGAGGAACGAGGCAGGGTTGCTCGCTATCCCCATTATTGTTTGCCCTAGCGGTAGAACCCCTCGCGATCGCGATTCGTACGGGAGCCCATTAAGGGGGACTTGCGGGAAGAGTTGGTCAACAGTATGTGTCGTTATACGCAGATAATATGCTCCTTTTCCTGGAGAATGCTGGTGACGCTCTAATGGGAGCAGAGGCCTTGATATCTCATTTTGGAACTATCTCGGGCCTGAGGGTTAACTGGTCTAAGACGTGTATGTTCCCGGTGAAACGGGGGGAGCCCCGGCCCACCACGATCTGGCAGATGCGATGGGAGCCCACCTGCTTCAAATACCTGGTAGTGCTTATTTATCATACGTCTGCGGATATGTTGGAGGGTAACGTGGGCCGCGGGGTGAGAGCGTTGAAGGGCAGCATGGATTTTTGGTCTGCCCTCCCACTATCGGTGATGGGTCGAATAGCCCTACTGAAGATGATAGCGCTCCCTCGCTTCCTATACTATTTTCGGACATTACCGGTGTGGATACCGAGCTCCATGTTTAAAACACTGAAATCACTCATAGTATCCTTTCTATGGGGGATAGGCAGACGGAGAGTCGCATTGGCGACGCTCATACGCCCTAAGGCAGAGGGCGGGTTTGCAGTCCCTGACTTCGAGCTGTATTATCTGGCGGCCCAATTACAGATCTTTACGCAAGAAGTGGCACGAGAATTTAGGGGACCCGATCATAAGAGAGGCACAGGAATACAGCGCCACCTCTTATCTTTTATAACGCTGCAACAGAAGCTAGACCTTAGGGGGCTCCTGCCAGAAGAAAAAACACTCAGGCTTTGCTGGAATCGATCCCAGCGTAGAGCGGGAGTACTCCACTCATACGCACCTGAAATCCCGTTGGGCATGGTGACGGCGTTACCACACGGAGGGGTTTGGTCGCGATTGCAGGCCTAGGAAGAAGCGGGACTACAGGTGTTGGGAGACTTCTATGAGGACGGCACTATGTTGCCCTACCAGATGCTACTAGAGCGGTTTGATTTACCGAGGGGAGAGTTCCTGTTGCATGCGGCGCTGACGAGAGCGATACAAGCGACGAGAGCGATACAAGCGCACTGGCGGGAGGGACAGGTGGAACCTAAGACATCAATGGCTTGCCAATATACAATGATGGAGGCGGGGACTTTCAAGGCGGTCACTTGCTTGTACTCCAGGATGCTCAATGAAGGGTTAGCTCTCTTGGAGGCATTAAAAGCCAAAAGGGAGATGGATTTGGGGAAACCCATCCCAGAAGCAACCTGGACACAGATTGTGAGAAGGGCCTGGAAGAGCTCGAGGAATGCACGATTTCAGCTCATACACTTCTATGTACTGCACAGAGCATACATGACACCAGGAAAAATCCAGAAGCATTTTCGGGTGTCTGAAGCCGCCTGCCCTAGGTGCACGAGGGTAGGGGCGGAAATCAAACATATGTTATGGTCATGCCCTACGCTGGAACATTATTGGGAAGAAGTAGGAAACGCCCTGAACGACATTACAGAGAGGGAGTTAGAGATTGATATGGCCACCAGCATACAACACTGGTTCCCCCACATGTCCAAGAATAAGATCACAAGCAAGTTTGTGGATATGGGGCTTGTGTTGGCGAAGCGAGAAATCACGAGGCATTGGAAAGCAACGGTAGGACCCAGGTACATGCGGTGGAAGGGCGAATTTTTTAAATGGGCCACCAGCGAGAGCGCGTTACGCTATCAAATGGCGCGTAGGCGGGGCAATGACAGAGAATTAGAAGCTACAACAGAGTGGGAGATGTTAGTGCAAGCATTACGAGATTATGGCCCTCGGGCTGAGGGGGTGGAGGACACTGATGGCTGAGACTAGCCCTGTAGCAGGACAGGTACATTACACTATTTCGAAAATGGAGACTCCAATATACGCACCACAAGGGGGATAAAATGGGGTATGTGCGTTGGTGATGGGGGAGGATTAGGGAGGGCAGAGGGGGGGTGTAAGTTTGAGTGTGAAGTTGAGGGGTTTCATTTTTTTTTAAGAGAAGTGGTTTTAGTTTGGAGAATTGATTGTGTAGAATTGACATATGATCATACTGGTTATAGATTAGAGAGCGGGGGGCAAACATTTGACTCTGAGAAATGATATGATAACTGTAATGTGAAATATACCACAGTTTTCCATGTTGTGTACAAAAAACGAATAAACTACGTCTTTAAAAATAAATGAAGGGTTTACACTCAGTGATGATTAATTTAAGTCTTAGAAGATCAATAAAAAATTTCCATTGATTGATTTTATTGTGAGCATTCACACCCAAAACCCTACCTTTGGACATAAAGGGTGTGATTCACTTTTGTGTAAGTTTACTATTTTTTGGTATTAACAAAATATGAGTTTAATTTTGCTAAACGTTATTTTATGACTACAGAGACCCCAAACTTGTGGCGGAGACTCTGAAGTTTACTATTTTTTGGTATTAACAAAATATGAGTTTAATTTTGCTAAAAGTTATTTTATGACTACAGAGACCCCAAACTTGTGGCGGAGACCCTGCACATAAAAAGATAGGCCTGACCTAGAATCTCCCGTACGGACAATATTTACGTATCCGCAGGAACTGCAGCAATATAGTTGATTTTAAACGTCAATCAACTGATCTAACGACCAAGCTGGCACAAAGAGGTTACCCAAGTCACCTGCTCAACAAAGGTTTCAAACGGGCACGGAACCAACCACGGAAGCCCTCTTAGAACCCATCATAAAAACAACAACGGAAGTCCCCTTAACTTGTGTAACCACTTACAGTGCATTATCCAATCAAATGAAGAAATCAATAAACAAGAATTGGAAAATTATCGCAAGAAGGATTGGCAGAAACCACTGTTTTCTTTTAAGAAAGGGCACAGCCTCAGAGATGCCTTGGTCCACACCAGACCCAAAGAACTACACGCAACCCCTATGAGGAGTGTCACTGATGCATGGAACCTACCCAAAGTGACAGGCCACTTCCCCTGCTCAAACTGTTCTGTCTGTCACCTGACAGCCCCTACAAAATCTTTGACTCTTGAACCCGGGAAAATATGGTGGCAAAAAGCACATACTAACTGCAATTCCATAAATGTTGTGTACCTTGTCACATGTCCATGCTCACTTCGGTATGTGGGCATGACAACCAGAAAAATTAAACAACGAATATGTGAACATAGAAGCAACATTAGGTGCAAAAAAGCGACGACAAGAATGAGTGATCACTTTCTCCAAACCAATCACACCACCAACGATCTAAAATGGACTGTGATTGAACAAATCCTTGGGGGCACCAACATCTCTGAGAGATTGTTTGAAAAGGAACAACGTTGGGTATACCGCCTGGGCACTCATATCAATGGCCTCAATGACGATATACCTTGGGGCTCTGTCCTCAAATAATGCCAAAAAAAACCCCAGACTCGTATCTGTTCCGAATAACTCCCTCTGTCTGTGGTGATTGTGTCTTACAATTATCCAACTAATATAAGTTAGACCTATAAGATTAATATCCAACTCATTTCATATGGGCTATCTTGTAATCCCCTTCGTTACTGCATTTCTAACCCATGGGCCATTTCTGCCTTATTCCGAATCTATGGGTACTCCCTATGCGCACCACAACAAACTCCACTTTGTTTACTTCTCCCCGCATTGGCCCACAACTCCGGCGCATGCGCACAAAAATCACCACTAACCGAGTTCAATTGCTTCGGCCAGGAGAGCCGAGCAGGCACGCATGCGCGTCAAACAGCGCCTCCGTTCCGGAAGTGAGTATCCTCTACCGGAAGAGGTTCCCGGTCTAGTCCTCTGCCACTTTTTTCACGCATGCGCAGTACGCACGCTTCCCTTCCCGGAAGCGCGAACGCGGGTTTCCTTACCGGAGGCTCATAAAACCGCTCACACTCTCCAAATCCGGATCGACGAGACCCGGTCCCGAGGGCTGAATAGGTGTACCTGCAGGAGACGGGCGTCGTGGGCGTGAGTACTACTCTGGGTGCAAAGGACCATTTAAGCTAAGTACTGTTACTGCTTGCTGACTGGGTTTTGTCCCTCTTTCCTCTCCATTTTATGCTTCCCTTTTAGGATGTGCCAAATGCGCCGTCCCCTCCCTCCCGCGGTCTATGGGGTGGATTTTCATCCCTGGTGAAGTGAGAACCTACCTTTTCTCACCTCTTTTGCTGCTTTTTTGTTGATTGGTCACTGGCCATTTGGCCCATTGATCGCAGAGTGATTTAGTGTTGCTTGAATGTTCTCACTGCCATTCGCCTCCTTTTTCACCCATCTTACCCCCCCTGCGCACTCACACCGCTAGATTCTGCAACTTGGCAATCTACCATGAGAGTGTCACTGTATAAACTATACTACCTACCTTTTAATCTCAGCCACAGGCAGAGCCACGCACCTCTGCTATTATGTATGAGTTGTGCACCCTGGCACCTTGAGCACAAGTAATTAGCTTGAATCGGCTAAATCTATCGACAAAATATTCTAATTGTTTGTTTGTCTTGTTTTGTTTGTCTGTTTTTAATTCCCGCAGGTGCTTTTTATTTTTTGTCTCTAAACTTTAGAGACAGGAGGTGTGTGCGTCCTACCTTCGGGTGGTGAAGCCCGCCTCCCTTGTTTTTTGCACTTCACAGACTTTTTAACTTTCAAGTCCTCTGGTTGGGTGGGCCTTAGAGTGCCCATACCGCCGAGGTTTACACTCTAGGTCCTGACGAATGCCAGGTTAATTATACCACACCGGCTGAAACATGTTCATGTTGACCATTCACGTTGTCACTTAATGTTAGTGGGAGTAGACCATTCAATTAGTTGGCCCTACTCACCATCACATTTTTTAACTTTGTCCTTGATGATCTTTGATTAAATTAATTTTTTGATACATACAAGGCAATTTTAAGTCACCACTTCACACTATTCACGTAATTTTTCACATAGCCCTCCCACCCTCACAAGACCAGCTCCGCAGTAATTCTGGCGTCGCAGCACACCGGGGTGACATTCGGTCACACCCGGTGGGGCCCGATGATGAAGCAAGTCACCGACCAGGTCGGTGAGTGAGGGCTTTCCTAACAAACTAAATGGGCTTTGTTGGTTCCTTGTGCTCTGTGCTTTTTTCCACCTCAAACAGAACAGGAACACTCTTTTGTTGTTGATGTCAAATTAACATTCTCTGCACTCCAGTGTTAGGGTGACAGTACAGAGGAAGCTCAAATAAAATTTCAAAGGTGTAACCAGTGGTAATATGGTAATATTTAGGTCCTGAAACAATGATTTATAGACAATGGAACAATAGAACACCTGCAAGGGAAACATCCCTCAAACCTACACTAAGCTTTCAAGTGCATAAACAAACAATTGGGGGTGAAAAAGTGTTTTCAAACAAAACTTTGAATGGGATTTTGAATACTTCTAATTTCATGAGTAATTGTAACTCTAGTAGTTGAGAATTTCTGCTATGGGTAATCCGCCTGTTACTAATCCTGGATTGCAGTTCAGGAAACAAAATTTAGTGATTTCGACTTTACAATGGCATTTTCTTTCCTTTTATTTGCTCATTGTGCTTTTTTTCCGTCCTGTGTCACTTTCTACACTGTACAGAAAATCCCTCTATTCCCCTTCATTCTTGTTCTCCTCTTGATATTTCCCATTCGCCCTGCTCCACTTTTTGCTTCTACAATACACACCGCTCTATCTGTTCCTTTCCCTTGGATAAGCCAGGCACTGTCTTCTTCACTTACTGTCACACAATGTGGGATGTATGATGTTACAACGCATACTTTTACCACGCATACCTTTACAACGCGGTTTTTACCACGCATACCTTTACAACGTATAGCGCTTAGAGGTGCTGGATAGTGGTAAGTATAATTTTCTATTCCAACTCCAGTCCCCGTGGACACTAGGGAAGGTGTTGGATAGAAAATTAAACTTATTCCCTATCCTAGAGCGCCCCCCAGTGCAATGCGTTGTAATGGTTTGCGTTGTAATGCCAGCGTTGTAATGGTATTGCGTGGTAAAAAATGCGTGGTAAAGGTTGTATACCCACAATGTGTTTTGTTTACCTTGCTTGGTGAGAGATACTTCACAGTCTGTTTCATACCCTCTGTCAGAATGTTTTCTGATAGCGGACCTTGTATTCTGTGTTATCTTGCCTCACAATATAATAATATCTGTAATTTATCAGATGACAAATCCTACTCTACCTCCTACTTTGGAGCATATTTACAAGGAGCTAGTGCTGACACAGAGCCATTCATTTTTTTTAATGCAGCGGTGGAGCAATCAGTTCTCCACAGTGCTCTACATTTACCAACTGATGCATTGGGCCCAATGCGCCGGTTTTTAGAGGCCTGCGTCGCATTATACCTGCACCAGGTATAATGTGTGCAGGGTAGGCATGCCCACATTAAAAGCCACATACAACTGAAGCAGTAAAATCTACCATTTTGCGCTATGTCACTCTATGACTTGACTGCGTCAAAATCCCTACGCCTTTTCAAACCAGGCATAAGGATTGACGCAGGGCTTTTAACATTGGACTTGCCTCTGTTTTCTGATGCATTGCTGGAGTTGCGTCAGTCTTACGGCCAACTCCAGCAATGCGTCACTTTAGAGTCAAAATATGCCTCAGAATTTCTGATGCATCCGTGAATCTTTGCACCATGGAGCACTGTATTGTAAATACAGCACATTCATGACGTAGTTAGGGTATTTGCAGCAGGAAACAAGAAATCTGATGCATCATTGCTGATGCGTCAGTTCTTGTGAATATTCCCCTTTGTCAGTCAATGCTGATTCATACATACCTTCTTAATTTTGAACCCTTGCAATGAGATATCCTTCGTAGTCTGCCTAATCATTCCAATGGATGCAATGCTGCTTATGCGTAGTATCTCATGGATTACAGCATTGGTGTATGGAACCCTCTTTCGGTCCTCATAGTGAATGACCTGAGATTCACCGAAGACAGCGGACAACTCCTTCTGAACTTTATCTGGAGAGAAACATTTACACAGGTCAAAGGAATAGCACCATCATAACCCTCAATTATCTATACATCTATATTAAAGACAGTTGTGGCTACAAATCCCAATCCAAGTCCCTCTATTCCCTCAGTTGTAATACCTCAGCCCAAGTCAACTCACGTCGATTCAAGTCAACCCACCATCAAATGAAATCAAATCCTCCCTACAAATGCCAGTAGTTTGCTCTTTCAGATAATAAATTCGGAAATGTTATTGATCATTTTCAGTTTATGTTACTTGAAATGTTTGTGGAATCTGGACAATTAAGAGTGCTGGAATAAAAAATGTGCATGTTCAAAAAAGCCAGCAATAGAACTGGCAAGAGCAGTTTCAGTTACCTTCACCCTTATTGGGTCATATTCATTAACTTTGGTTTAGATGGTCCCTCCCCCAGGTAGAAAGCCTGTAGGCTTATACATCCCTCTATGAAAGAAACCATGAGGCACGTCCAATATAAAACTGCGTCTCAAATGAAAAGCATGCATGTCTCGTCCATATATCGCCAGTGTCGGCTCTGCCTAGTTATATATGCGGTATAAAAGTGGTAGTGATGGACGGAGCATCTGAACCAATCAAACACTCACACCCAGTCAACAGATCTGGGTTTAATCCATCACCGTTCTTTAGCCCACTCTGCCACCCCAGTTCAGACATGGCCATATGCAAATCAGTCTGACCCTGTGCCTCATAGGAACATTCCAGCCCGAACTGCCAAGCCATGCCTTCCCTGGACCGGAATCAAGCTTCCTAGGACCGGTTTCTGGCATTTCAGCCGTCTTCAGCCAGGCTTGCTTGAATCCAGTGGTGTTGGACACGGCCTCGTGGCGTGGTCCTACCCCTCCCACATGGCGGGCCCTGGACAACATCGGCCCTACATCGACCCACTGTTGCCCCCCTGAAACTACCTTCCATGAACTCTCAACGAGAGCAGCCCACTGGCAACCCACGGCTCTCCCCCCTGGAACCCGGCGAACCCTGCTCGCCCCAACCCTGCCGGTCCAGCCACCACCCCGGACCGCCATTTCAGGCCCGACTCCATCTTGGGCCCTCACGTCCCGAGCACGTGGCCTCGGCCCGACCCTGGCCGCGGTCCCAGCAAGGCCCCGACATCGAGGCACCAAGATCCCAGGTGGTAGGGTGGCCACTTGAAGGATCCAGGAGGAGGGGAGTTCTGATGGCCCTCCAGCCGTCTCCAGACGCCTGGTATCGATCGCCCTCCGGCTTCCCTGGGTGCTGGCTCCACCCCCCTGCTGGGTGTCTGGGCACTCTCATCCCGGCCCCTCTGACCCCCAGGGGCGAGGGTCCGGACATCAAAGAACTCCAGTCCTATATCTGGGCCAGCCCTGGATAGGGGCTCCAGTTGTATCTTGGAGTCGAAGCCCTGCTGACCTCGTCGTGGCTGATCCTGATAAGAACTCTTGTCCTTGGAACCATCTTGGAGCACTGCTGATGCTGTCGCGGCCCGACCACGCTGAACCATCCTCGGAGCCCTGCTGACGCTGTCGCGGCCCGACCACGCTGAGCCATCTCGGAGCCCTGCTGACGCTGTCGCGGCCCGACCACGCTGGACCATCCTCGGAGCCCTGCTGACGCTGTCGCGGCCCGACCACGCTGAACCATCCTCAGAGCCCTGCTGACGCTGTCGCGGCCCGACCACGCTGAACCATCCTCAGAGCCCTGCCGACGACGTCGCGGCTCCTTGCACCCCCCAGCTCGAGGATTGAGAGCTATGTGCCGAGTATCCTAGTACCCGTTGGTACCAAGACTGTCCCGCTACCCCTTTCCCCTGATACCGAGACTTTACAGATCCCTCAATCCCCCTGTACATATTGCTGCGAGACCTTGCCTTTATTCTTTATATAAAGACTCTTAAGAATCTACTCTCGTGTGGTGTCCCTTTGTAGTGGTGTGATTGCTCGGCTGTTACGATTGTAGGAGAGGAGCCTCGCCAAGGAGGCCTCTCGACGGCGCTCGGCCAATTCCATTCGGAGAGGTGGGTCTCGGGGTGGTCAGTCAGACATCTTCTGTCTCCCCTGGGATCGCCTTTTTAACATTGGTGGCAGGCGACGGGATTCGAGCCGACGCAAATCGTACAGCGAGTAACTCGCCCACTACTAACAGAGACACACAGCAACCATGAGTACTAAGGAAGCCGGAACGACCGCAGAGTTCCAGAAGGAACTATTGGAAGAGTACACCCATAAAGAAATTAAACAATTTTGCAAAGACTTAGGTATCGCTACCACCGGACTAAGCACCAAAGAGGATTTTAAAGAAGAGCTGCAAACATGGGTAGAGACCGAAGCGACACCACCCCAAACGGAAGGCGACACGGTCCCGGACGTGCCCCAGGGAACCATAACCGCACCAGGGGAAGAAAGAACCACCAACAGACACACGGGCCGCTCCCACGAAGACGCCCAAGAGCGAGAGAGAAGCCGGCTCCATGAGTTGGAGCTCGCCCGACTCTGGCTGGATGGAGAACTCCAACTAGCGGAAAAGAAAATGGCCATTGAGCAACTACGGCTCCAAGGAGACCTAGAGGAGATACGGAGGCAGAGAGAATTGGAAGAAAAGAGACTCACGTTCGAGCACGAGCGTGGCCTCAAAGAACTGGAGATCAAGGCCAAGAGCGAAGAAGCTGGCGCCGCTGTGAACCGAAGCCCCCCACCTCCTACCGACACAAAGGTCCACATTCCCAAGGATGTCGTCAAAGAATACTATAAAAATGATGACATCCAGCTGTGGTTTAAAGCCTACGAAGTCGCCATGACCGCGCACCGCATACCCCGCAAAGATTGGGGTGCCGGTTTATGGGGGTAATTCGTCAGCGAAGGAAGAGACATCCTGCTGGAACTGGCCGACGACGTAATGTCCTCCTATGACCACATGAAGGACGCCCTGCTCACCCGTTATGGCCTCACCCCTGAGATGTACCGGCAGAGATTCAGAGACTGTAAAAAGATCCCCGGTACTACATGGGTAGAGTACGTGAACTTTTATAGTAGAGCGCTGGAAGGATGGATCAAGGGCAGCAAAGTGACCACCTACGAGCAGCTGTTCGACCTCATCCTATGGGAGCACCTCTCCAACAATTGCTTTGTCGAGCTCAGACAGCATCTACTCGACAGCAAGCTGACCGAGCCACGGAAACTCGCCGTCGAGGCCGATCGATGGGCGAGCACCCGGGTCCCCCGGGCCCCGATAGGAGAATCCGGACGGAACCCCCAGGGGCACCTCCGTCAGCGAGGCGGCGGAGGAGGCCAGAACCGGAACCGAGACTTCCCGGCCGCACCGCCCCGGAGTCCAACCCGGGGGTCGCCCCAGAACAACACTTCGCCATCCTTGACAAGAAGAGGGCCCCCCCCAGCACAACCGGGGCTCTGACCAAATGTTACCTGCCACAGATGCCAGTGGCCAGGTCACTTTTCCAGTGACCCCCACTGCCCCATGAACCAGCGTCCCGGCACCACCGGGCCTCCGACCCGCCAGATCGCTGCCGCCGCCCTGGGAGAAGGGGAAGAAGAAGAAGAAGTCTTCAATGAGGACCAGACCAAGTGGAAGCCCGCCGCCATGGCCCTAGTCTGTCTGGGCGAAAAGAGACATGATCCCCCGGGCTCCACTCCCGAGCAACACCCAAAAATACCGCCAGTGGGTCAACATTAATGGGCGCCGGGCCGAAGCACTCCCTGACACGGGGGCCAGTGTGACGGCTGTCCGCTGCCACTTGGTGACTCCCGAACAGATACTACCAAATGTGCTGTGCCCCGTGCTGGCCGCCGACAATTCCGAGACCCTGTGCCAGATGGCCCGAATCCACTTCGAGTGGGGGGGGGTGTCGGGCCTGCTAAAGGTGACTGTCCGAAACGACGCCCCCGTGGACTGCCTCCTAGGAAACGACCTCGAGAGTTACCCCTGGGCCCAAGTCGAGCGGAGAGAGCATCTAGGGATGCTGGGACTACCCGAGTGGGTTTGCGCGACCACCCGATCCATGGCAGCCCGGGCGCCAATTGAGGCCGCCCCGACCGAAGAACCGCCGCCCGCCGTCGACGAAGACACCGACCCTGAGTCCGGGACACCGGGGCCCCCCCCCGCGAAGACATCGCCGACCTCGGCGACCTCCCTGAACTAGCCCAATGGTGCCAGGAAGGTGGCCCCACCCGGGAACAATTCCGGCAAGAACAAAAGACCTGTCCCTCCCTCGAGGGAACCTGGCAGCAAGCCGCAGCTCAAGCCGCCGGGGACACGTCGGGGTCCCACTGGGTCTACTGGGACCACGACCTCCTGTACAGCGAACAAAAGATTGCCGAACTGGGGGCCGGCCGAGTTTTGGTGGTCCCCTACGATTCAGAGACTTCTTCCTAAACCTGGCACACAACGTGCCCCTCGCCGGGCACGTGGGGCAGGACAAAACCTACAGCCGCCTAGTGACCCATTTTTACTGGCCAAAAATGCACAACGATGTGAACAATCACTGCAGAACCTGTCCGACCTGTCAAGCCAGCGGAAAGAGCGGGGGAAAGTTCAAGGCCCCGCTCCAACATTTCCCGTGGTAACAACCCCCTTCGAGCGAGTGGGGATCGACATCGTGGGGCCCCTGGACCCCCGAACCTCTCAAGGGCACCGCTTCCTCCTCGTCCTGGTGGACCATGCCACCCGATACCCCGAAGCCATCCCCCTCCGGACCATAACGGCCCCCGTGGTGGGCCGAGCGCTGATGGGGATCTTCTCCTGGGTGGGGTACCCCCGAGAGGTCGTGAGCGATAGGGGCACAAACTTTATATCAAAGTATATGCGGTCCCTGTGGCAACAGTGCGGGGTCACATATAAGTTCACCACCCCGTATCACCCCCAAGGAACTGGACTTGTGGAACGGTTTAACCGAACACTCAAGGGGATGATCAAGGGCCTGGAAGAGCCCCTACGCCGCAAATGGGACGTCCTGCTGCCCTGCCTTCTGTTTGCCTATCGGGAGGTGCCACAGAAGTCCCTGGGGTTCAGCCCCTTTGAACTCTTGTACGGACACCCTGTCCGAGGTCCCCTCAGCCTGGTCAAAGAAGGCTGGGAGACTACAGTCCGAGATGCTCCGCCAGATATCTACCGGTACCTCCTGACCCTCCGAAACCAGACTCGGAAGTTCCGGGAACTTGCCAAGGCCAACCTTGCGGCCAGTCAGGAGGAGATGAAATGCTGGTATGACCAGAACGCCTCGTCCATCGAGTTCGAGCCGGGCCAGCAGGTCTGGGTCATGTCCCCGGTCGAACCTTGTGCCCTCCAGGACAAATGGACGGGGCCCTTCAAAGTGGTGGAGCGCAAGAGCCCCGTCACCTATCTGGTAGACATGGAGTCCCCCAGGAACCCCCTCCGGGTTCTGCACGCCAACCGGCTCAAGCCTCACTTTGCCCGCACGGAGCTGAGCCTGCTGCTAGCTACAGATGACGGAGCCGAAGACGACTCTGAGCCTCTGCCCGACCTCCTGAAGTGCTCCGAAAAAGACGGCTCCGTCGAGGGAGTCACCCTCTCCTCCGCCCTGACCCCCGAACAGCGCCAGGACTGCCAAGAGCTGTTGGGGCAGTTTGCGGACCTGTTTTCACTCAGTCCCGGAGTCACACAGTGGTGTGTTCACGATGTCGACACCGGGGACAGCCCGCCTGTGCGACACCGGGCCTACCGAGTTCCCGACCGAGTTCGGACCTGTATCCAGTCCGAAGTTGCCAAGATACTAGCCCTAGGGGTGGTCGAGCCCTCAGACAGTCCCTGGGCCAGTCCAGTTGTCCTGGTCCCTAAAGCCGCCGCCCCCGGCGCCACTCCAGAGCTCAGGTTTTGTGTCGACTACCGGGGACTGAATGCCGTCACCAGGACCGACGCCCATCCCATACCCCGGGCCGATGAACTGATCGATCCCCTGGGGGCCGCCCGGTACCTTAGCACCTTCGACCGCACGGCCGGGTATTGGCAGATCGGCCTCACCCCTGGTGCCCAAGAGCGATCTGCCTTCTCGACCCCCGATGGCCACTTCCATTTCAAGGTGATGCCCTTCGGCATGAAAAACGCCCCGGCTACCTTCCAGAGACTGGTGAATAAGGTGCTTGCGGGACTAGAAGAGTTCAGTGCCGCATATCTGGGCGATATTGCGGTGTACAGCCTCCACTGGGCAGAGCACCTGAAGCACCTCTGGGAGGTCCTGACGGCCCTCCGACGGGTCGGACTAACTGTGAAATCAAGCAAGTGCCAGATAGGCCAAGGGTCTGTGACCTATCTGGGGCACCAAGTGGGGAGTGGCCATGTGGCTCCCCTCCAACCAAAGGTTGACGCCATCGTGGCCTGGGAGCCCCCGGTCACCCAGACAGCGGTCCGAGCCTTCCTGGGGCTCACTGGGTATTACCGGCGCTTCATAAAAAACTATGGTAGCATTGTGGGGCCCCTCACTGAACTGACCTCCAAAAAGCAGCCACAGAAGGTGCACTTGACCCCCGAGTGTCAGACGGCCTTCGAGACTCTGAAGGCTGCCGTGTGCACTGCCCCTGTGCTCCAAGCCCCCGACTACAGCCGAGAGTTTGTAGTCCAAACCGACGCCTCGGAGCACGGTATCGGGGCGGTCCTATCTCAAGTTGACCCCGAGGGGGTTGACCATCCGGTGGCCTTCATCAGCCGGCGACTGCTGGCTCGAGAACGATGGTGGAGCACCATCGAGAGAGAAGCCTTCGCCGTCGTGTGGGCCCTAAAGAAACTCCGGCCCTACCTCTTCGGCACCCACTTCCGGGTCCAGACCGACCACCGGCCCCTGTGGTGGCTGATGCAGATGCGTGGCGAGAACCCGAAGCTGCTGCGATGGTCCATCTCCCTGCAAGGGATGGACTTCACCGTGGAACATCGCCCTGGCAACGACCACGCCAATGCCGATGGCCTGTCCCGCTTCTTCCGCCTCAGCAAGGATAACCCCCAAGAAGATGGGTGACTCTCCCTGCCTTCAGCTGGAGGGGACGTGTGTTGGACCCGGCCTCGTGGCATGGTGCTACCCCTCCCACATGGCGGGCCCTGGACGACATCGGCCCTACATCGACCCACTGTTGCCCCCCTGAAACTACCCTCCACGAACTCTCAACGAGAGCAGCCCCCCTGGCAACCCACGGCTCTCCCCCCTGGAACCCGGCGAACCCTGCTCGCCCCAACCCTGCCGGTCCAGCCACCACCCCGGACTGCCATTTCAGGCCCGAATCCATTTGGGCCCTCACGTCCCGAGCACGTGGCCTCGGCCCGACCCCGGCCGCGGTCCCAGCAAGGCCCCGACATCGAGGCACCAAGATCCGCCCAGGTGGTAGAGTGGCCACTTGAAGGATCCAGGAGGAGGGGAGTTCTGATGGCCCTCCAGCCGTCCCCGGACGCCTGGTATCGATCGCCCTCCGGCCTCCCTGGGCGCTGGCTCCACCCCCCTGCTGGGTGTCTGGGCACTTTCATCCCGGCCCCTCTGACCCCCAGGCGCGAGGGTCCGGATATCAAAGAACTCCAGTCCTATATCTGGGCCAGCCCTGGATAGGGACTCCAGTTGTATCTTGGAGTCGAAGACATGCGGACCTCGTCGCGGCTGATCCTGATAAGAACTCTTGTCCTTGGAACCATCTCGGAGCCCTGCTGAAGCTGTCGCGGCCCGACCACGCTGAACCATCCTCGGAGCCCTGCTGACGCTGTTGCGGCCCGACCACGCTGAACCATCTCGGAGCCCTGCTAACGCTGTCGCGGCCCGACCACGCTGAACCATCATCGGAGCCCTGCTGACGCTGTTGTGGCCCGACCACGCTGAACCATCCTCAGAGCCCTGCTGACGCTGTCGCGGCCCGACCACGCTGAACCATCCTCAGAGCCCTGCTGACGACGTTGCGGCTCCTTGCACCCCCCAGCTCGAGGATTGAGAGCTATGTGCCGAGTATCCTAGTACCCGTTGGTACCAAGACTGTCCCGCTACCCCTTTCCCCTGATATCGAGACTTTACGGATCCCTCGATCCCCCTGTACACATTGCTGCGAGACCTTGCCTTAATTCTTTATATAAAGACTCTTAAGAATCTACTCTTGTGTGGTGTCCCTTTGTAGTGGTGTGATTGCTCGGCTGTTACGATTGTAGGAGAGGAGCCTCGCCAAGGAGGCCTCTCGACGGCGCTCGGCCAATTCCATACAGAGAGGAGGGTCTCGGGGTGGTCAGTCAGACATCTTCTGTCTCCCCTGGGATCGCCTTTCTAACAAGTGGCAAAGTGAGCAAGGGACTCAACGTCTGAGCATACCCTGCCAACTTATGGCGAACAAAGCGGTACAAAAGGGGGTAGTGATGGACGGAGCATCTGAACCAATCAAACACTCACACCCAGTCAACAGATCTGGGATTAATCCATCACTGTTCTTTAGCCCACTCTGCCACCCCAGTTCAAACATGGCCATATGCAAATCAGTCTGACCCTGTGCCTCATGGGAACAGTCCAGCCCGAAATGCCATGCCATACCTTCCATGGACCGGAATCAAGCTTCCTAGGACCGGTTTCTGACATTTCAGCCATCTTCAGCCAGGCTTGCTTGAATCCAGTGGCAAAGTGAGCAAGGGACTCAACGTCTGAGCATACCCTGCCAACTCATGGCGAACAAAGCGGTACAAAAGGGGATAGTGATGGACGGAGCATCTGAACCAATCAAACACTCACACCCAGTCAAAAGATCTGGGTTTAATCCATCACCGTTCTTTAGCCCACTCTGCCACCCCAGTTCAAACATGGCCATATGCAAATCAGTCTGACCCTGTGCCTCATGGGAACAGTCCAGCCCGAACTGCCAAGCCATACCTTCCCTGGACCGGAATCAAGCTTCCTAGGACCGGTTTCTGGCATTTCAGCCGTCTTCAGCCAAGCTTGCTTGAATCCAGTGGCAAAGTGTTCAGACGTGAGTCCCTTGCTCACTTTGCCACTGGATTCAAGCAAGCCGGGCTGAAGACGGCTGAATTGCCAGAAACCGGTCCTTGGAAGCTTGTTTCCGGTCCAGGGAAGGCATGGCTTGGCATTTCGGGCAGGACTTTTCCCATGAGGCACAGGGTCAGACTGATTTGCATATGGCCATGTCTGAACTGGGGTGGCAGAGTCGGCTAAAGAACGGTGATGGATTAAACCCAGATCTGTTGACTGGGTGTGAGTGTTTGATTGGTTCAGATGCTCCGTCCATCACCACCCCCTTTTGTACCACTTTGTTCGCCATGAGTTGGCAGGGTATGCTCAGACGTGAGTCCCTTGCTCACTTTGCCATTGGATTCAAGCAAGCCGGGCTGAAGACGGCTGAAATGCCAGAAACCGGTCCTCGGAAGCTTGTTTCCAGTCCCGGGAAGGCATGGCTTGGCAGTTTGGGCTGGACTGTTCCTATGAGGCACAGGGTCAGATTGATTTGCATAAGGCCATGTCTGAAGTGGGGCGGCAGAGTGGGCTAAAGAACGGTGATGGATTAAACCCAGATCTGTTGACTGGGTGTGAGTGTTTGATTGGGTCAGATGCGGTGTACATCACCACCCCCTTTTGTACCACTTGTTCGCCATAAGTTTGCAGGGTATGCTCAGACGTGAGTCCCTTGCTCACTTTGCCACTGGTTTGAAGCAAGCCGTGCTGAAGGCGGCTGAAATGCCAGAAACCGGTCCTCGGAAGATTTTGTCCGGTCCAGGGAAGGCATGGCTTGGCATTTTGGGCTGGACTGTTCCCATGAGGCACAGGGTCAGACTGATTTACATATGGCCATGTCTGAACTGGGGTGTTAGAGTGGGCTAAAAAACGGTGATGGATTAAACTCAGATCTCTTGACTGGGTGAGAGTGTTTGATTTGTTCAGATGCTCCGTCCATCACCACCCCGTTTTGTACCACTTTGTTTGCCATAAGTTGGCAGGGTATGCGCAGACGTGAGTCCCTTGCTCACTTTGCCACTGGATTCAAGCAAGCCGGGCTGAAGATGGCTGAAATGCCAGAAACCGGTCCTCGGAAGCTTGTTTCTGGTCCAGGGAAGGCATGGCTTGGCAGTTCCGGCTGGACTGTTTCCATGAGGCACAGGGTCAGACTGATTTGCATATGGCCATGTCTGAACTGGGGTGGCAAAGTGGGTTAAAGTACAGTGATGGATTAAACCCAGATCTGTTGACTGGGTGTGAGTGTTTGATTCATTCAGATGCTCCGTCCATCACCACCCCCTTTTGTACCACTTTGTTCGCCATAAGTTGGCAGGGTATGCTCAGACGTGAGTCCCTTGCAACTTTGCCACTGGATTAAGGCAAGCCGGGCTGAAGACGGCTGAAATGCCAGAAATCAGTCCTGGGAAGCTTGTTTCCTGTTCAGGGAAGGCATGGCTTGGCAGTTCGGGCTGGACTGTTCCCATGAGGCACAGGGTCAGTCTGATTTGCATATGGCCATGTCTGAACTGGGGTGGCAGAGTGGGCTAAAGAACGTTGATGGATTAAAACCAGATCTGTTGACTGGGTGTGAGTGTTTGATTGGTTCAGATGCTCCGTCCATCACCACCCCCTTTTGTACCACTTTGTTTGCCATGAGTTTGCAGGGTATGCTCAGACGTGAGTCCCTTGCTCACTTTGCCACTGGATTCAAGCAAGCCGGGCTGAAGACGGCTGAAATGCCAGAAACCGGTACTCGGAAGCTTGTTTCCGGTCCAGGGAAGGCATGGCTTGGCAGTTTGAGCTGGACTGTTCCCATGAGGCACAGGGCCAGACTGATTTGCATTTGGCCATGTTTGAACTGGTGTGGCAGAGTGGGCTAAAGAACGGTGATGGATTAAACCCAGATCTGTTGACTGGGTGTGAGTGTTTGATTGGGTCAGATGTGGTGTCCATCACCACCCCCTTTTGTACCACTTGTTCGCCATGAGTTGGCAGGGTATGCTCAGACGTGAGTCCCTTGCTCACTTTGCCATTGGATTCAAGCAAGCCGGGCTGAAGACGGCTGAAATGCCAGAAACCGGTCCTCGGAAGCTTGTTTCCAGTCCCGGGAAGGCATGGCTTGGCAGTTTGGGCTGGACTGTTCCTATGAGGCACAGGGTCAGATTGATTTGCATAAGGCCATGTCTGAAGTGGGGCGGCAGAGTGGGCTAAAGAACGGTGATGGATTAAACCCAGATCTGTTGACTGGGTGTGAGTGTTTGATTGGGTCAGATGCGGTGTACATCACCACCCCCTTTTGTACCACTTGTTCGCCATAAGTTTGCAGGGTATGCTCAGACGTGAGTCCCTTGCTCACTTTGCCACTGGTTTGAAGCAAGCCGTGCTGAAGGCGGCTGAAATGCCAGAAACCGGTCCTCGGAAGATTTTGTCCGGTCCAGGGAAGGCATGGCTTGGCATTTTGGGCTGGACTGTTCCCATGAGGCACAGGGTCAGACTGATTTACATATGGCCATGTCTGAACTGGGGTGTTAGAGTGGGCTAAAGAACGGTGATGGATTAAACTCAGATCTCTTGACTGGGTGAGAGTGTTTGATTTGTTCAGATGCTCCGTCCATCACCACCCCGTTTTGTACCACTTTGTTTGCCATAAGTTGGCAGGGTATGCGCAGACGTGAGTCCCTTGCTCACTTTGCCACTGGATTCAAGCAAGCCGGGCTGAAGATGGCTGAAATGCCAGAAACCGGTCCTCGGAAGCTTGTTTCTGGTCCAGGGAAGGCATGGCTTGGCAGTTCCGGCTGGACTGTTTCCATGAGGCACAGGGTCAGACTGATTTGCATATGGCCATGTCTGAACTGGGGTGGCAAAGTGGGTTAAAGTACAGTGATGGATTAAACCCAGATCTGTTGACTGGGTGTGAGTGTTTGATTCATTCAGATGCTCCGTCCATCACCACCCCCTTTTGTACCACTTTGTTCGCCATAAGTTGGCAGGGTATGCTCAGACGTGAGTCCCTTGCTCACTTTGCCACTGGATTAAGGCAAGCCGGGCTGAAGACGGCTGAAATGCCAGAAATCAGTCCTGGGAAGCTTGTTTCCTGTTCAGGGAAGGCATGGCTTGGCAGTTCGGGCTGGACTGTTCCCATGAGGCACAGGGTCAGTCTGATTTGCATATGGCCATGTCTGAACTGGGGTGGCAGAGTGGGCTAAAGAACGTTGATGGATTAAAACCAGATCTGTTGACTGGGTGTGAGTGTTTGATTGGTTCAGATGCTCCGTCCATCACCACCCCCTTTTGTACCACTTTGTTTGCCATGAGTTTGCAGGGTATGCTCAGACGTGAGTCCCTTGCTCACTTTGCCACTGGATTCAAGCAAGCCGGGCTGAAGAAGGCTGAAATGCCAGAAACCGGTACTCGGAAGCTTGTTTCCGGTCCAGGGAAGGCATGGCTTGGCAGTTTGAGCTGGACTGTTCCCATGAGGCACAGGGCCAGACTGATTTGCATTTGGCCATGTTTGAACTGGTGTGGCAGAGTGGGCTAAAGAACGGTGATGGATTAAACCCAGATCTGTTGACTGGGTGTGAGTGTTTGATTGGGTCAGATGTGGTGTCCATCACCACCCCCTTTTGTACCACTTGTTCGCCATAAGTTTGCAGGGTATGCTCAGACGTGAGTCCCTTGCTCACTTTGCCACTGGTTTGAAGCAACCCGAGCTGAAGGCGGCTGAAATGCCAGAAACCGGTCCTCGGAAGATTTTGTCCGGTCCAGGGAAGGCATGGCTTGGCATTTCGGGCAGGACTTTTCCCATGAGGCACAGGGTCCAACTGATTTGCATATGGCCATGTCTGAACTGGGGTGGCAGAGTCGGCTAAAGAACGGTGATGGATTAAACCCAGATCTGTTGACTGGGTGTGAGTGTTTGATTGGTTCAGATGCTCCGTCCATCACCACCCCCTTTTGTACCACTTTGTTCGCCATGAGTTGGCAGGGTATGCTCAGACGTGAGTCTCTTGCTCACTTTGCCACTGGATTCAAGCAAGCCGGGCTGAAGACGGCTGAAATGCCAGAAACCGGTCCTCGGAAGCTTGTTTCCAGTCCCGGGAAGGCATGGCTTGGCAGTTTGGGCTGGACTGTTCCTATGAGGCACAGGGTCAGATTGATTTGCATAAGGCCATGTCTGAAGTGGGGCGGCAGAGTGGGCTAAAGAACGGTGATGGATTAAACCCAGATCTGTTGACTGGGTGTGAGTGTTTGATTGGGTCAGATGCGGTGTACATCACCACCCCCTTTTGTACCACTTGTTCGCCATAAGTTTGCAGGGTATGCTCAGACGTGAGTCCCTTGCTCACTTTGCCACTGGTTTGAAGCAAGCCGTGCTGAAGGCGGCTGAAATGCCAGAAACCGGTCCTCGGAAGATTTTGTCCGGTCCAGGGAAGGCATGGCTTGGCATTTTGGGCTGCACTGTTCCCATGAGGCACAGGGTCAGACTAATTTACATATGGCCATGTCTGAACTGGGGTGTTAGAGTGGGCTAAAGAACGGTGATGGATTAAACTCAGATCTCTTGACTGGGTGAGAGTGTTTGATTTGTTCAGATGCTCCGACCATCACCACCCCGTTTTGTACCACTTTGTTTGCCATAAGTTGGCAGGGTATGCGCAGACGTGAGTCCCTTGCTCACTTTGCCACTGGATTCAAGCAAGCCGGGCTGAAGATGGCTGAAATGCCAGAAACCGGTCCTCGGAAGCTTGTTTCTGGTCCAGGGAAGGCATGGCTTGGCAGTTCGGGCTGGACTGTTCCCATGAGGCACAGGGTCAGACTGATTTGCATATGGCCATGTCTGAACTGGGGTGGCAAAGTGGGTTAAAGTACAGTGATGGAATAAACCCAGATCTGTTGACTGGGTGTGAGTGTTTGATTCGTTCAGATGCTCCGTCCATCACCACCCCCTTTTGTACCACTTTGTTCGCCATAAGTTGGCAGGGTATGCTCAGACGTGAGTCCCTTGCTCACTTTGCCACTGGATTAAGGCAAGCCGGGCTGAAGACGGCTGAAATGCCAGAAATCAGTCCTGGGAAGCTTGTTTCCTGTCCAGGGAAGGCATGGCTTGGCAGTTCGGGCTGGACTGTTCCCATGAGGCACAGGGTCAGTCTGATTTGCATATGGCCATGTCTGAACTGGGGTGGCAGAGTGGGCTAAAGAACGTTGATGGATTAAAACCAGATCTGTTGACTGGGTGTGAGTGTTTGATTGGTTCAGATGCTCCGTCCATCACCACCCCCTTTTGTACCACTTTGTTTGCCATGAGTTTGCAGGGTATGCTCAGACGTGAGTCCCTTGCTCACTTTGCCACTGGATTCAAGCAAGCCGGGCTGAAGACGGCTGAAATGCCAGAAACTGGTACTCGGAAGCTTGTTTCCGGTCCAGGGAAGGCATGGCTTGGCAGTTTGAGCTGGACTGTTCCCATGAGGCACAGGGCCAGACTGATTTGCATTTGGCCATGTTTGAACTGGTGTGGCAGAGTGGGCTAAAGAACGGTGATGAATTAAACCCAGATCTGTTGACTGGGTGTGAGTGTTTGATTGGGTCAGATGTGGTGTCCATCACCACCCCCTTTTGTACCACTTGTTCGCCATAAGTTTGCAGGGTATGCTCAGACGTGAGTCCCTTGCTCACTTTGACACTGGTTTGAAGCAACCCGAGCTGAAGGCGGCTGAAATGCCAGAAACCGGTCCTCGGAAGAATTTTTTCCGGTCCAGGGAAGGCATGGCTTGGCAGTTTGGGCTGGACTGTTCCCATGAGGCACAGGGTCAGACTGATTTACATATGGCCATGTCTGAACTGGGGTGTTAGAGTGGGCTAAAGAACGGTGATGGATTAAACCCAGATCTCTTGACTGGGTGAGAGTGTTTGATTTGTTCAGATGCTCCGTCCATCACCACCCCGTTTTGTACCACTTTGTTTGCCATAAGTTGGCAGGGTATGCTCAGACGTGAGTCCCTTGCTCACTTTGCCACTGGATTCAAGCAAGCCGGGCTGAAGATGGCTGAAATGCCAGAAACCGGTCCTCGGAAGCTTGTTTCTGGTCCAGGGAAGGCATGGCTTGGCAGTTCGGGCTGGACTGTTCCCATGAGGCACAGGGTCAGACTGATTTGCATATGGCCATGTCTGAACTGGGGTGGCAAAGTGGGTTAAAGTACAGTGATGGATTAAACCCAGATCTGTTGACTGGGTGTGAGTGTTTGATTCGTTCAGATGCTCCGTCCATCACCACCCCCTTTTGTACCACTTTGTTCGCCATAAGTTGGCAGGGTATGCTCAGACGTGAGTCCCTTGCTCACTTTGCCACTGGATTAAGGCAAGCCGGGCTGAAGACGGCTGAAATGCCAGAAATCAGTCCTGGGAAGCTTGTTTACTGTTAAGGGAAGGCATGGCTTGGCAGTTCGGGCTGGACTGTTCCCATGAGGCACAGGGTCAGTCTGATTTGCATATGGCCATGTCTGAACTAGGGTGGCAGAGTGGGCTAAAGAACGGTGATGGATTAAAACCAGATCTGTTGACTGGGTGTGAGTGTTTGATTGGTTCAGATGCTCCGTCCATCACCACCCCCTTTTGTACCACTTTGTTTGCCATGAGTTTGCAGGGTATGCTCAGACGTGAGTCCCTTGCTCACTTTGCCACTGGATTCAAGCAAGCCGAGCTGAAGATGGCTGAAATTTCAGAAACCGGTCCTCGGAAGCTTGTTTCCAGTCCCGGGAAGGCATGGCTTGGCAGTTTGGGCTGGACTGTTCCCATGAGGCACAGGGTCAGATTGATTTGCATAAGGCCATGTCTGAACTGGGGCGGCAGAGTGGGCTAAAGAACGGTGATGGATTAAACCCAGATCTGTTGACTGGGTGTGAGTGTTTGATTGGTTCAGATGCTCCGTCCATCACCACCCCCTTTTGTACCACTTTGTTCGCCATAAGTTGGCAGGGTATGCTCAGACGTGAGTCCCTTGCTCACTTTGCCACTGGATTCAAGCAAGCCGGGCTGAAGACGGCTGAAATGCCAGAAACCGGTCCTCGGAAGCTTGTTTCCGGTCCAGGGAAGGCATGGCGGGGCAGTTTGAGCTGGACTGTTCCCATGAGGCACAGGGCCAGACTGATTTGCATTTGGCCATGTTTGAACTGGTGTGGCAGAGTGGGCTAAAGAACGGTGATGGATTAAACCCAGATCTGTTGACTGGGTATGAGTGTTTGGATGGGTCAGATGTGGTGTCCATCACCACCCCCTTTTGTACCACTTTGTTTGCCATGAGTTTGCAGGGTATGCTCAGACGTGAGTCCCTTCGCACTTTGCCACTGGTTTGAAGCAAGCCGAGCTGAAGGCGGCTGTAATGCCAGAAACCGGTCCTCGGAAGCTTGTTTCCAGTCCCGGGAAGGCATGGCTTGGCAGTTTGGGCTGGACTGTTCCTATGAGGCACAGGGTCAGATTGATTTGCATAAGGCCATGTCTGAAGTGGGGCGGCAGAGTGGGCTAAAGAACGGTGATGGATTAAACCCAGATCTGTTGACTGGGTGTGAGTGTTTGATTGGGTCAGATGCGGTGTACATCACCACCCCCTTTTGTACCACTTGTTCGCCATAAGTTTGCAGGGTATGCTCAGACGTGAGTCCCTTGCTCACTTTGCCACTGGTTTGAAGCAAGCCGTGCTGAAGGCGGCTGAAATGCCAGAAACCGGTCCTCGGAAGATTTTGTCCGGTCCAGGGAAGGCATGGCTTGGCATTTTGGGCTGGACTGTTCCCATGAGGCACAGGGTCAGACTGATTTACATATGGCCATGTCTGAACTGGGGTGTTAGAGTGGGCTAAAGAACGGTGATGGATTAAACTCAGATCTCTTGACTGGGTGAGAGTGTTTGATTTGTTCAGATGCTCCGTCCATCACCACCCCGTTTTGTACCACTTTGTTTGCCATAAGTTGGCAGGGTATGCGCAGACGTGAGTCCCTTGCTCACTTTGCCACTGGATTCAAGCAAGCCGGGCTGAAGATGGCTGAAATGCCAGAAACCGGTCCTCGGAAGCTTGTTTCTGGTCCAGGGAAGGCATGGCTTGGCAGTTCGGGCTGGACTGTTCCCATGAGGCACAGGGTCAGACTGATTTGCATATGGCCATGTCTGAACTGGGGTGGCAAAGTGGGTTAAAGTACAGTGATGGATTAAACCCAGATCTGTTGACTGGGTGTGAGTGTTTGATTCGTTCAAATGCTCCGTCCATCACCACCCCCTTTTGTACCACTTTGTTCGCCATAAGTTGGCAGGGTATGCTCAGACGTGAGTCCCTTGCTCACTTTGCCACTGGATTCAAGCAAGCCGGGCTGAAGACGGCTGAAATGCCAGAAACCGGTCCTCGGAAGCTTGTTTCTGGTCCAGGGAAGGCATGGCTGGGCAGTTTGAGCTGGACTGTTCCCATGAGGCACAGGGCCAGACTGATTTGCATTTGGCCATGTTTGAACTGGTGTGGCAGAGTGGGCTAAAGAACGGTGATGGATTAAACCCAGATCTGTTGACTGGGTATGAGTGTTTGATTGGGTCAGATGTGGTGTCCATCACCACCCCCTTTTGTACCACTTGTTCGCCATAAGTTTGCAGGGTATGCTCAGACGTGAGTCCCTTCGCACTTTGCCACTGGTTTGAAGCAAGCAGAGCTGAAGGCGGCTGTAATGCCAGAAACCGGTCCTCGGAAGATTTTTTCCGGTCCAGGGAAGGCATGGCTTGGCAGTTTGGGCTGGACTGTTCCCATGAGGCACAGGGTCAGACTGATTTACATATGGCCAAGTCTGAACTGGGGTGTTAGAGTGGGCTAAAGAACGGTGATGGATTAAACCCAGATCTCTTGACTGGGTGAGAGTGTTTGATTTGTTCAGATGCTCCGTCCATCACCACCCCGTTTTGTACCACTTTGTTTGCCATAAGTTGGCAGGGTATGCTCAGACGTGAGTCCCTTGCTCACTTTGCCACTGGATTAAGGCAAGCCGGGCTGAAGACGGCTGAAATGCCAGAAATCAGTCCTGGGAAGCTTGTTTCCTGTTAAGGGAAGGCATGGCTTGGCAGTTCGGGCTGGACTGTTCCCATGAGGCACAGGGTCAGTCTGATTTGCATATGGCCATGTCTGAACTAGGGTGGCAGAGTGGGCTAAAGAACGGTGATGGATTAAAACCAGATCTGTTGACTGGGTGTGAGTGTTTGATTGGTTCAGATGCTCCGTCCATCACCACCCCCTTTTGTACCACTTTGTTTGCCATGAGTTTGCAGGGTATGCTCAGACGTGAGTCCCTTGCTCACTTTGCCACTGGATTCAAGCAAGCCGAGCTGAAGACGGCTGAAATTTCAGAAACCGGTCCTCGGAAGCTTGTTTCCAGTCCCGGGAAGGCATGGCTTGGCAGTTTGGGCTGGACTGTTCCCATGAGGCACAGGGCCAGACTGATTTGCATTTGGCCATGTTTGAACTGGTGTGGCAGAGTGGGCTAAGAACGGTGATGGATTAAACCCAGATCTGTTGACTGGGTATGAGTTTTTGATTGGGTCAGATGTGGTGTCCATCACCACCCCCTTTTGTACCACTTGTTCGCCATAAGTTTGCAGGGTATGCTCAGACGTGAGTCCCTTCGCACTTTGCCACTGGTTTGAAGCAAGCCGAGCTGAAGGCGGCTGTAATGCCAGAAACCGGTCCTCGGAAGATTTTTTCCGGTCCAGGGAAGGCATGGCTTGGCAGTTTGGGCTGGACTGTTCCCATGAGGCACAGGGTCAGACTGATTTACATATGGCCAAGTCGAACTGGGGTGTTAGAGTGGGCTAAAGAACGGTGATGGATTAAACCCAGATCTCTTGACTGGGTGAGAGTGTTTGATTTGTTCAGATGCTCCGTCCATCACCACCCCGTTTTGTACCACTTTGTTTGCCATAAGTTGGCAGGGTATGCTCAGACGTGAGTCCCTTGCTCATTTTGCCACTGGATTCAAGCAAGCCGGGCTGAAGATGGCTGAAATGCCAGAAACCGGTCCTCGGAAGCTTGTTTCTGGTCCAGGGAAGGCATGGCTTGGCAGTTCGGGCTGGACTGTTCCCATGAGGCACAGGGTCAGACTGATTTGCATATGGCCATGTCTGAACTGGGGTGGCAGAGTTGGCTAAAGAACGGTGATGGATTAAACCCAGATCTGTTGACTGGGTGTGAGTGTTTGATTGGTTCAGATGCTCTGTCCATCACCACCCCCTTTTGTGCCACATAGTTATATATGGCGCAACGAGGTCTAATATGTGACCGGATGCTGAAGAAGCCTTTATGCAGACAGTTGCTTTTTTTGTTTTGAGACGATTTATCTCGCCGGTACAAATCAATGCCATTTTGGAAAATAGTAGCCTATTATTGATTTTTGGTTGCACAGACAATACATCTTTATAGAAATCTTGACTTATCTTAAAATGAGGACAAGCCCTTGTGAGGTACTATTAGATACACAAGGTATCGTTCTGATTTCAACAACGTTTATTTATAAATATAATAAAGTTGCTTGACTTCCCTTCACATATTTTTTTATTAAATCTTACACTGCTTGTATTTTTTTTACTGATGTTACTCATTCTGACTACACCAGTGTCAATGGCCTGCTGCAGCAATGCCATCAAAGGTCATATGATGTAACATTCTGTGATGTAAATGGAGGAGGTTTCAAGGTTAGGTGATATCATTTCTGACACACCTGGTATTTTGATGAATTGGCATCAGTGATTGTTTTTGTAAACGTGCCAATTATAGTCTATCAATGGGGATATTTGCGAGTGGTGCTTGTTTTGAGCAGCTGTTGCACTTGTGGCATGCAGTCTGAACTCAACCCTTGGCTTAGGACAGTGAATGAAACATTTATCTCTTTGTGGAATGTTCTGTACCCCAGATAAACATATTTAATTTGGTAATTCCTTTGACTTCTAAATTCAAATTGTATAGTGTATAAAAAAAAACTTGTTGTATCTATCCTAGATCTCACCTTGGATTTCTGGTCGATTCACCAGGTAGAGGAGTGCCCACCGTAGAGTGGTGGTGGTGGGTTCTGTCCCACCTCCAAAAAGTTCAGCCACAAGGCGGATCATGTTACGCTCATCAAACGTAGAGGTGACATCTTTGGAGTCCTGGATGCAATAAAAAAATTCACATTCACCAGATACGAAATATAGAGAGAGCATGACATATTGTGAAGCTAGGCCTCCTTGAGGACTAATGGGTGATATAAAAGTGCTTAGCGTTGTTCATAAAATAGAATTGATGAAAATGAATGCATCAAATTCTGGAACGCATTTCTGTGTAAGAAGACCAGTATCTTCTAATGATGATGAGTAAAATTACAGATTTGATTTGAAAGTAGGTTTAGATCACATTAGGTATTGAAGGTTGGTGGAGAGTTAGATTGTCTACTCATACATGGTTGGATTATGAATATTATTGAGGGCCTATGTCTGCATTAGTTATTGGTGAGATTAATTGACCTCTGTCTTGAGTGGAAAGGAAGTCAACACGGTCTTCGTCAATGGGAGAAATAAGTAGAACGTATGACTTCATCCCAGGAAGAGATGGGTAAAGCAATATCTTTCTCAGTAAAAGAGAAATCTAACTAGTCAGGCCAGTTATGAAAGAGGAAAAGGAAGAGAGAATGATAAAATCAATCAAAGTGGTGATCAATAACACGTGTTGATTTAGGTTTATTCTACAAAGTGCCAAATATATTAGCCTTCAGTCCCTTTTAAAAGCTATACCATCAATGCAAGGATTCTAGGTTATCAATGGGTTGTGGGGGCTTTGTTTGCAGAATGATCCTTTAGGGACAGAGGGAAGATTGCTAACTTTACTGAGGCTTGTGGCTGAGTTTCATGCTATAGAGAAATTCATACATTTGATTTGGAGCTGAGTGAAGCCCTTCTGGAAAATATCTGTTTAGTTGGTTTATAAGGGAGGGACTGAAGTTATGCCAGAGTTACAAAGCAGGAGGGAGCTCTAAATCTTGTGCCTCAATCTTCTTTTTCAACTGAAATTAAGCCTCACATTATAGGACCCGGATGATAACGATGAGTGCACAAAACCCTGTTTGCACAGTGATCAGAATAAGAAGGAATATGGACTTACATCCAAACATTACTGGGAGAAACAACGTTTATATTTCCTGTGGAATTTTAGTAGGTAATAAGTTTCGGAATTTAAAAGGGGAATACAGCTTGGTACTGAACATGCAAATGTTTGTGCAATAACAAACCAATATTAAGTTAATTTCCCAATTGTAGGTTATACCCGATGATAGTTAGATACAATAGCTATTCCTGGCTAATGCATCTGCAGGTTTTGAAAATGGTGCAGAACAACATGACTTTGATTCAGTAGGAGGGTTAACTGCAGATATGGAGTAAATGTAGTTTGATTTCATAAGGTCAACACAGAGTCTGTTTTTAATCCATTTTCTTTATTGATTGCTGTGGCATCTATTATAAAATAATTGAACAAGAAGATCATAAAGCCAACTGTTACACAGAATGCATCCTGGAAACTGCTCACTCACATGAGCAAACAGTCATAAAAATCCCCTTTGTGTGATGTCCTACCTTATGGCCACTTGTGTTTCCCATATGCTAGAGCACTTTATCAGAGCCAGAACTGATCAATCAATGTAACAGCATCAAATACTCACTTGTGATATTTTAGTTTGGTAGAAATCAATCAAGTCCTGGGGCTCTTCAGACACTCCATTCTCTTTGTGACTTTTGATTTCCTTCTTCACGAATTCTTCCACAAGGGCATTGCCTTTAAAGATATTATTATGAGGTCCTGGAAGATGCTTCATCAGCCAGGGGAAAGTGTCATAGAGCTGGGGTGAAAGCCATGGGACATGATTAGGAAGCATGTTATTTTTTGATAATATCTTCAATTTATCATAATCAATGGTGACAGACTATTAGAGGACTTGCTGAAAATTCTTTCTCCCTCTAAAAAAAGCTATAATCTAGATTGTTAGAAGACATCCATGCATAGTGTTTTTTTTATCTATGTGTGTGTATTTGTGGGTGTCCAAGACAAACTAATTAACAAGTATTTTCCAAATAAATAGAACATACGAGAATTTTGTAATGGTATGAACTGTTTGGACTGATACAATGCAGGGACTAGGTGTAAGAATTTAGAGATTAAATCCTGTCTTATTTCATCTTGATTCCTCTGTGGATCATTTCCTTCATTGGCTTCATCACAAAGATACAACTAAATGGTGATGGACAGGTAACACACCCTCTGAGATGAAGGCGTCCATTCTTCCTAAGTGGCGCACCCACCAGGCTTGTAATAAGGGCTTCAAAGTAAGGGTGGCAGTTCAGTAGCTGTGAGAATGTTTTCTTGTTTACCTGCCAAAGAGGTATTACAGAGGAATGTGAAACTGTAATTTAGGCTCGATTAGAAATATGCATCACTGAAGGTTTCCTCTGGGAACAGGAGCAGGGGTCCGCTCTCATAACGAGGTGGTCTGGAGAACCTTTAACCTAGTAATCCTTTAAACCAACCTTCTACCATGTTTCAAATGTTGAAATATTCCAGGAGTTTCTTTTCAAAATGGCTCAATTGTTTATACATTCAAAAGCCCGACTGTGAGAGGCAGGTTCACATTGTTCCATTCCTAATTTGACATCTTAGCCAGATCTTACTGTTCTGTGTCGGTGCCTGAAATATGAATCTGTTCTTGATAATGCCACTGTAATACCCACAACCACACCCACACACACCCACACACAACCACACAACCACACACACAACCCTACACACACAACCACACCCATAACCGTACACACACACACAACCACATCCAACCACACAACCACACACACAACCACACCCAACCACAAAACCACACACAACCACACACAACCACACAACCACACCAAACCACACACACAACCACACAACCACAACCACAACCACAACCACACACACACAACCACACACACACGCACAACCACACACACACAATCACACAATCACACAACCACACACAAGACCACAACCATACACACAGCCACAACCACACACAATCACAACCACACACAAAACCACACACAAAACCACACACACACACAACCACACACCCAACCACAAACATGACACACACAATCACAACCAAACACACACAACCACAACCACACACACAACCACAACCACACACACAACCACTCACAACCACACCAAACCAAACACATAACCACACACACATAACCATATACACACACAACCACACACACACAACCACACACACAACCACACAAACAACCACACACACAACCACACACACAACCACACACACAACCACACATACACAACCACACACACACAACCACACGTTGCATGAAATTCATGTCTAGTAGAGAGTCCGTGAACTCGACCGAGATGGCACTCTCGGGAGTATCAGAGGGCCTGTAGTCGAAATCACCAAGGATAATGATCCTGGCATGATTGATGACTAACTGGGAAATTAATTCACCAAAGAGTTGAGGGAACAGGGGAATATTATCAGGGGGTCGATAAAAATGAGCACAAATGAAGGAAAACTTGGGGGAGTTCGCTCTAAAAATAATTTTAACATAACATAACATACACAACCACACACAACCATAACCACACTGTTGGACCCGGCCGCATGGCGTGGCCCGACCCCTCCCGCATGGCGGGCCCAGGACGACATCAGCCCTCCTCCGGACCTCGGGCGGCCCCTTCGGCCCGACCCGGCACACCCCAACGCCACAGATCCGGCTACCATCCCGGATCCCCATCACCGGCCTGGCTCTAGCCTAGGCCCCTCACAACCTAAGCACGAGGCTGTGCCCGACTCCATCTTGGGCCCACCATGTCATGACCACGTGGCCTCAGCCCCAGCCTCGGCCCCGGCGAAGCCCAGACCTCGCGGCACCAAGATCCACCCAGGTGGTCGAGTGGCCACTCGACAGATCCCGGAGGGAGAGGAGTTTCGATGGCCCTCCAGCCGCCCCCGGACGCCTGGTATCGATCGGCCTCCGGCCTCCCTGGGCGCTGGCTCCACCCCCCTGCTGGGTGTCTGGACACCATCACCCCGGCCCTTCTGACCTCCAGGCGAGAGGGTCCGGACATCAAAGGACTCCAGTCCTATATCTGGGCCAGCCCCGGAGTAGGACGCCAGTTGTATCCTGGACTGGAAGCCCTGCTGACGCTGTCACGGCCGACACCAGATGAACTCATCCTTCCTGTGACCCGAAGCCCATCTGAGAGCTTGCTGGCGCTGCCGCGGCCCACCTTACGGAACCTCCTGAGAGCCTGCTGGTGCTGCCGCGGCCTACCTTGCTGAACCATCCGAGAGCCTGCTGGCGCTGCCGCGGCCTACCTTGCTGAACCATCCGAGAGCCTGCTGGCGCTGCCGCGGCCTACCTTGCTGAACCATCTGAGAGCCTGCTGGCGCTGCCGCGGCCTACCTTGCTGAACCATCTGAGAGCCTGCTGGCGCTGCCGCGGCCTACCTTGCTGAACCATCTGAGAGCCTGCTGGCGCTGCCGCGGCCTACCTTGCTGAATCATCCTGTAAGCCTGCTGGCACGGCCGCGGCTCGAACCTCTCGGAGCGCCCCAGCTCGAGGATTGAGAGCTGTGCGCAGGGTATCCCTTCCTGCACCCAGAAGCTAGACCGTCCCGCTACCTCGTCCCCTCCTTTTCGAGACTTTACGGATCCCTCGATCCAGCTGTATATACTGCCAAGAACCCGCATCCTTTTACTACCTATAAAACTTGAGAACTTGCCCTCCTGTGTGGTGTCCGTTTGTAGTGTTGTGATTACTCTGCTGTACGATCCTAGGAGAGGGCCCTCATTCCGGAGGCCTCTCAGTAACGCTCGGCTACTTCTCAAAGGAGAGGTGGACCTAGGGGTGGTCAGTCAGACATCTTCTGCCTCCCCCGGGGGCGCCTTTCTAACATTGGTGGCAAGCGCTGGGATCCGAGCCACGCAGATCGTACAGAGAGTGATTCACCCGCTACCCAGACAAACCCACTGCAACCATGAGCACATAATTCCAGAAAGAAAAAATGGAAGACTACAGTCACAAGGAGTTAAAGCAATTCTGCAAAAACCTAGGCATCGCTACCACTGGCTTAAGCACCAAAGAAGATTTTAAATCGGCCCTGCAGGCCTGGGTGGACGCCGGCGAGGCGCCACCTCCGAGTGAAGATAACCCGAGCCCGAACGGAGGTCCGGAGGCTGAGGTGAACCCAGCGGGAGGGAGACCCGCAAACCCAGACGCGGGCCTCTCCCACGAAGACGCCCGAGAACGAGAAAGGATCCGGCTCCACGAGTTGGATTTGGCCCGACTCCGACAAGAAGAACTCCAACTGGCAGAAAAGAAGCTAGCCCTTGAGGAGAAGAAACTCCTGCTCGAGCACGAGCGCGTCCTCAAAGAAATGGAACTTAAAGCCAAGGCAAACGAGACAGCCACCTCCGGGGGTAAGACCCCAACCCCCCCGGTGGACACGAAGGTGCACATACCCAAGGATGTCGTCAAGGAGTACTATAAGAGCGATGACATCCAACAGTGGTTCAGAGCCTACGAGGTCGCCATGGCCGCCCATCGAGTACCCCTCAGGGACTGGGGCGCCGGCCTGTGAGGGAAGTTTATCAACGAAGGGAGAGACGCCCTGCTGGAGCTCCCTGATACCGAGAGAACCTCGTACGAACCCATGAAAACCGCCCTCCTCACTCGCTACGGATTCACCCCCGAGATGTACCGGCAGCGATTCCGAGACTGCAAAAAAATCCCCGGTACCACGTGGGTGGAGTATGTGAACTTTTACAGCAGAGCCTTCGAGGGGTGGATCAGAGGCTGCCAGGTCACCACCTACCAGCAGTTAGTCGACCTCATTCTATGGGAACACCTGTCCAATAACTGTTTCATCGAACTCCGGCAGCACCTCCTCGACAGCAAATTGACTGAGCCCCGAAAACTCGCTGTCGAGGCAGACCGATGGGCGAGCACCCGAGTCCCCCGGAACACGGTGGGGGACGGCCGGGGATCCCCCGGGAACCACCGACCCCGAGGCGGCGGAGCGGGCCAGGGCCGGGGACGAGACGCCCCCCAGGGGTCATCCCCTACCTCCATGTCGCCACCCCTGGGCCGGAGAGGGGCCCCCCCAGCCAGGCCGGTGCCCCGGCCGAACGTTACGTGCCACCGATGCCAGCGACAGGGTCATTATGCGAATGACCCCCTCTGCCCGATGAACCAGCGACCCGGCACCACCGGGCCCCCCGCCCGCCAGATCGCGGCAGCTGCCCTGGGTGAAGAGAGAAGCGAGGAAGAGGACAACAGCCCCGAACAGCCCGAGTGGGAACCCGCCGCCATGACCTTAGCATGCCTGGGCACTCACGACCTGATGCATCGAGGTCCGATCCCCGGCAACACCCAGAAATACCGCCAGTGGGTCACCATCAATGGTCGCCGGACCGAAGCCCTCCGTGACACTGGAGCCAGCGTGACAGCGGTCCGCTGCCACCTGGTGACCCCCGAGCAGATCCTTCCTAACGTCCTATGCCCAGTCCGGTCCGCAGACAACTCAGAGACTTTGTGCCAGATGGCCCGCGTTCCCTTCGAGTGGGGAGGAGTGTCGGGCATGCTGAAAGTAACTGTCCGCGACGATGCCCCCGTGGACTGCCTCCTTGGGAACCACCTGGAAAGTTCCCCCTGGGCTGGCGTCGAACGAAGAGAGCACCTGGGGATGCTAGGCCTGCCCGAGTGGGTCTGTGCGACCACCCGCTCCATGTCCGCCCGAGCCTCCCCCCCAGCGGGGGAAGCGCCGACCGAAGAGCCAGAGTGGCCCGCGCCTCCGCCACCAGTCGTCCCCGAGGATGCCGACCCCGAGGCCGGCCCCCACGGGTCCGCCCAAGAAGATCTCGCCGAGCTCAACCACCTCCCAGAACTCGCTCAATGGCGCCAAGAAGGGGGCCCCACACGAGTACAGTTCCGGCAGGAGCAGAAAACCCGCCCCTCCCTCGAGGGGATGCGACAGCAAGCCGCTACTCAGGCCGCGGGAGACCCCGCGGGGTCCCACTGGGTCTACTGGGACAACGAGCTCCTCTACAGTGAGCAGAAGATTGCCGAGCTAGGGGCCGGCTGGGTACTGGTCGTACCACTCCGATTCAGAGACTTCCTCCTGAACTTAGCACATGATGTGCCCCTCGCCGGGCACCTGGGGCAGGACAAAACCTACAGCAGCCTGGTGACCCATTTCTACTGGCCAAGAATGCTCACCGATGTGCATAACCACTGCCGAACCTGCCCGACCTGTCAAGCCAGCGGGAAGAGCGGGGGGAAAGTCAAAGCCCCGCTCCAGCCATTCCCCGTGGTGACCACCCCCTTCGAGCGAGTAGGAATAGACATTGTAGGACCCCTGGACCCTCGCACCTCGCAGGGACACCGCTTCATCCTAGTCCTGGTGGACCATGCCACTCGCTATCCGGAGGCCACCCCTCTCCGAACCATCAGAGCCCCCGTGGTGGGCCGAGCCCTCATGAGCATCTTCTCCCGGGTCGGCTTCCCCCGAGAGGTAGTAAGTGATCGGGGCTCCAACTTCATCTCGAAGCATATGCGGTCCCTATGGCAACAGTGCGGGGTCACCTATAAATTCACCACCCCGTATCATCCTCAAGGAAATGGACTAGTGGAACGCTTTAACCGAACACTGAAGGGGATGATCAAGGGCCTGGAAGAGCCTCTCCAGCGCAAATGGGACGTCCTGCTGCCCTGCCTCCTGTTCGCCTACCGAGAGGTACCCCAGAATTCCCTGGGGTTCAGCCCTTTTGAACTCCTATACGGACACCCGGTTCGAGGCCCCCTTAGCCTGGTCAAGGAAGGCTGGGAGACAGCAGTTCGAGAGGCCCCACCGGATGTCTACCGGTACCTCCTGACCCTCCGCAATCAGACTCGAAGGTTCAGGGAACTGGCCGAGGCCAACCTGGAGGCTAGTCAGGAGGACATGAAACGCTGGTATGACCAAAACGCCTCGTCCATCGAATTCGAGCCGGGCCAGCGAGTCTGGGTCATGTCCCCGGTCGAACCTTGTGCCCTCCAGGACAAATGGATGGGGCCCTTCAAAGTGGTGGAGCGCAAGAGCCCCGTCACTTACTTGGTGGACATGGAGTCCCCCAGGAACCCCCTCCGGGTTCTGCACGCTAACCGGCTCAAACCACACTTTGCACGCACTGAACTGAGCCTGCTGCTGGCGACCGATGACGGAGCTGAAGACGACTCCGAGCCACTCCCGGATCTCCTCAACACCACCGAGACAGACGGCTCCTTCGAAGGGGTCCGGCTCTCCTCGACCCTGACCCCAGCGCAGCAACAGGACTGCCGGAAGCTGCTGGGGCAGTTTGCGGATCTGTTTTCCCTCACGCCGGGGGTCACCCGGTGGTGTGTCCACGATGTAGACACCGGCGACAGCCCCCCTGTGAAACAACGAGCTTTTCGGGTGCCCGACCGGGTTCGGGCCTGCATCCAATCGGAAGTAGCCAAGATGTTGGCCCTGGGGGTAGTCGAACCCTCCAACAGTCCCTGGGCCAGTCCCGTTGTCCTGGTCCCCAAAGCTGCCTCCCCCGGAACAGCTCCCGAACTCCGGTTCTGTGTTGACTACCGGGGACTGAATGCAGTCACCAGGACCGACGCCCATCCCATCCCCAGGGCGGATGAACTGATCGATCGCCTAGGGGCCGCCAAATACCTCAGCACCTTTGATCTCACGGCGGGGTATTGGCAGATCGGCCTCACCCCTGGCGCACAAGAGCGATCGGCCTTCTCGACACCAGATGGCCACTATCACTTCAAAGTGATGCCCTTCGGCATGAAAAATGCGCCGGCCACCTTCCAGAGACTAGTGAACCAGGTGCTGGCCGGACTAGAGGAATACAGCGCCGCCTATCTAGATGACATTGCGGTGTACAGCCTTCACTGGGATGAGCACCTGTCCCACCTCTGGAGGGTCCTGACGGCCCTCCGGCGGGCCGGACTAACCATCAAAGCCAGCAAGTGCCAGATAGGCCAAGGGTCCGTGACCTATCTGGGACACCAAGTGGGAAGCGGCCAAGTGGCTCCCCTCCAACCCAAGATAGACGCCATCCGGGCCTGGGAGCCCCCGATCACCCAGACCGCCGTCCGAGCCTTCCTGGGGCTCACCGGATACTATCGGCGGTTTATAAAAGACTACGGGAGCATTGTGGGGCCCCTCACGGAACTGACCTCCAAGAAATCACCCCAGAAGGTGCACTGGACTCCTGCGTGCCAAACAGCCTTTGAGACTTTAAAGACGGCCATGTGCACCGCCCCTGTGCTCCAGGCCCCCGACTACAGCAGAGAGTTTGTAGTCCAAACCGACGCCTCGGAACACGGCATCGGGGCGGTCCTGTCCCAAGTGGGCCCCGAAGGAATCGACCGGCCAGTGGCCTTCATCAGCAGACGCCTCCTGGCAAGAGAACAGCGGTGGAGTACCATCGAGCGGGAAGCCTTTGCCGTGGTGTGGGCACTCAAGAAGCTCCGGCCCTACCTCTTCGGCACCCACGTCCGAGTCCAGACCGACCACCAGCCCCTGCGGTGGTTGATGCAGATGCGGGGGGAAAACCCGAAACTGCTGCGCTGGTCCATTTCTCTGCAAGGGATGGACTTCACCGTGGAGCATCGCCCCGGCAACGACCACGCCAATGCCGACGGCCTGTCCAGATTCTTCCGCCTCGGCGAGGAGAATCCCCAAGAAGATGGGTGACTCTCCCCTGCCTTCAGCTGGGGGGGACGCGTGTTGGACCCGGCCGCATGGCGTGGCCCGACCCCTCCCGCATGGTGGGCCCAGGACGACATCAGCCCTCCTCCGGACCTCGGGCGGCCCCTTCGGCCCGACCCGGCACACCCCAACGCCACAGATCCGGCTACCATCCCGGATCCCCATCACCGGCCTGGCTCTAGCCTAGGCCCCTCACAACCTAAGCACGAGGCTGTGCCCGACTCCATCTTGGGCCCACCACGTCACGACCACGTGGCCTCAGCCCCAGCCTCGGCCCCGGCGAAGCCCAGACCTCGCGGCACCAAGATCCACCCAGGTGGTCGAGTGGCCACTCGACAGATCCCGGAGGGAGAGGAGTTTCGATGGCCCTCCAGCCGCCCCCGGACGCCTGGTATCGATCGGCCTCCGGCCTCCCTGGGCGCTGGCTCCACCCCCCTGCTGGGTGTCTGGACACCATCACCCCGGCCCTTCTGACCTCCAGGCGAGAGGGTCCGGACATCAAAGGACTCCAGTCCTATATCTGGGCCAGCCCCGGAGTAGGACGCCAGTTGTATCCTGGACTGGAAGCCCTGCTGACGCTGTCACGGCCGACACCAGATGAACTCATCCTTCCTGTGACCCGAAGCCCATCTGAGAGCCTGCTGGCGCTGCCGCGGCCCACCTTGCGGAACCTCCTGAGAGCCTGCTGGCGCTGCCGCGGCCTACCTTGCTGAACCATCCGAGAGCCTGCTGGCGCTGCCGCGGCCTACCTTGCTGAACCATCCGAGAGCCTGCTGGCGCTGCCGCGGGCTACCTTGCTGAACCATCTGAGAGCCTGCTGGCGCTGCCGCGTCCTACCTTGCTGAACCATCTGAGAGCCTGCTGGCGCTGCCGCGGCCTACCTTGCTGAACCATCTGAGAGCCTGCTGGCGCTGCCGCGGCCTACCTTGCTGAACCATCTGAGAGCCTGCTGGCGCTGCCGCGGCCTACCTTGCTGAATCATCCTGTAAGCCTGCTGGCACGGCCGCGGCTCGAACCTCTCGGAACCCCCCAGCTCGAGGATTGAGAGCTGTGCGCAGGGTATCCCTTCCTGCACCCAGAAGCTAGACTGTCCCGCTACCTCGTCCCCTCCTTTTCGAGACTTTACGGATCCCTCGATCCAGCTGTATATACTGCCAAGAACCCGCATCCTTTTACTACCTATAAAACTTGAGAACTTGCCCTCCTGTGTGGTGTCCGTTTGTAGTGTTGTGATTACTCTGCTGTACGATCCTAGGAGAGGGCCCTCATTCCGGAGGCCTCTCAGTAACGCTCGGCTACTTCTCAAAGGAGAGGTGGACCTAGGGGTGGTCAGTCAGACATCTTCTGCCTCCCCCGGGGTCGCCTTTCTAACACACACACACACACAACCACACACACACACAACAACACACACACACACAACCACTAACATAACACACACAACCACAACCACACACACACACAACCACACACACAACCACACACACAACCATGCACATAACCACACACAACCACACACAACCACACACACAACCATACTCACAAATACAACCACACACAACCACACACACAACCACACTCACAACCACACATACATCCACACACAGCCACACACAACCACAAACACAACCACACACACAACCACACACACACATACACACTTAACCACACACACACAACCACACACCTATCCACACACACACAACCACACACACACAACCACCCACATACAGCCACAACCACACACACAACCACAACCACACACACAACCACACACACACAACCACACACACATCCACACACACAACCACACACACAACGGCACACACAACCACAACCACAAATACATCTACAAACACTCACAACCACACACACAACCACACACACACAACCACAACCAACCACACATATAACCATACATACAACCACACATTCAACCACACACACACACAACCACACACAACCACACACACGACCACACACACAACCACACACAACTACATACATACAACCACACACACACAACCACACACAACCACACACATAACCACACACAACTACACACACACAACCACACACACACCACCACACACACACCAACACACACACAACCACAACCACACACACACACACACACAACCACCCACATACAGCCAAAACCACACACACAACCACAACCACACACACAACCACACACACACAACCACACACACATCCACACACACAACCACACACACAACGGCACACACAACCACAACCACACATACAACTACAAACACTCACAACCACACACACAACCACACACACACAACCACAACCAACCACACATATAACCATACATACAACCACACATTCAACCACACACACACAACCACACACAACCACACACACAACCACACACACAACCACACACAACTACATACATACAACCACACACACACAACCACACACAACCACACACATAACCACACACAACTACACACACACAACCACACACACACAACCACACACACACAAACACACACACAACACACACAACCACAACCACACACACACACAACCACAACCACACACAACCACATACAAGCATACACACACAACCACACACACAACCACACTCACAACCACACACACAACCACACACACAACCACACACAACCACACACAGTCACACACAACCACACAACAACCACACACACACAACCACACACACAGCCACACACACAACCGCACACACAACCACACACAACCACACGCACACAACCACACACACACAACAACCACACAATCACACAACCACACACACAACCATACACACACAACCACAACCACACACACAACCACACACAGCCACACAAACACACAGCCACACACACAACCACAAACACAACACACACAACTTCTAACACACACACACAACCACACACACAAACACAACCATGCACACAACCACACACAACCACACACACACACACACAACCACACACACAACCATGCACACACACAACCATACACAACCACACACACAACCACACTCACAGCCACACACACAACCACACACAACCATATACACAACCACACACACAACCACACACACAACCACACACACAACCACACACACAACCACACACACAACCACAACCACATACAACCACACCAAAAACCACATACACACACAACCACACACCCAGCCACAACCACACACACAACCATACACAACCACACACACAACCACAACCACACATACAACCACACACACACAACCACACACACACAACCACACACACACCCACACACACAGACACATACACAACCATAACCACACACACAACCACAACCACACACACAACCACACACAACCACACAACCACCCAACTACACAACCACAGCCACAACCACACATTCACACAGCCACACCCAACCACACACACAACCAAACACAACCACAAACACAACCACACGCACAACCACAACCACATACACAACCACACATTTCACCATATACACACAACCACAAATGCAACCACACATACAACCATACACACAACCACACAGACACACAGCCACACACACACAACCACACACACAACCGCAACCACACACACACACAACCATACACACACACACACACACACAACCACAAACACACCCACACAACCACCCAACAACACACATAACCAAAACCACACACACAACCACACACACTACCCCAACCACACACAACCACACACACAACCATAAACAACCACATACACAACCACACACAACCACACACACTCATAACCACACACACACAACCACACACACACAACCACACACAATCACACACACAACCACAACCAACCACACATATAACCACACATGCACCCACACCTACAACCACACATACAACCACACACACAACCAAACACACACAACCACATGCACAACCACACACACACACAACCACACACACACAACCACACACACAACCACACAACCACAACCACACACACAACCACACACACACAACCACACACACATCCACACACACAACCACACACACAACGGCACACACAACCACAACCACACATACAACTACAAACACTCACAACCACACACACAACCACACACACACAACCACAACCAACCACACATATAACCATACATACAACCACACATTCAACCACACACACACAACCACACACAACCACACACACGACCACACACACAACCACACACAACTACATACATACAACCACACACACACAACCACACACAACCACACACATAACCACACACAACTACACACACACAACCACACACACACAACCACACACACACAAACACACACACAACACACACAACCACAACCACACACACACACACACACAACCACAACCACACACAACCACATACAAGCATACACACACAACCACACACACAACCACACTCACAACCACACACACAACCACACACACAACCACACACAACCACACACAGTCACACACAACCACACAACAACCACACACACACAACCACACACACAGCCACACACACAACCGCACACACAACCACACACAACCACACGCACACAACCACACACACACAACAACCACACAATCACACAACCACACACACAACCATACACACACAACCACAACCACACACACAACCACACACAACCACACAAACACACAGCCACACACACAACCACACACACAACCACAAACACAACACACACAACTTCTAACACACACACACACAACCACACACACAAACACAACCATGCACACAACCACACACAACCACACACACACACACACACACAACCACACACACAACCATGCACACACACAACCATACACAACCACACACACAACCACACTCACAGCCACACACACAACCACACACAACCATATACACAACCACACACACAACCACACACACAACCACACACACAACCACACACACAACCACAACCACATACAACCACACCAAAAACCACATACACACACAACCACACACCCAGCCACAACCACACACACAACCATACACAACCACACACACAACCACAACCACACATACAACCACACACACACAACCACACACACACAACCACACACACACCCACACACACAGACACATACACAACCATAACCACACACACAACCACAACCACACACACAACCACACACAACCACACAACCACCCAACTACACAACCACAGCCACAACCACACATTCACACAGCCACACCCAACCACACACACAACCAAACACAACCACAAACACAACCACACGCACAACCACAACCACATACACAACCACACATTTCACCATATACACACAACCACAAATGCAACCACACATACAACCATACACACAACCACACAGACACACAGCCACACACACACAACCACACACACAACCGCAACCACACACACACAACCACAACCATACACACAACCACACAGACACACAGCCACACACACACAACCACACACACAACCGCAACCACACACACACAACCACAACCATACACACACACACACACACACACACAACCACAAACACACCCACACAACCACCCAACAACACACACAACCAAAACCACACACACAACCACACACACTACCCCAACCACACACAACCACACACACAACCAACACAACCACACACACAACCATAAACAACCACATACACAACCACACACAACCACAACCACACACACTCATAACCACACACACACAACCACACACACACAACCACACACAATCACACACACAACCACAACCAACCACACATATAACCACACATGCACCCACACCTACAACCACACATACAACCACACACACAACCAAACACACACAACCACACGTACAACCACACACACACACAACCACACACAACCACACACACACAACCACACACACAACCACACAACCACACACACACACAACCACACACACACACACACACAACCACACACACACAACTCCAAGCAAATAGGGTGTCGGGTAAGCTGGGGGGGCGGAGTGGCAGCTATTATCCAACAAAAACATAAATGTACCACCTTACAGATCAACAGACCACCTCAGGTTGATAGTCCTATTTTAAAATTTAACTCCCCCAAGTTTTCCTTCATGTGTGCTCTTTTTTATCGACCCCCGGATCATATGCCCCTGTTCCCTCAACTCTTTGGTGAATTAATTTCCCAGTTAGTCATCAATCATGCCAGGATCATTATCCTTGGTGATTTCAACTACAGGCCCTCTGATACTCCCGAGAGTGCCATCTCGGTCGAGTTCACGGACTCTCTACTAGACATGAATTTCACGCAACATGTGCACAAAGCTACCCACGTTAAGGGGCATACTCTGGACCAGGTCTGGTCATCTAACATAGAAATCACACTCCCCTTAGTTTCTCCCTGCACTTGGTCTGATCATCATTTTATTTCTTTTACTATGGCCTATACTCCCCCACTATGTCGCCCCTGGCAGGTAACTTCTTGGCCAGGAACTGGAAACGGGCTAATATGGGCGACTTCCACGCATTTTTAACATCACCTCTCCCAATGAACGGGCCCCTATCTCTCTTCAGGCTTCTAGCCTTGATCACTGGCTAGAATTAGCCAGTGACAAGGCGGCCCCTTTGAAAAAAATCTAACTTAAACGCCCCCACGATGCCCAACGCTGGTTTTCCGATGATCTAAAAAAAGAAAAAACTGGCACTCAGACAGGCAGAGCGCTGTTGGCGGCGAGCCTATGCATCTGAGGAGAGAGCGGCATATGTAGCCCTGTTAAAAAATTATAAAGATTCCATTCTTCAAACTAAATCTGTATACTTCTCCCAAAAAATCAACAATTCATCCATGAAGGCTAAAGACAGTTTCTCAATTGTCGATGAGCTTGCACAACCTAACAGGGTGACCACTAAATCTGTCCCTTCACAATCACTATGTGATTCATTGAACTCATTCTTCATTGACAAAATTACCTCCATTAAGAACAATATCCCAATATCCCTACCCCCAATTCCCCTACCACCCCCATACCCTGTAAAAACCCCTTCATGTTTGATCAAATTCTCCTGATTTCTGGAGAAGAGTTCCTGACCCTTCTGAATAAAGTGGGATCTGGCTCTCCTATTGACTGCTGCCCCCCCCCCCACATTCTGAAAGAGGCCTTTCTTATCTGCCCTGACCCGCCACTTTCACTCCTTAACAACTCACTCAAATCAGGCATTGTTCCGGATACCTTTAAATGCGCCGTAGTTGTTCCTATACTGAAAAAACCCAACGCAGATTCTTCAGTGCTGATCAATTTTCATCCCATTTCTTTGCTCCCTTACCACAGCAAAATATTAGAGGCTCACGTCACGAATTGCCTCAGCTCATTTATTGAGCATTCCCAGTTTCTCAACCCCCTGCAGGCGGGTTTCAGGCCAGCACACTCCATGGAATCTGTCATTCTGGCAGTCATGGATGAGCTTAGGAGAGGAGCCGATAAAAACATCACCCAGGCCCTGGTGCTTCTGGATCTATCGGCGGCTTTTGACACAGTGGATCACCTCCTTTCTACACAGGCACTTCCAGGCAGTCCATCTGGCCAACTTCTCGGCAGGGAAAACAAAACTGACCTGTTGGGTCCCTCAGGGCTCTGCCCTATCAACCCTCCTATTCAACCTAAAGATGGAACCCTTGATTGTATCTTTACGTAATAGCCCAGCCATAACCTTCAATTACGTCGATGATCTCCAGTTGGTATTCATCATAGACTCCTCCAATACATCCATTAGTAATTTCCAATCCACTATGATCTCTAATAGTGAATGGATTTATTCTAGCCAATTAAAACTTAATCCCGATAAAACAGAGCTTCTTCTAACTGGCGGGTCCACCAACCCCTGGAACTCCAGTTTCTGGCCTCCGTCTCTGGACACCCCCCCCGCCCGTTAGGCTCTGTAATTAGTCTTGGAGTCATCATCTGCAGTGACTTGTCCTTGAAGCCACAAATCAATGCTGTAGTCTCTTCCTGCTTCTTCCATCTTCGCAGAATTCGGAAGATCTGTAGGTTCTTGACCACAGAGGCCCTTATTCTTGTAATCCTGGCCCTGGTCACCTCTCGCATTGACTATGGGAATGCTCTCTATGTTGGCATTCCAGCATAGCAACCTCATCGCCTACAGCTCGTACAAAATCAGGCAGATAGGCTCATCTTTCGCCAACCCAAGCACCAACATGTTAGCCCCCTGATGAAGAGACTTCATTGGCTCCCGGTAGCCAAACGCTGTGTATTTAAATTAGGCTGTATCATCTTCAAAGCCCTTGCTGGTCAAGGCCCTGCTTTCATTTCTTCCAGGATCCAACGTTATGTTCCCTCATGTGAACTTCGCTCCTCTCACCTCCACTTGCTCACTATCCCCACTTTCAAACAAAAAAAACATGGTGGTCTTAGGTTTTCTTTTCTGGCCCCCCGTTTTTGGAACTCCCTTCCTAATGTGCTATACTCAATTTAGAACTCTTCTGAAAACTTTCCTGTTCTCACAAGCTTATGAATAATGTTCCGGGAATCTTTCTGCTGCAGTCCTTCCGCTCCTAGCGCCATGAAACCGCCTAGTGTAAGTGCGCTCTAAAAATTATTTTAACATAACATAACATACACAACCACACACAACCATAACCACACACACAACCACACACAACAACACACACACACACAACCACACACACAACCACTAACACAACACACACAACCACGACCACACACACACACACAACCACACACACAACCACACACACAACCATGCACATAACCACACACAACCACACACACAACCACACACACAACCACACACAACCATACACACAAATACAACCACACACACAACCACACTCACAACCACACATACATCCACACACAGCCACACACAACCACAAACACAACCACACACACACACAAACACACACTTAACCACACACACACACAAAACCACACACCTAACCACACACACAACCACAAACACAGCCACACACACACAACCACACACATACAGCCACAACCACACACACAACCACAACCACACACACAACCACAACCACACACACAACCACACACACACAACCACACACACATCCACACACACAACCACACACACAACACACACAACCACAACCACACACACAACCACACATACAACCACAAACACTCACAACCACACACACAACCGCACACACAACCACAACCAACCACACATATAACCACACATACAACCACACATTCAATCACACACACACACACACAACCACGCACAACCACACACACAACCACGCACACCCAACCACACACACACAACCACACACAACTACACACATACAACCACACACACACAACCACACACAACCACAACCACACACATAACCACACACAACCACCCACAAAACCACACACACAAAACCACACACACAAACACACATACAACACACACAACCAAAACCACACATACACACACACAACCACAACCACATACAACCATACACACACAACCACACACACAACCATACTCACAACCACACACACAACCACACACACAACCACACACACAACCACACACAGCCAAACACAACAACCACACACACAACCACACACACAGCCACACACACACAACCACACAACCACACACACAACCATACACACACAACCACAACCACACACACAACCACACACAACCACACAAACAGACAGCCACACACACAACCACAAACACAACACACACAACTTCAACCACACACACACAACCACACACACAACCACACACAAACACAACCATGCACACAACCACACACAACCACACACACACACACAACCACACACACACAACCATACACAACCACACACACAACCACACTCACAGCCACACACACAACCACACACAACCATATACACAACCACACACACAATCACACACACCACACACACACAACTACAACCACAAACAACCACACACAGAGCCACACACACAACCGCACACACAACCACACACAACCACACGCACACAACCACACACACACACAACAACCACACAACCACACAACCACACACACAACCACACACAACCACAACCACACACACAACCACACACAACCACACACACAACCACACAAACACACAGCCACACACACAACCACACACACAACCACAAACACAACACACACAACTTCAACCACACACACACAACCACACACACAACCACACACAAACACAACCACACACAACCACACACACACAGAACCACACACACAACCATACACACACACACACACAACCATACACAACCACACACACAACCACACTCACAGCCACACACACAACCACACACAACCATATACACAACAACACACACAACCACACACACAATCACACACACCACACACACAACCACAACCATACACAACCACATACACAGCCACACACACAACCATACACAACCACACACACAACCACAACCACACATACAACCACACACATAACCACACACACAACCACACACACACCCATACACACAGACACAACCACACACACAACCACACACACAACCACACACACATCCACACACACAACCACCCAACTACACAACCACACCCACAACCACAAACACAACCACACACACAACCACATACACAACCACACTTTTCACCATATACACACAACCACACATACAACCATACACACAACCACACAGACACACAGCGACACACACACACAACCACACACACACAACCACACACAAACAACCACAACCACACACACAACCACAACCACACACACACAACCACACACAACCACACACAGAACCACACCCACACAACCACACACAACCACACACAACCACACACAACCACACACACAACCACACCCACAACCACACACAACCAAACACACAACCACACACACAACCACACCCAGAACCACACATTCACACAACCACACACACAACCATACACACATACAACCTCACACACACAACCACACACAACCACACACACAACCACACACACACAACCACATGCAGACAACCACACACAACCACACACACAACCACACACACACAACCACCCACACACACAACCACACACACACAACCATACACACACAACCACACACACACACAACTACAACCACACACACAACCACACGCACAACCACACAACCACACACAAAACCATACATGCAACCACACATACAACCACACACAACCATACCCAACCACCCAACCACACACACAACTACAACCGCACACACAACCACACACACAACCGCACACACAACCAATGACACAACCACACACACAACCACACACACACCACACACACACCACACACACAACCACACACACACACAACCACACACACAATCACACACAAACCACACCCAACCACACATCCGCACACTCCCACAACCACACACAACCACACACACAACCACACACAGCCACACACAACCACACACAACCACACACACAACCACACACACAATCTTACACACACAACCACACACACAACCACACACACACAACCACACACACACAACCACACACACAATCACACATCATACACAACCACACACACACAACCACAACCACAGACAACCACAACCACACACACAGCCACAATCACACACACAACCACACATACAACCACACACAACCACACACACAACCACACAACCACACACAATCACACACACAACCACAACCACACACACAATCACATACCCAACCACACATCCACACACACCCACAACCACACCCACCCACACCAACAACCACACCTGCACCCACAACCAACCCCCCACACAACTGCACCCACACCCACAACCACACCCACACACAAACACACCCACACATAACCACACCCACACACAACCACACACACAACCACATACACCACACACACAACCACACATACAACCACACACACACAAGCACACACATAACCATACACACAACCACACACACAACCATACACACACCCACACACAAACACACCCACACATAACCACACCCACACACAACCACACACACTCCACACACACAACCACATACACCACACACAACCACACATACAACCACACACACATAACCATACACACAACCACACACACAACCACACAACCACACACCCAACCACACCCTACCAAATATCCACACCCACAACCGCACCTACACCCACAACCGCACCCACAACCACAAACACACACAACCACACAACCACACACACTCCACACACACAACCACACACACTACACACACAACCACACACATAACCACAACTACACATGCAACCAGACACATACAACCACACACATAAACACACACACAACCACACACAACAACACATACAACCACACACAACCACACACAACCATACACAACCACATACAATCACACACAACCACACAACCACACACAACCACACCCAACCACACCCAACCACACATCCACACACACACCACAACCACACCCATACCCACAACGGTACCTACAACCACAACCGCACTCACAACCACACCCACACACAAATATATCCACACAGAATCCCACACACCCAACCACACACACACTCACAACCACACATAGACACAACCACAACCACACTCACACAACCACAACCACATACACAACTACAAACACACAATCACACACACAACCACACATACAACCACACACACACAACCACACACACAACCACACACACACAACCACACACACAACCACACACACAACCACACACAACCACACACAACCATACACACACACACACACACACAACCACACACATAACCACACCAAGCATTGGCATAGCCAATAGGTCTCGTCTTTAGGACCTTATAAGTGTTTAGCCATGCAACAGTTGATGAGGTTGCACCAAGGATAATGTGCTGCATAACTAAATACTTAGAAGGTCCCAAAAGCCAGATCTATTGGCTATGCCAATGTTTCTTTCAGTAGCAGCCCATGGAGGGAGTGCTGCGGGCTGGGGGGTGGGGCAGGGCGGGGAGTAGCAGAGTGGGGGGTAGTAAACTACGGTATACGGCCGGATTGAGGTAAGTAAACACATAAATAAATAAAATGAATTTCGTTGAACGTGCTGCATAGCATTTGGCAATGCAGCTCGCACAATGAAATTCATTTTATGTATTTATTTGTTTACTTACCTCCATTAAGCCGTATTCTTTAGTTTACTACCCCCCACCCTGCTCCTCCCCCGGCCCACCACCTGCAACACTCCCGCCACGGGCCGCAACTGCCATTTTTTGACCTGTCTCTGCCCTTTCGCCCTTTTAACTCCTCTGCTCCTATCACTACTCACGGCGTCTTAAACAACCACAGGTCTTTGTAATGATGTTTATGCAGTGAGTCTGAAGGCTTATTTACTTGTGCCCAGACACCTATCCTCAATCTTGTAACCGTGTCTCCTACGTAGATAACTTTACTTCTTTTTTTGATATCCACAAAAAATGACTGAAAAGTGAAAAGGGGTGGAGCCTAACGTGCAAGTGTAAGTTAATACTGCCAAAAAGAAACAGTAGAAAGTCCAGCCCCACACTAGAAAATCTAAAAATAAAGCATATTTATAATTTAATTGGAAAATATTTTAACAACGTTTTGGCATGTTATACATTAATGTGATATTCATTTTATTAAGCCATAATTACTCTAGCTGGAATTCATTTCATGCATCAGTTTTAATAATTATTAATGCATAAGAATTCAATAATATACTGCGATAAATAACATAAAAATGTTTGTACTGATTTAATATAAAGCTTAAACTACCTTCTAACATTTTCCCTATATTTTATCATAGGGAGATCTCCACCCCGACTGTGGAGTCTTTCTATTGGAAAGTATTGGGAAAATGTAATTTTTAAAAAAAATATAAACATATTTATATGTTAAATATTCGTTTTAATTGATTTTATATATGCAACTTTAGTTCATAAATCTGAAAAAGTTATTATTTTTTGCAATTAAATAATAAATATATATTTCGATTTTTTAACATGAAATTATATTAATTTAAATGTTTAACTATTTTAAATGATGTCATTTAATTTTCCAGTATTTCCCATGGATTTTTATTTTAATCCCTGCCAATATTTTTTTTTCTATGGGAGAGTTTTGCCTACCAGCGTGAGGGGCTGGAGTCCATGAGTGGTGCTGGAGGTATTTCTATTTATTTCTATTTTGGGTCCCTTCTTGGCTGTAGTAACTTTAAAATTGCAGGTTGTGAATAGCAATGAGCACCCTCCTTTGTGGGCCGGTGTATGTCACCACCAAACCCCTCCCTAACCTCCTCTAAACCCATCCTCATTCCTTACTAAACCCCACATATTTAGTAGGAAATGTGTTCCTTTCTCCAGCCCCCCCACATTTAGGTAGTAAACTTCTATGTGTGAGGTTCACACCATAGAAAGGATAGATGAGGTGGAGGTAACGCTGGTAGGTTTGTGAACAGCATTGTAGTACCTTAGTAATAATATTGTAGTACTACTAAACTTACTACAAATTGCAGTTCATGAATAAGCCCTGCCTTCATGTACCTGCCTTTTTTCACATTTCTAATTTTTACCTTTCTTCAAACCTACAAATATCTTGGTTCATAGTGTTCCTAGGATTGACAGATAACATATAATATGAGGCTGCTGTGATACTCACCAGGACCCACTTGGTGCCTAGATTATTAACAAGAAGATCATTTGCTTTGATAAGGTGATGGATTTCTTTATCGTCTCTGGAGAAGCGGTGCCCAAAAATCACGGAACAGATTACATTGGTTACAGAAAGGACAAATGCCTGAGTGGGATCCAGGCTTTTCCCTTTGGAAAAAAGAGGGAAAGAGTGACTGGAGCATGCAATGGGCAGCTTTGGGATACACATCTTAAAACACCTTGCGAAATAAGAGTAAAACATGGACAGGAATATTGTGCAGATTATTTCAAGCATTCTGTTTACTCCTTCATTGTTCTTCTTAGCCAATAGCTGTCAGGTTGATTCCCTGGTTGTTTCAGTTACAGGAGCAACCGAGCAATGTCAACGTTGAGATGCAAAGGTCCCCTCTAACCAAGACAATGAATACTTGGGTCTGGGATGGAAAGTTGGTATTGTAAGCCCCTTTGACTCTCAAGACAACCTAGCTGAGCAATCAAGGCCTAGTTTAAAGGAGGTTGTGTGAAGAGTGAATTTAGATATAATACACCACAATCATTATGGTTGAAATAATGATGAATATTGTACTAGAATTAGTTTGCATAAACCAATAACACTTTATTAGTATTTCAGTTGCATAAGGTACTTGCACCTTTTGAATAGAAACCAAAAAACTCACTGCACAAAATAATACAAAACATGGGGCCCGATTCACAGAACTAACTTAAGACAAAATCCTAAACTTACTACTTCTGGTATTCACGGAAGTTAGGATTTTGTCTTAAGTTTGTCTTAAGACAGACTTAAGACAGACTTAAGACAGACTTAAGACAAAATCCTAACTTAAGTCTGTCTTAAGTCTGTCTTAAGACAAAATCCTAACTTCTGTGAATACCAAAAGTAGTAAGTTTAGGATTTTGTCTTAAGTTAGTTCTGTGAATCGGGCCCATGTTCTGGCAACAGAGATCACTCAGGTTACAAAGTACACTGTTATCATTTGCTAACTGGCTGCCAACACTGAGTCACTCATGAACAAAACAGGCCACAGGGGATCGTGTTCACTGTGTTGAAACATGGCAACTCCTAAAACCCTGTTCATAGACACTAAGTAGTCATGAACAACATAAATCGCACCAAAGCACCCACATGAATCAGTTGGTCATCACTCTAGTTATTGCATTATCGTTTCAACATTCATAAACTCTAACTCTGATATGACCCCCTGTCTGTGAAGATATTTTGTTTGTCAATTTCAGAAATCTTCATCAGAAGATACAATTTCCTGGAAAAAATGTTTTAGGCAATTTGCCTGAACAAACCTTTTTGATGTGAGAACTGTCCTTCTACATTTAGTTTTTTTTCAAGGGTTCACCCAGAGAAAATCTACTTGTAACCTGTTTAAAATGTTTGCAATCATTGTGATGCTCTGGAAAATCCTCGACTTTGGAGAAGTCATACCATTTTCAGACTGCTAACTATAATCTTCATTGGAAATAAGTGAAAACAAGTTGTGTCAGATATATATCACCAAAAGAATATTCGAGTCACTCTTTTAAAAAAATCTAAGAAACCAAAAAAACAGTGTTATTAACTTATTCATATAGATGATGGGAATGTTGTAAGCACCAATACAGATCAAAAGTACTAAGTAAAAGGAATGATCACCCAGGCCTTAGAAACTTCTTGAGATTGCCCTCTAGATGCTATTCAGAATACTAATATTTTAACATTCTGCAATGTTGTGACGTAAAGGTCCTGTGCATGGTAAAAGGCGTGTACCTCTGCTCTGAGTGTCTAACTGTACTGTTGTCTGGATCTTTAATGCTGTTGTTTTGTTGTCACAGGCAAAGAAGAATCATGCATGTGCATGCCAGTGATCAGGACTAGGGACCAAGGTCTTCTAGTCTTCCTTCTAGGTGAGGTACATCACCCAGGGAATCAAGACCTCCTGCCCTGGAGCCAGGTGCACCAGTGCCTGCCTGCTTGCCAAGACCTGTGTGCCCGGTGAGGAAGAGGGGAGTGTTGGAGGGAGCGAGGTCCAGTTGGGAGTGAGGTCCAGTTGGGAGCATTGCAGAGACGACTCCCTGTGCGAGGAGGTAGGATATAGCTGTGCATTTATCGGGTCATTGCCAATGTATAGGATTAATTCAGCAATCCCCGGATGCCAAGAGAGGGCATTTTTGAAATGACCTGTACATTGAGCACTGTGTGGGGAGCACCAAGCCCATGCCATCTCGTTGCGGTGTGATCTCACCATCGCCATTGTCAGGTCGGGAGCCAGAAGATTGAATCCTCCCTCACCTCGCCTCTCCACCCCTACCTCCACCTCCACCTTGTGGGATATATTGACTTACCCCATCATCGCAGTCTGGATGCAACTCTGTTCACTGGGGTAAGCAAACAGCAGAGCTCAGGCGAGAGCCAGTTCCTACTGGGTATTGCAGCGTGTACCACAACCAGCCCAACTTCTGTGAACAGGACCAGAGCTTCAGATTTCTTGATGTCTACTCTGAATGGTTCTGAGCTGCAGGAGTGGGTAACACTTGAATTGAGCCTGTTGGTCCCTGGGGTTCGCTGATGAAGGTGCTGCGGTACCATAGACACTATTGACCAGTTCATAAAAGATTCAAAGTTGAACTCTTGATTACAGCCTAATAGTGGGCATTCCCTGTTTGTGGCCAGGAGTGAAAAGGTAATAACCCTGACTGCATTGCGAGGAAGAGCATGAAACAGGGATTTGCCTGACAAATACAAGAGTCCCATTCTCAAAGGGATTGTGTTGTTGCTTATGAATGTTGTTATTCCTATGAATGCACAGAGTTAGAACTATTCTCATAGCAATTCAGTAATTAAGGAAAAGAAAAGTAAGTAGTCAACCAGGGTGTTATTACATAGGTTTTCACAAACTATCAATCAATCAATCAATCAATGCATTTCTAGAGCACGCTACATACCCGTGAGGGTCTCAAGGCGCTGGGGGGCGGGGGCTACTGATCGAAGAGCCAGGTCTTGAGAAGTCTTCTGAAGGCCATCAGGTCCTGAGTCTGTCGTAGGCTGGTAGGGAGAGCGTTCCAGGTCTTGGCGGCGAGGTAGGAGAAGGAACTGCCGCCAGATGTGGTTTTCCTGATACGAGGAACTGTGGCGAGGGCGAGGTTGGCTGAACGAAGGCTTCGGGTGGGGATGTGGAAGCTGAGACGGTTTTTGAGGTATGCAGGTCCGGTGTTGTGCAGTGCTTTGTGTGCGTGGATGAGGAGTTTGAAGGTGATCTTCTTGTTGACGGGGAGCCAGTGCAGGCCTCTCAGGTGGGGTGTGATGTGGCTGCGTCGGGGGACGTCGAGGATCAGACGTACCGAGGCGTCTGGATTCGTTGCAGTCATCTCAGGAGCTTGGTTGTTGTTCCTGAGTAGAGGGCGTTCCCTTAGTCGAGTCTGCTGGTGATGAGGGCCTGGGTGACGGTTTTTCTCATGTCGGGAGGGATCCACCTGAAGATCCTACGGAGCAATCGGAGGGTGTTGAAGCAGGATGCAGAGACGGCGTTGACTTGCCTGGTCATGGAGAGGGTGGAGGCGAGGATGACCCCCAGGTTGCGTGCGTGGTCTGTGGGTTCCCGGGGCAGTGCCTAGCGATGTGGGCCACCAAGAGTCGTCCCAGGCTGATGGGGTGGGTCCGAGAATAAGGACCTCCGTCTTGTCTGAATTCAGCTTCAGTCTGCTGTCCTTCATCCAGTCGGCTACGGCCTTCATTCCTCTGTGGAGGTTGGCTTTGACGGTGTGGGGGTCTTTAGTGAGGGATATGATCAGCTGGGTATCGTCGGCGGAGGAGATGATGTTGAGGTTGTGTTGACGAGCGACGTGGGCGAGCGGTGCCATGTAGATATTGAACAGCGTCGGTCTGAGGCAGGATCCCTGCGGGACGCCGCAGATGATCTCGGCGTTTTTTGAGCAAAAAGGTGGGAGGCAGACGCTCTGGGTTCTGCCGAAGAGGAAGGATGTGGTCCAGGCCAGGGCCTTCTCTTGAATTCCGGCGTCATGGAGGCGTGCTGATAGGGTGCGGTGACAGACTGTGTCAAAGGCTGCTGATAGGTCCAGGAGGATGAGGGCGGCTGTTTCTCCTTTGTCCATTTGGCCCTGATGTTGTCAGTGGCGCCGATAAGGGCGGTCTCAGTGCTGTGATTTCTGCGAAAACCGGATTGGGAAGGGTCCAGGATGTTGTTGTCTTCGAGGTAGCGGGTTAGCTGTTTGTTGACAATCTTCTCTGTCACTTTCGCCGGGAACAGGAGCAGCGAGATGGTCCGGAATTTCTTGAGGTCCTTGGGGTCCGCCTTGGGTTTCTTCAGAAGGGCGTTGATCTCGGCGTGCTTCCAGCTTTCCGGGAAGGTTGCTGTCTCGAAGGAGCTGTTGATAGTTTTCCGGAGGTGGGGCGCGATGGTTGTGCTGGCTATGTTGAAGATGTGGTGAGGGCAAGGGTCGGATGGGGATCCGGAGTGGATGGAGTTCATGGTTTTGATGGTGTCTTCGTCGCTGACGTTGGACCAGGCGGTCAGGCGGCTGGTGCGGGTGGTGGTCGCGGGGGTGCTGGGCTCGATGGTGGGTGCGGGGGTTGGAGAGTTCTTTCATGACGCTGAAGAGCTCCCTGGAGTTGTGTGCGTTGTTGTCAAGGAAGTCCTTGAAGGCGGTCCTCTTGTTGGTCCTGATGAGTTGGTGGTGTTTGTGGGTTGCGCTCTTGTGGGCTGTGTGGCTGTTTGGTGTTCGGTCGTGGAGCCATTTCTTCTCTAGCTTCCAACAGGTGCGCTTGGAGGTCCGGAGGTCTTGGGTGAACCAGGCGACTTTCTTGTTGGTGTGGTTGGTTGCGGAGGTCTTGAGAGGGGCGAGGGTGTTGGCGCAGTCGTTGATCTATTTTTTTGAGGTTGGTCAAGGCGGTGTCGGGGTCGGTGGGGTCGGCAGTGACCTTGCCCCAGCAGCGGCGTGGCAGCTGTTGGGTGCGGTGGTGTGTGGTGGGTTTTGTGAAGGTGAAGTGGACGCATCTTTGGTCGGTCCCGTGGGGTTCGGTGGTGTGGTTGAAGGAGACGTGGGGGCTTGTAGAGAAGATGGGGTCCAGCGTGTGTCCGGCAGCGTGGGTGGGTGTCGTCACGTGCTGTTTGAGTCCGAGGTTGGCGAGGTTGTCTATCAGGGCGGTGGAGTTGGTGTCGTTGTTATTCTCGAGGTGGAAGTTCAAGTCCCCGAGGAGGATATAGTCCGTGGAGGCGAGGGCCTGGGTGCTGTCGAGGTCGGCGATGGTGTCGCTGAACTGTGGTCTTGGTCCGTGTGGTCTGTAGACGAGCGTTCCTCGGAGGGTCGTGTTGGGGTCGGTGTGGATCTGGAAGTGCATGTGTTCGGTGGTGGTGAGGGTGTCGTCGGTGTTGGTCGAGACTCTGAGGTTGTCCTTGTGGATGATGGTGATTCCTCCTCCGACTCCGTTGGTGCGGTCTCTGCGGGAGATCTTGTAGCCCTGTGGGATGGCTATGGCGATGTCTGGTGCTGAGGTGGCGTTCAGCCAGGTCTCCGTCAGGAAGGCGACGTCAGGGGCGGTGGAGTCTAGGAGGTCCCAGAGTTCGATGGCGTGCTTGCGAGCGGAGCGAGTGTTGAGGAGGATGCAGTGGAGGTGGTTGGGTTCTCTGGTTGGTGGTCTGGTGGGCTGGATGCTGGTGAATCTGCATTTCCAGCAGGCGAAGGGCCCTTGGGTGCGCTTCGGGGTGGCCCGGTGGCAGGGGTGGTCTCGTCCGGTGTTGAGTGCGTGGAGGGTGTTGAAGTCGTAGTGCAGTCTGGCGTTGCATGGGGCGCGGTGTCCAGGGGTTCTGGCTCTGGGCGCGTTCCAGGTGCGGACGGGTGCAGACGGGCTTGCCTTTGGCGCGCATTCGGTGCACCAGCAGCGTGCCCGCTGCACGTGTCCGCTGCGTGGTCACAGCGCGGCCTCCATATGAGGATTAGAGGGAGGGAGGAGCAGCTGGGAGGTGGGAGCGGGGTGGTCAATGGGGGACAGAGGGGCAGGGCCGGAGGGACGCAGCGGCGGGAAAACTGCAGGGGGACACGGAGGACGGGGGAGAAGAGCGGGGGCACGGGGCAGAATGGGCACAGGGGAGCACAGGTAAAGGGCACATTACATTTTGTTACTTTTAAGAAACCAGTGTTTGCTGGTGCCCTTAATTATTTTTCTACATATGAGAAATCTGAGGGTCACAAGTTAATTTGGCTCACCTTATTCCCTCACGGGAGAGGTGCACAGCCCCCACTGATCAAAGATCATCCGAAACAAAAGCCATTCTTTCTGTCTCTGCCCTGCTGCTTGGACAGCATTCTGGTCAAGTAAGCTCCTGCCACTGGGCTTCTGTGAAAAGCAGAGTTATTGCAAATTGGAAGGAGCCACCGTTCTCCTCCCACCCAAGTTAGAGATCACAGATAAGTCAAGAAAGATAATGACTCTGACACTTATGCAAATGGTCAAGCTCAGTCCTGCTATTATGCAAAACTAGAGTGAAAAGCAGAGTCAACTTACTTTTGCATAATGTGCTTAGCTTGGACATTCATGGCCACATTTCCTTCTCTGCCATGAACACTCCCATGTTTAGGAGACTTAAGCCTCTTCCGCTGACATACTTATCATTGTAATCTGGTTTAACCCATGTGTTGTGCATAGATGAAATACAACCACAGGTCTTTTAATGCTGTACTTCTGTGTCATGGTCTTTATGTAGGCAAGATGAATGTCACTTAAGTTGTTCTAATAGCAATGACCACACTAGAAGCTAATATATAGAAGAAAAAAAAAATGCAGCTGCTACCGAAGTACATTGACAGATACCATTGACAACATGATTATGATCTACAACTGTTATTCTAAGTGGTTGGTGGAGCTGCGTAAGTGTAAATCACATGTCAGACATGTGACTGACTATTCTACATCACCACTGCTAGCCAACAAATCTCCCACGTTATTACCCAGTTCAATAGTAATAATGTTAAGAAAAGCCAAAGAATGAAAGGAAGAGTCACACGCACTGGTGATAGGGCTATGCGGATAATTTAGAGTTTTTTCTGGTGAAATTCCTGTTCACCATTCTATACGCTGTCGATTTTATAGCGAGATCAGAACCAAATGGTAAAATTATGTGCAAGACCCTTTGCTCCTACTTTCAAAGGGCAGAAATACAGGCAAATCAGTAACACTATGATCTCCTTGCAGAAAATGTTTAATGCTATTTTCAAAACAGGTTGGTTTTACCTATGAATATTTATTTTTAACTGAGGTGTAAGTCATGTCAGTAATTGCCAAAGATTTTGGCTAGGTTAAACCATTTTAAAAGAAGGATGAGTGTTGATAGAAATGTGGCTTAACATTAGGTAGAAATTTAAATTTAAATTTGAGCAAGGATTTTGATTATTCTTTTTTAATGCAACATTATGGTCATAATGCAACTGTCAATTGAGTTCATGTGGCATAAGGATTGCACGAGGAGAGCAAAATATGCGGACAACAGTTAGAGGCCCCGGGGCACTTGTGGAAATCACTTGGTGACCTGGGTGAATATAAGATGGGCTTGTGCAGGCATATCATGAGGAAAGGTCTCTGTGATGTCACATGAGAAGCTGCTCAAATATTGAGACATATTGTTCTCTGCCATTATGGGTTGAGCATGCTATTAAAGGCATGCAAAGCAGCGCCCCCCCCTAGCGCCTTGAGACACTCACAGGTATGTAGTGCGCTCTATAAATACCTTGATTGATTGATTGATTGAATGAAGGCAGGGTTTACAAATTCCTGCAAGAAAGGAGTGGGACATTCATGTTTGGGTAGCAGAATATATTTAATAGGTGGACTTTAGTTAAATGAGGACATTTTAGTTAGGGAAGAACTTTGGTAGAAGGTTAACTCTTTGTTGGTCTATATCAAATTCTTAGGAGTAATCAATTGAAAAGATGAATTGTGCTAGTAACATAGAAATGTTAAGGGAGACTCAAACCTTCTAGATTTGGCTAAAATATTATCTACAGAGGTAAGACATTAAAATATTTCCTCATTTAAAGCGTCATTGCTCTGAAAAGTAGCCACCACCAAGTGAAGAAGGTTGTTGAGGCCAATGAGCAGTATCTTAGGAACAAAAAAGAGAAATGTTTATCTGTTGCAGGATAAGATCATTTGTCACTAATGCCCGATACTGTTTGATGAAATGAAAAGATAGATGAGGGCGTGGCGAAGGATCCACAGGGTGAAACAATGTTCATCCAAGACCTAAAGACTGGTGGCTATTGGGTTATGTTTCTAAGTATTTCCTTACCAAACTGAAAAAGGCATTGGGGTCAGAAGTGAGTAATGTTTTACTGTTATTGACAAACATTGTCAGACACCAGAATTAACTTCAAAGATGCCTAAATATATGAATAAACCAACCAATGATCCAAAGAAGGGTTTTAAAATGGCAATTAGGATGTAACAAGATACGCTCCTGGATGTGTCTGGTCTGCTTTTTCATAAGAGTGAAAAACTAGTTTGGAAAGAAGTCCCTGTTGAAAGTAAGTGCTTATTTGGTGATAGTATATATTGATGAGGCTTATTTGACCAGCCTGTGAAAACCATGGTATGCAATGCTTCTTAATTGCTTCAAATGTCTACGGGCCAGTCACATTACAGTAGCTGAAGCAGAGAGTCCCTCTAATGTTGAAATATGACAATAACAAGTTTTATTATCTAAGAAGCAGCGCTGAAGCCTCAAATAATTTACCTCTCTGTATGGTGAAAAACTCCACCAAGGATTGCGCCTCCTCCTGGATCCGCGCTTCTAGACTTTTCTTCCCAAGTCCCAAGTTCCTTAGGACTGTTAGAGCAAAGCGTCTCTGCTACTTCCAGTTGTGTCCAGAAGTAAATACAACTCCTAAGGAATTAATGGTATGTTATTTTTTTTGTAATTACTTCTATAATAAATAATAGGCTTGTTTCACTTTTAAGTCTGGCTGAAGAATGCTTTTCCATTTCTTCCAATTTGTTACTTGTACAAGTAAATGTGCTCCTTGCAAAATGCTACAAAAAAGACTCCTTTGTCATCAAGTTTCATTTTGAGGTACAAACATCCTGCCCCATTACTCTGCCACTCTGTCTTCTGTATTAGACCACACTTGTAGTTGAAAAAGAAATTTAGAAGTATACCTTGATAAACTGATGTCCTGGGGGATCCACAGTCACTTCCCTTTCTTACACTTCCAGGAATCCTTTTACCCATAGTTGATTTACTCTGTTTTGAAACATGTATTGAGTGCTAACATGTAGGGCAATATGTATGAACACATTTTTCCATAGATACAGAATGGGTAAAAACCTTTGAACATCTGGCCCTTAGATTCCTCTTGTTTCACTGGCTTGATTCGTATCATGTCTTAGCTCTGGTTGGTTTCTGTGGCTAGCTCAATTTTCAGTCACTCCTAGCCTAGCACAACTGCCTTTACCATCAGTCAACAGCTCACAATGCCAAGGCTTAGACAGATATAGCAGAGATTGGTATCCTGCTGGAAAAGGAGACCACACATAAGGTATCCTTGGAGGCAGAAAGATACGCAGAATGTACAGGTATAGCAGAAGCACTGCATGTGTAACTAGTGCACAGTGTGTACAGTTTGTTCTAGCTCTTCACCTTCTGTGCTAGCATTACTGCACAGCTCATCCATACATAAATCCTCTCATTGGCTAAGATTCACAAAGATTTTTTTCATCAGAAGGAATAACTCAGGAGTAATTCCCACCATCTTAAAGAAAGCTCACTGTGTGAATTGGCTATGTGGATCAATCTTACAGCCGTAATGATCAGCAAAACGTTCACGTAAGATATGCAACACGTGAATTACAACTCTACATGTGTACAAGGCATGAGTTGCCATTCTGGAAAGCAGAATAGTATGGTAGCAGATAGAGGAGTTCATTAAATGTTGAGGTAACTTACTACTTCATCTCCCAGTGAATGTCACATCCTTCTCACTCCTCTCTTTGCCTTCTGATAGCCTCAGAGCTCAGTGAGGTGCTTAGTGAGTAAAACTCTTGATACTGCAGATCACACACTCTGTCCTTGGCAAGAAACTCATCCTCTATAAATCCTTGGTTGTTGAATTGAATTCCAATAAAGTGTATAAAGCTAAATGTTGACAACTGCTATTTATAGGACTTATATTTCGTAAAACTGCAGTCGAAGAGCAATAGAAAAACAAGATTTTATCATTTGCTGTGTACCTGCACCATTGTGCGATGAGAGTTACCTACCCTTTCCCTTTGAAAGCTCTTCTGTAGAAGGAGTTGTAGGGCGTCCAGTAAGGTCCTCAGAGTGGGAGATTAGACCCTCTCTTACTGTCTGGTATCCATTCAGCACAACTACTGGTTGACGCCCCAGCCACACGGTGAAAATATTCCCATAGGTCTTCGCAAGCTGGAGATGGGAAGTAAACACTCAACAAGTGAATAGAACACAAGAGGTGGGTGCCAACTTAAAAGTTGTCCCTTTTAGGGGAGGTCACTATGATGCATGTTAGAGTTAGGGCTGCCCACACAAAGATGGACACACAGGGTATTAGAACTGGTGAAGCACTGAGAAAGATAGACCCGCACATATTACTTTGCCCTTCCTAAGTGCCACTTAAACAGAACATAAGGTCCCATCAGTCAGCCATTCCAATAGAAATCTTCTTACTTCGGAACAGCATCTGAGCAGCTTGAAAGGTGCACAGCTTCAAGTTCATGTATATGATAGGACCGCATATGATCCTGAGAAATGGCCGAAAATCCTTCTTTCATAGTTCACATTGCAAATTTCTCTTTTACATACTTCATCTTTCTAAACAGCAATATTCTCCATATTTTTTTAATTGAACTACTTGTATCACTGGTAACAGTGTCCATCTATCAAATAATTTTATGTGAGTAGTTGTGACGTTCTCCATGCCTTTATGTGGCTTATCAATGTATGTCAAAGTGTATGACAGGTTTGCTCATGAAAACATTTTTGTGATGAGGAAACATTTCTATTTAGCTTTTTCATGCATACAAAACAAAACAATACCAATAACACCGATGCACAGAGAGATTTTTTCCCTGCACACCAGAGAGAGTTTTTCCTGCCAGGTGTTTGAATGTCAGATGTGGACAGTTATAATCTGCATCAGGAATATACCCTAAACAGGGCGGAAATTCTGACACATTATCGTCAAGGGATCTGTGTTTATGGGCCGCCACGAATGATTGATCAGCAGAAGAGTCAGCAAAGACTTCACCAGTGGTCAATCTTGAGTTTTCCCTGCTATAACTTGGGCGAAGGACTCAGACTTCCTCCTCATTAAACCAGAGGTTGCTCCACTGTATTTACAGGTAGATCAACCACCAGGTTTCTCAGGGTGGAGCAAGCTCTTCTGTCAGAAATCTTTGACTGTCAAATGACTATTAGTCAAAGACACTAGAAGGTATAGTCTATTGTGGGTGAACATGTGTTTTTGTTTTGTAGAAACAATCCCTCAGTTTGGCAAAAATGTGGAGCAGCCCTATCTGACATGGAAACCCACCCAGCACGGGCCGCAACAGCGTCAGCAGGGCTCCGAAGATGGTTCAGCGTGGTCGGGCCGCAACAGCATCAGCAGGGCTCCGAGGATGGTTCAGCGTGGTCGGGCCGCGACAGCGTCAGCAGGGCTCCGAGGTTCCAAGTTCCAAGTACAAGAGTTCTTATCAGGATCAGCCGCGACGAGGTCAGCAGGGCTTCGACTCCAAGATACAACTGGAGTCCTGATCCAGGGCTAGCCCAGATATAGGGCTGGAGTACTTTGATGTCCGGACCCTCGCGCCTGGGGGTCAGAGGGGCCGGGATGAGGGTGTCCAGACACCCAGCAGGGGGGTGGAGCCAGCGCCCAGGGAGGCCGGAGGGCGATCGATACCAGGCGTTCGGGGACGGCTGGAGGGCCATCGAAACTCCCCTCCTCTTAGTTCCGTCGAGTGGCCACTACACCACCTGGGTGGATCTTGGTGCCTCGATGTCGGGGCTTCGCTGGGGCCGTGGCCGGGGTCTGGCCGAGGCCACATGCTCGGGACGTGATGGGCCCAAGATGGAGTCGGGCCTGAAATGGTGGCCCGGAGTGGTAGCCGGACCTGCAGAGTTGGGGCGAGCAGGGTTCGCCGGGTTCCATGGGGGAGAGCCGTGGGTTGCCAGGGGGGCTACTCTCGTCGAGAGTTCATGGAGGGTAGTGCCAGGGGGGCGAAAGCGGGTCAGTGGAGGGCCGGTGTCGTCCCGGGCCCGCCATGCGGGAGGGGTAGGACCACGCCACGAGGCCGGGTCCAACACACGTCCCCTCCAGCTGAAGGCAGGGAGAGTCACCCATCTTCTTGGGGGTTCTCCTCGCCGAGGCGGAAGAAGCGGGACAGGCCATCAGCATTGGCGTGGTCGTTGCCAGGGCGATGCTCCACAGTGAAGTCCATCCCTTGCAGGGAGATGGACCATCGTAGCAGCTTCGGGTTCTCGCCCCGCATCTGCATCAGCCGCCGCAGGGGCCGGTGGTCGGTCTGGACCACGAAGTGCGTGCCGAAGAGGTAGGGCCGGAGTTTCTTTAGGGCCCACACGACGGCGAAGGCTTCTCTCTCTATGGTGCTCCATCATTGTTCTCTAGCCAGCAGGCGCCTGCTGATGAAGGCCACAGGATGGTCAACTCCCTCAGGGTTAACTTGCGATAGGACCGCCCCGATGGCGTGCTCCGAGGCGCGGTTTGGACCACAAACTCTCGGCTGCAGTCGGGGGCTTGGAGCACAGGGGCGGTGCACATGGCAGTTTTCAGAGTCTCGAAGGCCGTCTGACACTCGGGTGTCCAGTGCACCTTCGGTGGTTGCCTTTTGGAGGTCAGGTCAGTGAGGGGCCCCACAATGCTCCCATAGTCTTTTATGAAGCGCCGGTAATATCCAGTGAGCCCCAGGAAGGCTCGGACTGCTGTCTGGGTGACCGGGGGCTCCCAGGACACAATGGCGTCAATCTTTGGTTGGAGGGGAGCCACCTGGCCGCTCCCTACTTGGTGCCCCAGATAGGTCATAGACCCTTGGCCTATCTGGCACTTGCTGGCTTTTATTGTCAGTCCGGCCCGTCGGAGGGCCGCCAGGACCTCCCAGAGGTGTGTCAGGTGCTCGTCGCAGTGGAGGCTGTACACCGCAATATCGTCCAGATATGCGGCACTGAACTCTTCTAGCCCCGCCAGCACCTTATTCACCAGTCTCTGGAAGGTGGCCGGGGCGTTTTTTATACCGAAGGGCATCACCTTGAAATGGAAGTGGCCATCGGGGGTCGAGAAGGCAGATCGCTCTTGGGCACCAGGGGTGAGGCCGATCTGCCAATACCCGGCCGTGAGCTCGAAGGTGCTGAGGTACCTGGCGGCCCTCAGGTGATCAATCAGTTCATCGGCCCGGGGGATGGGATGGGCGTCGGTCCTGGTGACGGCATTCAGCCCCCGGTAGTCGACATAAAACCTGAGTTCTGGAGGGGCGCCGGGGGTGGCGGCTTTAGGGACCAGGACAACTGGACTGGCCCAGGGACTGTCTGAGGGCTCGACCACCCCCAGGGCTAGCATCTTGGCAACTTCGGACTGGATGCAGGCCCGAACTCGGTCGGGAACTCGGAAGGCCCGGTGTCGCATGGGCGGGCTGTCCCCGGTGTCGACATCGTGGACACACCACTGGGTGACCCCGGGAGTGAGCGAAAACAGGTCCGCAAATTGCCCCAGCAGCTTTCGGCAGTCCTGGTGCTGTTCGGGGGTCAGGGCGGAGGAGAGGGGGATTCCCTCGATGGAGCCGTCTTTTTTAGAGCATTTCAGGAGGTCGGGCAGGGGCTCGGAGTCGTCTTCGGCTCCATCATCCGTAGCCAACAGCAGGCTCAGCTCCGTGCGGGCAAAGTGAGGCATGAGCCGGTTGGCGTGCAGAACCCGGAGGGGGTTCCTGGGGGACTCCATGTCCACCAGATAGGTGACGGGGCTCTTGCGCTCCACCACTTTGAAGGGCCCCGTCCACTCGTCCTGGAGGGCACAAGGTTCGACCGGGGACATGACCCAGACCTGCTGGCCCGGCTCGAACTCGATGGATGAGGCATTCGTTTCATCTCCTCCTGACTGGCCCCAAGGTTGGCCTCGGCCAGTTCCCGGAACTTCCGAGTCTGGTTTCGGAAGGTCAGGAGGTACTGGTAGACATCAGGCGGAGCATCTCGGACTGTAGTCTCCCAGCCTTCTTTGACCAGGCTGAGGGGACCTCGGACAGGGTGTCCGTACAATAGTTCAAAGGGGCTGAACCCCAGGGACTTCTGGGGCACCTCCCGATAGGCAAACAGGAGGCAGGGCAGCAGGACGTCCCATTTGCGGCGTAGGGCCTCTTCCAGGCCCTTGATTATCCCCTTGAGTGTTCAGTTAAACCGCTGCACAAGTCCATTCCCTTGGGGGTGATACGGGGTGGTGAACTTATATGTGACCCCGCACTGTTGCCACAGGGACCGCATATATTTGGATATAAAGTTTGTGCCCCGATCACTCACGACCTCTTGGGGGAATCCTACTCCAGAGAAGATCCCCATCAGCGCCCGGCCCACCACGGGGGCCATTATGGTCTGGAGGGGGATGGCTTCTGGGTAGCGGGTGGCATGGTCCACCAGGACGAGGATGAAGCGGTGTCGCTGAGAGGTGCGGGGGTCCAGGGGCCCCACGATGTCGATCCCCACTCGCTCGAAGGGGGTGGTTACCACGGGAAAGGGTTGGAGCTGGGCCTTGACTTTTCCCCCGCTCTATCCGCTGGCTTGACAGGTCGGACAGGTTCTGCAGTGATTGTGCACATCGTTGCACATTTTTTGACCAGTAAAAATGGGTCACTAGGCGGCTGTAGGTTTTGTCCTGCCCCAGGTGCCCGGCGAGGGGCACGTTGTGTGCCAGGTTTAAGAGGAAGTCTCAGAATCGTAGGGGGACCACCAACACTCGGCTGGCCCCCAGTTCGGCAACTTTCTGTTCGCTGTATAGGAGGTCGTGGTCCCAGTAGACCCAGTGGGACCCCAATGTGTCCCCGGCAGCTTGGGCTGCGGCTTGCTGCCGGGTTCCCTCGAGGAAGGGACAGGCCTTCTGTTCCTGCCGGAATTGTTCTCGGGTGGGACCACCTTCCTGGCGCCATTGGGCTAGTTCGGGGATGTCGCCGAGCTCGGCGATGTCTTCGCGATGGGGCTCCGGTGGCCCGGACTCAGGGTCGGTTTCTTCATCGACGGCGGGTGGCGGCGGCGCGGGCCACTCATGTTCTTCGGTAGGGGCGGCCTCGGTCGACGCCGGGGCCCGGGCTGCCATGGATCGGGTGGTCGCGCAGACCCACTTGGGTAGTCCCAACATCCCCAGGTGCTCTCTCCGCTCGACTTGGGCCCAGGGGGAACTCTCGAGGTCGTTTCCGAGGAGGCAGTCCACGGGGGCGTCGTCCCGGACGGTCACCTTTAGCGTGCCCGACACCCCTCCCCACCCGAAGGGGATCCGGGCCATCTGGCACAGGGTCTCGGAATTGTCGGCGGCCAGCACGGGGCACAGCACATTCGGTAGGATCTGTTCGGGAGTCACTAAGTGGCAGCGGACGGCCGTCACACTGGCTCCAGTGTCACGGAGTGCTTCGGCCCGTCGCCCATTAATGTTGACCCACTGACGGTATTTTTGGGTGTTGCTCGGGAGTGGAGACAGGGGGTTCATGTCTCTTTCGCCCAGACAGACTAGGGCCATGGCGGCTGGCTCCCACTCGGTCTGGTCCTCGTTGTAGGCCTCTTCTTCTTCTTCCCCTCCTTCCCCCAGGGCGGTGGCCACGATCTGGCGGGTCGGAGGTCCGGCGGTGCCGGTACGGTGGTTCATTGGGCAGTGGGGGTCACTGGCAAAGTGACCTGGCCGCTGGCATCTGTGGCAGGTAACGTTCGGGCGGGGCCCCGGCCGTGCTGGGGGGGCCCCTCTTCTGGTCAGGGATGGCGAAGTGTTGTTCTGGGGCGACCCCCGGGGCGGACTCCGGGGTGGCGCAGACGGGAAGTCTCGGTTCCGGTTCTGGCCTCCTCCGCCACCTCGCTGGCGGATGTGCCCTTGGGGGTTCTGTCCTGATTCTCCTATCGGGGCCCGGGGGACCCGGGTGCTCACCCATCGATCGGCCTCGACGGCGAGTTTCCGTGGCTCGGTCAGTTTGCTGTCGAGTAGATGCTGTCTGAGCTCGACAAAGCAGTTGTTGGAGAGGTGCTCCCATACAATGAGGTCGAACAGCTGCTCGTAGGTGGTCACTTTGCTGCCCTTGATCAACCCTTCCAGGGCCCGGCTATAAAAGTTCACGTACTCCACCCATGTGGTACCGGGGATCTTTTTACAGTCTCGGAATCTCTGCCGGTACATCTCAGGAGTGAGACCATAACGGGTGAGCAGGGCATCCTTCATGTGATCATAGGAGGACATCACGTCGTCGGCCAGTTCCAGCAGGGTGTCTCTTCCTTCGCTGATGAACTTCCCCCATAAGCCGGCACCCCAATCTTTTCGGGGTATGCGGTGCGCGGTCATGGCGACTTCGTAGGCCTTAAACCACTGCTGGATGTCGTAATTTTTATAGTACTCTTTGACGACATCCTTGGGAATGTGGACCTTCGCGTCGGCAGGAGGTGGGGGGCTTCGGTTCACAGCGGCGCCAGCTTCTTCGCTCTTGGCCTTGATCTCCAGTTCTTTGAGGCCACGCTCGTGCTCGAACGTGAGTTTCTTTTCTTCCAATTCTCTCTGCCTCCGTCTCTCCTCCAGGTCTCCTTGGAGCCGTAGTTGCTCAATGGCCATTTTCTTTTCCGCTAGTTTGAGTTCTCAGTCCAGCCGGAGTCGGGCGAGCTCCAACTCATGGAGCCGGCTTCTCTCTCGCTCTTGGGCGTCTTCATGGGAGAGGCCCGTGTCTCTGTTGGCGGTTCTTTCTTCCGCTGGGGCTGTTATGGTTCCCGGGGGCATGTCGGGGACAGTGTCTCCTTCAGTTTGGGGTGGTGTCGCTCCGGCCTCCACCCAGGTTTGCAGCGCTTCTTTAAAATCCTCTTTGGTGCTCAGTCCGGTGGTAGCGATAGCTAAGTCTTTGCAAAATTGTTTGAGTTCTTTATGGGTGTACTCCTCCAATAGTTCCTTTTGGAACTGTGGGGTCGTTCCGGCTTCTTTAGTACTCATGGTTGCTGTGTATCTGTTAGTAGTGGGCGAGTTACTCGCTGTACGATTTGCGTCAGCTCGGATCCCGTCGCCTGCCACCAATGTTAGAAAGGCGATCCCAGGGGAGACAGAAGATGTCTGACTGACCACCCCGAGACCCACCTCTCCTTATGGAATAGGCCGAGCGCCGTCGAGAGGCCTCCTTGGCGAGGCTCCTCTCCTACAATCATAATAGCCGAGCAATCACACCACTACAAAGGGACACCACAGTGGGGCTGCTCTCGTCGAGAGTTCGTGGAGGCTAGTGCCAGGGGGGCGACAGCGGGTCGGTAGAGGGCCGGTGTCGTCCCGGGCCCGCCATGCGGGAGGGGTAGGACCACGCCACGAGGCCGGGTCCAACAATTCTTTTTCTGATGAAAGTGAATTCACCATGTCAGCATCAGCACTTTTGTCAGAAATGTCCCAACACCTCAGAAAAATGAAATATGGTAGGATGATCCGATGTTAGGCTGGAAGAAGCAGCACACTCAGCAAATAAGTATATAGGCGAATTTTGCGAATTCGCGATCCGTGAATTTGCGTATTTGCAAATTCGCGATCTGCAAAATTCGCGAATCTGTGCGAATTTGCGGATTTTTTTATTTTTCCGTGTTCGGGGGCGCTTTGCGTGTTCGTGGGGCGTTTTTGCGTGTTCGCGGGTTTTCTTTGTGCGAGACCGCGATGCGCCCTCTGGTTCATCACTGCCACCCTCTCGTATTTTATACCCTTCTGCCCTCTGTACCACTCGTTTTTGTGCCTTTCTGCCCTCTGCCCCACTCGTGTTTGTGCCCTTTTGCCCTCTGCCCCACTGGTTTTTGTGCTCTTCTGCCCTCTGCCCAACTCGTTTTTGTGGTCTTCTGCCCTCTGCCCCACTTGTTTCTGCCCTCTGTCCCACTCGTTTTTGTGCTCTCTGCCCTCTGCCCCACTCGTTTTTGTCCCCTTCTGCCCTCTGCCCCACTCGTTTCTGTGCCCTTCTGCCCTCTGCCTAACTCATTTTTGTCACCTCTGCCCTCTGTCCCACTTTGTGCCCTTCTGCCCTCAGCCCCACTTAGAATGGCGCCGGCAAGCTGCCAGCAAGCTGCCAGCGCCATTCTAAAATAGCTACAAAGTCAGCTTCAACAGGAAGCACTAATAGATGAAGTAAAGCAGGTGCTCGAGTTGAAGGTCAAATTAAGTTACACAATCATTAATCACCCCAAGTTTGGGGTGATTAATGATTGTGTAACTGAATTTGAGCTTCAACTCGAGCACCTGCTTTACTTTATCTATTAGTGCTTCCTGTTGAAGCTGACTTTTGTAACTATTTTAATATGGCTCTAGCAGCTTGCTGGCAGCTTGCCGGCGCAATTCTAAAATAGTTACAAAAGTCAGCTTCAACTTTTGACCCAATCCGTTCCGCTCGCGGATTTTGCGGGAAATTCGCGAATCTCGCGGACCGCGATTTTGTCGAAAATCCGCAAAATCCGCAAGCGGAACGGATTTTCCGCCCATGCTTACAAATAAGCCTATTTATCTGCCTCAGCCAGCTCTAATGTGCATATGTGAAAGGGGTACACCCTTCACTCTTGAAAACTTATAGGGGTTAAAGAAGAGAACACAGATTAAAGACCTACTCTAATATATATTACAACTTCATTGTTAATAAAACAGCTCATGACAAAGATGATAGGTGCATGTGAGCCAGCAGGTCCTGTTCTTGAATTCAATGTGGACACATATTGTGTTTCTGCCATTGTTCTGGTCCCTGAAAATATGATGCTATGGATCCCCTCAGGCATGTGTGGGTTTGATAGCCTTAATTATTAACAAACATATAAAATCATATGTACTATTCTCCGTACATACAGCCATGTTCATGGCTCCCGCCTATTATCAGGCATTTTAAACCTGGGGCCACCATGGGAATCTCCAACAAAGTTTTTAGCAAAAGCAGACTCTCCGAATGTCTGAAGATGGTATGAATTTTTAAGTACCACATTTTGAACTAAATAATGCATTTCCTTTAATGGCAATGAGTCAATAAAAACTATAAAACTGACATTTTGGGGATTAGCTCTGTGTGGTGGTCACATGTGAGCTTTGCAGATTGTGAGGAGAGATTGTTGTTGGTTTATAAACTCCAGACCTGGAAACACATGCCGTCCCACCGTGTGTCACCAGATATCGGCTCTTCTCACATGATCTCCCAGTGAGGAGCTGGTATCCCACGGTGGCAGACACATGAGCTGGAAACCCCTGTGCAGTGTGGGTTTCCAGCTCATGTTTGGAGGAGGTGTTTTTGCAAGCTTCCCAGGCCATTATCAGCAGCTCTGGAAGGGAGATAGGGGAATAAGGTCAGTCCCAGAATCTCTTCTGCGGCTCATAAAATCAATGAGCCCATCCCCTCCACAGAATTCACCTCCTTTCAAACAGTGAAGTTTATCTAAAAGTTGCCCTGCCTGAAACTCATATGTTCAGTTTATGAAAATTGAACAGTATATGTAACTTTTCAAAGGGGTTCCAGAGAGTTGCACTAATGCAGTCTGCTGAATAAATGAGTGCTTGTTGTGAACAGTCAGCAACAGGAATACCTATCCCCAATAAATCAAGCTTTAATCAAAACTCTGGCTGGACTTCTGCACCAAAGCACAACCATCACTTTGCTAATTAGTGCTAGTGCTCAGTATTTACTCTAAAAAGGGGATTGCCCAGTGGAACCAGCAATTGGGAACTCTTCTGGCTCTTGTAGTAAGTTGGCTTACTTTTGAAGTGCCGGGTGAGGGGGGTGGGGCTGGGAGCAATATAAAGCGACACAGAGAACTGACAAGCAATCAACATCCTTGGTCATCTTGGACAAAGCCTATGGGAAAATAACTTTATGCATTTAATGGGATTGATTAGTTTAGGAGACGTTCATGCTTGGTACACTGAAGGCCTAAATATTGCACTCATTGGAAATCATGCAGCAGTAAAAGTACAATTATGATGGAGCAACCTGTCTCTGAGTGGTTTAAGAAAGTTTGCAATCGAACTGTGTCTGTGTGCATTTTGTTATTACCCACGGTGAATGGCTGATTTAAGAAAAGGTGAGTGACTCAGCTGGGTATGACAAGTGAAGAAGGAAAAGGAAGCAAAAAGAAGATTGAATTGGTGAACCTCTCCTGCCAGGTTCAGGAGATGGATAGGCACAGACACATTCAGGTGTGTGCCACAGAGAAAGAAATACAAAGACCAATGAATTGCCTTCAATTTGTTCTTGGGTTCAAGTATCAGTGTGTGTGTGTGTGTGTGTGTCTGTGTGATGGGTAAATATTCAACAGAGGTAACAACATTACAACCAGCTCTATGGTACCTGCATGAGAGTCTCGTGGTGAAGCACAAAGTTCAGGGTCCACAGGTTGCCGATGATGGGCAGCGGGGTCGGTCCTGGAGGATATTTTCCCCTCAACCACTGAAGCTTGAGGTAACGTGTAATGAGAAGAGTAACAAACAGAGCAATTAACAGCTGAGTGAGCAGCAGCATGGTGGTGGAGGCTTGTCTCTGTTTCTAGGTGTTCTTCTTCAGAATGGACCTTTACTTCTATATTCAAACCTCACTCTATTCTTCTCTCAAGAACTAGTGTCCTTTATTTCTTGTTCACTAATCCTGTATTTATGTCTCCTAGTATTTCACTCTCCTCCTCTCCCCTCTTTCTATTTTTAACGTGTTCGAAGCTATTGCACGTCTTTCCCTGCCCTGAATATGCTTATTCTCTGTGCTCAGGTTTTAATGAACACATCCCTTTCCCAATTCCACCTTCTTTCACGCTCTTTGACTTCCTTCAATTCCTTATTTCTATGCCTAGTTCCCTCCTTTATGTCCAGCCTCCATGTCTATCTTCTTCAGTATGTATGCTTATCCCGTGCACCTCTCTTCTACTCTCCCTGTTTCAGTAAATGCTGCCCTCGCCTCCTCTGCTTCTGTGCTACTTTTTTCCCTTTTATATTTATCGCAACAACTAGAGTCGAGGTGTTTACCTTTGGTGTTTGCTATTTGATAGGCTTTTCATCAAGTTGGCTGCTTCATATTAACACACAAGCTTATCTCTCTAGGGGGGAACATAACTTTTTCGTCACACCCTCCTTTGACCTCTCCTAAGGACATACACTTGTACTTGCAATAAACACAGCATCATTTCCAGGCTCGTGCCCAGTGCTTAGAGGCTGTGCCACAAGCCCTGGCAGCAGACAGCTCAAGGGGGTACTTTTAAGTTGGACAGAACTAGTCACAAATAAATGTACTCCTCAGAAACAAAGAATGTTCATTGTGGGTCTTCTTAAGAAGAGGTCACCACAGACATGTTGATTAGTGTTGTTTATTTTCCAGTTGGTCTTTTTACATCACATATTGGCTTATCAGAGCTGGAACATTTGCTGCATCATCACTGCCCTACTCTAAGTTGAACTTTCCTTTTTTTTTTTTTTCTTTATTTGAGCAAGAACAAGATACATATAACGGTAATAAACCTTCGAAGAAATTAATTCATTAAAATATACATCACAATTTGAAACGAAGAAAAATAGAAGAGTAATAATCACATCCTTTGTAGATACAGCAAAAAAAGAAAAAAAAATCACTTCATAAATTTGCATACATAAGGAAAAATAAGTAAATAAAGATATACTTCAAATCATTATGGTTTCTAAGAGTTCCTTTTGTTATTATACCATCTAATAATAGGAGCCCAAATCTGAGTCCCAAGTGATCTAGAATTCCTTCCTCTGGTTTTATAGATGGCTATCTCATATTTAAAAATTCCCAGAAAACGGCATAACCACATTTGGAAAGTAGGGGCTTCTGAGTCTTTCCAGCGGGCAACCAGTATAATGTGGAGCACTGCCATACCCAGAAATACTGACGATAGTTCTTCCCTACTGTACTGTAAATGTACTCCTCAGAAACAAAGAATGTTCATTGTGGGTCTTCTTAAGAAGAGGTCACCACAGACATGTTGATTAGTGTTGGTTTATTTTCCAGTTGATCTTTTTACATCACATATTGGCTTATCAGAGCTGGAACATTTGCTGCATCATCACTGCCCTACTCTAAGTTGACCTTTCCTAAGTGCATACAAATGTATTGACAATAAAAATCACAACCTCCCTGGACTGTGCCCCAGTGTTTTGTAGCTGTGCCAGAGACTCCTGAATCATCTGTATTTAGATTGTTAAACATAATTTGTATTTAAATACCCATTTTATTTAAATCCTCTCTTCATCCACAATCATGGAAGGTTCACATTGGTTGCTTTATGGAAAATTAATTAATAGGTGGAACGACCATTGTACTTAAAACCTGTTATCCCACCACCTCCTGTTAAAATGAATATGTCAGAGTCAGAAATTAACAAGCATTGGCAATACAATAGGTCTGGCTCATGATTGAAAGTGCCTTTTGTGTTATTGGAGGCTATAGGCACTCAATATGTCATTATACATGCATTATAATACTCATCTTTCCGCTCTTACATCCATTCATCAGTTCACTGATTCCTTCTTGTGTTCACCTTCTGACATGAACGCACTACAACACACACAAACTGAACAACATATGCAAGATAAATTAAAAGATACACAAGTGGGAAGAAGAAATCATGCTGTCATTTGACCACGGCGGAAATATGCTTATAATAGCAAACTAAAAGTAGCAGCAGGTGTCTGTCTTGTAAAGGTCATTTAAATTGTCTATTGTTATTTTAAAGTTCAAGCATGTTTGCCACATTTAGAACCAACATGTTCAAAATTCTTAAATGTTAAAAAAATGAATACTATAACCAACCACTTGACTGGTTCAGAGCAACCGGCCTCGCAGGATACGATGCACTGCAGATGAAAGGATCGGCAAGCAAGCAATCCATTAGCACTGTAGTGTCCTTTTAGGAAACATTAACATAAAAAGAGGAGAAGTAAAGAAAAGTAAAGGGAACAATAAAAGGAGAAACATAACTTTTCATTATAAAGAGATCACACATAAGGAATCAGACATAACTTTTCCCAGGGAAGCGATAAGGCTTCTTGCGAATGCCAATGGGAATTGGCCAATGCCGATGGCTTGACACTATGTACAACAGCCTACTGTAGTGCACATAAACTGACAGCCACCAGGCAAACATTTATAAAACTAAAAATATTTGCAAAATTGCAGTTGGCAAAAAAATATACAATGCAACACCTCTCAATAGAGCCCAACCACAATTATCACAGTGACATTCTACTACCAGTGTTTGTTAGAATGGATGGCCAACATCAAAACCCTTGCATACTATGGTATTCTGTGATATTAGATTTAACGTACTACCTTTTCACAGCCTGTAACATAATGTGATAACAATTCACTGTTAGAGGGGTATTGGCTTTACCATATGATTTTCACAATAAATAATCCAGGCCTTCTGCCTTTAAAATAACTTCATAATAAACAGACCAGACCTATGACATCAGACACAACATTTCCCTGCACACCAATCAAGCCTACAACTTTTAACATTGGCTTGTCAACATAACCAACTCAGGCCTACTCTACTGAGCATAAGCTTTCCTTACAAGGCAATTGTTAGGCATACAGTAATCACATTGGAAATGTATGCACAATTACAATTAGCATGGCTAAATACTATAGCTCCTAATAGGGTTCAGCAGAGTTTCTCACAGTACAAATTTTCTATAGTTGTAGCTTGTTAGAGGGGTAAACCAGCACCAACCCCCTTGCCTACTAAAGTAATCTATGAGGTTCCATGTAACAAAAAAACCTATCCATAGGCTTCAATTCAGAGTCATAAGATTCTACCCGTTTATGCCTATTGGCTTGAACATATGCTTTTCACAATTAGTATATCAGGCCAACTGCCTTTATTATAATGTTTCATCATAAAACTTCGGGCATATAGCCCATGATATTGTTTTTTCACCACCAATAAATCAGGATATATAAAGTACTGTAAATCACCCGTGAGGGTCTCAAGTTGCTGGAGCTGCTTCCTACTTTGAGTGGAAAGCAGTGAAAAATGAGGCAAAAGCAGGCGAAAGCTCTCAAATAAAATGGAAAAGGAAGGATAAAGCAGTAAAAACAAGGCAAAAGTAAGAGAAAGCACTCAGAGGAAGCAGGACGGTGCAGCAGCATGGAACGATAGGCCTACGCCCTTCTCAATGGGTTTGCGCTGAAGCCTTCATTAAGTAGGTCCAGGAAGGAGGGAGTGGCGCTGGGAGGGGGTGGGTGAGGCTAAGCAGAAAAACAGGCAGCAGGCGGGAGTGGTAAATGATGGAAAAACCAAGGAGAAGCAGTGAAAAACAAGAGAAAGCACTCAGAAAAATGGGGGACAAGAAGGAGAAAGCAGTAAAAAACAAGGGAAAAACACCCAGAAAACAGAAGGGGAAGGAAGGAGAAAGCAGGGAAAAAAATAGGGGAAAAGCACTCAGAAAAAAGGGGGAAAGGAAGGATAAACAAAAAAACTAGGCAAAAGCAGGAAACCCACGAAGAAAAATGAGGAGGAAGCAGGCTGATGCAGCAGCACAGGAGAGCTAACCAACTCAAGCCCATTGTACTCAGTGAAAGTTTTACATGACAACCAATCCACATGCAGTCATAAAAGCACACATGCATACAAAATTACAACTGGCAGAGCAAACTACAATCTCTCCTGAGAGAGCCCAACATGGACTATTGTATTGCATATCTTCTATCCTCACAATTAGTTTGAGTGGTTCCCCAACACCAAAACTCTTGCTTAGTACAGCAACCTGTGAAATACTTACCTACAGTCTTTAGCACAGTGTAATACAAATCCATCCTTAAAAGCCTATTGTCTTTAAATTGATGCCTAAGTTAATGATTGACCTCCTTGCACCAGTGCTGCTGCCAAAGAAAGGCAAGCACTATAAATTATCTTGTTATCTAGAAGAGTTTAATAGCATCACAATGTCATTTGTATGCCCCTGAAAGTTCAAACTCAGGCAGCTGGATAAATATACAAAATGATCACACAGCTGTGTGTAGGGCAAGCACTTCTTTTGTAGAAGCACTCAACTTTTGCCCGATCAAAACATGCACACCTTGGTGCCATCATGTGGGTGGAGGCAAAGCCCTTCTCCTAGTCATGAGTATGACATCATTGTCAGGCGAGAGCAGCTCTGTCAAGCAAGACCATTAAAATAGTGGTACATTTCAAGTCCCGAATGGGGTGTGAGAAGAAACAATCATTGTCCCCCCTCTTGATTGAAATTTCATTAGAAGGTGGTAACTCTGCTTCACAAAACTATTTTAATGCATCCAAATGTATAGCCATCATAAAGCCACATAAAATTAACATGCAAAAAGTGCATAGAACTCAGTTTAGGAAATAAACATTGGTAATGCCAATAGCTCTCCCCATTTTTAAAGAAGCAATGACATTCCCATATTCATGCACTTCAAAAGAAGTTGCAATCAGCACTTTCCCTTTGCAAGTTGCAGTACTTTAGGCCCTCCTATAGATCTCTTGAGTTAGACAGAAGAGCTTTGTATAATAGACTGAAGTACTCTAAACCCTTTGAAAGATCTTATAGGCATAACGTGCCCTGTTTCCACAAAACCACCACCCCACGGCAGGTTTAAAGTAAACCCACTGCACTGTTGGGTTACGTATGTTAGGCAGGTATGGTAAGATAGGTATGGCAGGTAAAGTATGAATGATAGTTTAGTGGGTTGGTATAGTGGAGTAGGTATGGCTGGTTAAGTAATGGATGGTAAGTTAGGGGGTTGGTATAGTAAAGTATGTTTGGTAGGGAGCTATGGCAGGGAATGTATGGCAGGTTAAGAATGAAAAGTAGGTTGGTAGCTGTCTGTTGCAAGAGCTCTTTACATCAGTACACCAAAAAGAAGTCTAAAGAAGACCATACAGAAAACAGACTTTGGGTCCAATCTCTTATGCCATCAGTTTTCATATGTTTTTCATGGTGTGCTGCTGCCTGGATGTGAGGTCTGTTGAGGGCATTGCGGAATGAGGTTGATTACACCAAGTAGTCCTTTAATTAAACTTGATGTTTAGCTTTATCCAGTTTGTGTTTTTGATGTACTTACTTTGCTGGCATAATGTCATTTTATAGAGTTCTTTGTTATTTTACTGCTTACTGCTTGCTGTTTGGAAAACTAAAGCTGTCATAAAAAGTCAGTGCCACTCCCTAATCATCTTTGCACATTTTCTATAGTTTGTTGTTATGATAACATTTTGGGTTTACAGCTCTTTGTTCACAAAGTACATATGCAGGTGTGCATGCTTCCTTAAAGAGGAACAGACATACTTTCTCTTTGACAGAAGTGTTCCTTATGCAATATTATGCTGTGTGTCAGAACCAATATTTTTCTGTGTGTGCCAACATACAACCAATATAAATACAAGACTGCCTTCTTTGAAGGCATGACATACTTCTGCCAATAAAATGTGGCTAGCAAAGGGATTAATATAATTATGATTATTGTTATAAAATCACACATGCATGCATATACAAAATCATCTATAAGCAAAAATGTGTGCTTTATTAAAAACATCATGTATTTGTGCTTCTGTCAAACAATGCTACAATTTGTAGGCAAGAAGTCTATTAACTGTATCTCTGTAAGCAGAGAAAGGTGTTCACCATGCTGCCACTCACCGAGCTGTTGAATGCTCTGTTTTGGCCCTACTCATTGCACATTACTTCACGCTGCAGTGGTTGAGAGAATATATCCTCTTGGACCGACTCCATATCCTACTGGACCGACTTCTCTGCCCATCATTCGCAACCTGTGGACCGTGAAGTTTGTGTTTCTGTAGTACCGTACGCCTGGTTACAAGGTATTTGTTACTTCTTTTGAGTGTTTAATACTTTCCAACTCAGTCTGCTTATTTATTTCTGGATAGTGTTTGATTCCTATATGACAGAGAATAAAAATATCCATGATACAGTCACACACAAACACACACCCAGAAAGATCCCATACTCACACAGAGATTGATACTTGAACCTATGAAAAAGTTGAAAGACAGGGCCCGATTCACAGAATGAACTTAAGACTCAATGCTAAACTTACTACTATTTTGGTATTCACAGAATGCACTTATTACTTTTGGCATTCACAGATGAACTTACTGCTTTTGGTATTCACAGAAGTTAGGATTTTGTCTTAAGTCTGTCTTAAGTCAGTCTTAAGTTTGTCTTAAGACAAACTTAAGACAAAATCCTAACTTCTGTGAATACCAAAAGTAGTAAATTCATTCTGTGAATGTCAAAAGTAGTAAGTGCATTTTGTGAATACCAAAATAGTAGTAAGTTTAGGATTGAGTCTTAAGTTCATTCTGTGAATCAGGCCCTCAGTCACTAGTCTCAGAGACTTTATTGCCTTTATCGCACAGTGGCGCACACCTTTGTTTGTACAACACCTGAGCCTGACAAGAGAGTTTCACCACATGGATTGTCTTTCATTTACTTCCTCCTCTTTTTTCACTTGTTATGGCCAAGCCGAGTGACCTTTCCTTAGGTAGTCATATAGTGTAGGGTGAAACACAAAGCACAAATAAACAAACTCTCTATTCTCTGCCTTTCTCTCCCACTCACACAACATTACTAGGGGCCAGATGTAGGTGGCCCATTACCGGTCGGTAAACCCGAAATTTGGCAAATTTCAGGTTTACCGACCGGTATTGAGCCATTTGCTATGTAGAGGAGATTCGGTAAATACCGAATCGATATTTACCGATTCTGTATTTACCGAATCATCATTTACCGATTCGGTATTTACCGAATCGGTAAATGACATGTAGGAAGCACTTTGAAGAGTGCTTCCGTGCTTTAAGGATTCATTATTTACCACCAACTATTAGTTGGTGGTAAATAACGAATACCTCTGTAAATGCAAATCTTTGCATTTACACCAGTGCCATGTGGCAGACATACATGCCTTTAGGGCATGCATGTGCGCCACATGTGCACACAAGCACTATTCAGGGGTGCAACAGGGTGTCAATGTGACACCCTGCCACCCTTGACTCTTTACCTATTTTACCGAAAAGGTATGTACCGATTCGGTAATTGACATTCATTCCTATGGGCCTCCAATACCGATTCTGTAAATATCGAATCTTAACGATTCGGTAATTTTTACCGAATTATTTGCCACATAGCATTTACCAATTCTAAAATACCGAATCGGTAAAATTCGGTATTTTATAATAAACCATTCCTAAACTAATTAATGTCCGTTTTGCAAATAAAATGACCTCATTCAAATACCTAAAGTTGATTACTCATAGGCTGTATCAAAGATGACAAAGGATTTTGATTGCTTGTCAAAACTCTCCATAACTTTATTCCCCCCCGCATTTCAAAAAGTGAGTCATCTGATTACAAAAGCAAGAGAAGTTACCAATTTGCTGGTCCCATTTGAATTCTAGAATCCCTTTATTAGGCCCAGACTGTAAATATAGGGCACCAGGTGTTTCTTTGGGAGGCTGGAAGGATGGGACCAGTTGTGTTATGGGGGGGGGAGGTTTTGTTACTTGGGGGCCGCTTTTGTAGGTCACCACTAACTTTCCAGCCCTCTCCGGGGTATTTGGCATTAGTGCCAGCTTTAGGGTAGCCACATATGGGAAATAACAGTTACAACGCATGCTTTTACCCCGCATGCCATTACAACGAAAATGACTTGCTGTAGGGGGTATAAGGTGTTGGATTTAACTCCAACACTTTCCCTACTGTTGCACAGACTGGAGTTGAATAGTAAATTATACTATTCCAACCTCCAGCTCACCCCCGACAGCAAGTTAGGGTAAACAATTGCGTTGTAATGGCATGCGGGGTAAAAGCATGCGTTGTAACGTCATACAACCGCCACATATACATTCGAAGTCTGACTGAGATACACACCATTGTCCGTCTTTAATTTCTGCGATGTCAGTTGTAGTGGAAATAAAAAATAGATAATGGCGTGAGGTGCTCACATGGTCACAGTTTTTGTTCACTGTTACCAGATTCCATGGCAGGACCGGAGGCTTCGGATTATGATTGCCTTCTTTTTTTACTACTGCTAAACACAGCAGCCAATCAAACAAACAGAAATGTTATGTTATGTTATGTTATGCACTTTTATTAGGCGCACAGATGCTCCAGCGAAGGAGTGTCCTGGCGCCGCGACAAGGTAGCAGCACAACACAACGTGACAGCACACAATAAAAAACTAAGGGAACAGAAAGGTTTTCACCGCACGGCGAAAGGAAAGCAGGTCCCTGAGAGCACGAATCGCCGGGGGGAGGGAGTTCCAAAGCACCGCCGCACGGACTTGGAAGGAACGTCCGCCAGCTCTACTACGCTTAAAGCGAGGAACAACAGCCAGTTCTAAGTCAGCAGATCTTAAAGCTCGGGCTGGAGTGTAATGAGCCAGAAGTTTGGACAGAATCATAGCCGGAGACCCCTTGAGTATTTTATAGGCGACGCAGAGGACCTTAAACTGAATCCGCTGAGCCACCGGGAGCCAATGTAGCGAGCGCAGGGTACTGGAAGTAGGACATGATCTAGGTAGTCCTACCTCCGATCTCGCAGCGGCGTTCTGGATCCGCTGCAGGCGTCCAATTTCTGCCTGGTTCAGGCCAACCAATAGGGAACTCGCATAATCCAGCCTAGAGATGACAGTGGCTTGGACCACAAGTTGTCTGGTGGCGGCATCAAAAAACTTAAGCACAGGACGGAGCCCCCGTAGAATGCCAAAACAACAGGCCGCCGTACGTTTGGTATGGCAGGCAAACGTAAGGGAAGGATCCAGCCATACCCCGAGGTTTTTAAGCTCAGAGACTGGGGTTGGTGTGGGACCCAAATCCCCTGGCCACCATCTCCCTCCCCAAAGTTCCGGTTGTTTGCAAAAATCATGACCTCGGTCTTACTGGCGTACAGCTGGAGACAGTTGGACGTCATCCAGCCAGCGACCGCCCGCAGTCCTTGTTGGAATCTGGGTGCATCCACATCGGCATCCCCGCTGATCGTGACCGCTAGCTGGGTATCATCGGCGTATGACACCATTGTCATACCCCATTGCCGGACAACCTCAGCTAGCGGCCTTACGTATAGATTGAACAACGTAGGACTCAGCGAGGAACCTTGGGGGACACCCAGATCCAACAGATGGTATTTGGACTGGTACGGAGGGACGGTCACGCTAAAGGTCCGATTGGCTAAAAAAGACCGGAACCATTGGAGAGCGATGCCGGTGACACCAGCCTCCTCTAAACGACGCAGAAGGATGTGGTGTGATACGGTGTCAAAGGCGGTGCTCAGATCTAATAGCACCAGCGCCTCTGTTTGACCCGCATCAAGCACGGAGCGCAAATGCTCCACCATATACAGCAGAGCCGTCTCCGTGCTATGACCTGCCCGAAACCCATTCTGCGTCATATCAAGGATATCGGCTTGGTGTAGATGTTCCGAGAGGACCGCGTTAACATGCGCCTCAGTCACCTTGGCAGGCCACGGCAGAAGTGAAATTGGCCGATAGCTTTCGGGCTTACTGCCATCCAGGCTAGGTTTCTTGAGGATAGGCCGGACCATGGCCTGTTTCCACTTATGTGGAACTACGCCGGATGTAAGCGACGTATTGATCAGAGAACATAGCGGTGAGATGTCATGCACAGCTAGGTCTTTGAACACAGCCGGACAAAGCGGATCCGCTGGGGACCCCGACCTCACGCGGCAAGCCAATTTGCCAAGGCTGTCAGATGTTAAATTCGGAAAAGAGTGCAGCTCCTCGGATGTCAAACGTTTAAAAGGTGTGTCTGCGGGTGGAACAGCCGTCGGAAAGGCCCGATAAATAGCATTGACCTTTTCCAAAAAGAAATCCGCCAATATTTCACAGTGCTCAACAGAGCTCTGGTGGATCGCATTCACCTTTTTAGCGGTAAGGTCTTTCAACACCTTGAAAATGGTTTTAGAGGGGTTAGCACTAGTCCGAAATTGTAAGGCATAGAAGGCAGCGCGGGTTCTGCACACTGCTTGATGATAGAGTTTAACAGTGGCCAGGTACAGGACCTTTTTCTCGTTGTTATAGGTTTTGCGCCATGCCAGCTCTGCACGCCTACAAGTGGTCTTAAGTGCCCGTAACGCGTCGTTGTACCATGGGCTGGAATTCCTGGCCCCCGATTTGCACCAGACTATGGGGATAAGGGAATCTAAAGCCCTAGTCACCCAGTTGCAGAAGCCGTCGTAACCTTGATCTACAGCCCCAGTTATATCTAATGGGTCGGACGACAAAAGATGGTAAAACTCATTCAACTTCAGTTTGTTCCAGCGCCGTCTAGGAGTTGGACACACCACTGGTTTGGGCTGCATAACAGGTACGGGGCACCGGATCTGTATCAGATAATGATCAGTCCATGCCAACGGTGTCAGGCTAGAAATGCTGGCTTCCGCCAAGTTGGTACAGAACGGGTCAAGGATATGGCCCCCTATATGGGTAGGTTGTGAGACCATCTGAGTCAGCTGGAGCGCTTCAAGATCTGCCATGAAGCTAGACACCGACGGGCTAGATAGATTGTCAAAATGCAGATTTAAATCCCCAATAATGGAGAAGTTGGAGCACCCTACAGCCAGCTTGCTAATGGCATCCGGTAGGGCGGCTCTAAAGCTCACTTCGCTCCCTGGGGGTCGATAGATCAATAACCCCGACAGAGTGAAATTAGGCGTGATAGCCACCTTAAACATTGCGCTTTCACAGCCAGAGATACTCTGTCCCTGCCACGTACACGTGTAACAGGACCTGACCGCAAGGGCTATCCCTCCACCTCTAGAGACTCGGTTAAGAGTGAATACCGAGTATTCAGGCGGGAAGGCCAGGTTGACAACGGCCGTATCAGCATCCTGCAGCCAGGTCTCTGTCAGACAGAATAGATCTGGCGGATCGTGGCATAGCAGGTCGGAAATATCCAGCTGGTGCTTTATCAGCGACCTGATGTTCAAATTCCAGATGCTGATAGAAGGAGATGAACTGACAGCCACCGTGACGCGCTCCTTGGAACCCCTTCCAAGGGGAGCGGGAGCGGGAAGAGTAAACCGTCCACAACCACAAGAGAGGGGGCCACATAAGGGGTCCACCCGGGTTGTCCCACAGGTCCCAAGAGACTGACCAATAGCAACGAGATTGTCCCTAGCATAGCACAGCATTATGGCCAAGGGAGAAGCCACAGGATGGGTCAAGGTCCTGCCCCGTCCTGCACGTCCTGTCGCGGACGGGCGCAGACGGGCAGGACTCTGGCACGACTCCGGCCACGCGAGGGCGCGCCCGCTGCGCGTTACCGCTGCGCTGGGCGGGGAGCTTTAAGTACCTGTCCCTCCGTAGCTCCTGCGCACTAGAGCGCTCGCCGGAAATAGTCCCTGCCCACTCCACCACCACACCACTCCAAGATGGCGGCCAATACAAAAACGGACCCCACCCCAGAACCGGACCCGCACAAGCGGCGGTGCTGTTACAATAATAGTGCAGGTAAGGGGACACAAAACAGGGGATAATAACCCAGCTAAAACAAACAAATAAACAGGAAGTTTTAAAATGCTTTCTGATCAGCAATAAAAAGCGCCAAACGCACAGCAGCGTAGCGCAGCGCTACCTTGTCAGGGCGAGCTCCAGGGCGACTCGCCTTCAGTACCTGTCCCTCCGTAGCTCCTGCGCACTAGAGCGCTCGCCGGAAATTGTCCCTGCCCACTCCACCACCACACCACTCCAAGATGGCGGCCAATACAAAAACGGACCCCACCCCAGAACCGGACCCGCACAAGCGGCGGTGCTGTTACAATAATAGTGCAGGTAAGGGGACACAAAACAGGGGATAATAACCCAGCTAAAACAAACTAATAAACAGGAAGTTTTAAAATGCTTTCTGATCAGCAATAAAAAGCGCCAAACGCACAGCAGCGTAGCGCAGCGCTACCTTGTCAAATACAAACTGCATTTCAAATGAACCTCTTGCCCATCCTCCATACTGCTCCACCAATCAGGTACCATCAGCACATATAAAACACCATGAGTCCACAGTCATTCCTCTTTCTTTGCTGCTGCACAGCATCAGATGAGTGTGACATTCTGATACTGCATGTTTAGCTACTGCATAAGCTTTCATGTTGACTTATATTTGACATACTAAGGCTTGCCTTGCAACTTCAGAAGTGTACCAAGGAAAAGTAATCCCTTTGAGGATTACCAGCCGGTGTGGAGCAGGAGCATGGACGACGAAGAAAACACAGTGCTGT